>NC_140170.1:135245940-135864856 GCF_963971535.1 Notolepis coatsorum | reverse complement strand
GAGAGAGAGAGAACCATCCATCCTACAGTACCACTTGGAGGTGAGAATGATATCAGCATTGAGCCTGTGAAGCGACACCTCCCCCGGCCCTGCTGTGCTCGATGTGAGGCTACAGCAGAGGTGTCTGTGGGCAGCGGCCCTGGGGGACACACCCCTCCCACTCTAATGGACTATCTAGGGTGTGGACCAGCCTGCCTTACATATTAATGTCTTCATGATCAATTTCCTACCAGTCCTAAAACAACGCAGCTGTGAGCCCATACTGGCTGTATCTGGATATGGAGTTTGCATGTTCTCCCCGTGCTTGCAAGGGTTTCCCCTCCCGATAAGATAAACCCAATGGAAAAACATGCACAACAGTTCTCTAATGCTGTCGCGTTCCTTGACGAAGATGGACAGAAGCACTTGGATTGGTCCCCGGGGCGTGGCCCCACACCGCAGCCCCTATCTGCTCCTAGCTGCCCTTGGGGGGGAAGGACGATGGGATGGGTCAAGTGCAGAGACTCGATTACATTGGCGACCCAAAAAAAGATTTGCATGTGTGTGTTCCTGTGTGTGCCATCCGCACTTCAGCCATCCAGACTTTACACAGAGCAACGAGAAGTGCTTACAGTTATGGCATATCTGAATTGTAAAAATATTTTTTTTATAATAATAAAAAGATCTATTAAAATAATTAATTACAGCTCACTGAGAGAAGAGGTTGCCATAGTGTGGCCCAACCCTGTCAAGGCAAGAGAACTAAGCATCAGTTTTCCATAGCAACAACTCCAACAGAGGCCTTGCAGGAATGTGTGCAGTTCTCTTTCTTCCAACATGGCTGCCTGTAACCACCGGTAACCACTTTCAAAAGACATTTCTGACAGCGTGTCCTTGTTTCATTTTCAGCCTCCAGCTCATCTTAAGAGTACTGGCTCAGAGAGTTCAATCACACTGCAGCATAATGTGATACACACAGCTTTGTATTACAGTATGTGTTTCAGTGTAATGGGATGTTTCTTCAGCGTGTCCGACATGCTAGTGGTGGTGAGCTCTGATACTCTACGTTTGGTCTCCTTAGAAAAAGTCTCAATGCCTATTGCCTTCACATAATTATGTTTCGTCATTACATTTTCCCTTTTAATTTTAAATCAACTCAAAACGTTCTCTTCATGAGGAAAAATAATTCAAGTTGTATACTTGCTATTTCCTCATCTATTCTGGTCATGCATTATGATAACTTGTGGGCACAGTGATGCCAGTTCTCATTCCAGCTCATAATGAGGCTGACAAATAGGCTGTCTGTGATCCCTTTGAGAGTGATCTGTGTGCAAAGACATGGGGCTGGGACATGCTGGGACAGGCAGTAGTTCACAGCAGGGTTTCCTTCTCCCTTCACAACAGGTATTCTACAAACTACATACATCCATTTTGTAATGCTAGCAAGAGGTCATATTCTATGGATGATTTGATAATCTTGCATGTTTTCCTTGTGTTTCCAGGAGTATGTGTTGTTATTAGTACTGCCCCCTCTTAGTTGAACAGTCAATTAATCTGTCAGTTTGCTCTTAGTCGACCAATAATTTCTTGGCCCCTTTTTATGATATTTTTTTCATACTGAATGAGTTATTTCCTGAAAACTGATAAGCATATCTCTCGTAGTTACTTAAAGAGGTCTTTCTGGATGAATGCATGTGGGAAACACAATTCTTACAGATTTATGATTAAAGCAACTAATCAATTAGTAAAATAAATCCTATCCTATTGGTCAACCAAGAATGGCTTTAGTCATGGACAGCCCTAATTGATTAATGGGGCAGACTCAATTGGGTATACAACTGCTAGCCAGCACATCATAAATACAACATTCCCATGCATGGAAGACCCCACTGTCAAGAGCTGGACGCACAGTGTCTTTCACTTTGCTGCTTTGAGTATGAGAAATGGCTTGTCTCTGAGCCCTGGTGCCTGTGTGTGTATTTCGGGGAGGTCATAACTCCTAAGGGTCCAGTGCAACGTGAAATCTGGCGCTATAGATATTCTGGATTGCACCTTCCCTTTCCGGCACAAAGTCAATGTGCAATTAAAAATGCACATTAGCTCTGAAAAATAAATAAGGTGGAATCTGTGTTTGGGAACAGCCCCAGTTCAATTAAGTTTCAGAAAACAAGGCTGTGTTTAGTTGTTGCCATTAAACCTCACTGTGAGATTTTGTAGCACTCTCTCTCTCTCCATTAAACCAGGGAAACAGTATGGGACAAGGTCATTATTTGTAAAAAAAAAATTAATTATAAAAATAAAAAAGAATTAAATTAAATTAATTAATAAAACAACATATGGCCCAATCTGCTCTTCCACCAGCCAGCCTCCATTCAGAAGATTCTGAGCCTCTTAAAAGATGTCCTCAGATAACACTAATTCAACAAGATCCACAGCACAAGGCTTTTAAATGAATGTACACTAGACAGAGGGAAGAAGAGTCATTAAGAGGGCACACATTATGACACTGCACAACATTATATCCTAGAGAGCCTAATACTACAGTATGACATAACACACACACACACACACACACACACACACACACACACACACACACACACACACACACACACACACACACACACACACACACACACACACACACACACACACACACACACACACACACACACACACACACACACACACACACACACACACACACACACACACACACACACACACACACACACACACACACACACACACACACACACACACACACACACACACACACACACGTCATTGGACCTGATGTTACTACATTGTGTATCACACCAAAGCCACAAGGCATACTGTTACACACTATTAAAAGTAATGTCTTGAAACCCAAACTGTGGCAGTAATTGAGCTGGCTACAGTACTTAAAGCAGAAGAGTTGAAACTCCTACTGTACATTGTACAGCATAGTCCTATACGTGTTTACAGACAGCATAATATACTATGACACTCTAACTTAGTGTAGCTAACTCTTTCTTAATGACCCATTTGGAATCCTCTTTATCACAAACAAAACATTCATGCGTTATCTCAGAGGATTGTAATAATAATAATAATAATAATAATAATAAACATTATTTGTATAGCACCTTTCATACAGAAACTGCAGCTCAAAGTGCTTCACAACAGAAAAAAGACAGGCATAAAATGAGCACATAAAGTGCAGACATATAAAATCACAGTTTTTCACATTAGGATCTAACATCCCAACAGGCCACCTTGTTTATGGTTTGATTCAGTTTTAAATAGACAATAATAAAAAGAGTAAGATAAAATAGACAGAGTAAAATAGTGCAATAGTGCAGTGAAATACAATTGTAGAATAGAATAGAAAATATATATTTTACAGTGCAATAAAATTGTTCTGGATTACTGTTCAACAGTTCAAAGTCGTCTTTACCTTCTCTGTTTGGTATCCACAGTTTAAAAATTGACAGTCTTCCCTCCTGTTTTATACCCACTTTGACCCTTTGAACCTCCCACCCAGGGCAAACCTCCCTCTCAGGGCGCAGTTCCCTCTCTCATGGTGCAGTTCTAGGCCTGGGTCCTACACAGTTTTAAAGCCTGACAGTCTCTTGTTTGATACCCACACGATTTAATACCTGACAGTTTTGAACCTGTAATAAAAAGCAATAGACAGAGTCAAATAATACAGTGCAATAAAATAGTAGAATAGAATAGATAGTAAAATGATGCAATAGAATTGACAGAGTAAAATAGTGCGACTGTATAATCAACAGCGGAGTGTATTAGAAGACTATGGTGAAGAGGTACGTTTTTAGCTTATTTTTTTAAGAGATCTAGCTTCCCTAATGTCCATAGGTAGTGTGTTCCATAACTTTGGTGCATAGTTTGCAAAGGCTGCATCCCCGATTTTCCTTAGACTGTGGCTTGGAACCTTCAATAGACCAGTAGTAGATGATCGCAATGTTCTAGGAGGCACATAGTTGACTAGAGAATTTGCAATGTAGCTTGGTCCCGTTTCATTTAGTGCTTTGTATATAAGGAGGAGGACCTTGAAATAAATTCTAAGTGTTACCGGAAGCCAGTGTAGGTTAGCTCATACTGGACTGATGTGGTCTCTCCTATTGGTTCTAGTTAGTAGCCTAGCTGCCGAGTTTTGAATGAGTTGGAGTCGTTCTGTGTTTTTTTTGGGAGGCCAGTGAGGAGTGCATTACAGTAGTCAAGTCGGCTTGAGATAAAGGCATGGATCAGTTTTTCAGCATCTTTTTGATTTATAAACGGCCGTACCTTAGCTATGTTTCTAAGGTGGAAAAATGATGTTTTTGTCACCTTGTTGATGTGTGATTTAAAGCTTAGGTCTGAGTCTATTATAACACCAAGACTTGTAACTTCGGGTTTGATCCAAGGAGTAAGTTGCCCCATATTTCTCTGTAACATTTCTCTTTTTGTTATAGGACCGACTATAGTAGGATTTCAGTTTTGCCCTCATTTAATTTTAGGAAGTTGTTCGTCATCCATTTGTTTATTGCTAAGAGACAGGCGGTTTGTATGGGTTAGCTAATGACTTATGGAACAAATCGAATCTAAAAGAGTTGATACTAAAGTAAAATTATTTAAATGAATAACTACACATTTGACTTTAGTGAGCACTACTAAGCAAACATCATTTTTATATTTCATTGTCCTTTAGCTGAACCAAGAATATTTTTTATAATAATTTTCCAAACCAAGTTCAAGTTTAATAGGCTTTTCTGTTGACAGATAAGAGGACTTAAATGGTTACTAATAGAGGACTTAAATGAGTACTTTCAAGTCACATTCCCTGCATCAACACATAAACTGTAACTGTGTTAACTTGTTTAAAATGTTTTTTCTTACAGTGGATTCGATACCCTCTTCTAATAAGAGTTCGTATACATCATACTATATTACTGTAGTAGTACATAAATACTGACACAAAGGAAAGCCCTGTCCGTGTTTGTCCATGTGATCTCTCTTCCCAGTCCTGTAACTAAGCTCTGTAAATGTCACCTGAGCCCACTGTTGCAAGTTCAATATATCCGCCTGCATGTCATGTGGCAGGGAGGTCCTCCTCTCTAATATACTAATATACTAATATACCAATATACTAATATACTTTTGTGCATGATGTCTTCATGCATCCTAAACTGTCGTGTGTCAATGACAACAAGTCCAATGTAAGACATGATATTGGACTCTCCCCAATTTCCTTAGCAAGTGGAGTGTGACTTTGTGACAGGAGGCCAATATCTCTTCCTGCTAAAAGAGTTGTTGTATTAGCAACATGGCACACGGTAGTTATTAATCATGTACATTTTATATTGACCTATAGGCAAACACTTGTGAAAACACTGCATGCTGTTAACACGACCGTGCCCATTGATCCGGCCCAGGAAAGTGCCCCTGCTGCAGGAGGAGCCTGACCCAATAAATGAGAGGGGTGATGAAATACATCAGTGGATATGAGGAAAGAGGAAGAGAGAGAAAGACAGAGAGACAATGAGAGAGAGAGAGAGAGAGAGAGAGAGAGAGAGAGAGAGAGAGAGAGAGAGAGAGAGAGAGAGAGAGAGAGAGAGAGAAAGAAAGAGAGAGAGAAAGAGAGAGAGAAAGAGAAAGAGAGGGAAGCAGGGAGAGAGGGAAGCAGAGAGAGAGTGAATGAGAGCGAGGTAGAGAGGGTGGGGTTAATGAAGTGTGGGTGATCTGTGTGGTAATCTAAGAAATAAACAAATCATGATAAATTTAAGGAACCAAACAATGAGAAGAATTGGCAAGACGGGAAAAAAGATGTAAGCATGACAGTTTCTTTCTGCAGTTCTTTTGAGTCGACCACAACCCTCTCCCTCCCTCTCTCTACTTATGCCCACGAACAACAAACCTTAAACATATTTTATTTTATTTATATTGATCACCCCTAGAGAAACCTGCATACCATGTTCATGTAACTGAGGTCTGGGGGACTACCAGAGGGAGATAATGAGGGTTGTTCTTGCTCTCCTCTAAAAAAGGTGCCAACTACAAACTGGCTTTAATGTACTTCCCAGCAGGCGAGCATGCAACACGATTTTTCACGAAATTGCCAAAGTCGTTAATATAAATAATTAAAATGGAATAACACAATCGGTTTTCAAACTAATACCTTTAATTTTGCATTAACTAGCAGTATTATGCAAAGGCTCTGTAAAATAAATAATGGATGGGCTTTGATGTTGGCTTCTGAGTGAAACCCAGTCATGCCCCCCGTCTCTGTCTCCATAGCTCTTTATGTCCAGCTGCTAAGAGTGACAGATTATAAAAGCACTGCCTCGGGTTAAAACAAAGTCCAGCATCAGATCAATGTGGTGTCAGAGAAAGATAACAAATTATAATTACACCTGGGTAAAATAGAGTCCATTCTCTTCGGATCAAATAACAAACTCAGCAAGACCAACGGCTTCTCTGTTACAGTGGGTGACAATATTGTCACAAGGAAAGATGAAATTACCTACCTGGGTTCCATCCTAGAGGCAAATCTTTCCTGTGACAAGATGGCATCCAATGAAATAAAAAATAGTCAACCAACGAACAAGATTCTTGTACAGGATCTCCTCTCTGGTAAACAAAAATACCCTGAAGACTCTAACAGGAGCACTCATTCAAGGGTACTATGCTTGCATCTCATGGTACCAAAGCACCTCAAAGGCACTAAAACAAGATTACAAACATCACAAAACAAACTGGTCAGACTACTGCTTGACCTTACTCCTAGAACCCACCTCAACCCTGCCCATTTTGACAACCTAGGATGGCTTAGAGTAGATGACAGAGTACAGCAACTTGCAATGGGCCTGGTCTACAAGATACACTACTCCACAGGTACATGTCGAAATACTTCCCAAAGGTCAGTGAATACCACGACCACAACACCCGAGGGAGTTCCACAAATCATGTCCAACCCAGATTCGGCTCAAACAAGGGACTAAACACGTTCCGTAATTATGCCACATCAATGTGCCGTATACCCACAGCCGTAAAAAAATGTGAATCACTACCCACCTTCAAAACCGCTCTCAAAGAGCACCTACGGGAGGCTGTAATTTTGAAACTGGCCCCCGTAAATGTCTGAACCCCCCTCCCACCCCCTCCTAATGTGTTCCCTCCCTCTCGTATGTATATATTTACTGTTAGGATTAGTTAGGATCTGTTTAACAGTATATGTTCATATCTTGTATGTCACAAATGTAACAGTACTGTATATCTGTATGTCATGTATGTCATAAATGTCATGATTAGATTAGATTAGATGATTAGATTATTATATCTGTATATCTGTATGTTGTGTATGTCATAAATGTCATTATGAATTGAAAATGTATGTAAACCCTGATGTAAACAAGACGAAAGTATTTCTCTGGTCTGCATCCCCTTAACAATTGTGTGTATTGACCTGTACTGTACTGTACCCATTCTGCAATATGTTAATTCAAGTTTTCAATCAATCAATCAATCAGACATAACTGTTGGGAAGGAACATGTTAAAAACAGGCCTGGATACAATTCTCTAATTCTCTAGGGCCTTTTGGTAAAGGATGTCTGACTGGGTATCTGTACTCTAAACAGCATTGCTATGGGGCCCCTTTCGATTAAAATTATGCTTACAGGCACATGTTCTAATTTAACTTGAGGTAATGTAATTAAACAAAAAACACACAAAACATGTGGCTCTCGTGGTTGGTAATCCAGGTGAGTGTAATCTACTACTGAAGATGGGTATTTATGTATACTCCCCATGCCCTCTTGGCTATACCACTGTCCCCATCACAACAGAGTTCTAATTTACATAACTTTCAACTTGTTCAAAGTTATCATCGAAGTAGACCTAGTATTGTAGTATGACTTGAGGCCATTGCTCCTCTTGTTTAGGTTACCTGCTACTGTACTTTCACTCCACTATTAAAAATCCTGTATAATAATTACCTTGGCAGCGAATGAAGAACCTGGCTTCTCCAAGAGATCCCAAAGTTTCTTTCTCTTTTCGGAACAACATGTGACGTCAAAATCCTCGCCTTCCACGCCTCTCAATGACTCGGCCTCTCTTTTGAGTTCTTCGTTCATCTGTTCCTTTTTCTGGTGATACCTTGCCTGGCAGCACGATTCGAGGTAGATCTCGTCGATCCCCCAGAAGTCCAGCTCTTGACTAAATGATAGGGCGCACATCTCCTCCATCATGTGTAGCTTCCCTGTGCGATAGAAGTTCAGAATGGACGTGAACGCGCCAGGGTGTCTGTCAAAAAAATATTCATTCTCATCCATGCTGTAATCATCGCATATCTCCATGATATCGTCGTGAGTGTTACAGTCTCTCAGTTTTCCCAGTCTCGTGCGGGGTAACCTGTCGAGCGTTCTCCATAGAACTTCGTGGAGAAGGCCCCCAACATTGAGTTTCACCCTACGGGAGTGCGACTTGCTCCGAATGATTTCCACCGGTTCCGGAGGAAGCGACTGCGAGCCCCCGTTATCCATCTTCACTCAAGATGTCTCGCCACTTGAGAAGACCGATAGATCGGAGTCTGTTAGGTCAAGAAGACATTGTCCAGTAGGTGACCGCATCAGGACCCTTCCTCCTTCCCTGTTGAGACAATATTAAGCGTTATCTTTGGCTATAAAACGGACAGTGCATGCGTCCTACAACACAGGCAATGGTGAACGGTCCACTTGCAGTGTCAGGTGGTTTATCCACTCATCAAAGAACGAAATAGATATTTTAATCAGTGTCAAGACGCACAGCCGCTTTCCTCGCTGACAATGGTGGGGGGAAGCCAACGCAATGATAAACTCGACACCACTTGCGAACGCTGTCCATGGTGCTGAAACGCCTATCTGTCAGTCAACGATTAGGCTACATTTCGTCGCTGTCCATCTCATTTGGTGCTGAAATATTTCAACTTCAGCTGGACCACGACCAGCCGCAATTTCAAGAGAGCAACTAAACAGCGCGGCTTTGAATCTGGCATTTGAATGTGTTTTTGGACTGTTCTCCTTGAAGAGATAATATTATAGTCCTATTAACACCCAGGTTGGATTCAGAGCTCATATGGAGTGACCACAAACCCCAACAGTATAGGCTACGATTAGCTAATGCTGATAGTGCTATAGGACTATATGACTTACACAAACAGAATAGTATACCATTTAGCCTATATATGACTAGACTATCAATAGTTTCAATATGCAGATATTCAGACCAGTCAATTCCAGCGTCTAAATTACTTCAGGAATTGTCTGAAAAGATGTCCACTCAACAAAACTGCAATTTATGTGGGAAAATCTGAAAATGCCAACTATTTTGATAGACTGGGTTATACAACCACTTTGAATATGACATGGTATTTGACAGGAAACAGGAATAAGAAATATAACAGCTTATACTCAGACCAAGTATGGCCCTAGATGTCAACTACAGCAAACCTAAAGACGGATATGATTAAGAGGTGATACTTACTTAATATGTCCCCAGCGTATCCAGATTCAATATAGGAACAATATCCCCCAACATTTTAAGGGAAAATGCGCCGAAATTGACCACTGTCCTGTTCCCCGCGGTTGTATTGGAGGCTTTTCTTTGAGACATCATCATAACCCGAGCAGGGGCATGTTTAATGACCGACAGCTAATATGACGTCCAATCAGCCCTGTTCTCCCTTACCGAAGCGAATCAACAAGTAGTCTTTGAGTAGCCGTTGGATGCTCTCGATTCCTCTCTCGTCTACCTGGTCATAGTCTCCGCTGGGCTGGGCGACGCTCCAGCGGGATTCTGCAGGGGCTGGTTTCGCTGAGACTCCTTCAGCGGCAGCCGACAAGTTTAACCCTTGCCAGGCGGAAAAGGGATCCCGCAGACAACACAGATAGCATATCTGCAGCAGTCCAGCATATAGTCCACGTAAAAGCTAGCTTGTACTGTGTACATAATGTCACTCTGATATAAGTGAGGGGTGTGCGCGGGTATTAAAGCCTACAGAATTCAAAGGATGGCTGCTTTCCTCATTCTTTGTGGCATGATAAAAGGAGAACTATACGCCCAATTTCAGAATTCATGTTATCCCTGTGGTCTAAGACAATCTGAAAATGTTAGTGGACATGAACAACTCTCCCAAATCCAAAAACTAGAGTGCTAAAACGGATAAAACTCAAATGTGTGATATAATCAGGTATAAAGTCTGAAGCTGCCCAGCCCCATAGACAGTGAATTTGGAAATATAATATGTGTGCATGTTTCAGAACTGAGAATAAAGCTAATGTAGTTATACAGTATGTTACAAATAAAATAAATAATAATAATAATTCATTTTATTTGTATAGCGCTTCTCAATAACCCGAAGTCGCTGACAGTAGGCAGAGAAACAAAGAAACAAAAAGGAACATAAGACCACGGGGGAAACAGCATGAGATACACAGAAACATAAAGCCACAGTAACAAACAAATAAAAACATTAGAGCCCACAAAACCGGTCTCCCATTCATCGTCAATGAGCAGCTTCAGACTTTATACCTCGTGGCTCACCCTCATACCATATGAACTCTGAACCCCATTGTCTACTATAATCAATGTATACCTGCCTACTGCCTTCACTGTCTACAACTGCATTGCATAGTAATCATAACTACCTACCTCAAACTATAGTCTACCCATATAACTCTGTATGATAGCATCATGCTGTACTGTATATACCATGTATATATATGTATCCACATCTGTCTGAATATACCTGCATATATACATACCTGTATATACTATATGTACATATCCCTTGCTTACTCTTATACCACTGGCCAGTATAACTCACTATCAGTGTCTTTATACCTGTATCACTGTACATAATACTATAACACTGTACATACATCTGATTAGCATTATTACTCAGTAGTACTCATTTATGTACTCAAAAGCAGCCATATATCCAGTTGAACCACCTATACATTGTATATGGCACTTTACTGTTACATATGCACTCTGGTTAGAAGCCAAACTTATTTTTGTTGTACTGTACTTGTGCTGCTGTATGATGCAAATACATTTGAATGGAATCTAATCTAATCTAATGCCACTACAAGATTGAGTCTTACTTCTCTGGTTTATGGCTTTGGAAACCCGAGCCATATTTATTTTTATGTTCACAAATATTGATTGAACTTTCATAGGCCATGGAAATAACATTAATTTGGGTGGCGTTTCCTTTTAGGTAGTCTACACAACCGTATTTACACATCTTATTAGTAAGATATTTTACAATAACAAAGAAAGTCCTTCCCCAATGAACACGTTTGCTGCCAGTGGTGGGGGTGGAACATATGCTGGAAAAGTACATAACCATGTGCTAGTAAGTGATCAGCTGTCCACAACAACTTGTAAATTGGAACTTTCCACTCAACTTCATCCTGCACCTGGCAGTCATGTGTCGTCCGTGAGACAGTTGTGTGCTTGGCTCTGTTTACAGCACAGCCAGGTCCCAAAGTCTGCTTCACTGTGGCTCACATTTCTACTATATCAGTATTTTGTTAGACTCATAGAAATGTTGTGGGTATGACGTGAACTTAGATGTACAGGGTCAAAATAACATTTACACCAAACACCCCAAGAAAAACTGACAACCAAAGTTTAAATACAATACATAATTTATATTTTAAGTTAAATAACAAAATAATACTCGACTGTACAGTACATTTATGGAATACAAAAATATAAAGGTCATATTAACGGTTCATATAAACATTTTGAAATGTGCATAAAATGTGTGTGTCTGTGTTTGTGAGTGTGTGTTTGTTTGTTTTGATTTCAAAGTCCCCTGTTCTGGTGTGAGTAATTAGGCTTATATCGGATGAATACTTCTCCTTCGGGCTGCATCATTCCAAATCCATAGCGACTGGTGTTCATCTCAGGCAACTGAGCATTTGGGTCACAAAGCTCAATATCGTAATGAGAAAGCACCAAGTAGACAAACCTGAACACACACACACACCACACACACACAAACACACAAAGGAGAAAATAGGAGTCATACTGTATGTGATGCAAACAAACAAAACAAATCTGTAATCCATTGAATGAGCAGAGTCTGAAACTATGAGTACAACATGACAGTTTAACCTAACAGTTCAACACTACACCAGGCTCTAAACCTGGGAGACACTGCAGACACTCACTGTTGGATGGTGTTGATGGCGAACTGCTTGCCCACACAGCCGTTGGTCCCTGCACCCCATGGCATGGTGTAATATTTTAGCCGCCTCCCTCTTTTAAAAAAATCCCTTTTCTTTGATCCATCGTCATTCAGGAAGCGATCATACTTGTATTTCTGGGAGTGGAAACAGAGAATACTCTATTATCCCGATAGTTGCTTTACACATTTTTTACATTTTACACACAATATGACAACAATGTGGTGAAGAAAAACAGCCAACTGAAATTCAAAATCTCAACGTGGTGGTGTGTGTGAACTTAATTGCTGTTGGGAGGACAGAATGGTAATGCACCACGCCTATTAGCGGTGTTCCTGTTCCCATGCTGAGGGATAATCTCATAGTAGTCCACTGTAGTGGCGTCAGCCTCTCCTTGGCTAATCCAGGGTCAGTTTATACTGCATTGGTGTGAATTCCTCCTTACACAAACAACCGTGCACACGCTAATTCTCGGCACACTTAAACTCTGCCTCCGCTTTGTGTTACCAAAACTATCAGTGCTGTTACTGGCAACAGCGTGGTGGCGTAGGGGCGGTGCCGGGTAAAGTAATGAGTCATAGAGACAGGACAGCTAACCTGTGGCTCCTGGTGAATCTCAGGGTCCATTTGTGGGCTGTTGAAGGGAAACAAACACACTCTGTCCCCTCTCCTTAGTAAGTATTCCTGGCCATCAGCCATACGTAGGGTTTTTTCCTGCACTACCTCTCTGGTGATGAAGGGGGCAGCAGTGAGTCTCAGTGTCTCTTCTAGGGCACTGTCTGGGAGGGAGCGGGAGGAAGAACAACACAATGAATACGTCATGAATAACCATAAAATGACCAGCATGAATGACCACAAAATTAATGTCATGAATGACCACAAAATGACCAGCATGAATGACCACAGAAGAGCTCCCAGGAAACAATAACATCCTATTTTTTTTTTTCATCTAATTTTAAAGTACCTGAAGAAATGGCATTGAAAACAGGTTTCAAGTCTGTGATTTGAAGGGGACATGTTATGGAAAATGGGGTTTTGCCCAGTCTTGATTTGGCAGCTTGAAATGTTATTTCGATGCTAGGGAAATTACATATACTTCTTGCTGTTTGGCCAGGGTTTGACGATGAACAAATCTACACAAGCTGTTCAAGAATAGCCTTCTCTTCGATGATGTCACAACAGGATGAATTCACTTTGATTAATCAATTACCTGTGCTTTTTAGAGCCTGGAACACTGCTTATCTAATGTACTGCCCTGTTTGTAAATTTGTTTTATCTTGGGGGTGGGGTAGCCAGACATGGAAGGAAATAACACATTTAAAATCCGGTGTGTGCCACACCCAGGCTAAATAAACTGTGTTCAATACAAGGTACGTTGAAAATAAATAATTTAAATTAGAGACTAGTTTCTTTGAAAAAAATAACTTTCAAGTGTGTGCACTTATGGCGGCTGGGTGGCGCAGCGGACATTGCGCTCGTCACCAACACAAGAGACACCAGGTTCGAATCCGGCTGTCGGCGTTGCCTCCGGCTTGGGCCGGCCGTCATACTAACTCAATTGGCAGAGTTAGCGGGTGGGAAGTCGAAGGGTGGTAGTCTGGTCGTTGTGAACAGCGACTCCTACAGGTCGGTTGGGGCGCCTGCACAGCAAAGTCAGGAAAATGGCGGGGGCAGTGTGAGCCTCCTACGTTACTCCTCGCCAAATGAGAGTCCGCGCTGGCAGGTGAAAAGATGTGACAGGCTGCCTCCACATGTATCAGAGGGGACATGTGATGCAAGGCTTCTATCCTCCCTACAACCGGCCAGTGGGGGGCATATGCGAGCAACGATCAGGACAGGGGAGGGAGAATTGGCACGAGAGGTAAATTGGGATGGGGAGAAAAATCACAGAAAAAAGGAGAAAAAAAAGTAGATCCAAAAAAATTAAAAAAGATGTGACAGGCTGCCTCCACATGTATCGGAGGGGACATGTGATGCAAGGCTTCTATCCTCCTTACAACCGGCCAGTGGGGGGCATATGCGAGCAACGATCAGGACAGGGGAGGGAGAATTCGCACGAGAGGTAAATTGGGATGGGGAGAAAAATCACAGAAAAAAGGAGGAGAAAAAGTAGATCCAAAAAAATAAAAAAGATGTGACAGGCTGCCTCCACATGTATCGGAGGGGACATGTGATGGAAGGCTTCTATCCTCCTTACAACCGGCCAGTGGGGGGCATATGCAAGCAACGATCAGGACAGAGGAGGGAGAATTGGCACGAGAGGTAAATTGGGATGGGGAGAAAAATCACAGAAAAAGCAAGAGAAAAAAGTAGATCAAAAAATGAAGTGTGTGCTATTAAATCACTCCTCAATCATTGTCTTATATGATGGAACAGAATTGTTTTAAAATCAATGATCAAAATGTATTGAATGGAATTTTTTATTTTGGTAACTTTGGCATGTGTTGGTACATAGCTGTATAAAACATCCAGGAACATCCAAAGAAAATGTTCACTTCATGGGCACACAACAATGTGCCACAATACAATATCTAAGATTACATATTAGATTAGATTTAGATTATTGGATTATTAGATTATATATTGTAACTATTTATTGTAGGGCAAATATAACTGAGAGGGCATACATACCCTCATCTCGCATCTTGTTGCCCATATGCACATGTCCAGAGTTAATTATATTGATTTGTTATATTGTTTACACTGCTTTTTTACTACCTGTACCTCCCCTCCCCCCTCCCCCATGCTGCTATGATGCCTGAATTTCCCCAAGGGGATCAATAAAGGAATATCATATCTTAAAAGTAATTGCCTCCACTACTGCAAATCCAAACTGGTGGCAATATATCCTGATGTGGAAGATAGATGTGACCGATGCGCTCTTTCTCCAGCCAATCTTACGCATATGTTCTGGTCGTGTCCTAAACTGCATATTTTTTGGGGGTGCTGGAGACATGATCCAATAGACTTTTATATGCGTGAGTCTCCTGAACACGGAGAGACCAATCTCAAGTTGGTTGGCACTTTCTCGGCCAAGCTATAGTCACTTTTTTGCACCTACTCCCCAACTCCGCATGCGCAGATTGATGAACCTAGATCTCTGGACAATCCAGAGACTCCCTGAGCAATCTGTGCATGGGGAGTTGGGGAGTTGGGGAGTAGGTGCGAAAAAGTGACTATAGCTTGGCCGGAAAAGTGCCGATCGACTTGGGATTGGTCTCTCCGTGTTCAGGAGACTCAGGCGTATACAAGTATATTGGATCATGTCTCCAGCTCCCCCACAGCCGTAGCTACAACCACTCAATGTCAAGGGTCTCATCCACATTCATAAATGTTCTCCCCCCGCTCTCTCTCCCATGATTTCAGAATACCGGAAGTGTTGCGGAATGCTTATGCTGGAAGTGTTGCGGAATTCTTATGTTCCAAGCATACTGGCAGACATGTTTAGGGGGGACGGGAGGGTGGGAGGGAGAACATTAAAAATTGTATAAACTATATTGTATTTGCAACTTGTATATTTGAATAAAAACATTAAACATCTAAAAACAAATTAAAATAAGTTATTGCCTTCATTTAAACAGGTTAAAGCACTCACCGAACACAGGGGTATGCACTAGCCCCTCCGGTAAAGGACTGTGTGTGGTGTATGTGTTGTATTCACTTCTCACAGCCCTCATGGCCTCAGGGTTCTTCAACAAGTAAACCAAGAGCCAAAACGCAGCTGGTCCAACATTACCCTGGCAACAAATGAAGAATGGCATTAAGTCAATGATATGATATATTTTTTCTCTCTCTCTCTCTCTCTCTCTCTCTCTCTCTCGCAATAGGCCCTTCTCACAGCAGACATTTTGACTTGTTATAGATGGGTAAACACAGGTGTAACCATTAGATAGTTCATTATTCTATATCCATGGTTACACCCATGTTCACCCATCAAATGTCCAGTCAAAATGTCTGCTGTGAAAAGGGCCTATTATGGAACAGGAGACGGGACCATGTGATGATATTGATTGATTGATTGATTGATTGATTGAAAACTTTATTAACAGATTGCAGAATGGGTACAATACAGTACAGCTCAATACAAACAATTGCTAAGAGGATGAAGACCAGAAAAATACTTTCGTCTTGTTTACATAAGGGTCCTCCATTTTCAATTCATCAAGACATTTATGACATACAAGACATACAAATATACGGTACTGTGTAAGAAAGAGAGAACATCATAAAAATAAATTATCCAAAGGGGAAGAAACTGTACATTAAAGAGGGTTGGGTGGGGTGGGGGGGGATTTTTACATTTACAGGGGCCAGTTTCGAATTGCAGCCACCTGTAGGCCAACCGTAGCGGTTTTGAAGGAGGGTAGGGATTCACATTACTTTACGGCTGTGGGTAGGGCGTTCCACATTATTGTGGTATAATTGCGAAACGTGTTTAGTTTAGTTTAGGTACATGGGTATCTTTGTGGTGTAGTGTATCTTGTAGACCAGGCCCATTGCAAGTTGCTGTACTCTGTCGTCTACTCCAAGCCATCCTAGATTGTCAAAATGGGCAGGTCATACCCAATCATATCCAGATTCTGTTATACTTCAGACAAATGGCAATTTTCCCCTCACGTTCAGTTAAATCACAAAGCCTGATGAATTATTCAGACTACAGCCCTGAAAAGGTACAAACAGAATGTATCTGTGATGAAGAGTCATGCTCTGGATGTTCTCAGTGACTGAGTGTGGTGCTGTAATGGTTTATTTAAAAAGGAAAGCCACAGGAAACCTAAGTAGGACTCTGTGTGGAAACGCAGCATATACTGAGTTGTCCCCTGTCTGTATGTGTCTGAAGCAGGCGGAGGACGCTGACATTAGGATCACTTGGAACAATGTGGAACTCTGAAATAATGAAGAACTTAATATCAAACTTTCAACAATTGAACCATTGCACTGAAGAACCATATAAATCCATTTTGAAATTGTTTGGACAGCCCATGTATTTGCAATTGTAAAATCAATGTGATACATCACCAGAAAGTACTCAGCCACTACTGTCTTGAACTATGAATGAACAGAATACTCTAACTTAACGGTACTATTTTTTGAATGTTGAAAACAACATTTTAAAACATTGTTCCTCTGAAAACGTCAAACAGATTTATATGGTCTAGATTAGAACAATGGCCCCTTATAGTAATCTGGGAAGATGTTCATATTATAACCCACCCCAAAACATGCATCATACAGCTATAATGACATTACTGTATCCATTTGTTGTATTGTATGTCATTATTTAGGAGTCCTTGCACAGACACTACATAGGATTAAGAGTTTATTTTAAGTTTGTGTAAATACTAAATAGAATACATTATTCAGTGACATTTAGTTAAACAGTCTACCTCTAATGATACTTGGTATACTTAAGTACATTATGTTAAAATACCTTCAAATCCTTTCCTCACCAAGGCAGCCACACATTTTAAATGTAAACAGATCCTTGTGAAAAGTGTAAATAAGGTTGTAAGCAGTCCTCATGCAGGGGGACGCCATACGTTAATGTAATTGTATGAACAGAAAAGACATTGGATGGAGTGTACCTTTAAAAGTCCAACATATTTACGTTTCAGAATCCTGTTCATATGTTAGCTGCAGGATGGACACTAAAAGGGGAGCAGCAGCGCACCCATGTGGTGAAAAAGGAGAGCCGCACTTCTCTCTTCCTAATCAGAATCAAGCTCCCATGCAGTTAGGGTTGAGGTTTTGGACGTGTTTGATCGAATCTGAATTGTGTATCTAATCTGCTTATTGAATTGAAATCCTTTTAAATCCTTTATTGAATCTTGTTTTAGTTTTTTTGTTATTTGGAGAAACATGAAAATGTTCTTAAGTAAATAATGTCTATTGCTTGCATTGCATTCAGTGCAATAACAAAACATTTAGTAAAGTAATACAACAAAATCATAAATAGCTTATATCGAAAGATTTGATAAAGAGGCTCAGAGATTACTCAGAGCGTAACGAATCAGGACATTTTACTACCTTGGAACCAGTTCCAGAACGGGACCCAACCCAACCCCGACACGCAGCGAACGGGTCAGACACAGTACAACCATTAGGAACACAAAGTGCTCGGGACAGCAGACCCGCTGTGGTTTGGAGTCCCACTAGGACTCTAAAAAAAGCCCATCTATGGGACACGGTGGCATACTTGTCCAAATGCCAGCTAAATGATATTCTGTGGGTTTATCCTTCATGTCAGAAGTTAAAAGGGGCTTATTCTACTGAGAATAGTGTGGCACAATTAGGTGTTTTTTAAGTACAGTGTTTAGTGACCTGCATATCAAATTGCCTATCTCAAAAGTTGGTTGATTGGAGGATCAAGAAAAGAGGGCAAGGTTTGAGATAGGCCAATTGGTGTAATCTGACCCAGTCTGGTGTCAGTCTGTCCTTTTGTCCCTGGTGTGTTTCACGTTTTAGACACTCACTATCCAAACATCTTATGTGAGAAACACAAGCTGCCCCCTGACAAAACCCCAAAGATGAAGACAGCAGTATTTCTATGGGTATTACAGCTACGAGGTGCTTTCTTAAAATCTCTAATCTCTAGATCTGGTTGATTGATTGATTGGAAACTTTATTAACAGATTGCAGAATGGGTACAATACAGTACAGCTCAATACTAACAACTGCTAAGAGGATGAAGACCAGAAAAAGACTTTCGTCTTGTTTACATAAGGGTCCTCCATTTTCAATTAATCAAGATGGCAAGAAGGTGGCAACCGGATAATAGATAATAATAGAAAGCTGTCCCCTGCTTTGTAACCGGGCCCTTGCGTATCCGGGGGTTGACTCACCTGCGTGGCCCAGAGCTGCAACAGCACGGCCTTCCGCTGTGTCTCCTCATCAGTCCCCTCCTCCCGCAGGAGGCGTCTGTAGCTGCGAAGCCAGGGGCTGGACCCCGAGTCCTCGGTCCGTCCGGCAGGAGCCAACAGCGCCCACAGTCTCGACCGTGCATCGTGGGCTGTCCTCTTCTCCTCTGGTGCACACGCAAAACACACACACACACACACACACACACACACACACACAGACAGACAGACAGACAGACAGACAGACAGACAGACAGACAGACAGACAGACAGACACACACACACAGAGACGGAGAAGATCCAATATAAATAGATGAGGTCAATGATAGATAGTTCCAGGCCATCAGGGAAAACCCCTCCCACCCACTATACACAGACTTGGCTGACAGGAGGAGCATGTTCAGTGCTAGGCTGAGGCTCACACTACCTAAATGCAGCACTGAACGGCACAGGAAGTCCTTCATTCCAACAGCCATCAGACTATACAATGCATCACTGTGCCTTACTGTATCACTGAGCACAGAGTGACAGTTACCATCTTCCTGGACTCTTACTTTTGAAACAGCACTGTGCAATATTACACCTACTGTAGACCTCAGTATATTTTTATATTTTATTCCATTTTTATTCTACTCTTATCTTAGGCAATTTGATTTGTTTTGTTATTCTTATTCGTGACCTGTTCTGTCTAAATGTTTAATGTTGAGCGATTTGCAGTGTCAAATTTCACTCTGGATAATAAAAGTATTTATAATTATTCTATTCTAGTCGTCATGCTGTAGATAAATCAGAGATACACGCCTGCATGTGTTGTGCCAGGAATTAAAACATAAACAGAGACAGGCAGGGCTGAAGAGGCGTCTAAAAACACACAAGGTGACTCTCTAGAATGGGCTGCGATCAAAGGGAGATACAAGGTCCGTGTGTAATCTAAGTACAGGGGGATGGGTGGTAATGGGTGAAGCATGACAGGCAGGCACACCGAGAAGAATAGAGGAGACAGATACCAGATTCCATAGATGTGAGAAATGACATCGGAGACTCTGTGACCCTGCGATGACATGGTGACAATAAACATTGCACAAGTCTTCCTTGGCCAGGCCTTGAGACACTATATAGTAAGTACATAAAACTCACCATGGCAACCGTTGAAAGAAATAAACCCAAAAGCTCTTCCGCAAATGACGTCAGACCAGATTAGTGTATACAATGACATGGCAACTGGGAAACAAGACCTGAAGGTACACGGTCACTAATGGTGTCATACCAGACAGGCCAATACGATGACAAACATCATTACACAAAGATGACTGGTGACAAGTGATTCTCAATGTTTAATCATGATGATTTATGATGCAGGGGCCTCATTACAGAAAGATTTCCTAACTGCTTGTCGTGTCTTAACTATCCTAAACCCTATCTTCCTATTACAAAAGAAATTCCTAAACTCTTGGCTGTGTCCTATCCTATCTCAGACCTTGTATCTTATCTTAACTTTACTAACTCGTGGCTGTGTCCTATTCTATCTCAGACCTAGGGTCTTATCTTAACTTTACTAACTCATGGCTGTGTCCTATCCTATCTCAGACCTTGTATCTTATCTTAACTTTACTAACTCATGGCTATGTCCTATTCTATCTCAGACCTTGTATCTTATCTTAACTTTACTAACTCATGGCTATGTCCTATCCTATCTCAGACCTAGGGTCTATGCCATTCTAACTTAGGATTCCTAACTTAAGAAATTCTTCAGTTAGGACAGTTCCTTATAGCTAAACTCCTATCCTAAGATTTTAGGATGTTCCTTAAATACAGTTAGGAAACAGGCTTTTGTAATACCAAAATCCTAAATGTCATCCTAAACAGAGATAATATAATAATTTCAGACATAGAACGTTTCTGTAATGAGGCCCCTGAACTGTATCTTCATTTGAGTCGTACAGTGCTTGTAGACACTTGTCTTTCTATTTTTCTATTTTCTATCATGGAGTCTGATGTGAGTCTCTCATAAGAAACAACAGGGTATACTGTACACTAGACTACAGTACATCGGTAAGAATAAGGGTTTTTTCCACATTAGAGACCTCTGTGTGCTGTGTTACCTGGTTTTAATGTGCCTCTCGCCAGTTTGGTCAAGAGGCCATCAAACTTCCGGTACTCCTCATAGACACGTGTGGGGTCTGAGCTGTTGTTGTTCTGTTCTCCTCCGAAGAGAGTGAGGTATCCTGCCCTGAGAGGAGAGAACAGATGGAGAGAGTGAGGTATCCTGCCCTGAGAGGAGAGAACACATGGAGAGAGTGAGGTATCCTGCCCTGAGAGGAGAGAACAGATGGAGAGAGTGAGGTATCCTGCCGTGAGAGGAGAGAACACATGGAGAGAGTGAGGTATCCTGCCCTGAGAGGAGAGAACAGATGGAGAGAGTGAGGTATCCTGCCATGAGAGGAGAGAACACATGAAGAGAGTGAGGTATCCTGCCCTGAGAGGAGAGAACACATGGAGAGAGTGAGGTATAATGCCATGAGAGGAGAGAACACATGAAGAGAGTGAGGTATCCTGCCCTGAGAGGAGAGAACACATGGAGAGAGTGAGGTATCCTGCCCTGAGAGGAGAGAACACATGGAGAGAGTGAGGTATCCTGCCCTGAGAGGAGAGAACACATGAAGACAGTGAGGTATCCTGCCCTGAGAGGAGAGAACACATGAAGACAGTGAGGTATCCTGCCCTGAGAGGAGAGAACACATGAAGAGAGTGAGGTATCCTGCCCTGAGAGGAGAGAACACATGGAGAGAGTGAGGTATAATGCCATGAGAGGAGAGAACACATGAAGAGAGTGAGGTATCCTGCCCTGAGAGGAGAGAACACATGGAGAGAGTGAGGTATCCTGCCCTGAGAGGAGAGAACACATGAAGACAGTGAGGTATCCTGCCCTGAGAGAACACATGGAGAGAGTGAGGTATCCTGCCCTGAGAGGAGAGAACAGATGAAGAGAGTGAGGTATCCTGCCCTGAGAGGAGAGAACAGATGAAGAGAGTGAGGTATCCTGCCGTGAGAGGAGAGAACACATGAAGACAGTGAGGTATCCTGCCCTGAGAGGAGAGAACACATGAAGACAGTGAGGTATCCTGCCGTGAGAGGAGAGAACACATGGAGAGAGTGAGGTATCCTGCCGTGAGAGGAGAGAACAGATAAAGAGAGTGAGGTATCCTGCCCTGAGAGGAGAGAACACATGAAGAGAGTGAGGTATCCTGCCCTGAGAGGAGAGAACACATGAAGACAGTGAGGTATCCTGCCCTGAGAGGAGAGAACAGATGAAGAGAGTGAGGTATCCTGCCGTGAGAGGAGAGAACACATGAAGAGAGTGAGGTATCCTGCCCTGAGAGGAGAGAACACATGAAGAGAGTGAGGTATCCTGCCGTGAGAGGAGAGAACACATGGAGAGTGAGGTATCCTGCCGTGAGAGGAGAGAACACATGAAGAGAGTGAGGTATCCTGCCCTGAGAGGAGAGAACACATGGAGAGAGTGAGGTATCCTGCCGTGAGAGGAGAGAACACATGAAGAGAGTGAGGTATCCTGCCCTGAGAGGAGAGAACACATGAAGAGAGTGAGGTATCCTGCCGTGAGAGGAGAGAACAGATGAAGAGAGTGAGCAGTGAGGTATCCTGCCGTGAGAGGAGAGAACACATGAAGACAGTGAGGTATCCTGCCCTGAGAGGAGAGAACACATGAAGACAGTGAGGTATCCTGCCGTGAGAGGAGAGAACACATGGAGAGAGTGAGGTATCCTGCCGTGAGAGGAGAGAACAGATAAAGAGAGTGAGGTATCCTGCCCTGAGAGGAGAGAACACATGAAGAGAGTGAGGTATCCTGCCCTGAGAGGAGAGAACACATGAAGACAGTGAGGTATCCTGCCCTGAGAGGAGAGAACAGATGAAGAGAGTGAGGTATCCTGCCGTGAGAGGAGAGAACACATGAAGAGAGTGAGGTATCCTGCCCTGAGAGGAGAGAACACATGAAGAGTGAGGTATCCTGCCGTGAGAGGAGAGAACACATGAAGAGAGTGAGGTATCCTGCCGTGAGAGGAGAGAACACATGAAGAGAGTGAGGTATCCTGCCCTGAGAGGAGAGAACACATGGAGAGAGTGAGGTATCCTGCCGTGAGAGGAGAGAACACATGAAGAGAGTGAGGTATCCTGCCCTGAGAGGAGAGAACACATGGAGAGAGTGAGGTATCCTGCCCTGAGAGGAGAGAACAGATGAAGAGAGTGAGGTATCCTGCCCTGAGAGGAGAGAACACATGGAGAGAGTGAGGTATCCTGCCCTGAGAGGAGAGAACACATGGAGAGAGTGAGGTATCCTGCCCTGAGAGGAGAGAACAGATGAAGAGAGTGAGGTATCCTGCCCTGAGAGGAGAGAACAGATGAAGAGAGTGAGGTATCCTGCCCTGAGAGGAGAGAACAGATGAAGAGAGTGAGGTATCCTGCCCTGAGAGGAGAGAACACATGGAGAGAGTGAGGTATCCTGCCGTGAGAGGAGAGAACACATGGAGAGAGTGAGGTATCCTGCCCTGAGAGGAGAGAACACATGGAGAGAGTGAGGTATAATGCCCTGAGGCACTCAGCTTAAATCAACTGGTCATTCATCTCTGGCCCACCCAACTTGCGGCATCCCCTAATGGTAAATGTCACAAAGTTAAAACTATAAATATTACTATAATTTTTTTTTTTATATCTACTTTTTCTCCCCATTTTCTATTTTTTCTCCCATCCCAATTTTGTATTATCCAATTCTACCCTCCCCTGTCTCGAACGTTGTTAGACCATGCCTCCCACTGGTCGGCTGCAATGTGGACCAAGCCTTGCATCACGTGTCCCCTCCGGTACACTAGGAGGCAGCTGTCGCATCTTTTCACCTGTACAGCGCGATCTCTCAGCGGCGAGGCGTAACGTGTGGGAGGCTCACGCTGCCCCTGTTGCTTCCTGATTCTGCTGTACAGGCGCACCAACCGACCTGTAGGAGTCGCTGTCCACAACGTCCGATCCCCACCCACCGGCTTTCCGACCCCCTAACACTGCCAATTGTATTAGTATGAACGACCAGCCAAGCCGGAAGCAACGCCGAGAGCTGGGCGCGAACCCAGCATATCCTGCGTTAGTGGCGAGCGCCTTGCCCACTGCGCCACTTAGCCGCCCCATATTACTATAATTTTCGACTTAACATTTCCCAATCTATGTACTAACGACAAATGATGACTCACATTATAATAAAAAAAAAAAGAGTAATAAAACCAGACAAATCCTTTGCTTTGCATCAGACCCATAAAACTACGATGGGACTTGTAAACAGGAAGGCTGAACTTTAATAGTTGTCTGAAGCTGAAGTGGGGGGGGGGGGGGGGGGGGGGGCTTTTAAGACACTCATTACACTTTGACGTGTCCCTGCTGTATTTACAAACACAGGAACATGGAAAGAGCTGGTGCGTAAACTGTTTAGCTGGGGCTTTTGGCATGAAACTGCCAGCTCAAGACAGCAGAGGGGAGGGAGTGTTTCCATACCTAAAGAGTAGGCTGTCAGAGGTCAAGACGGCAGAGGGGGGGGGGGGTTCCATACCTACAGTAAAGAGTAGGCTGTAAGAGGTCAAGACGGCAGAGGGGGGGGGGGGGGGGGGGGGTTCCATACCTACAGTAAAGAGTAGGCTGTAAGAGGTCAAGACGGCAGAGGGGGGGGGGGGGTTCCATACCTACAGTAAAGAGTAGGCTGTAAGAGGTCAAGACGGCAGAGGGGGGGGGGGGGGGGGGGTTCCATACCTACAGTAAAGAGTAGGCTGTCAGAGGTCAAGACGGCAGAGGGGGGGGGGGGTTCCATACCTACAGTAAAGAGTAGGCTGTAAGAGGTGAAGACAGCAGAGGGGGGGGGGGGGGGGGGGTTCCATACCTACAGTAAAGAGTAGGCTGTAAGAGGTGAAGACAGCAGAGGGGGGGGGGGGGGGGGGGTTCCATACCTACAGTAAAGAGTAGGCTGTAAGAGGTGAAGACAGCAGAGGGGGGGGGGGGGGGGGGGGTTCCATACCTACAGTAAAGAGTAGGCTGTCAGAGGTCAAGACGGCAGAGGGGGGGGGGGGGTTCCATACCTACAGTAAAGAGTAGGCTGTCAGAGGTCAAGACGGCAGAGGGGGGGGGGGGGTTCCATACCTACAGTAAAGAGTAGGCTGTCAGAGGTCAAGACGGCAGAGGGGGGGGGGGGTTCCATACCTACAGTAAAGAGTAGGCTGTAAGAGGTGAAGACAGCAGAGGGGGGGGGGGGGGGGGGGTTCCATACCTACAGTAAAGAGTAGGCTGTAAGAGGTGAAGACAGCAGAGGGGGGGGGGGGGGGGGGGTTCCATACCTACAGTAAAGAGTAGGCTGTAAGAGGCCAAGACAGCAGAGGGGGGGGGGGGGGGGTTCCATACCTACAGTAAAGAGTAGGCTGTAAGAGGTCAAGACAGCAGAGGGGGGGGGGGGGGGGGGGGTTCTATACCTACAGTAAAGAGTAGGCTGTAAGAGGCCAAGACAGCAGAGGGGGGGGGGGGGGTTCCATACCTACAGTAAAGAGTAGGCTGTAAGAGGCCAAGACAGCAGAGGGGGGGGGGGGTTCCATACCTACAGTAAAGAGTAGGCTGTAAGAGGTCAAGACAGCAGAGGGGGGGGGGGGTTCCATACCTACAGTAAAGAGTAGGCTGTAAGAGGTCAAGACAGCAGAGGGGGGGGGGGGGTTCCATACCTACAGTAAAGAGTAGGCTGTAAGAGGTGAAGACAGCAGAGGGGGGGGGGGGGGGTTCCATACCTACAGTAAAGAGTAGGCTGTAAGAGGCCAAGACAGCAGAGGGGGGGGGGGGGTTCCATACCTACAGTAAAGAGTAGGCTGTAAGAGGCCAAGACAGCAGAGGGGGGGGGGGGGGGGGGGGGTTCTATACCTACAGTAAAGAGTAGGCTGTAAGAGGTGAAGACAGTTTCCATACCTAAAGAGTAGGCTGTAAGAGAAGCCAAACAGCTCCTCCTCTTTCCAGTCCGTCTGGTTCTGAGGCGTCTCGGCTTTCATCAAGGCTTCCAGGTGCCGGTGTGTGGTGCTGCTGAGGAAGGCTAAATTAGCCCCCTGGAAGTGCCTGGTTAACACAAAGGTTAAAAGACCATGAAGGATGGAAGGTTTGACAGCTGGATAATAAGAGGAAATCCAGTGGTTCACGCCACAGTGACTGATGGTCTTAGGAGAATGAACTGTGACATTAACACATTGGACGCCAAAAACGAGTATACTCGTTATTGCCCGCCATGCGTTGTGCGCCAGAAACGAGTTAACTCGTTTTTGGGATCAATATTTAATTTTTTCGCCTTGGCATTCATAATTCATCCAGCCTCCCTCCGGGACTGCAGCTGGACCCTTTCTGATATTGCAACGCCTCAATACCGCCACCTGGTGGATGTCGGGCGAGTTACACTCCAAGCCAAACCGGAAGTGGCGCTCGGTGCATCGAGGAAATTCCTCCGGCAGTAATATCTTGTAGCGTGGATCTAGATACACACTCGAGTGCATTGGGATCGCTTTCGAAGCGCAATAATCAATATGATTTCGGCGTTTATTGCGTCATACAAACGGGGAATGGATCGACGTCAAATAATTGGAATATTTTTCCTCCAGTCTCATCGGCGAACGGTAAAAGGAAACTAACGTTATTTTCAGCCCGATTGTTTATTCATTTCACGGCAATCCATCTGATCAACGTATCAACCCATAGTAAAAAAAAGACGCTACTGACGATCAAGGAATTATAACCTCCCCCCTTTCCTTCACGCATGATGAAGCATAATGTATACCGATCATATACATTCGAATTTTTTAATATAGCGTGTATAGGAAAGAAATGCCAATCGATAATCTATCATATGCGTCAGGGCCTATAACTCGCGTTTTAGGAATTACTGCAGAAAACCTTAAAAACATACTTATATTCACGACGGTATTAACACGACAATGTATGAATGAAAAAAATATAACGTTCCCACATCCGGAACGATAGATACCCGATGTTGAATGGGCCATAGTAATGTCGATATAGCTATAATATTTAAAAAGTTATAGCCCTGCAAAGAAGGTAAACATCTCCATAGGGTTACAGCACTGGCAGACTGGGCCCAAGGATGGGTACAATGCATGGCGGACAATGTGTTAACAAGGCTTTACCCGTTGACTCACATCAGAAACAACGTCTCCCTCATAATATAACACATTCATAAGATAACTTGACATATCAATATTCAGTTATTTTTGCTGTAACAAAAAGCCTAAAATCTGTAGATAACAACTGCTCCACAAAGTACTCAAGTATCAAGTATACTCAAGTATCAACTAACAACATATTGCCCTATACAGAGTCACAGCGAGGAGTAATCTGAGCATAATCCCTTTGCAGAGAGATGAAATGTCAGTCTCATCAGGCAAACAAAACTGTCATGAGAAATGGACGGATTTCCACGGAATGTATGCTCTTCCAAATTCAAACAAGATGACATTGGTGATTGAAGAGTAAACAATCTAATTAAACATTGGTTTCAGAATGTTTGCCTTGTTTAAATCTCTTAAATTAACTTGTTTATCCATAGCATTTCGTATTTGCATCAATTGAAATATGCGCACAGTTCCAGTGCACACAGTGTTACAATTCAGCAATAACATAGGAAAGGGAGCACTGGTGTGCTGCTGTCACACGGATGAGGCCATAGGATGAGTTCCATAGATCAACACACTGGTGCCAAGTATCACAATATAGTACAACCTCAAATATGTAATTGCTTTTATACAACACTTCTATAAAAGTGTTACATTAAAAAGAGACAGAGGCTTTGAGGTTTCATCATAATACATACAAAAAAAAACATCAATCTCGTGTTGCTGTTAGAAAAAAAACTTAAGTAACTTTATTTTCAGTTGTTACAGTAATAAGCATACTCCTGACAAAAAAGGCATAAAAGGCCGATCAAATACTTGGTTTTCATCTGAACCCTTTTCAAGGAAAGACTCCAAACTCCAAAGCCTCATTATGAATAAAAAATGGGGGACCCTGATGTAAACAAGACGCAAGTCTTTCTCTGGTCTGCATCCCCTTAACAATTGTGTGTATTGAGCTGTATTGTACTGTACCCATTCTGCGATCTGTTCATTAAAGTTTCCAAAGGGAGGGGGGAATTGGCATAACGAAAAAAAATTGGGATGGGAGAAAAATACAGAAAAATAGGAGGAGAAAAAGTGGATAAAAAAAATTTGAATTATGATGTGAGGATGCTAACAGTAGTGTAGGAGTGCCCCCTGCACGTCGTATAAAGATAATTAGTACCGGTACGTTTTAACGCGGCTGCGATGGACAGTGCAGCCAACCGTGGTAAGATTGTACCGGCACGATGCGGTACAGATGTTTAGTATGTTTTAATTAACGGGGCTGATGACGAGACAGCCAGCGCCCATGGTTTGACCATTAACAAGGACAGTAGTGGTCTGTTTAGTACGTTTAAGTAAGAGGAATGCTGGTAACCAAAGAGACTGAATTTTTTCCAGTGTATGGTTGGGGGGAAATCATACGTTAACAGACAGTTTAGCGATTGAGTGATACATCTCAATCAAGGGTCTGTTATAGTTAGGTGTTCATACAGGAAGGTGGGGGTGTGAAGTTTTTGACTGAGGAAGGGACGCCTTCTTCGGTGCATTGAAGTCAGAACTTCCTTTTTTTTTATCTACTTTATCTCCCCATTTTCTATTTTTCTCCCATCCCAATTTCGTATTATCCAATTCTCCCCTCCCCTGTCTCGAACGTTGTTAGACCATGTCTCCCACTGGCCGGCTGCAATGTGGATGAAGCCTTGCATCACGTGTCCCCTCCAGTACACGAGGAGGCAGCTGTCGCATCTTTTCACCTGCACAGCGCGATCTCTCAGCGGCGAGGGTCTGCGTGGGAGGCTCACGCTGCCCCCCGATACTTCCTGATTCTGCTGTACAGGCGCACCAACCGACCTGTAGGAGTCGCTGTCCACAACGTCCGATCCCCACCCACCGGCTTTCCGACCCCCTAACACTGCCAATTGTATTAGTATGAACGACCAGCCAAGCCGGAAGCAACGCCGAGAGCTGGGCTCGAACCCAGCATCTCCTGCGTTAGTGGCGAGTGCCTTGCCCACTGCGCCACTGAGCCGCCCTTGAAGTCAGAACTTCCATGTTTAAATTCCATCTACAGGGAATGAGTCTCTGGCGGCACCGAGAGGTGGTATAAGGCAGGGGTTCCCAAAGTTTTCAGGCCGTGACCCCCGAAATAACAGTGTCAGAGAGCCGCGACCCCCACTATTATAGGAGGTATACAAAAAAAATTAAATATTTTTTTTTTATTATAAATTTTTTTGTATTTTTATAAATGGAAATGTATGGTTGAAACATGCAAACGTTCAAACGCACACACACTAATAAGCATTGGAGGCTTTTAACCAGGGCCAGACTGGGGAAATCATTCAGGCCAGGAAATATAGTGCGAAATATAGCCCCAGTCGGGCCACTTTTTAAGCGGGAGGTCCCCCACCAGTAAATTTTGTGTTACAAAGACTTAATTTCCTGCATTCTGGTGCAGGAATTGTTTTATTTGTACCCTTTAAATGCCAGTGTTTGTGATGACGTGACTGCATAAAAAAATGTAATAAATAAAATAAAAAATATTGGAATTTTATTCAATTTCTTTTTAATCATCTGGCGACCCCCCCGCGTGTATGCTTTTACCAACGCATTCGTGTTTCCGGGTTCCCGTTTTGCGCTCTGATTGGCCGCTGACCTACACTAGCACGCCCCCCTCGCTACGCCCGCAGCAGCGGACGCTAAATCGAACAGCTGTTTCCACGCGTACGCCCCCCTCGCTATGAGTGACGCACGAACAGCTGTTTCCGCGTGCTACACGCGTACAGTACGCGTACAGTACAGCTCAATACATACAATTGTTAAGGGGATGCAGACCAGAGAAAGACTTTCGTCTTGTTTACATCAGGGTCCCCCATTTTCAATTCATCATAATAAGCGTGACTCGCTATGAGTGACGCACGAACAGCTGTTTCCGCGTGCTACACGCGTACAGTACAGTACGCGTCGCGTACAGTACAGCTCAATACATACAATTGTTAAGGGGATGCAGACCAGAGAAAGACTTTCGTCTTGTTTACATCAGGGTCCCCCATTTTCAATTCATCATAATAAGCGTGACTTTATATGTGCGCTAAAGTTCGCGTTTAAAGTGCTTAGAAATGCCGGTAAATGCCGGTTCATTCATGCTTTGAGGCACGCTTCCTGACAGGATTTTATAATATTGTATTTTATAATATTGTAGCTTGACAACGCTCTCAGCTGAGAGTCAAGAAACGACGCTCTCAGCAGTCCCCTTATGCAGCATCACTTTTCACATCAAAACAAAAGTAGAACTGTAATGTGGAGTGGACTTAAACATATTTACAATTAGCATTTTATAAAGTAGAACTGTAATGTTTACTTTCTCAGTCAGTGCTAAGTGCAGCATCCCTTTTCACATCAAAACAAAAGTAGAACTGGAATGTGGACTCTCATATTATGTCACAGTGTGTGTAAATGTGCCCTGTGGATTATACGCCCCCCATGTAAAATATTTAAACAACCATTAAGCAGTGTTGGGCAAGTTACTCAGGAAGTATAGGAGTTGCGGAAAGCAGGATGAGAGAGCGTAGATTTCAGTGTATATCATTTAATCATTTATCATTTAACATTTGAAAGACATACACACATTGGGGGATATCTTCGATGACTATGGTCTCCGCAGTCTTCGAGATATAGCACGCGGAAACAGCTGTTCGTGCGTCACTCATAGCGAGGGGGGCGTACGCGTGGAAACAGCTGTTCGAATTAGCGTCCGCTGCTGCGGGTGTAGCGAGGGGGGCGTGCTAGCGTAGGTCAGCGGCCAATCAGAGCGCAAAACGGGAACCCGGAAACACGAATGCGTTGGTAAAAGCATACACGCGAACCCCCCCCCACAGTGGCTCGCAACCCCCCACTTTGGGAACCCCTGAAGGAATAGTAAGGATAGGTTAAATATTTGGCTCCTTCTGGTGGTGAGGAGAGGAAATGGCCAGGAATATTAATTACAGGTCTCTGGCACACTCCAGTGGCAAACTGTGGTAGTGCAGGGGGATACAGAAGATATCATTTAACAGGTAACTAAATACATTTTAATTCTAGCACTGTACAAAACAGTGGCTGTTCCAACAACAGTGTCAATATTCTGGCATCATTTGAATTATTCATGAGAAATAAGTTGTAGGTGAGTTCAGATGAAGTATCTTCTCAGATGTCATTGGACATTTAGGTTCTGATGAAGAGGGATGGAGCAAGGGGCTTCTGATGAAGAGGGATGGAGCAAGGGGCTTCTGATGAAGAGGGATGGAGCAAGGGGCTTGTTCTGATGACACCTCAATATGTAGGGCTTGGTTAGTGAAAACACACCAGGCAGAAGAACTGGCACGCGTGCACTGGGGGCTGCAATCAGTTTCGCGGATGAAATTAATCAATGACACCTAGAGGGAGTTAAAGGTGTTGGAGAGGGGGAGCGGGAGAGCGATAGAGCAGTGCAGGGAGTGCACGTAGACGATAAAACGGCGTTGACACAGCGTTGACGACATGGGAATAAGGAAATACTTGCAGAAAAAAAAACTACGAGAAAACGCTGGAGAAGCTAGTATGATGAGACGTAACTGTAAGGCATGCCCTAGTGAGACAATGAATGCTAATAAAAATTAACAGAGATAGAAAAATGCTAAAGGACAAGAACTAGGGTCTAGACCACTGAAACGAAGTTGCTTGGACAGAGACTCCCGGTTTCGTGAATTGTTTTCTCAGAACAGCTGGAGGAAAGACGACTTCCAGATGGACCAACCGGAAGCTGGAAGGGGCGGAGTCAAGTGAACCAGGAGCTGAAAGGGGCGGAGTCAAACCAACCAGGAGCTGGAAGGGGCGGAGTCAATCAAACCAGGAGCTGGAAGGGGCGGAGTCAAGCGAACCAGGAGCAGTGCCGCTCAGAAGAAGGACGGAGACGGAAGGAGGCGGTGCTTTTGCCTAGAATACATACCTAAGTAAATGGAAGATTGCTCCACTTCTGCAAGGTCCATTTGCATGTTATTGGTATCTAGGGACATCTATGGCTCTCAGGGAATGAATTCCCAGTGTCATAAATATTGTGTCTGTTACTATGCTTGAGTAAATTGTAATGAACCAAAGGAGAATATACATTTTCTTAATTTTTTATCTTTGACGGTGAATAACACCATGCTAACATTGACCAGATATGAAAAATGTAAGCAAATGAATAAAGGGCAGATGATTTACAGGGTTTTTTGTAGATACAGTACATGCAATTTGAAATAAGAATATAGAATATAGAATATCAGGCATATAAATTACCTATGGATCTGGCCAAATCTTCTCTTTTCAATGGCAGAGTTCAATCTGGATTTAGTACCACCAGGCGCCCCTGACAGGGCAGCAAAGACTGTGAATGAAATCTAAGTAAGTAGTTACTTTTTTGTAATCATCTTTTGTTTCATCAGATTGAGATTTTTTCCTAGACGTTCACAGAAAGGTAAAGAAACAAACTCTGTTCTATTTTATGGCAATAACGTTCAGGTTTGTTCGACCCGTGAGATATGATCCCAAAAATAACGTAAAAAATAAAATAATTCACGCTGGAAGATGATTGACAGGGGCTGGCGTGAGCTAGGAAGTGTAGTTTTATGAAATTCGAAAGCCCTGGGTCTCCTCATAGGAGGACTACAAACAAAATGGTGGCATAATTTCCTTGCGTCTAATTCATCTCATTCATCATTTCTGTCGGGATGTGCCGAAATATTTATACACTCATATTTCGCTAATAACACTTAAAACATTAAAACAACTTATAACAAAAATATACACTTTGACTGCTGTTTTGATAGGGTTATGGTCTTTACTCTTGGCTACATTTGATAAAGAAACGCAACATTAATTAATAAGTTCTGTATTGATCGATTTATGGTGTGATATGAATCTCGGCCCTGTACCAGGCCCATCGGGCTTAATAAAGATAGGGTTTCAGCCAGTAAGCATGTGGGAGGGAGAATTCCACGAACGATTGCCTCCAAAATATAAAAACAATACATAATGCAGAGATGGCCGGGAGAGGAAATGGAGGCTGATAACGATCAACGACCAGGCTGAAACACCGTAATCTTTCACGGTGCATGAGATACCAAGATTTGAGTTAGTCCTGCTGAGTGATACCAGATACCAATGAAGTTGTAAGGTACCAAATCCTATATTACGGTTATAAGCACTCATGGAATGCCTCTTGTCCAATCACAACACATGGCCAGAAATAAACGTTGTATATATAGAGACATACTGTTTCAGCATGGCTTTAGCTTTGGCTGGCTTGTGATGGGGAAGCTGCAAGTTGAAGATCCTTTCCATGAGAACCTGTGCATAGCGTGTGAAGTCCAGGGACACAGGGTCCTCGATGACTGCGTCATATGAACTGGGGTCCAGCAGAACGGTCACGTAACGCCCAGCAACACGTACCTGTAGGGCACACGTTCACAAAGATGAAAATGCCTGATAGAGAAATAGAGTAAAGATTGTGTGTGCGCTGCACCATGCACTAAGTAATATGTACGAATCAGGTATAAAGTGGAGCTGCTTAATTGGAGACTGATTTTGCAGACCTGCAGGATGTTTGAGTTTTTATAAGCCAAATTAGCTTTATTCTACAATAGTGTTCTCAGTTCTGAAACTGAAAAATATATCCATATGTTCCTCTGGGTGCTCTCTGTGATCGTGTATACGTAGATGGTTTCAACTTGACAACAGAAACGTTCTAAATGGAATGCTAATACAATAGTTGACATGAAATAAACTAGGGTCCAAACTGTACCCAGAATTCCAGTGAAACCATCTATATTTTCCTTGTTCTTACCGTGAAAATGTCACCATGTTTCCTCTTCATTCGATTTAAGAACTTGGCAGCATCCTTTCCAAATTCAAGAGCATGACCCAACCATGGAATGAATCCTTTGTCTAAAGGTGGCTCACTCTTGGCCCTATTGATAGAAAAAAAAGAAGAAATAAAGTGTTTTGATTTAAAAGAAACTGATCAGCATCTGGGATTAAAACACTCAACATTACCCTGCCATGGCAATATGAAACATGTGGGCCCATGTCAACTGTTGTCTGCAAATTATTAAAATAATACATGTATGCTATAGCTATGGTTCATGTGGGAAAACTGTGATTTTGCACATTCCCGTCAGGTTAGTAAATGTGATATTTGTTAGGCCAATGGTCTGTTAGTAATGCTCTCCATGATGGTTTATATCCAAATCTGATTCAATTCTCCAGATCTTTGTGCACATTTGATTTGATAGTAAACCCATATAAATCTCACTGGAGATGTCACGCCCCAACATAAAACAGATCACTAATCGGTAGCGTTAGCCTACAAATTTACATTTGAGGTATAGTCATTCAAAAGGAAAAACTCTTAATTAGGGTTTAAGCTTCACATTTTCAAAACAGGTAGTTCAACCACATTCCCAACACAGCGTTGAGTGGGAGGTTAAATTGCTCACTAAAGTGACTAAACGAACAATAACCTATACAATTTGCCTGGGTGGGGTGAAGTACAAGCAAGCCCCACGTTATTGTCAGAATGAACCTAAACACCATCATAAGAACTAGCATATTTCGGACATGTTAAGTTAATATTATTTGTTAATACTATTTTGGTTTGCTTTTAATGTTTTCACGTGTTCGAAATATAGTTCATTCAGCTATGCAAGGTACAGTGTCGACCAATGCGATCAAGACAACACAACTAAAGATTTTTTTTAAAGGAAACTAAATTCCCAACGAAGTTAATTACTAGTGAGCTTAATTGTGATGCTACGTGTTCTCCTACATTGCATTAGGTAAGCATTGTATTTGAAATTATATTAACATAAACAAGTTAAATGCAAATAAAGGTAGAAACGGTAGTATCGAATACTCACCTCGAACGTTTGGAGATAATAAAGTAGAGAAGTACAGCTTGAACAAGGAGAAAGAGTGTCCAAATCATACTCAGCGTGTTGATGTGTGGCGTCTAGTCTCCCGGAGGCAGCAGCAGCAGGGATGTAAACTCTAACCATGCTGTTGGTTATAATGTGTCGTGGGGCTATTGCTTCATACTGGAGCTACAAATTACGTCATGCTTAGACGGTGTCAACTTAACATAAACATTTTAAATGGACGCAAGTTTACTTCCTGTTGCAGTGTTTACTAATATTTATGATCCTTATACTCAACAAATAAAAATGTTGACAGTTATTGACATTAGCAAAGAGGCTCTATAAGCCAATAAGATATTGGAGGACAATTAGGCATCAATACTTTTGAAAAATTGACCCGTTATTTGATAATTTTCTGTTATGTATTTCATAAAAACAGGTATTAAACCATCAAATAATTGGATTCGTCTAGCTCAGGCATCAAAGGTACACTTTTTATGATATGTTTTATTTGTTGTGTGCTATGTTTGCCACAACCCTGTTACAAATACTCAGGAAGCTGAAAAAAAATCAATAAAACGTTTACAATTAAGAAGTAAAGAAAGTCACATGCTTACTGAATACTGATTTAATTTCATATAAGACTTCACTTATATTAATTTAAGCAACTTGGAAATCGATATTGCCCAACTTTTCAAGTCACATCTTTCTTTTTACTAATTTAAGTATTTAATTTCAAATATTTGTTCAAATACATTATGCATTTAATCATGCAAACTATTAAATTTACAATAGGTTAAACCACTGTGAGCTGAGAAAATCATGTACGATTATTTGAATAAAAATGATATGGTAACAGCCTTCAAATTAGAGTAACAGGGTTGCGCTAAGTAACAGCTAGTTGAAGGGATACATTACTTTTGATTGTAGATCATGAAGTGACAAATACATACTCAGGACCACAGGAATGTTGTTTAATATTATTTTATATTGGGACTCAACAGGATGAGTAGGAATGATACAAAAGAAACATGTCAACAAAACCACAAACTGGATCAGAACAGGCACACAACCTGGCATTCTTGCTGCATTCCTCACCTGAATGAGCATATCAAAAATAGTAATGAACTGATCAATCTTTTAGAAAGCTGATTTTATGTTCAGATTTCATTTTTCGTGACTGGCCAAAGTATCCCATACCTCTCTTGCTATAGCCATGTGGCGCGAGGTAACGTTCTCTGGGGGAGGAATGAGGGTCAGCCTATCCTCTGAGGGATACCAGTGGAGATCATCCCTCAATGACCAGAAAAAAAACGGTTTGCCCCCACTCTATGCATACATTTCACCTGGCAGTGGGTCTCATTCACGTCCTGGATGATCCCAGGGTACATGGTGTGGTCGTACAGCAGGGCACACCATTTCCCCACAACGCCTGGACTGAGCCACTGCACTTCTTCACATACACGTGTGCTGTGTATGGGGTCTTCTGTGTGGTCATCTGTGGGATTAAAGCTGAAGCTCTTGGTTTTTTGGCAATCACACTCCAGATTCCCTGTTGCAGAACATATGCAGCTGACATCGCGGTAGAGCATTTTCCCAGGTGAAAGAGTGACCACCTGGTGGAGCCTCATAGTGGACGGTACGGCTGGAAGGTCAGCTGGCATTTCTTTCACTGCATTATCCACAGCTTGCTCCTGAATGTAAAACAATTTCACTTTTGATTGTTCCTTACTCAGAGCTTGGTACAGGGACAGTGCCGTGGGGATATCAACTCCTTGGGCGACAAGCCTGTCGGCCCTCCTCTTCAATGTGCCACCCACACCATCTGGGGCACATTTTCCATGGCTGGCTTCAAAGTAGTTCCATGATCCTCTTATAAACCCCCTTTTGAAGATTTCAGTACAAAACAGGTAAAAATTACCACGCTGCTTGTACTGTGTGCAGGGTCCGTCGCTAAGAAAATGGATGGTTTTCACATCTGGGAGTTTCTCTCTGATTTCCCTCAGGATGGGCTGCAGGTGTTGCCATATGGCAGGTGGTCCCTTCAGTCTGGATGCTGATACAGTGCAGAAGGAGGTAGGGGCAGATGCCTCCCCCACATAGTAAACCCCAGTGTGCAAAGTGGCCTGTTGGTGTGATGCACCAAAATGGACAGCCTGTACTTCAGTGCTGTACTTGCAGCTGTAGTTCTCAGAGAAGTCGATATGGACTGCACATTCATTTGCAGGGAGGTTCAGCTTCAGGGCCCGTGAGAAAGCATATTGCATATTGCTTGAGAAAGCATGTTGTAGAGATGGCGCCTGAACTTCTGGAGCAAAATCTGAAAAGTTTCCACCAGCTCTTCTTGGGAGCATTCAAATAATTTTTTCAAAGTGACCTTTGAGGCTGCTCCAGGATAATTTTTGTGCTCTTTATCCACAGTGGCCCACTGAAGGTAGGAGACACGATTGGTGGCTCTGTAGTGGCTTGTGAGTGTAATAGGTATTGTTGCTGCAGTTCTCACATTCCCCATACTTTTTTCCAGTTGTGATCCTGCTGACATCGTCACGTGAAAAGAACAATCTCACTGTTGACCTGTAGCAGCTTTACCCTTGTGTTTCTTCCTCTGGTACTTGCAGACATTTGCCAGTTTTGTCCACCTCCTCCTTGAAAAACCATAAACCTCCTGTGCCAATCTCTGCAGCCTGTACTTCTTCAGGACTTTGTTGGTGACTATTCCTGCAATGACCTGTTTGTCACTCTCTCTCCTTGAATGTACATACTTGTCACGTACTTCCTCAGCTATAGCTGTGTGAAACAACAGGGTTCTCCTTAGGGTTGTGCCCGAGATGTGCCAAATCAACTTGTTGACTTTGGATCTTGAAGATGGATTGTTCTTTCTCAAACGTTTGAGTCGCTTTCTGTATTTTGCTGCCCTCTGATATTTCATGGGTGGGACTGAAAATGTCCTCCAATTCTGGAATGTCCCTTATTCATTAACCTCTCTCTCTCTCTAGTTCGTTTCTAACCACACAGGAATGAAGATAAGAGTCAGCAAGGTATCGCTTGATCTAACGACCTTCCTGTCCCAGAACTTCTCGGCCCGAGGTCATAGATACAGTAGGTCACTAGATCTCTGGAGCACGAGCATAACCGCCATAATATCATATGTGTATCATCTAGCTGACACAAATGTGGACAGCTCATATCTCACATATCAGTATGTGAGATATGAGCAGAAACGCATAATAAGATATGAGCAGAAACACATATCATTGATATCAGAAACAGGAACTGCTTATCAGTATGTGAGATATGAGCAGAGACAGGAACTGCTCTCAGGTCGTAGGGTCACAAAGAGCCTATGACAGGCGGCTAGGTGGTGTAGTGGGCAAGGCGCTCGCCACCAATGCAGGAGACGCTGGGTTCGAGCCCAGCTCTCCACATTGCTATCAGCTTGGCTGGTCGTTCATACTAACACAATTGGCAGTGTTAGGGGTGGGAAAGCTGATGGGTGGGTCCTGGTCGTTGTAAACAGCGACTCCTACAGTTCGGTCGGGGCGCCTGCTCAGCGAGGATAGGATCTAAGGGGGGTAGTGTGATCCTTCCACACGTTACACCCTCTCAGTGAGAGTCCGCGCTGCCAGGTGAAAAGAAGCGGTTGATTGGCTACACGTGTGTCGGAGGAAGGACGTGATAGCCTCTACTCTAGGTAGGTGCGCAGCGACCAGGAAGGGGATTGGGAATTGGCATAACGACTAACATTGGGATGGGAGAAAAACGGAGGAAAAAGGAGGGGGAAAAAGATTAAAAAAAAAAAAAAAAAAAAAAAAGAGCCTATGACATGGGCCTCGGCTGACAGATAAGCGAGCTAGCAACTCACATGTTCCATACGTTGATGACCGCACCCCAACAGAACATGCCTGCTATCAATCATCACCCATCATCTCTGATACGTAATTACCCAAAAAGTATAAAGCCTTTGTAAATGCGGGCGGCTACGTGGCGTAGTGGGCAAGGTGCTCGCCACGAATGACGGAGACGCTGGGCTTGCCTGTTCGAGCCCAGCGCTCCACATTGCTTTCAGTTTAGCTGGCCGTCCATACTAATACACATTGGCCGTATTAGGGGGTGGGAAACTGATGGGTGGGGATCGGGCGATGTGGACAGCGACTCCTACAGGTCGGTTGGTGCGCCTGCGCAGTAGAATCAGGAAGTGTCGGGGGCAGCGTGAGCCTCCCACGCGTTACTCCTCGCCACTGAGAGATCGAGCTGCGCAGGTGAAAAGATGCGACTGCTGTTACCTCAAGTACCGGAGGGGACTTGTGCTATGTATGACTTAGTCCACATTGCAGCCGGCTTGTGGGAGGCAAGAAACAGCGTTCGTGACAGGGGAGGGTTGAATTGGATGATACGAAATTGGGATGGGAGAAAATATAGAAAATGGGAGAAAAAGTGGATAAAAAAAAAAGCCTTTGTAAATGCCATTTGTCTGGTACTCACTCTGCAATGGGGGCGCTCCTGTGCGAGGCTCCATGCGGGCTGGGTCCAGATCGATCTGTATTACTTTTGCGTGTGGTTCAGAAGTAAACATCCTTTTTATTTACCAACTGAATTCCAAACCCGACTCCGACTCAACATCTCTGTTCAGCTGTCATTTGCAGCCATAACTTATATCTTACACCGAGCTAACCTAGCTTGACTGCTAGCACTACGCCAACTAACTATTGTTCCAGGAGGACTGATAATGACTGTACTTTCTGGAACTCCCTGTTTAACTTTGCTTTGGTAGCCCTCAATTATCTTCTCCCAGCATCACGTTGCTTAAAAGAAAGATATAAACATAAATACATTGTCACATAATCATTTCACTTGCATGGACTTTTTCCCAATTGTAGTTTTGCACCAAACAAAGTAATTACCAGGATTAGATGGGCCTAATAATTACTGAGTACATATATCAAGTAAATAAAATTGTAAATGGTGCATTTACTGTATAGCACTTTTATCCAAAGCACTTTACAATGTTTTGTAAAAAATGTAATGACAATTTCTTTCACTATGTCACTGTTCATTCTACAGATAAAGTTAATTCACCTTTCTTTACTTAAATATATATCCTCAATGACCTAAACTTATGTCCTGACCTTGACGTCCCAATTTGAGAGCTGACTGGGGATTCTGGCCTGACTGGAACGTCTGGACTGACTGGGGCATCAGGGCTGACTGGAGGGGTGTTCAATCCTTCAAGTACACTTTTCCTGGCATCACTCCTCTTATGAGCCTCCTTCCATTTTTCATGCTGGGCACGCTGCTCTCTCATACTGCATTCTTTTTGCCTTTTCTTCTTCCCCGTTTCTACATATTTTCTCCACTTCTTTCTCTTTTTCTAAGTACTGCTGTCTCCTCTGTTCATCAGCATCACGCCTGGCATGGTAGCGCCTCTGCTTTTCAGCAGTGCTCAATGGTGTGGAAGAACTCTGTAGAAATCAATTACATTTAGAACAAAATGTCTATTAACCTTTGATAAAATAATGATTTGGGTAACACCTTACATTAACTCTGCATTCACTACTATAAGGCACCAATAACATAGTTGTTACTAGTACACGTAAGTACAGTTAGTTACAGATGGAACAAGACATCTAATAATTACACATGTTCATGTTCTACTTGTGTAAAGACATACTGCTGAACTGAAGGAGATGCAACCCTGTTACTGTAGTCCAACCCTGTTACTCTAATTATAGTAACAGGGTTGCAAATCAATGCTAATGTTAGCTTTTACCTCAAGAAAATATGCTAGCTGAGGAATGTAAGTTACCGTCAATGTCAAGGTTAAACATAGTTATATGAATAACTGATAATATGAGTAACAGGGTTGCGTTGGCTAGAGTGACAGTCAATCAAGGCTGAAAATATTAGAAATATATAAAAAGTAGAAGAGAGGACTTACCTTTGGTCTAGCCATTTTGTTAGCAGATGGCTTGATGCTGTCATTTCCTTGTGTCATGTGACTCACTGTTTTTTCCTCTATCAGGTGAAATAGGTTTCGGTAACAGGGTTGCACACATGTTGTGGGACACAACTTCAGTTCATAATTACTATTATTTAAAATATGTTGATGAATAAACAAATTGTATTTATAATTACAAAAGACATATCAACAATCTAATACCAAAAAAGTAGATTTAAAGCATATATTTAAATGTTATATTGGACATGCAAGTTGGTCATCAAGAAGGTGGGACAAGAGAAAAGTGCCATTTAGGGGGTGTTCAAGAGCTATTTGGTATTTTAAATAATATTTTGGAACCACTTTTTCTACAACCATATTTACATTTGGTCTCAGGACAAGTACAATTTTCATAACAAGTGCATGTTTTAGTATTTTGTGCATGGATTGTTTGGAATTTCATGGGTGGGACTGAAAATGGCCACCAATTCTGGAATGTCCCTTGTATATCTTGTATGTCATAAATGTCAGGATGAAGCAGTACTGGAATTTCATGGGTGGGACTGAAAATGGCCTCCAATTCTGGAATGTCCCTTGTATATCTTGTATGTCATAAATGTCAGGATGAAGCAGTACTGTATCTGTACGTCATAAATGTCTTGATGAATTGAAAATTGGGGACCCTGATGTAAACAAGACGAAAGTCTTTTCTGGTCTGCATCCCCTTAACAATTGTTTGTATTGAGCCGTACTGTATTGTACCCATTCTGCAATCTGGTAATAAAGTTTTCAATCAATCAATCAGCTCTTTGCTAATATCAATAACTGACGGGAGAAAACTTGGGTCCAAGCGGTTCCCTATACTGTAGCAACACATTACATGTAGGCTACTTCCACACCTCTATTCATGGTAAGAATATGTAATTAGGCCATTATATATTAATATATTTTCTTGTGTGGGTACTTTGTTGAGAGCCGAGATTGATAAAAAATAAATGGTTTTAATAGCACTGCAATGCTATTAAAGCCTATTCAGACACACCATGGTATTCAGACACACCATGCTCTTAACACAATGGCGCCCGACCACGGAGCTCTCCGTGTTTCGATTCCACCAGTTGTGGACAGAAGCACGGATATAGCCGTGGCAAGTTGTTGTTGCTTTTATTCCATTTTAATAACCTATTCAAGGTCGCCAAGCGGCACTGCAGATGTACCCTACTCTTTGAATTCGAGAAAGTGCAATACCGGCCAGATCCTCTTAGGGGCGCTATCGCGATAATGCAGTGTGCCCTGTGGCTGAACGGAGCATTATTTTTTTTGACTTTCAATGGAGTTTTCAGTTAGCTGGATTCTGGATGTGCAGCATGTAGCTTGGATTACGGATTTCACTATGCAATAAGGGGATTTATCATCAGCCAATGGACATATCGATCTACCAGATGGCGACCGATAACGGGGAAATCCCACTGGCCCACGGTAAGATATTTTTCACGTAAAGTACATCACGATCGGGCCTTGTTTTGATAGCCATCCATCCGATCAATGAATGAGGCTAACGCAGTTATTGGTAATCAATAATCAGAAACGACGTCCGCCGCCCCCCCCCCCCCTTTCATGCATACATGCTTGAGGATCGTGCCGATCATATGAAGTTTGAGTTATTTCTGTATCATATGTATAACGGAAATGCCATTGGATATAACAGTAGTAGCCATTAGCCCTTTATCTCGCCTTCCAGGAAATATCCTAGCCGAAATCCCGTATAACGCTTATATTCACGGCGCTATAAAATGAGAACATATTGATGCATTTTTTTTCTTTAAGCCATTTTGAAGGGACGGTTTATGGTCTCAATTGACAATGAGAATGGACAGATAGCAATACTATAAGGTATAGATTTAGCTCTACAAACAGCCCCACGTCTGTTTACATTTGCCGGTCCTCTAGAGATTTATTAGACGCATCCCAATGGCCCCCGAATGTGTTAGGATTGAAAAATTATTTTTATGAAATAAACCATTAAACAATTCCCTCTTCACATAGACAAAGTTGAATTGATTTCCGGCATATTGTATAGGTAATGACAATATTTAATATACAATAGGTTAAGGATATGTGAACTGTGTATATTTGTGATAAACTGTGTGTTGCAATATCAACATCAACAACAACATTTTGGAAATGTTTATTCGTCATAATACAGAGTAACTGTACACTTCCTGTTTAAACAAAACAAAACTAAACCTGCAATGGCTCCGACAGGTCTGGTTGAACAGCAAGAGATTCCTGAATAACAATAGGACTATTAAATGAAAAGCCTTACTCAAACCAAAGGTGTATGTCAATTATGAATTGTTAACTACTATTATTGATAGTATTCTGATGTCCTAATCCTCAAGTTCCATAAAACAATGGTTACAAAATAAAACATTACAGAATTGTTGAAGACTGGGGTTTCAGGGGATCAACCAGAACGATTTGGCACAATACCCTTCAAACCTAACTTAAGTGAGGTTTCAGTTTGGAAAAAACAAACCTGTAAAGTAGGTATGTCAAAATAAATAATGTTAATCCTATAACAACCACTTATCTCCCAGCTTCAATAACCCTTGCATTGATTGGTGAAGATTAAGAAAGCTACTTGTCCTCTTTCTCATTCTTCACTGGCTTCCCAGTCCCCTGGGATTCATAGACATCCTCAGGCGTTTGGCCGAACTCCCCCTCAGTCCGTTTGAGGAGGTACACCCCAGCGTGGAGCCCTCCCACGTTGACCCAGACGGTGTGGGTCTTCCTCCACAGGCCTCCCATCCTCGATATGGCCTGTACACAAACACATCTCGTCAGAACACTGCAGCAAGTGAGACCGACATTTGTTTAGTGTAAAACAAGAGCTTTGTTTGGAGCAAGGCCACTTGGTTAAAGGCTCTCCAGTGTTGCAACAGCAGGACTGATTCAGTCATTATGACTTCAACGTCAGAGGTAATCATTTTGAATGTGTGTACAGTACAAGCATACTGTATAAGCAGAAGAGCCCGGCTTGGGAAATTCCATAGATGACTACAACAATATCACAATCATTTCAACTTAAAATATATATATATTATTTTTACAATTGCTTTAGAAATTTATTAATCAATTGATTCTTCTTACAGGCTTCTTTTTTTTAATCCACTTTTTCTCCTCTTTTTTCCCCCTCCCATCCCAATTCCACTGTGCTTGAACGTTGCTTGCATATGCCCCCCACTGGCCGGTTGTAGGGAGGATAGAAGCCTTGCATCACGTGTCCCCTCCGATACACAAGGAGGCAGCCTGTCACATCTTTTCACCTGCCAGCGCGGACTCTCATTGGCGAGGTGTAACGTGTGGGAGGCTCACACTACCCCCGCCATTTCCTGTCTCTGCTGTGCAGGCATCCCCAACCGACCTGTAGGAGTAGCTGTCCACAACGTCCAGATTACCACCCATCGACTTCCACCCGCTAACTCTGCCAATTGAGTTAGTATGACGACCGGCACAAGCCGGAGGCAACGCCGACAGCCGGAGTCAAACCCGGTGTCTCTTGCGTTGGTGACGAGCGCAATGTCCGCTGCGCCTCCCAGCCGGCTTTCTTCCAGGCTTCTTGAAGTTAAAGTAAGTTGTCCCTTCCTTTTTTTTTTTTTATCTTTTTCCCCCTCCATTTTCCTCCGATTTTCTCCCATCCCAATGTTAGTCGTATGCCAATTCCCAATCCCCTTCCTGGTCGCTGCGCACTTACCCCCCACAGTCAGATCATCTGGGAGAGTGGAGGCTATCACGTCCTTCCTCCGACACACGTCCAGCCAATCAACCGCTTCTTTTCACCTGGCAGCGCGGATCCTCCCTGAGAGGGCGTAGCGTGTGGAAGGATCACACTATCCCACTCAGGTCCTATCCGCGCTTAGCAGGCGCCCCGACCGAACTGTAGGAGTCGCTGTTTACAACGACCCGGACCCACCCCGCCAGCTTCTCCCACCCTCTAATACAGCCAATTGTATGAGTGTGAACGGCCAGCCAAGCTGGTGACAACCCCGGAGCTGTGAGCTGGATTCGAATCCAGCTCACAGCTCCGGGGTTGGTGACGAACGCAATCTCCGCTACGCCACCTAACCGCCCTATAAGTTGTCCCTTCCCAAGTACAGGATGAGCCTCTTCAAAATCTGAATCTGCAAGCAATTGATTTGATAGTTATAAGGGTTGCATTAATGATTCCAGTGGCTCAGGAGCTAGAGTGGTCGTCTGGCAATCAGAAGGTTCCCGGTCCGATTCTGGCTCCCCCTGGGCAGTGTGTCGAAGTGTCCTTGAGCAAGTGTCGGTGTGTGAATGTGTGAGTGAATGTGAGGCATAAGTTGTAAAGTGCTTTGGATAAAAGTGCTATATAAATGTAACCCATATAACTATCAAAGCAACACTATCACACATTTAGCCACTTTACTGGTAGGTAGGTCATAAGAGCAGGCTGTGTACTACCAGTAAGCTCTCAGAGTAAGCAAAAAGTTGACATACGCTGTCCTTTTACGCACAACACTTGCTTACTAAGTACGGGTATTATAAACTTAAAGTCCTTGTAGCAGAGTTCTTGAGAGTGAATCAGTGTGTGGGTGGGGGAGTGCACATCCATGCTCTGATTGGAAGAAGGCGAGTGAGAGGGAGAGAGAAAGAAAGTGTGTGCGAGAGAGAGCCTGTCCAGTGATGGAGATGGCCTTGCACACGCAACGTTATTATATTTATTGCGTTTGATATCTTAGAATGGCTAATTATCTTGTAACTGAGTACATGTATATTTTGGCATGGTCAATGTATACATTGGTACAATTAAAATATTTGGGGGACAATGGTGAAAAGTTAGTTTGGAGGCTTGGTACCACCGGGCCTGAAGATAATTCTAGTGGAAACACTACACATCAAATGCCAAAAACAAACACATTTTTTACTCAGAATTATCAGCTTTATTGAAATCTTCACAGCAGTAGTATGTTTATACTTCAGAAGTATGATATTTAGACTAGGTGTCCAAAATGTGGAAGTGAATGAGGAGCCTGACACCTGGGAGGAATGGTGGTGTTGACAGCATCCGGCAGGGACAGCAGTGGTCGCTAGTTTACTTAGTAGATAAAGTACTTAAATAGATAACTTTAGATAGAGGTAAGACTGCTGATTTTTTAAGTTCTACTGAAGTGAAATATCCCTTTAACACATTGGACGCCAGACCCGAGATAAGTCGGGTTAACTCGCCATCGCTTGAGCGTCAAACCCGAGAAAAGTCTGGTTTTGGTTGTTATTTCTTTTATTTGCTATTTCCATTCATAATCCATGGAGGGAGCCTGATGTTATCATTGGGAATGGGTCTGAGATCGCAAACGTCCAATACCGCCGCCTAACGCCTTGCGGCCGGTATTGCACATCCTTGGAATCTCTCTGGCTCAGCCTGTACGTCGATCTAAAAAGTCCGGTCCGAGTTTTCCTAGTAGTAACGTTAGTAACACATGGATTTGGGAGAATCAAGCACCGCCGATTCATGTTGTTTGGTGGATTATGTTGCAATACTTGGAATGGCCATCAGATAATTGGAATATTCTTTTTGCAGTACATCCTAGTCAAGGTAAGGGTTATATGGTATCAATCTTTGATCCGAGCGTTGATCCAATAATTCCTTCCCCGCGATCAGAGCGTGTGTAATGTACTGTGGACCGTATTCCGTTGGTGACGATCGAAGCATAGAACCCCCCCCCCCCCATACATGCATGATGAAGCATAATACCGATAATATAGCGTTGATTTCAGATTGATTGTTGATCCAGACGAGGAATGGCACAGTTTCTAGTGAATGCACTAAACGCTGCTTAGCGGCGTTTCCTGGGATTACACAGAATTACTCTAAAACTATACTCATATTCACCACGGTATAAAACGGGAATGTATGGATGAATTTTTTTTTCTTTTTCACAAATTGAACAATAGATACTCGATGTCCATAAATGTGCACATATTTAATAGGGAAGTGCCTCATTTGCATATATAAACATAAAATTAAGAAAACTTGCAATATTTTTTTCTTAGTTTATATGTCCATAACAAACTGGGAAAGTTTCATAGTGATATCTATTCAAATATTTGTTTGCCTATTAGGGGGTACTACACTACTACACTGTTACTACACTGTTTGTAGCCTGTGTGTAGTTCTGTTCAGTTCAATAACATCATTATTATTATTCAGTTATCAGGCATGTGTTTAGGTTGTCTATTACTAATGGTTTGATTAGGCATTGTGTTTGTAAATAGCTGTTTCAAAGAAAATTTTATGGAATTTTACCATACAAATCTTTAAAGGCCGTTTTCTCAAAATGAGTTTTTCCTCATACTCTGAGCCAGAAATCTCCACTTCAGTAGCACTCACATACACCAAACCTTCCAGTTCTATTCATATCTATGTTATGAAGGTATTTACAGAAGGGTTTGTTGATATCGCATTCATACCCTGATTTATATCACATTTTATTCCTAAAAACATGGCGAAATATGGAATTTTACCATACAAATGGACTGTTGACAGTATTTTCTGATTTATGGAGTGATAAAAAGAGATATCCAAAATCGCCTCTGTAATAACCTTTGGCTCTAATATGTCAACAAAATGAAACTATAATTTTGAAAATGGCTTTATCCAATGTTCAGATTTCTGTCCTGGAATTATATGCAAATTAGTGCATATTTAAGTAGATCATGCTCCATTTGCATATTTAAACATAGAATTTCAGAAAACTTGTAATACAAAAAAGTCTTGTCTTAATATAAGTAATCAACTGGGGAAGTTTCATTGTGATATCTATTAGTTAAATTTCTTACCCTATTCACCTGGGGTGCATGGTTTTCATGGTGCACTGCAGTCCAAAGTTTGGAGCTGTTGGCAGCAGTTCATTCGAAAATGACAGATATTATTGGTCATGTTACATTTGAGTTTTCAAGGGACTATATTTTCATAATAAGGGATGCCATGGTTAGTATGGCCTGCATTCAATTAAAGCCCTAGGTGTAATGACCAACAGGGACCGATAGGGAGCGCAGTGATTGCTGGACGCACCAGGCATGTCACAAAAGCAGTAGAAGAAGAAGCCATTTTGCCAAGGCTCGCTCTGTGAGTACCACTCGTTTTATAAAAATGATTTAAAATGTGTATTAGCAACTACGAGCTTTCAGACCCTGCCGCGGGTGTGTGTGAACCCCTAATTGAACGCTGGGTACCTTTGAAATTTATATCCGATATATTTCGGACCCACCCCGAGCTTTTAAGCAGTGCTTGGTGGTCCAAATTAGCCTGGCTGCTATGGAGCTGCGAGTGACTGCGGATTCAAAAGCCCCTGGCTTGCACATCGCAGTCACGGAAGGGGCTAACCTTACCTTAGCCAGAAGGTACTCCAAAAAGAATAATTCCAATGATCCCATCGGCGATCGCAATTACTAGTTAATATGTAATTACTCGTGTTTACGGAAAACTATAGGTTGAGGCGAGCAGATCTCCTAGCGATTGCTCTGCAAGAGCTCCTCCCCCTCAGAGCGAGTCTTAACAGTCCAGTTCAGACAGTCTCTACTGATCCCTTTCTATCAGAGTTTAAAAGGTAGGCGATACTGCCACCTGGTGAGATTCGATCGGCATTGCAATTCCAACGTAGGCAAACGAGCCAGGGACACCTAGAGTGATCCGGATCAACGTTTAGAAAGGGGATCAAAGGAAAAATATCAAAGGATCTAAAAACGTGTTTGGCCGTCAAAGAGTTAAGAGGTTAACTCCTCATTAGCCAATCTGCCTCTAGTGGCGGCTCACAGGAAATGCACTTCGTATTTGGGTGTTGTTGTTCATATGGGATCTCTTGTTACCTTGGAAAAGCATTTCTTGTCCTGAGTCAACAGTACAGCCTTGCCTGAGCCTGGTCTGACCACACGAGCCATCTCTCTCAGACAGGAGGGGTAGAGGTCCCAGTTCTTCTTCCTTGAGCCCATTCTTCAAGAATCCACAAAGACAGATGCATTTATCTTTAGGTGTCATCTCTATTAGTATGTTTTTAAAACATTTTTATCATGCCATTATCTCATTCGGGGCCAGCCACATAATATTACTTTTTTCCCCCGATATTAATATCCTATTCACTGTCACAGAGCTGTTTTTTGGCTGGAAAAGGCATATTGGGACTCCAAAAGTGCAGTACCAGCCAGATCCTGGTAGTGGCGCTGTCTCGAGAATGCAGTAACCCCTGTTGCAGACCTGGTGTCACACTGTTTACGCTCCGGGCGGACTTTTTTGTTAGTCTGAAGCGAGGGCTTCACCAGATCGCATGGAATACTTCTTGGGATGCCGAATTCATTATGCAGTAAAGGATTATGGCATGGGCCAATGGACATATGATCTACCAGATGGCGATCAAATAATTGGAAAATTCTTTTTGGAATCCAACCGGCCAAAGGTAAGAGCAATTTGACGTCAATTTCAGCTTGATCGTGCAAGGATTTAATAGCCATCCCCCAGATCAGCCTATGTTGTGGTAGTAAGGAATGCCGTTATTGGCAATCAATTAATCCGAAACGACTTCCCCCGCCCCCCCCTTTCATGCATTCATGATGGAACATAATACCGATCATATGCATTTGGATTTTTAACCGTGTCATGTGTAGGGAAGAAACGCCAATGGATTTAACGTTATTAGCTTAGCGTCTTATAAAAAGCCTTGGAGGAATTATCCCAGATCATTCCGATATAACACTCATATTCACCACGGTATAAAACGGGAACGTATTGATGAATAAAATATTTCTTTTATGCATCTTGAATGGAAGGTTCTTACTGTCAATTGACAATGCTATTGGATACATAGCTATAATATGAAATATAGATTTAGCTCTACAAACAACGTGACGCACAGTGAAAAGTTGTAATGGAAAGCTGGCCTAACTACAGCATGGCCCAGTCTAATAGATGGCACTGATTGAGTTATTGATGAATGTAGATTCCAAGAGGTGTCTTCGAACACCCTGTAAATGCTTAATGCATAATGTATTAATATCACTGCAAACTGCATGCAGAGTACTATGCATGGCAGCTCACATGTAAATGGAGCAGACCTTATTGAGGAAAAAGATCATGTAGTATTGAGGCGTTATCCGCATGATGAAAAAGCGACTGGAATAACTATAGACCACTGCACTTCCGCGTTACATTGAGCTCATGGAGAGAGCGGGGGGAGAAAATGAATGAATATGGCTGAGAGCCTCGACATTAAGTGGTTGTTGCTATGGCTGTGCTGGAGACATGATCCAATAGATTTGTATACACCAGAGTCTCCTGAACACGGCGCGACCAATCCCAAGTCGATCGGCACTTTCTCGGCTGAGCTAGTCGCCTTTTCGCACCTATTCCCGAACTACGCAATTACGCGGGCGCAGATTGATAGACCTAGACTCCGCGGGCAATCTGCGCATGCGTAGTTCCGGAGTAGGTGCGAAAAAGCGACTATAGCGCAGTCGAGAAAGTGGCAATCGACTTGGGATTGGTCGCGCCATGTTCAGGAGACTCTGGCGTATAAAAATCTATTGGATCATGTCTCCAGCTCCCCCCACAGCCATAGCAACAACCACTTAATGTCGAGGCTCTCATCCACATTCATTCATTTTCTCCCCCCGCTCGCTCTCCCATGATTTCAGAATCCCGGAAGTGTTTTTGTTTTTTTGTTTGTTTATTAACACAGTTAAACAGAAGTAAAAACAATACATAATAAGTTATAACGATTGTGAAGGAGAAGTTAGAAGCCTAGAGGCTTATCAAGAACTTCCCCTGTTTTATAAAATCAAACATACAAAAATACAAAAATATGCATACCGTAATTCCTCTAATAGTAACCGGGTCTCAAATACAAGCCGGGTCTCTATTAATGGCCGGGTGTGCTCTTGAGCTAAGCAATTATAAGCCGGCCTCCTAATACAAGCCGGGTTACTAATATACTGAGCTGCATACTGAGCTAGTTACCGGTACTTGATTTCACTTTGAAAACGTTGAAATGACCAGTGACCACCTGTAATTGCACGGTTTACTATTTCATACAGTACTTGGTTTCAATAAATGAACCCAGTACATTTTACTGGGTTCAAACTGACACAAAATGTTGATTTATTCATTATGATCCGTTTGAAAATTTGAAATATAGGCCTCCCTCTTATACAGGCCTCCTCCTAATACAAGCCTGGTACCCGCTACAGTTGAAACAAATACAAGCCGGGGTTACTATTAGAGGAATTACGGTATTATAAAATACCAGAATACATTAAAAGGATTTGTGTTAATACAACCATACATACACACAGTACATACATGCATATACTGTGTACATAATAATATATAACAACCCACCCACATAACCAAATGCATACCTACATGTATGACCTATTATCTATCTACTACTTTTGGATGAGATTTTTTTTTGTAGTTTGCTTTAAAAATAAGCAGAGATGGAGATTTCCTCAGCATAGGTTCAGCTGCATTCCAAAGATTGGACCCTCTATACCTCACTGAGAACTGCCTAAGTGAAGTACCACAATAAGGTATATGCAGGTCCCTGGACTGACGTGTAGCATATGAATGAACATCTGAATTAAAAGAAAAAAAACTATTAAAACCATTTGGTAGATTGTGATCATGAATGCATTTGTACACAAATATACATATCTGTAAAGAATTAACCTCAGACAGTCAGAATGTTTAGTTTCTTGAAAAGAGGAGCAGATGGTTCAAATCGATCTGAGGGTTGCCAGTCTAACAAATCTTTTTTGAAGTAAAATAATTTTTTGAAGATGAGATGAATGAGTGCTAGCCCATATTATGTTACAATAAGATATGTAAGGAAAGATAAGACTATAATACAGGATTAAAAAACAACTTCTATTTATCAATGAACACACCTTCCTAATTATACCTACTGACTTCATTGCTTTTTTACAAACATGATCAATGTGTTTTTTCCAATTGAGTTTATCATCAACTAGGATCCCTAAAAACTGTTGAAGTTACTTGTTTGATTTCGGTGTTACTGATTAATAGCTTTGCCTCCTTTTTCAAATAACTTTGACCTTTATTACAAAATACAATAAAATTCAATTTTTCTACATTTAACGATAGCTTATTAGTCTGGAACCAATCTGAGACACAAGATAAACCATCATTTGCTTCCCTAATTAATACTGCAAAATTCTCATGCGACATTATAATGTTGGTGTCATCAGCAAACAAGATCGAGAATACTCTAGGAGATACCCAAGCAAAATCATTTATATAAATCAAAAATAAAAGGGGGCCAAGTATAGAGCCATGAGGAACCCCACAGACTAGCTTTGCCCTGTCAAGAGTCATCGCCATTTATGGAAACAAACTGTTTCCTATTATAAAGATAGTCACTGAGCCATTTAATCACGTCGCCAGCCAAACCATACCTCTGAAGCTTTGATATAAGTATTTTATGGTCCACAGTATCAAATGCTTTGGATAGATCCAGAAATATACCAATTGAAAATTGCTTATTCATGTCTAGTGCATCTGTGATTCTATCTATAAACTGTAAGAGAGCCATGTACGTAGAGTGTTTTTGTCTGAAACCGTATTGATGTTCATATAATATATTATTGTCATTAAGATGTTTCAAAATTATGGTATAAACCAGCTTCTCCAATATTTTAGATATGGACGGTAATAACGAAATAGGACGGTAATTGGAAAATAAGGATGAGTCACGAGATTTAAACAGAGGTATAACTTTTGCCACTTTCAAGTCTCCTGGAACAACACCCGTTTCCAGGGAGAGTGAAAAAACGTGGTTCAATGGCTCAATTATTGAAGGTAATACCTCTTTAAGCAGACTACTTTTAATATTATCATAACCTGCTGCTGAGTTTTTTTAAATTTAAAATAATATTTTGCATTTCTTCCGAGGTAGGTGGTTCAAATGTAGACATAGATGGGTACCTTGAATCTTGTCAAGTGGACAGTTATTTGTGCTCTTAATATTTCTAGCCAAGGAAATTCCAATGTTTACAAAATAATTATTGAAACCATTTGCAATCTCTGATGAGTTTGTGTATGTTCCATTTCCATCCACAAAAGTAGATGGAAATGAAACAGCATGCCTTTTTTTATTAAGTAATTGATTTATGACGTTCCATGTGGATTTTATGTTGCTGGCAGCTTCTTTAAATTTATCAGAATAATATGTCTTTTTTGCTGCACGAAGCAAGTATGTAAATTAATTTTTGAATTTTTTGTAAACATCTGAATTTAAAAGGGGTCGGGCTAGTCACAAACTTTTTGTATAATTTGTTTTTCTTCTTTGCAGATTTCAGCAAGCCAGAAGTAAACCATCAGATAGTTTTGGTATAATTGCCTCCAAAATCTAATAGGCAGAACAGGGAGTTACATCAAAATAAGTAATTTATTTAAGCTTAAGACTGCAATTTGAATAACATTAACGCAATTTATAATCATGATCAACCATAACTTCGTCTATGATCTCGATATAGAAATGCATTTCTTTCCCCCAATACATGCGTTATTGGAGTAATCCCATAAGTAATCCTTTTTAGAGTAATGTAATCTATAACGGTCTTTCGGTAACTGTAACTAATTACAATTGCAATGAGATTACTGTAATCAGATACCATGGTTTATGTTTACTAAATCATCTACATCCTTGTGACATGTCACACATACCTCTTTCCAAAGGGCATGTCTGTGATGATGATGTCGACAGAGCTGCTTTTCATTGGTAAATGACACAGGTCCCACTGCACAGTGTCGATAGGTAATCCGGGTGTGCTGTTGGAAGACAAATCACAACTGTCCAACAAGTCTCAGCATGTCCACGTCCAAGCAGAGTCTATGTAAGGTGTTGCGAGGAGTGTCTCCATTTATTCACTCACCTGCCCTAGTCATATTTACTCCTATATTTTATAGACAGTGTGGGTGTCTTATAGACATTAGTCACTAACCTGCCCTTGCTATGTCTTCTCTTTTTGAGACATTATTGACTATGGGTGACTCTATTCACTTTATGTTCCTAGGCAACAAGGACACCGCTTTCATACATCGTGTGTCACACTGTGTCTAGAAAGGGATGGATTAGCCTTCCAGGTTCCTCTATTCTGAATGGAAAACGCCAGAACTCTTGTTCTTTTCCTATACAGACATCTTTGTTAGGACTGTGAGCTAACGTTAGCCAAGACGTTTTGTGCATATTATAGATCCGATATTTATTTGGTTTGGGAATATTCTAGTGACATTACTGATAGAATACATATGTCGCACCTGTTCACTCACCCAGAGATCCAGTGTAGATCAGATCTTTATTTAAATGTTTTTATCTATATTTCAATTGTATTCTTATGATCCTGTTTGTTTGGATCCGTATTCATACCTGTATCTCCCCTCTCCTTCTCTCTTCACTGCCGTTGCTGCCATGACTTTCCCCACGGGGATGAAAAGGTTTATCTTTTCTTATTCTCACTAAAGAAGTCTCTTGTACCTTTCCATGGAAAGTCACATTTCTTTTGAAATTAATTTGTACAGCCCAATATCACAACCCATGTCTCAACAGGCTTTCACAAGCTTACATCACAATGGAAACACCACAAAAGTAGATTTGGAAATAAGAAAGAACTAAAAAAGGGGGAAACTCTGGTGAACAAACCCAAAACAAAGTTTTGCAACATACTTCAAAAGACCTCCATGGAGCTTCTTGTTGTGTCATTTTACACCACTGGGGGACGTAGTATTTTCACAAGGCAGCTATTACCAGAGTCAGACCCTCTTTGTTCCATGTAGGCTATCTGGAGGAGTACTCTTTCACTAAAACAGAGAAAGGATTTGGAGGTGTTCTGTTCATGGATTTAGCCATAGTCAATAAACAATAAAATATTTTAGATTGTATGTTTGTCTCGTCTCTTAGAGGTGTAATTTGAAATGCTGAGTGTCCATTTTGGTAAATTTGTGATTTTTAACCTACCTTTAAAAAAAGTATTCATAATCCCCAAATTGCAATAGAATCAGCGTGGCGCCGGCGCACACTGACTCCTTCTCAACTGTTTCCGCAAAGTAATTCCCCCCCCCCCCCCCCCCCCCATACGTCAAAATGTTGCGCCCCCTGCTAAAATCGCTTTTGTACCTCATTGTCTGCATTTCTACTTCATTCTACTTTCATTGTACTTAGGTTGTACTTTGTATATAGTCATGTTTGTATATTGTATTATAGTGTTGGGACTTATTACTATTTTAATATATGAAGCACATTCTCAGGGACTCATACAGAACCAAGCATTTCACTGTAATGTACATGTACTATATGTGACAAATAAAAGCAAACTTGAAACTTGAACTTGAACTCTAAACTAGCATTAGCTACAATGCTATGTTTTCAGCTGTAAGTGACCAACGTGAATGAATGAAAACTTTATTAACAGATTGCAGAATGGGTACAATACAGTACGGCTCAATACACACAATTGTTAACACTTTGGTTGCCTAAGGTTAAATTAATGATATACCATAGATTGCCAGCGCTATTTGTCTATGGAGAAAGTCCCCTTCTTTGCAGGGCTATAACTTTTTAAATTCTATTGCTACATTGCCATTATTAGGGCCCATTCAAAGTCCTATATGTATTGTTCATTGTGTAGCAACGTTAAACTTTTTCATTCACATATTCATAGTAAAGTATGGTCTAATGTATAAGTATGTTTTCATCTCTTTCTGCAGCTTTCTCCAGAACGTGATATATAGCCCCAAATGCATTATATTGATGATGAAATACAGTTTGATGGCAATCAGCGCGATATAAAAAATTCCAACTAGACGTACTTCTAGAAGTTACTACACGTCATTTGATGTTGACCGGATGGGCGAGGGGGCGTTTATAATTCCGTGGGCAGCGTTATACCAATCATCTAATGTGGGTCAAATGTTGATAATATCAGTTATTATCGAAGACGGTAACGTTACACGCTGAAACTCACCCCAGTCTCCGCGCGCCGTTGGGCGATCATCGTCGAGTAGAAATTTTATCATTATGGGATATATTATTACCCGGTCCATCTCCAGCTTGTATAATGGTATATACGTCCAAATCATGTTGTTTATCGAGTTATTGGCAATCGATCGCTATGTAGTGTGACGAGCTAGAGTCACGGGACATGTACCGAGTGGCCGGAAGCAATACGGACGTCTAGCAAAACCTCTACTGCGCTTCCTGTTAAGCGCTTGCGCCAATCGGCCACCAGATGGCGTTCCTGAACCGCCAGAGAGCTCAGTGGGTCCTGCTGGTGGATCTCAGGCCAGCGGAGGGACATTGTAACTGAGGGGTACAATTCCCTGACTGTATTACTAGATATGATACTTACTACCACTACCTTTGTACTTAATATTCGGCCACCCAGTACACGGCATAAATATATTATCATAAACACTCTCACGTAGATGAAACGGATCCAACACAAATGTACGAAGTCGAAGTATGCGTTTATTACTACACAGCAATGGTGTGTAGAGCAAGCACTTAATCACTTAATTACATTTATGAATTGAAATAGTATGCACTTTTATGGCAAAGAGTATTCGTCGGTATATCAATAGAGAACGTCCAATCTCTGATGGCGCAGGTGGTAAATATACGACCTGGAATAGTTAAGGAATAACAGCAATGATACTTTAATGATTATAAGACTGGATACACTAAGGGGGGGTTAATCCGGTCGCTTGTAAGCCGACAGGAGTAGGAAGGGGGGGGGGGGGGTAGAATCCGGCTGCCTCGTCCGGCCAAGGGTATCCCAGGTGAACCCACTGTAGTGCCGTTCAATGCGCCGGCGATCCTTGGACCACAGATGAAAGCAGGTGGACTCTTTGTGGGCCGGCTCTCTCCGGTCCACGGGGGAGAGACGTGAAGCGACCTCGTCTTGCAGAGCGTCTCCTCACCTTGCGTCCTCTCCAGGGGGGGGGGGTTCCAACACACGGCAGTGTCGGGGGTCTTTATCCATGGAATAATCAAAGTATACAAAGCATAATCCGTGCCTGGGAAGGCGGGCTGTCGTCGGTAGAATAATCCGGTATACAGGTCCACTCGCTCGTCGGCTCTGGGGCTCCTCGGGTGCAGCTTCACATGGGGTCAACCACCCTGGGTAAGCAGCCAGTTCTCTGCCCGAAACGATGGGGTACTGACTACGGTAGTATTCTCACCGCACGAAGCACTATATATTAACAGACTATTATTAGCTTAATAGACTACGTCCAACTCGACGATATAGTGCCAAATATGACTATTCAAATATTAATATACACGATGTCTCAATACCGATGGTAGGCGAACTTGGCCTTACTCCCACACGTGGCGTCGCGGGGAGGCTTTACGTCTGTGACTCTATTGGAGGGTAAGAAACTGGACTGAAAAGAAAGTCCTACTTTAGTAGCGCAGTATATATACGCACTATGAACAAATAGTCCCATTAGTGGTGCGGTAGCCAGATTCCTACGCGGAACTAGGACTTGTTCGTACATGTGGAGCGGTACGTTTGAACTGGGTCTGAGGGGTATGGCAGCCTGGCACCAAGGTCTCGACCAATAGTAGAATGGAGACTATTATGGGATGTTCAGTAGGCTAGAATGGATATTCAATGCATATTGTACAAGGAATATACAAGGGATATCAGGGAATATTAGAGAATATACAAATACAATTAAATATATATATATAAATAAATATATATATTCGGTTTAATCTGGCCCTTCACAACAGCCACCCCCTGAATAGGTCCCAGACCTAATCAGTTAGACAGAGACAGATTAATCGCGTTGTCTATTTACACATAAGGGTTTGCTGTAGGGGTCAGTCAACTTCACAAAGTCATAGGGTTGTAGGGTCATGGTCATCATCGATTGTGTCTGGGAGTCGAGGCAGTTCTATGAGCCTCGCCACGGGACGGGTGTAAGTGCGACCCTGGACGAGCACTTCAGCTGCTCGGACCTTGCCGTCGGCACCGGTGATCACTTTGCTTACGCGGCCGGCCGGCCACATAGCTCTGGGCAGTGATTGATCAATAATCATGACGACTGTTCCTTCTGTCAAATTGTCTCTCTCCTTTACCCACTTCTGGCGGGTCTGTAGAGACGGTAGGTAGTGCAGTAGGAAACTGTTCCAAAACTTGTCGGCTAATACTTGGCTGTACCTCCACATTCGTCGGCCGTTCGCTTCTTCAGGCCGGTACATTGTCTGGGGTAATGCAGGATCTAGCCGCCCCATCAGGAGTGTGTTGGGGGTAACTGGGTCGATATCCGCCACATCACTGGAGACATATCCGAGGGGCTTGCACTCCGGGTGGTACCGCAGGAATGTTCTTTGTTGTGCACTCTCTATGGACGTGCAATCGTCTATGTTAGGGTCGGTGGAGGCTACGGTGCTCAATCCACAGAACACAGACTTCTTATTTTCCACCTCCTCTGGACTTGCTTCCCTCGGGATAGGCATGGGCCACTGTCCTTCCGGGAGTCTTAGGAATGCGGGGCCGTCACTGTAGACATTGCGACGGGTGAGGTCATCCAGGGGCATCCCCCGGGTGATGACGTCAGCTGGGTTCTGTTTTGTATCAACGTAGCGCCACTCTGTTTCTCCGGTTAACTCTTCGGTTAAGTCTTGAATCTCGGTGACTCTGACTCCCACGAAGACTTTGTACTTGCATGAGTCCGATTTGATCCAGGCGAGTACCGTCGTGGAATCTGACCACAGGATTGTTCTAGACACCGGTATGATGAGCTCACGTTGGATGAGCGTGGCTAGGTGCGCTCCGGCTAGGGCTGCGCAGAGCTCTAGACGTGGGATAGATTGTTGCTTGCGTGGGGCTATTCTCGAGCGGGCGAGGACAAATGCTGTGTAGATCTCTCCCCCCTGGTCTTGGGCCCGCAAGTAGGCTACTGATCCGTATGCGACCTCTGAGGCGTCACTGAAGACGTGTAAGTCCATTTTACATGTCTCTGGCCTCACCGTGGGTGGGAAGTAGCTTCGGCGCATATTAACGCCTGGGAGTGAGTGGAGCTCCATCTCCCACTCTCTCCAGGTGGATGCAAGGTGTGCGGGAATGGGGTCGTCCCAGCCCTGGTCCTTGTCCCACAATGCTCGTACAATCATTTTTGCCCTGGTGGTGTACGGTAGAATACATCCTAGCGGGTCATATTGTCGGGCGAGTGTTGTGTACACACTCCGTCTGGTGGTCGGCGCCGCCGCCGGCCTTCCCTGCTCCGTAGTCAGGGGCTTGTGTCTGTAGTGAAGCGAATCTGTTTTGAATCGCCACACCAATCCCAGGGTCATCTCCTGGGCTTCTCCCGGGATTGTAGCCATCCAGGTCTCGCTGCTGGCTGCCTTGTCCTCGGAGGAGAGGCTGCGCAGTACTTGCGGATCGCTGCTGGCCCACTGCCTGAGATCAAAGCCGCCTTTGATCAATGAGGCGCGGAGTTTAATCAGGAGAGCCTCGGCTTCTTCCTGGGTTGAAAGGCTTTGTAGACAGTTGTCTACGTAGAAGCTGTTCTTTACGCTGTGTCGGACCTCTTCGTCCGCTGCTGGGTCCTCTGCTACATGTTTCTGTAGTGCAAATGTAGCACAGCAGGGGCTGCACGTCGTTCCGAAGGGGAGGACTTCCCATTGGTAGATGGCTGGGTGCTCATCTCCTGGCTTCTCTCTCCATAGGAACCGTAACAGGGGCTTGTCCGCCTCTACTAATCTCACCTGCAGGAACATTCCTTTAATGTCCCCGCTGATGGCCACCTTTTCCTGGCGGAAGCGGAGTAGAACGCCGAGTAGGGAGGGGCCGAGTGTGGGACCGGGCAGTAACTCTTTATTTAGATTTTGGGATCCGATCTGGTAGCTGCAGTTAAATACTATGCGGTCTTTACCGTTGTGATGGACCTTGTGGTGGGGCACGTACCACGATTCAGTGGTCTGGTCAGCCTCTTTAATGTCCATCTTTGTGACGTGTCCCGCTGTGATGAGCTTCTCAATCTCAGCGCGGTATACACTCTCTTGGGCGGGGTTCTTGGCTAAGCGCCGCTCCGTGTTCAGCAGGTATCGTTCTGTGGCGTCTGTCTTGGCGTGGAAAGTAGGCATTCCTTCTCGCCGCAGGAGTGGCGTGGCGTGTCTCAACACGCCGTTGACCGGGACTCTCTTGGTCCCTGTCTCGAGGAGGTGAATGGCGTAAATGTCATCTTTAGAGCGAATTTCTTTCTTTCCGTTCTTAAAGGGCATTTGTTCCAAGGTCCATAGCCGCTCTACGTGTTGCAGGAGTGCGGTTTCTCCCTCTGTGACTCGGGAGTGGAGACATCTAGTGGCTGTACTTCGGTTGAGAGATTTGGCGAGCGGGCCTTGGAGAGTCCATCCCAAACGGGTCTCGACTGCTGCAGGACAGCCTCGGGGTCCGGTATGAACCCGGTCTATCGGGACAATGAGGTCTGCATGGTCGGAGCCTATCAACAGGGTCGGCATAGCATTGTCTATGAGCGGGATCGGTAACTTGCGCAGATGTGCATATTTCTCCATCAGCTTGGCGACGGGGTATGTGTACCGCGACAGTCCTATTTCTTGGCTGGTGAAAGCGTCTGTAATCTGGTACCGTCGCTCAGGCTGGCCGCTTGCTGCGATAGAGAATGAGACATTCTCGCCCTTTATCGTCTTCAAATCTCGTCTTATTGTCCGAATTGTCATTTGGGTTTCGCTTCCCCGCAGCCCTAGCTGGGCCGCAGCGGAGGCGAGCAGCAGGGTCTTCTCTGACCCGTCATCGAGGACGGCGTAAGTGTCCAGGACTTTATTCTGGTAGCTTAGTGTCACACGCACTACTTTTAGGAGTACTCGGGCTCCACTGCTGCTGGCGGGATCGATGTACATGACGCTCGCTTTGCGGCTGGATGGTGCGGGTGAAGGGCGCCGTCTGTTACTGTCGTGAAGTATGTCCAGATGGGCTCCATCGCACTTGGTGCACCTTTTCTTTAAGCGGCATTCGGCTGCCATGTGTGAGCGCGCACAGCGAAAACAGCGCTTGTTGGACTTTATCCATTGACCTGCTTCCTCCGCGTTCAGCTTGGGGAAGGAGTCACATTGCGCTAGCCAGTGTTCTTTCTCACAGTAGGGGCACACTATCTTCCACTTCTCCGTTCTGGAGGGGGTACTGTGGCTCCTGCTGCTCGGTACTGACTCCGATTGGTGCATCACAGTCACCGATCTTCTTCCATCATTTAGTCGTCTGGTTCCTTCTCTGGAGCCAGGGGTGCTCCGTCCGAATGTATCTAGCCGTAGGCTGCTGACTTCTCTCGCCAGGAAGTCTGCTAGATCGAGGAGGTTCGGTTCGGGGCCATTCGGGTCTCTGTGGTCCCTCTGCCGCCTAAAGCGCTCCTGACGAGCGGGCGGCAGCTTCTCCAGAATCCTTTCCACATTTGAGTTGGCGTAAAGTTCATGCCTCCCCTTCTCTCTTTGCGCTCCCAACATCCCTACCAGGGACTGCACTCTGATGGACAGGTCGTCCAGTGCTCGATTGTCTATTGCTGGGGGTAAGCGGTCGATGTGTCGGATCTCCTGGATCACGTAATCCCATATGCGCCCATACCTCTGGTCCAATGCTACCAGCGCTGCTGTGTATGGGGTGGTGGAAGTCGCGTAGGCGAGCGCTATATTATGTGCGCGGGGCACCTTTAAGTGCTTCAGTAGGATGGCGTATTTGTGGCGTTCATCCAATACATCCACCAACATGGTCTCCAGACACATGCGGAGTTCTGTATACTGGGCCCGGTTCTCTTGGGTGAAGTCGGGTACCATAGGCGTGCCAATGTATGACGCTGACTGTGGATACATCGGCGAGCGTTGGGGGAGAGGCCTCCTAGGCGAGTCTCCTCCCGCTCCTTGGTATGGGCTGGTACCGGCAGTGTACCATGGCCCGCTTGTCCAGGTGCTGTTCCTCGGTGCGGGTCGTGCGTCGTGCTCACCCGTGTATAGAGTCGGGGGTCTGTAGCGCAGCTCCGCGGGAGTATAGCCTGGGCTGTACCGGACCTCCTGGTCCGGTAGAGTACTGTGCTGTCTTCGGGCGTGGTTCTCCTCCTCTTCCTCTTCGTCTTCAGTTAGGTCATCCAGTGCTTGTAGTCTCTGGTTTAGCCTCTCCACAGGATATGCTGCTCCTTCCCGGTTGCTAGGTCTCGCTTGGACCGGTGGGGGGAGGTGGTCTGTGGGGGGTATAGACCTCGTCTGTTGGTCAAGTTCAGGGTTGTTTACTCGGCTAGGGGATGCCGCCCTGGAGGTGTGTCTAGACGAGTTCCTGGAGCCTCTGGCGGAGGGAGAGGGTGTTGTCCGTCTGATCAGCTGTTCTATTAGTTGCGACTGCTGTCTGTCGCGCGCTGCGTCCCGTTGAGCACCGGCTCGTTCTCGGGCCACATTCTCTTCCATCTGAATGCGTCTTATTTCTAGACGTATCTGCTCGTGTTCGCTTCGCTGCTGGATCTGCAGTCGGTCGCGTTCAGCAGCGGCGTTCAGGCTGATGAGGAAGGCCTGCTGTAGGGTCCTCTCTGCCTCGCTGGGAGAAGGCGGTTGTATAGGGGAGCCTTCCCTCGGGGTACTCCTTGCGGAGCCTTGGAGCTCTATCTCCACGGTGCTCTCCCCGTCTTCTTCCGTGCCGAGTTCTCTCTCGGTAGCGTTGTATTCCTCCCGGGACTCATCGGGGACTACTTCTTCAGTACTGGCGGGGTGTGAAGTCATGTCTGGTTCCCACTGGTCCCCACCGTGAACTTGGTCAGTTACATTAGAGCCCGTAGGGGCCTCTATGGTCGGGGTAGTCTGGGCGTTGGGGTTAGACATACTTTTACTTTCTAGTTTTACCGCGTTTACTGTTAGTAGAAGACTAGGTTGTTGACTGACAGCGTAAGCCTCTAAGTACTGAGGGAGCCGTCGTTCGCGCTGCGGGCGTTGGTTAGGAGGATCGTTTCGTGGAGTGTTCATCATAGGCCATTTCAATATTAATAACACTATATTAATATTACACTAATTACCATCCGGCTCGAAGGACCAATTGTAACTGAGGGGTACAATTCCCTGACTGTATTACTAGATATGATACTTACTACCACTACCTTTGTACTTAATATTCGGCCACCCAGTACACGGCATAAATATATTATCATAAACACTCTCACGTAGATGAAACGGATCCAACACAAATGTACGAAGTCGAAGTATGCGTTTATTACTACACAGCAATGGTGTGTAGAGCAAGCACTTAATCACTTAATTACATTTATGAATTGAAATAGTATGCACTTTTATGGCAAAGAGTATTCGTCGGTATATCAATAGAGAACGTCCAATCTCTGATGGCGCAGGTGGTAAATATACGACCTGGAATAGTTAAGGAATAACAGCAATGATACTTTAATGATTATAAGACTGGATACACTAAGGGGGGGTTAATCCGGTCGCTTGTAAGCCGACAGGAGTAGGAAGGGGGGGGGGGTAGAATCCGGCTGCCTCGTCCGGCCAAGGGTATCCCAGGTAAACCCACTGTAGTGCCGTTCAATGCGCCGGCGATCCTTGGACCACAGATGAAAGCAGGTGGACTCTTTGTGGGCCGGCTCTCTCCGGTCCACGGGGGAGAGACGTGAAGCGACCTCGTCTTGCAGAGCGTCTCCTCACCTTGCGTCCTCTCCAGGGGGGGGGGGTTCCAACACACGGCAGTGTCGGGGGTCTTTATCCATGGAATAATCAAAGTATACAAAGCATAATCCGTGCCTGGGAAGGCGGGCTGTCGTCGGTAGAATAATCCGGTATACAGGTCCACTCGCTCGTCGGCTCTGGGGCTCCTCGGGTGCAGCTTCACATGGGGTCAACCACCCTGGGTAAGCAGCCAGTTCTCTGCCCGAAACGATGGGGTACTGACTACGGTAGTATTCTCACCGCACGAAGCACTATATATTAACAGACTATTATTAGCTTAATAGACTACGTCCAACTCGACGATATAGTGCCAAATATGACTATTCAAATATTAATATACACGATGTCTCAATACCGATGGTAGGCGAACTTGGCCTTACTCCCACACGTGGCGTCGCGGGGAGGCTTTACGTCTGTGACTCTATTGGAGGGTAAGAAACTGGACTGAAAAGAAAGTCATACTTTAGTAGCGCAGTATATATACGCACTATGAACAAATAGTCCCATTAGTGGTGCGGTAGCCAGATTCCTACGCGGAACTAGGACTTGTTCGTACATGTGGAGCGGTACGTTTGAACTGGGTCTGAGGGGTATGGCAGCCTGGCACCAAGGTCTCGACCAATAGTAGAATGGAGACTATTATGGGATGTTCAGTAGGCTAGAATGGATATTCAATGCATATTGTACAAGGAATATACAAGGGATATCAGGGAATATTAGAGAATATACAAATACAATTAAATATATATATATAAATAAATATATATATTCGGTTTAATCTGGCCCTTCACAACAGACATTATGAATCCGATCGCAGATTTTTGAAATATTGATATAAGGACGACGTACAGCGTCCCCCGGCAACTTTAGCATGGCCAGCAAAGACGTCTAAAGACGGCTCCCGGCAGTCAAAGTGTTAAGGGGATGCAGACCAGAGAAAGACGTTTGTCTTGTTTACATCAGGGTCCACCATTTTCAATTCATAGTGACATTTATGCAGGGATTAAAGCAAAAAAAATCTCCTGACTGAATTCAGGCCAAGTCATATTCTTATTTTAACCTCCACTGTATTTTCTTTTATAGCGTTAGCGTTTTAAGGGAGCCTACTTGTTTCAGTTTCGTCGATAATCCAATGTACAGTTACCCCCCCCTCCCACCCAACCATCTCCAATGTACAGTCCCCCCCCCCCTCCACCCAACCTACCCAACCTCCTCCAATGTACAGTTTCTTCATCAAATGTATATACTCTTTTTTAGACTCTTATTGTATCACAAACAGTACTGTATTTGTAAATCTGGTATGTCATAAATGTATCAGATGTAGCAGTATCGTCTATCTTTATGTCATGTATGTCATATATGTTATGATGAATTGAAAATGGGGGACCCTGATGTAAACAAGACGAAAGTCTTTCTCTAGTCTGCATCCCCTTAACAATTGTGTGTATTGAGCTGTACTGTATTGTACACATTCTGCAATCTGTTAATAACAATCAATCAATCAATCAATATTTAACAGATTGCAGAATGGGTACAATACAGTACAGCTCAATACACACAATTGTTAAGGGGATGCAGACCAGAGAAAGACGTTAGTCTTGTTTACATCAGGGTCCCCCATTTTCAATTCATAGTGACATACATGACATACTACAGGTATATAGTAATGTTACATTTGTGACATATACGATATGCAAATATACAGTACTGTTACCCATAGATCCTAACAGAGATTATACATATGATGGGGAGGAGACTGTACAGGGATCCAGACTAACTTTTTTCACCACCGTCCCAGAACCGTCCCGAAATACAGTTTTAACCGTCCCAAGGTGAATGTAAACCGTCCCAAAAAAAAATTATATATATAATCTATCAACGTCGATTTGATCATATGGAGACATATTTTGTGCTGATAATGGCACAGAGGGTGAGACCAACTGTGTACCATACCTTTAGATTATTGTAAGCACAAAGATAATAAGCAGCTATAACTAGAATGTGTCGATAACATACAGTTCCAATAGACTAACATTACACTTCTGTGATTTAAATGGGTCCTTACCTTAGACTCAGGGGTTGTATTGTTGGATGCAGTTCCCTGTTGGTAATTTTTTTTTATTATAAATATATATATTATATAATTATACTTGTAGTTGTATTATCTGCGAGACATCGCCACCACGCAACAAGTCAAAATGCTCGCTATCTGCAAACAGCTCCACTGTCTGTGTATACTCGAGTAGCCTCCAGCTGCAGCCAGGATTCTCCGGCGCTGCAGCTGGACCCTATTGGTCAAATCACATTCAACATTGCCATCTTCGCAGTGTTATGGAGCATGATAGCTAATTAGCCAATGTTCAGCTGCAAAAAAACGAATAATGTAAATTATGTTATAAGACATTGATATCAGGAGCTATCTGTAGCTACTGCTAGCCGGCTAGAAGACGTTAGACAATGCATCATGTATTAAATAAAGTGAACTATTTAGTAACGGAGGTCTCATGCTGGCCGATCGATCGGCACGGGGCATCCCTATCATTCTTAAACTGAAATGCGCATTTGTTGATATCAGTAGCTAGCCAGTTAGACAACGCCTCATGTATTAAACTAAAAATAGTTGACTGTGTAGTTAAGTAACGTTAGCTCGGTAGCTAACGTTAGCTCATGAGCGATAGCTAGTTAGCCAATGCTAGCCAGCACTTGCGGAAATGAATGCCAGTGATGATATCAGGAGCTATCTGTAGCTAGATAACATTAGACAACGCCTCATGTATTAAACAAAAGTGAATAGATGACTGGGCCATTTTGTTTAATGCTTGTTATGTTGAAAGAGGAGCTCTGCGGTGCTCATGCTCTCGACACTTGCCGTGGTTTGTTGACATGACGGGTCTGGGAGGGGGAGGAGGAGGGGCAAGCCGTGCAGCAGCAGTGTGGCTGTGAGAGATGACTGCTTGGCACGGCCGCGGTAAAAAAAAAAATCCCTTTTTCATGATATTTGACGCCTCCGATTGGCTCAGGTTAAAATCCGTCACAACTCCGAATCAAATGACGGAACTTCCAAATCAAATGGACGGATATCCGTCTCAAGACAGAACACTTTAATGCCTGCATTTATGACATACATGACATTTATGGCATAGGGACATACATGACATACAGGTATATAGTACTGTTACATTTGTGACATATACGATATGCAAATGTACAGTGCTGTTACCCATAGATCCTAACAGAGAATATATACATACGATGGGGAGGAGACTGTACATTAGGAGGGGGTGGGTGGGTGGTAGAGAAATATACATACGGTGGGGAGAGAATATATACATACAGTGGGGAGGAGTGTGTCTATTAGGAGGGGGTGGGGGGGTTTGGACATTTATCAGGGCTCTACGCTAACCTTTTTCCCAAGGAGCACAATGAAAAAATGTAGGAGCACACAAAGAAATTTAGGAGCACCCAAAAATATTTAGGAGCACAGTGAAAATATTTCAAGTAACAGAGTTTATAGGGGCGGCTAGGTGGTGCAGTGGGCAAGGCGCTCACCACCAATGCAGGAGACGCTGAGTTCGAGCCCAGCTCTCCACATTGCTATCAGCTTGGCTGGTCGTTCATACTAATACAATTGGCAGTATTAGGGGGTGGGAAGCTGATGGGTGGGGATCGGACGGTGTGGACAGCGACTCCTACAGGTCGGTTGGTGCGCCTGCACAGCAGAATCAGGAAGCGACGGGGGTGGCGTGTCCCTCCCACGCAGACCCCCGCCACTGAGAGATTGCGCTGTGCAGGTGAAAAGATGCGACGGCTGCTTCCTCGAGTACCGGAGGGGACACGTGATGTAAGGCTTCGTCCACATTGCAGCCGGCTTGTGGGAGGCATGGCCTAACACTAACAGCGTTCGAGACAGGGGAGGGTAGAATTGGACGATACGAAATTGGGATGGGAGAAAAAAATTGAAAATGGGAGAAAAAGTAGATAAAAAAAAAAGAAGATAGATACCAATTACCCGTGTTCAGTAGAAAGCTATCCGGCTGCAAGCTAGCCTAGCTTAGCATAAATGAATGGAAGCAGATATGGATCAGCTAGCCTAGCTGTTGGCCAAAAACACCTCTCCCCGAGTTTTAAACTAGGTTAGTGGTCCGTATCCGCTTCCATTTATGGTGCTAGCCAGATAGTTTTCTACTGAACGCAGAGAGGAAATTGGTATCCATCTTCTTGTCCGACTCTGGAGAAGACAGTAAGCGCATTTCCCATAATGTTGTTGTGTTCCTTTAACTCTCCATGCAGAGAAGAAAAAGCCACAAAAGGGAAGAAATCTCAGAAGGGCAGAGAGATCAACAAGGACAACCAGCAGTGGTGGCCGGCAGATAGAGGGTGCTGGGGTGCCGCGCCCCTGGTTGAGAGAGAAGGAGAAGAAGAAATTGTGTTTTTTGATTTTAGATTTTGAACCCCTAAAAATAAACTAAACATGTTTAAAATGAATAATAATTACTATTAAAATGCACAATAACGTTAATATAGCAAATATAAATCATTGTTTTGTGCGTGCTATTCTCCCCCCGCGTTTGTGATTGACTTCACTCATAGAAATCTACCTACCTCCAAACTTGGGCGCTTGACTTAACGCACACTGACAAGCGGCCAATGTAAATGGATCAAGCAAATACATTTTGCCTATCAAGGGTCATAAATATAATCTGTGGGGGCGCGGCTTTCTAGCGCTCAAACAAAGCAAGCCGTCACGCACTAGTGCGCCACTCTGTGTTGTCACTCGTCACCACCAGTCGTCAAACAGAAAATACTTGCCGTTTCAAGGAGTATTTTCATTTTCGATTTCTAGCTAGCTACCATGGATAATTCTGTTAAATCCCTCAAAGCAACACTATTTGAAAGAGGAACACTGCAAGAAAAACTGAGAGTTTGGACCTCATGAGCCTGAGATCAGCATTCAGAAACCAGCAACAGACAGAGGAAGGCAATATATTCGGTAGTTTTCAACACTGAAGAGAATCAAGACCTTCCTCAGGAACACAATGTCACAGGATCGTCTCAATGCACTGGCCATGCTCTCCATGGAGAAGAAACTGATCAAAGACATCCCTGACTTTAACAATAGTCATTGAGAAATGTGCATCTCTCAAAGAGAGAAGGGCAAAATGTATGTACAAATAGTAAAGCCACAAGGTGGCATGGCTTTGAGCCACTTCACTGAGTTTTTTGTTTTATGTGATGGCACTGGCTATTTCTAATGTAAGATTTTTGTAAGACAAATTGTGTTATGTTCTATTAGGTCTCACTGCTCAGCTTCTTCCCCCAGGCCATCAGAACATTGAACACTGATCTCTCCACAGGTCACTTTAAACACATAAGAAAAGGTCACTTTAAAGGAAGGCGAAAAGGGTCACTTTAAGGAAAAAAAAAACGTGTTGTGGTTCTTGTATAGTTAGTATAGCATAGGTACATAGAGTAAACTGTATATTGTATAGTAGTGTAGTGTACATAGGAGTAGGACCGAGTACCTTTTAATTCGTAAGCTTAACATTGTATTGCATTTTATCTCAGGACTTGTATCAGGTCTATTTTATTATCTTCTATTTTGTTCTAATTACTTTTGCACAATCGAATGTAAGACCATATTTAGGTATTATTTTTGATGGCACACTTTCTAATATAAGACCATATTTTTTTCTTACATTTATTTTCTACTAGGTATTACTGTGTTCATAATTGCTAATTGAAGCACCATATAATAAATGTTCTTTCACCATAAGTTTCAAGTTTGTTTATTATTTGTCACAACAAAATACAGAATACTTTATGATGAAATGCTCGTTTCTGTATGAGCCCCTGAGATTGTGCTACATACAGTAAAAATAAAGTAAGTAAAAAAAGTAATTAAGTAGTAAGTAAAGGAATGTTCAGTCAATATACATACATACGGGGCGGCTAAGTGGCGCAGTGGGCAAGGCGCTCACCACCAATGCAGGAGACGCTGAGTTCGAGCCCAGCTCTCCACATTGCTATCAGCTTGGCTGGTCGTTCATACTAATACAATTGGCAGTATTAGGGGGTGGGAAGCTGATGGGTGGGGATCGGACGGTGTGGACAGCGACTCCTACAGGTCGGTTGGTGCGCCTGCACAGCAGAATCAGGAAGCGACGGGGGTGGCGTGTCCCTCCCACGCAGACCCCCGCCACTGAGAGATTGCGCTGTGCAGGTGAAAAGATGCGACGGCTGCTTCCTCGAGTACCGGAGGGGACACGTGATGTAAGGCTTCGTCCACATTGCAGCCGGCTTGTGGGAGGCATGGCCTAACAGCGTTCGAGACAGGGGAGGGTAGAATTGGACGATACGAAATTGGGATGGGAGAAAAAAATTGAAAATGGGAGAAAAAGTAGATAAAAAAAAAGAAGATAGATACCAATTACCCGTGTTCAGTAGAAAGCTATCCGGCTGCAAGCTAGCCTAGCTTAGCATAAATGAATGGAAGCAGATATGGATCAGCTAGCCTAGCTGTTGGCCAAAAACACCTCTCCCCGAGTTTTAAACTAGGTTAGTGGTCCGTATCCGCTTCCATTTATGGTGCTAGCCAGATAGTTTTCTACTGAACGCAGAGAGGAAATTGGTATCCATCTTCTTGTCCGACTCTGGAGAAGACAGTAAGCGCATTTCCCATAATGTTGTTGTGTTCCTTTAACTCTCCATGCAGAGAAGAAAAAGCCACAAAAGGGAAGAAATCTCAGAAGGGCAGAGAGATCAACAAGGACAACCAGCAGTGGTGGCCGGCAGATAGAGGGTGCTGGGGTGCCGCGCCCCTGGTTGAGAGAGAAGGAGAAGAAGAAATTGTGTTTTTTGATTTTAGATTTTGAACCCCTAAAAATAAACTAAACATGTTTAAAATGAATAATAATTACTATTAAAATGCACAATAACGTTAAGTAACAGAGTTTATAGGGGTGGCTAGGTGGTGCAGTGGGCAAGGCGCTCACCACCAATGCAGGAGACGCTGAGTTCGAGCCCAGCTCTCCACATTGCTATCAGCTTGGCTGGTCGTTCATACTAATACAATTGGCAGTATTAGGGGGTGGGAAGCTGATGGGTGGGGATCGGACGGTGTGGACAGCGACTCCTACAGGTCGGTTGGTGCGCCTGCACAGCAGAATCAGGAAGCGACGGGGGTGGCGTGTCCCTCCCACGCAGACCCCCGCCACTGAGAGATTGCGCTGTGCAGGTGAAAAGATGCGACGGCTGCTTCCTCGAGTACCGGAGGGGACACGTGATGTAAGGCTTCGTCCACATTGCAGCCGGCTTGTGGGAGGCATGGCCTAACAGCGTTCGAGACAGGGGAGGGTAGAATTGGACGATACGAAATTGGGATGGGAGAAAAAAATTGAAAATGGGAGAAAAAGTAGATAAAAAAAAAGAAGATAGATACCAATTACCCGTGTTCAGTAGAAAGCTATTACTGTGTTCATAATTGCTAATTGAAGCACCATATAATAAATGTTCTTTCACCATAAGTTTCAAGTTTGTTTATTATTTGTCACAACAAAATACAGAATACTTTATGATGAAATGCTCGTTTCTGTATGAGCCCCTGAGATTGTGCTACATACAGTAAAAATAAAGTAAGTAAAAAAAGTAATTAAGCAGTAAGTAAAGGAATGTTCAGTCAATATACATACATACGGGGCGGCTAAGTGGCGCAGTGGGCAAGGCGCTCGCCACTAACGCAGGAGATGCTGGGTTCGAGCCCAGCTCTCGGCGTTGCTACCGGCTTGGCTGGTCGTTCATACTAACACAATTGGCAGTGCTAGGGGTGGGAAAGCTGGTGGGTGGGGATTGGACGTTGTGGACAGCGACTCCTACAGGTCGGTTGGTGCGCCTGTACAGCAGAATCAGGAAGTAACAGGGGCAGCGTGAGCCTCCCACGCGTTACTCCTCACCACAGAGATTGCGCTGTACAGGTGAAAAGATGCGACAGCTGCCTCCTCGTGTACCGGAGGGGACACGTGATGCAAGGCTTGGTCCTCACTGCAGCCGACCAGTGGGAGGCATAGTCTAGCAAAGTTCGAGACAGGGGAGGGGTGAATTGAAGGGAGAATTGGCGAGGCAAAATTGGGATGGGAGAAAAATAGAAAAATAAGGAGAAAAAGTGGATCAAAATAAATATATACATGTATATAAAAATATACATACATAGTAGAATGAGTTACCTTCTTTGCAGGGCTATAACTTTTTTAATTTTATTGCTATATTGACATTACTATGGCCCATTCAACATCGATTATCTATCGTTCCGGATGTGGGAACGTTATATTTTTTTCATTCATACATTGTTGTGTTAATACCAGTGCATGTGAGCGGATCGGAGCGTGAGCGGCGCGGGGAGCGGAGCGGCCGGTTTTGACGTGAGCGAGGAGTGGGTTTTAAAATGAGTCGGCGCGACGTCCGGAGCGAGAGTTCTCCTCCGCTCCAATCCACTCCAGGCCGCTCACAGTGGTTTAACACTGATGTAATATATACATGCAGTACAATGCCAAAGCAACAGATGGCGATGTACAAACATGAAGGCCATTTTCAACCAATGAGAAGGGTGAACCTGTGATAGGCTGTTCGTTCAGGCTTTGTCACTGTAGAGACGCCCACACTCACTCCAGTTAGAAAAAGTATATCGACGCCATTGTTGTTGACGTTAGCTTACATGCTAACGTTAATGGCAGCGACCATAGCATTGTGGCTCGGCTAGCCTATCATCGCTTAATAGAGATAGTGAATGGATAAACAACGTTATTTAACATTGCAGAATGGCTACAATTACAATGCGGCTCAATACAAACAATTGTTAAGGGGCCCAGGGGGTGTAGACTGTTGTAGTTTGAGCTCATTTACACCATGCTCCAAAAAAAGAAGAAAAAAAACTGCCGAGCGATCTGGCGCGGGGAGCGGGGAGCGCTCGATTCAAGGTGAGCGGGGAGCGAGCGGAGAGCGACTTGGGGGCGGGGTCAACATGAGTGATTAGCGGAGCGGACCAAGCTTTAAAGAGCGAAGAGCGGATTTCTCGGCCGCGCCGATCCGCTCACGTGGACTGGTTAATACCTTCGAGAATAGGTATGTTTTTAAGCTTTTCTGCTGTAATTCCAAAAACGCTAGTTATAGGCCCCGACGCATAATGATAGATTATCGATTGGCATTTCTTTCCTATACACGCTATATTAAAAAATTCAAATGTATATGATCGGTATACATTATGCTTCATCATGCGTGAAGGAAAGGGGGGGAGGGGGGGGGGGGGGGGTCGTTTATAATTCCTTGATCGTCAGTAACGGCTTTATTTAGTATGGGTTGATATATTGATCAGACTGATTGCAAACAAGGAAATGGACAATCGGGCTGAAAATAACATTAGTGTCCTCTTACCGTTCGCCGATGAGACTGGAGGAAAAAGATCCCAATTATTTGACGCCGATCTCCTAGATCCATTTCCGGTTTGTATGGCGCAATAAATGCCGAAATCATATCGATTATTGCGTTTCGAAAAGCGATCCCATGCACTCGAGTGTTTGTCTGGAGTCCTGTAACAAGATATGACTGCCGGAGGGATTTCCTCGATGCACCGACCGCCACTTCCGGTTTGACGTGAGTGTAACTCGCCCGACCATCCACCAGGTGGCGGTATTGAGGCATTGCAATCTCAGACAGGGTGCCGCTGCAGTCCGGAGGGAGGCTGGATGAATTATGAATGCCATGGCAAAAAAAATTTATATTGATCCAAAAAACGATTTACGCCGTTGTTGCTGTTCAACGCATGGCGGGCAATAACGACTTACGCCGGACAAAGTGTTAACACATTCCCGCCCAACAACGTATATATCCGTGTTTCGAATCCACCGGTTGAGGACCACCCACGGATATGTCCGTGGCAAGGTTGTTTTGGCTTTTATTCCATTTTAATAACCTATTCAAGGTCGCTGAGTGGCACTGCAGATGTACCCTACTCTTTGAATTAGAAAAAGTGCATTACCGGCCAGATCCTCTTAGGGACGCTGTATCGATAATGCAGTGTTCCCTGTGGCAGAAGTTGTCTTTTTTTTTCTTCTGGATTTCCAATGTAGTTTTCTACTCACCTGAAGTGATCCCTATAGCCTGTTGCACGGAATACCTTTTGGATCGCGGATTTCAGTGTGCAGTAAGGGAATATATCATCAGCCAATGGACATATCGATCTACCAGATGGCGATCGATAACTGGGAAATGGTCTGGGGGATCCAACCGGCTCATGGTAAGATCTTTTTCACGTAAATTACATGCTGATCAGGGCTTGTTATGATACTCAACCAGCCGATCAGCGTATGTGGCTACTGAGACGAACACGGTTATTGGTAATCAATAATAAGAAACGACGTCCCCCCCCCCCTTTCATGCATTCATGCTTGAGGATTGTACCGATCATATGCAGTTTGAGTTTTAACTGTAGCTTCTGTATAACCGAAATGCCATTGGATATAACGTTAGTAGCTATTAGCCCTTTATCCAGCCTTCCAGGAAATATACTAGACCAAATCCCGTATAACGCTTATATTCAAGACGCTATAAAATGAGAACGTATTGATGAAAAAATTATTTCTTTAAGCCATTTTGAAGGGACGGTTTATGGTCTCAATTGACAATGAGAATGGACAGATAGCAATACTATCAAGTATAGATTTAGCTCTACAAACAGCCCCACGGACTGTGCAAGTCTGTTTACATATGCTGGCCGTCTACAGTGATTTTAGACGCATCCAAATGGCCATCAATGTGTTAACACTTTGAGGACCGGCCGGCACCGTCTAATATGTGTCTGGAGGACAAAGCTTTGTAAACAAACCGATGTCCTTTTGGAGAGCTATATCTATACTTTATAGTATTGCTATCTGTCCATTCTCATTGTCACTTGAGTGCATAAACCGTGCCTTCATAATGGCTTAAAGAAAAAAAAATCCATCGGTTGGTTGTCATTTTATAGCGCTGTGAATATAAGGTTTATCGCACTTTTCGTCTCATATTTTCTGGGAAGCTAGATATGAGGCTAAAGGCTACTAACGTTATATCGAACGGCATTTCTGTTGTATATATTCGAATGAAATAAAACAAAATGCTTATCATCCGGACTATTCCAGAGCATCTATGGATGAAATGGGGGCGGCGGGGGACGCCGATTAGTATTATTGATTAGCAATAGAGTGTCCGTGCAAGTAGCCACATTCACTGATCGATTGCTTGCGTTTTACAACAAGCTCCAATCCGGCTATAATTTAGGTTAATAATGTCTTACCGTCAGCCCATGTGATAGCCGGCAGCATTTCGCCCTTATCGATCGGCATCTGGTAGATCTATATGTCCATTGGCCGATCATAAATCCCATTATTCCAGGCTGAAATCTGCAAATCGAAACGTGAACAGCGGTGCGGGCCCTTCGTTTGGGATCAGGCTAATATGAAACGCCCATAGACAGTAAAATAAATGTTTTCCCCATTCGCCCTCAATGATACTGCAGTGGAGCGATGGCGCCCCTAAGAGGATCTGGCCGGTATTGCATGTTGCCGAAATCACAGATACGGGTAGATCTGCAGAGTCGATGGGGGATGTTGATACGGTGATTAATATGGAATAAAACAATAACAACTTGCCACGAGTTAACTCGTGGCTCTGGTCCTCAACGCATGGCACCGAAACCCGAGTTAACTCGTGGTTGGGCGGCAAAGTGTTAAGAGCATATACATCCCACACCAGTGCAGTGCGACAGTGTGTTCTCTGTCGTTTACATGGAGAAATGGCGCCACCGTCTGGGAAAATGCAGTATTGCACAACAGATATGATAAATAAATTAAAAACGCTAACCCCCCCCTCCCAGTCCACGTGTCACCAGCCACCACTCAGGGTTCGAAATTAACAGGGGCTTGGGGCATTAATGCCCTTGAAAATGGACAAAATGCCCTCGAAAATCAGTTAAGGGGGGCACAAAATGCCCCCGACAGTTTACTAATTATATATATTTATCCGGTAATTACCGTTTTATCCTGTGAAAATAATTCCCTCGCGACTATGTGGTTTGCTGATGAGAATGGCGGGCGGGAGCTTGGTGCCACTGCTGGATTAGCGAGATGAGAAGCATGCAACTGCAGAGCCGCAGAGCTCACAGTTGTGCCCGCACTACTGCACAACAGTGCAACTGTGCAATACTCCAAATCAGCCATTGGGTGGGTGGCGCTGCTGAGCGGTCCCCAGACCGGACCTGACGAAGGCCGGGAGGTTGCGACCCCCTCTGCGTGCCCCCCTGTCTCCGGAGGTCTCGTAGTGGTGACCGGAGTGCCGGATGTCCCGCGATGATGTCGGGGAGTTCGCGACCCTCTCTGCGCCGCCCCTATCTCCCTGTCTCCGGCTGTCGCTGAGCAACGACCGGAGTGTTAAATGTCCCTTGACTAAGATGGGGAGGACGTGACCCTCTTTGCGCCGCCCCTGTGCCTCAAATAGATTCGCTATCAGCTCTATCTTTAATCTTTCAAAATGTTCAGTTGCTATCGCTATTAGCTCTATCTTTAATTTTTCAAAATGTACAGTTGCTATTGCATGCACTCATCTGTGTTCCACTACACACATGAGTGCATGCTTACCAACTGTCCGTCTGCAACACTACTATCACCAACATCTAAGAAGGGAGATCCCCCCTTGAATGGCCCTTCTAAGGTTTCTCTCCTCCACACTGCCTGTGGAGCTTTTTTCCCTATTGTTAGGTTTTAGTGAGTTTTTCCTTACCTTCGCGTGGGGTATGTCTGGGAGTGCTTGCATTCTTTCATTTATTTTGCATTCATCTAAAAATGTTTGGACCTTATGGTGTTCTTGTTCTGTTCTTGACTTGTTATGTTTTCTTCTTGACTTGTTTAAAGAAGATCTGTACGGCCCATGGGGACATTAACGTGTGTTGTCGGGCCCTATAAATAAATTTGATTTGATTTGATTTGATTTGAGAGCGCCGCTGGCCCTGCAGTTGCATACTATTGGGATGAGTTTATCGCTTCGTTGGGAGGCGGAGGTTGTCGTTGGTTTCAGCGATCACGCAACGTTGAACCCCACGATAATGTTGCCGTCTCTCTCTGCCAAATTTCTCAGTTCTTCGCTTGATATAATTAATACAAATGTCCAATATAACGGAATTCTTTAGCTCATAAAAATGTGATTATAACAGACTGCTGTTAATGTCGGGCCGGAATTTCTCACATTTGAGATTGAAATCTTCCAGGACACGGAGACCGGCCCCAGTATTTTCTAACGGAAACCCTGATGGAGACATTAACATTACGTTTTGTTTCATTTATGTGAATAGTTTATTTACAAGTGAACCAAACTTCTCCTCCATTGCAAACACCGCAACGCTCCCAGCTGTGACACACAATTTCACCCCTGTGCGCACACTCAGCTATGCGTTCTCGGCTTCCCTCATGTTAAGGGGGGCCGGGGGGGACAAAAAGCCCCAGACAGTTTACTAATGATTGATATATATATATATGGAGACATTATTAATGTCATTAACATTACGTTATCAAACATAGTATAAAAATTAATATTACTATTTATTTAACTGACGAGTGAAAGACGTGATTTATTAAATCGGTTTTGATCAGACGCCGATGTCAACGTCACTCTCCCCACCCTCTCACATTAGCAGGTGAGCAGCTCACCAGCATTTGATGGCATTTTGAAGACAGACAAGATGGAGCGTTTTTTATCAAACTATAAAAACACGAAGGAAAAAGAGTGAGAAGCAGATTCCCCAGGTCCTCAAATAAAAAAATATAAAGCGGAGTACGATGGAGTCGTGGGGATTAGACTGGGTAGGGGTTGAGGAGGATGCTACCGGTCAACATATAATTTATTGCAAAGCTTGTCCTGAGACTCCGGCTGCAAACACGGCTAGTGTTCGAGGAGCTTGTGTGGATCTTTTTGTCCGCGGGACGAAGACTGTCAAAACATTTGGATGTAAGGATGTTTAATAACCGTTTATCATAAAAATTCAGTGCCCCCGAAATACAAAAAAAAGCCCCCGAAAATCAATTAAGGGGGGCAAAAAAAGCCCTTGAAAAGAAATGTTAATTTCTAACCCTGCCACCACTGATGGCCAGGCATGCAATAGGTGTTGAAAGTAGGCAACTGGCTGATGAAACAACAAAACAAAAGAAAGAAAGAAAAAAGTAAAATAAATAGTTACCAGGGCAAGGCCTTTCCAGGAAGTTCAGCTATTGGGAATACAAAGGGTGTGTAAGGGGGAGAAAACACGAGTCACTCACATGCCCTTTTCATGTCTTCTCTTCTGGATGTGACGTATATTATTGACAGTGCGATTTACTGCCATGTCATTGTTGTCGCCGGCCATGTAGAATGAATTCTGAAATTCGATGGCCCCCTGAAAACGGAAACCATGACAGAATGGGTAATGATTATTGATTCTTGCAATGCATCTCAAATAAGGATTTGATCCCATTCGATACATTGTGAATTTAATTATTTTCACACTAGTTCACTGCATAAACCCACTATGTATTATTGTTATGTTGTTAAAAAAAACTGCCAGTAGAATTTACTTCAGTTAATAACTATTAGAGGGTTTAAATTAACACATAATGCCAGGAATTCCTTTTATACAAAATATTAAAATAATACAATCAAAACCCAGAAAACAGGAATAAAAAACATGTTATTGAATGTTGTGCATCGATGCAGAATCACAATTATTACATTAAATAATTTCCCCACCCCTGATGTGGCCATGTATGGATATTTCTTTCTTTGTCTTACCTCCAGTGGTATCGCTCCAGTCCCACACATTGGATCAAGTATTACATCCGACACCTCTGGTTTACACAGCCTGCGTTGACAGAAAGAGATGCACACCATTTACCAAAAGTTATCATCTTATTATTATCTATCATGTTCAAAGATGGAATTTTAACTTGTCCATTCAGCGTTTAGGGTTCACGTCAGGTCTGCGTGTCTTTATGCTAATCACTACCACTTCCTTCCTTTCCCTCCCTCACAACCACTTGTCTCCCACCAGGAAGTAACTTGGGGGAGACAGGAGAAGAGACAAGAGAAGAGAGGGTGGGAAAATCTGGACAGTTTCAGTGACTTAGAATCATAAATGAGACGTCAACTGATGATGACCTCATACCAATAGATGTCCTCTAAAAGCAGCTTTTAAGTCAATAGCGTACTGATGATGACCCCATTTATTTTTATTTTTCATTTTTTGTGTGTTTAGTGTTTCCAAAATGCAACCTCAACATTATAGAGTATCACTCTCACAAAAAGGTTATGGTACACTAAATTACCGCTGACCATTTATAAATGTATAACTCTTGATTGATATGCACTGTCCCTGATCAAATAAACTGAGTAAACAAAAAAACAAAACCATTAATGTTGAAATTCAAAGCCTAGGTTTAACCTATATCAAACCCCTTGCTTTACAGAGTGTTTAGCCTGGATGTGGTGTAGTGCCGCTGCCTAGTGACCTGAGCATGCCGTAACACAAGGTGGAGCGCAGAGTAGTGGGCCCAAAGTGACTGATGTTCCTCCTGTGGAGACTCTCCTCTGTCAGGGCAACACCAATCACAACCTCGACACCATGGATGTTGAGAAGGACCTGCAGGGGAAACATAGAAGACAGGGATAGATTATATAACCTATGGGAAAGGTCTACAGTACCATACATTGGAGAGTTGATGTACGTGGGATTGCATGCAAGCAGTGTTGCTTTCCACTGTAAACAGAGAGACATCATGATGTGGCCTATCGATTCCCCCAAAGCTTAAGGCCTCTTCTTAGTCTCAGTTTCCTAATAGTAGGACTGGTCTATCAATTCCCATAGATCTCTCTCTCATACAATTTGTCTCCACTAGCCAGGGTTTAGCCATGCTGTGGCCTGTCTGGCACACAGCGAGTGTCTCCATTGTCTTTAGAACCTGGCCAAACCTGGCTGGACCCACGGCAGAGACAGACACCTTTCTCAACCTGGCCAAAGCAGGCTGGAAGTGTTGTAACATCATGGTTTAACTTGTGCACCACAGTTGGTGGTGTGAATTCTGAAAGGTTGCCTAGCAACCAGAGAGTTTACAAGAAACGCAATGGAGAAACCAATGATTGCCTCAATAATACAAAACAATACACAGCGCGGAGATGGCCAGGAGAGGAGATGGAGGCTGATAACGATCGACGACCAGGCTGGGACACTGATATCTTTCAAAATACCCATGTACAATACTTCCCAAAGGTCAGTGAATACCACGACCACTAGGGATGGGTACCTTTCACATTTGAACCGATACCGGTACCTGTGAATCGATACCGGTACCCAACGGTACCTTTTTTCTGTACTTTAGTCTAAAAAGTTTTTATCTACCTACCTCAGTTGTAAAAAAAAAATCAAAACTTAATATTTAATAAATTAATAATGTATTATTATTACTTTATTATTATTTACATCTTACTGATGTAAAGTATTTTACAACTGATTAAACAAACAAACAATCTAGCAGCAATGAACTACGCTGCTGCTGATTGAGTATTCTAGCAGTTCTTTTTGCTCCACCCCCGCTTGGAGAAGACTCTGCGGTGTGTGTGTGGCTTGTTTACCGACGTCACATCCTCTACTCTTCTGTCCCGAGTTGTGCCGGGGAGCTAACGTTATGTCAGACGGTTAGCTTAGCTAACGTCAACTTAAGAACGTTAAACGGGTTACAAATATGTGAAACTATGGAAGGAGTAAGCCGACCGCTAAAAATAAAACCCACGTCAGCGAGAGCACATAGCAAAAGAACGTTTCGAGAGGAGTGGAAGTTTGGAGATAGTAGTGTTTCAAGAGACTGGCTACAGTAATATGATGCTGGGCTGTAGTGATCAGTTGTTCCGTGTGGCGCAAATATGTAAAAAAGAAAAACAGAAACAACCCGTTTGTCATCTGTAGTAAATAAATGAAGCTGGAATCCATTCATGACCATGAACAGAGCCAGTGTCCCATTGTGTCCCGGATTCAATCTCCTCTCCTCTAAAGATGCTCCGTGGCTAGGCTAACAGCCATGTCAGACAGAGCAGATGTGGAAACTGAGCTACACTTTCTAACAACCTGCCCACTACCAAGATAGATATCAGAGACATATACTCCCCAGTCCCCATGAATTGCAAACACCAAAGAGAGTTTGAAAACATGTATTGTGCCTTAACGTGCGGTTTCGTTTTTGCGGTCGACAAAACGTGCCGTCATCTGACTTTTTTTTTGTGCACATTGTACCGAAAGTTGGCACCGGCGGATCTCACGTGAATCGATACTCGGTAGTACCGACGTGTTTCGGTAGGTACCTTTAACCCTTTCTCTGCCACGCTTATACCCATCCTTGTAGCCAGTCTGCCAGCTCTATTTGTCTATGGAGATGTTCACCTACTTTGCAGGGCTATAACTTTTTAAATTGTATTGCTAAATTGACATTACTATGGCCCATTCAACATCGATTAGCTATCGTTCAGGGTGTAGGAATGTTTTACTTTTTCATTCACACATTCATACAAAAATACGGTCTAGAGTATAAATATGTTTTTATCGTTTTCTGTAGTATTTCATAGAACGTGAGTTATAGCCATTTATGCATATATTAGATCATCAAATGCAGTTTGATAGCGATTGACGCCAGATAAAAAATTTCAATTGTACAAGGTCCTAAACGTCATGACTCATCATCTGCTGGTGACCGGAGGGGGGGGGGGGTCGTTTATAATGCAATGACCGACGTTAAATGTTTCATGTAGTATGGGTGATATATTGATCATAGCAGTTTGTATGGATAATAATAATCAAAAATGCTGAAACTCACCGCAGCTTCCTCGTAGCGATGGGGGATGATACTGGAGCAAAAAGATCGCTATTATGGGATGTTGATCTAGGTGAACCATTTCCGGGTTGTATAATACTATATACGTCCAAATAATGTTGTTTATCGAGTTATGGCAACGGATCGATTATCCAGTGTGTCCAGATGGAGTGCCGGACCGAATAGGGAGCCACACCGGCATCACAATTATCGACATCCGGTTGCAACTCGCCGATCGGCCACCAGGTGGCGGTGTTGAAGCGTTGGAGAGTTGAGAGGAGTCCTACAGCACCCGTCAAGGATCCGTGGGTAAAATATGAATACCATGACAGAAATTTGAAATATTGATCTCAAAGACGCTGTAAAACGTCATTGGCAGATTGCGCATGGCGAGGAATGACGTGGTAACACGTCATTGGCGAGAAAAGGGTTAAAAGTACCGAAGTACCGAGTTTCCTCCCCCTCAAATGTATATATTCTCTTTTAGAAACTCTGTAAATAAACAGTACTGTATCTTTGTATATCTTGTATGTCATAAATGTCTGGATGTAACAGTACTGTATATCTGTATGTCATGTATGTCATAAATGTTATGAATTGAAAATGGGGGACGCTGATGTAAACAAGACGAAAGTCTTTCTCTGGTCTGCATCCCCTTAACTCATTAGGCGCCATTGACGAGAAAAGTCGGGTTAACTCGCCATCACAGGGCTCTACGCTAACCTTTTTCCCAAGGAGCACATGTGCTCCTAAATGAACAAATTTAGGAGCACAACGAAATTTAGGAGCACACAAAAATATTTAAGAGCACAGTGAAAAGATTTCAAGTACGAGTTTTATTTTAATTTTTTATATATATATAAATGTATATTTGTACTGTGCGTGCATGTGCAAACAGGAACGGGACACACATAAGTCACTGGCCCACTCTGTGTGTGTGTGTGTGTCAGGGTTTCCGTTAGAAAAAATTGTTGCCGGTCTCCGTGACCTGCAAGATTTCAATCTACCGGACAAATGAGATTAATTCCGGTCATAGTTTATTGAGCTTTAAAACAATTGAATAAAGAATGTCATCCTCAAGGCATGTAGATTTATAATATTATTACTTAAAACTATAGGCTACTTTTGCGTATACAGTCATTAATATATTCCAAATAAAATAAGTCCCTCGATACTCCGTGCTGCTGCTGACTTGAAATAAAATAGACCGCGTATGTGGGCAGTCGGTCCGACACTAAACAGCAGTCTGTTATAATCACATTTTTATGAGCTAACGAATTCCGTTATATTGGACATTTGTATTAATTATATCAAGCGAAGAACTGAGAAATTTTGCAGAGAGAGACGGCAACATTATCGTGGGTTTGCGTGATGTATATCTCCACCTCCCAACGATTTGGTGCTGGTCATAATGTCCGGTGAAAACAACTCCCTCCAAGCACAACTTGACCACCCGAACCGTACCAAAACAGGCCAAAATTAAATAGCCCATGCGACGAACGATTCATTACATTCGTTTCATCGTTGCTCCACCAAGCAGCCGGTCCAACAATGAAAGCTGTTATCAGCGCGAGCCGGCCGCAGTTAGTTTGCAAGAAGCATCCAGCTGCAGACCCGCAGAGCAGCTTTCCATGTCTGGGGACCACACTGTGCCAGCAAAGCTGGTGGGTTCTGTGGGTCTGCAGCTGCATGCCTTCCGCAAATCCAGCAGCAAGCTCTCGCTGAGCGAAGCAACGACAACAAACGCAATGATTGTTTCGTTCATCGCATAGGCCACCCAACTCCAGCCCATCCAAATACAATTCAAATAATCAAACTGTGCCCAGAGGGAACTATTTTCACCGGACACTATGACCGGAGAGATTAAATATGTCGGACTTCAACAGATTTTGCCGGTCAAATACCGGTAATTACCGGCTAACGGAAACGCTGGTGTGTGTGTGTGTGTGTGTATCTGCGTGTGCAAACGGGAATGGGACAGACATTTGAACTATTAAGTGATTAATAGGGATGGGTACCGAATTCGGTACTTTTGAGGCACCGAACCGAAACACGTCGTCGGTACTACCGAGTATCGAATCAAGTGAGAAACCGTTTTATTTTTTATTTTTTTTTACTTTTTTTTTTTCATGTCAACGTTCACACGCACAATATATGCTTACCTAGGATTTTACTTGATTCAACAACAAAGCAGTCGGAGCAATGACAAGCCGAAAACTGTCGAAATTGTAGTTATTTGAAGTTTGGATTTCTTTTTTTACGACTGAGGTAGGTAAATTAAATTTCTTGAGACTAAAGTACCGAAAAAAGGTACCGTTGCGTACCGGTATAGATTCACAGGTACCGGTACCGGTTCAAATGTGAAAGGTACCCATCCCTAGTGATTAATGCCTACTGTGGCAAAGTTGTAGCCAACAACTAGGCCTAATAGAAAAGGCAGGGACATTAAACAAAAAGGAGACACTGGCATTACCACCAGGGCCATCAGTAGAGGGGACTGTAAGGTGCCTTTTCGGTATACTACCTTTGCTAAAACTGTGTTCTCTGTTAACACAATGGGGACGAACAACGGAGATCTCCGTGTTTCGATTCCACCCGTTGTGGACAGAAGCACGGATAAATCCGTGGCAAGTTGTTATTGCTTTTATTCCATATTAATAACCTATTCAAGGTCGCCGAGCGGCACTGCAGATTTACCCTACTCTATGAATTCGAGAAGGTGCAATATAGAGCCATATGAAATCCGCATTCACGGAATCGCGGACGGAATCGCGGAATTAACCAATAAAAATGGAATCAACTGCAAAACGTGGAATATTGCAGAATTTGGCCTAATCTGGACTGAAATTCCGTTTTTGGGTGGAACGTTTGGTGCACACGCGACCGGGGAGGCGGGGACGCTAGAGCGGGTTACACACAACACAGCAGTGCTCAAGCGTCTCGCTGCTTCAGTCTTAACGTTGTCAAGAAGCTAAGAAATTCCTCACACACAGAGCAGAGCAGTATCCTAATGACCGGCGATAAGGTGTTTTGCTAATTCTGTCAACGTTCCGTGGACTGGACCCGCAAAAACACTTGCGACACTATTGTGATTAATTGGCTGGACATGATAGCTTCTAGCTAAATCTAGTGCACCCATCCATTTGTTTAATGCAAACGATTGTCATTACACACTGTCCTTTATAAACTAAATAAACTTAAATAGCTGTGTAACGTTATAGGACTATAGATGGAAATGATAGCTTCTAGCTAAATCTAGTGCACCCATCCATTTGTTTAATGCAAACGATTGTCATTATACACTGCCCTTTATAATCGAAATAAACTTAAATAGCTATGTAACGTTACAGTACATAGGACTATAGATGGAAATTATAGCTTCTAGCTAAATCTAGTGCACCCATCCATTTGTTTAATGCAAACGATTGTCATTATACACCGTCCTTTATAAACGAAATAAACTAAAGGTGCCTAAATTATGCATTACTATATTTCATCACAATATAATAGATATAGCTAGGCTACTGACATTGTCATTGTGATAATGTCAGTAGTAGCTAGCTGTATCTATTGTTTACACTTGAAATGTGTATTTTTATTTTGTCACAATATTATTTGAAAAATATTGTGTAAAATTGAACTGTATTTCTGAGTTGCAGCACTTAAAAACATTAAATGGACTGTTATATCTTATTCAATTGTGGACATTTATTCATTCCCACTTATTAGACACTATTTCTGATGGTAAAATGAGCATAAAAAGCAAAATACAGAATTCTGAAATATTAAAACAGAAAAAACGGAATTTGGGAATAAAATGGAATTTGGAAAATAATAAAAACGGATTTCATATGGCTCTAGTGCAATACCGGCCAGATCCTCTTAGGGGCACTATCACGATAATGCAGTGTGCCCTGTGGCTGAACGGATCATTTTTTTTTTTTTTTTTTTTTTTTACTTTCAATGGAGATTTCAGTTAGCAGGATTCTAGATGTGCAGCATGTAGCTTGGATTACGTTTTGCATCGCAGATTTCACCATGCAATAAGGGGATTTATCATCAGCCAATGGACATATCGATCTACCAGATGGCGATCAATAACGGGGAAATGCTCAGGGGGATCCCACCGGACCACGGTAAGATCTTTTTCACGTAAAGTACATCCCGATCGGGCCTTGTTTTGATAGCCATCCAGGCGTTCGGCCTATGAGGCTAATGAGGCTAACGCGGTTATTGGTAATCAATAATCAGAGACGACGTCCCCCGCCCCCCCCCCCCTTTCATGCATACATGCGTGAGGATCATGCCGATCATATGCAGTTTGAGTTTTAACTGGAGCGTATCTATAACCGAAATGCCATTGGATTTAACGTTATTAGCTATTAGCCCATTATCTCGGCTTCCAGGAAATATACTAGACCAAATCCGGTATAATGCTTATATTCACGGCGCTATAAAATTAGAACGCATTGATGAAAAAAATTATTCTTTAAGCCATTTTGAAGGGACGGTTTATGGTCTCAATTCACAATTAGAATGGACAGATAGCAATAAAGTATAGATTTAGCTCTACAAACAGCCCCACGTCTGTTTACATTTCACGGTCCTCTTGAGATTAATTAGACTCATCCCAGTGGCCGCGAAAGTGTTAAAGGTGGTAACTACTGGAATAGCTTACCAGTTGTGATTAGAGAGTGCCCCACATACTCCATGTTCAAGACCCATCTTAAACTGCATCTTAAGGCAAACCAGAACTGTGATCATTTTTAACCTGATTTAGTTTATGTAACTTGTTTCTTGTTTTTATTGTTGTTTTTATCATGGATTGTCACAATGCTTTTACCCTAAGCAGGCTATTTATTTATTGAAAGAGTTTTGCTGTCTCCTGGTGTAAATTAGCTCTTGCTACAACCCTGCATGTTTACATTTTGTATTTTGTACTTGATGTTCATAACATGTGCTGAGCCTGTCCCTATCAAATAAACGATCAAATCAAACTACTGCTACAAAAGTAACAGTCACTTAACTTTAGCCCCTTTTATGCATACAATGCCTATGTTTTGGCTAGTGTTGCTCTTCTAGAAAAATAATCCTTTCAGGGTTGCCTATTGAAATACTGTACACCTCCAGTACAGAAACATTGTTTATGAGTTTGCGTGTCAGGTAGACCATTGATTGACGGTCGATTACAGCCAACACAACAACATATGCTACTGCATCAACGTTATGATTAACACTTTAATCGCCGAAGACGCTGTTCAGAGTCTTTCCCCGCCATGCTCATTCTGCCGAAGACGCTGGACAGCGTCTTTGATATCAATATTTCAAAAATCTGTGATCGAAATCATATTTCTCCCCCGGAGACATTATATGTACTGGTGAGCCCCTCTCAACTCTCGAACGGTTCAAGAGCGCCATCTGGTGGCCGATCGGCCGCTCGCCCAAACAGGAAATGATGCGGATGAAGTGACGCTCACCCATATTTCGTCCGGGCACTCGCTATCATTAGCAGGACTCCATCTTGACACAATGGATGTCGATCGGTTGCAAATAACTCGATAAACAACATGATTTGGACGTATATACTATTATACAACCTGGAAATGGATCGGATATTTCGACATCCCATAATAGAAAGATTTCTGTTCCACGCTCATCTCCCAACGGCGCCAGGAAGCTACGGTGAGTTTCAGCGTTATTTTTTAATGTCTTCGATACTAACTGCTCTAATGATCATATCACCCACACTAGATGAATGATATAACGTTGCCCACGGAATTATAAACGACCCCCCCCCCCCCCCATCCGGTCAACATCAGATGATCAGTAGTAACTTCTAGAACCACGTCCAGTTGACATTTTTTATCTCGCACAGATTCCTACCAAACTGTATTTGATCATCAATATAATGCATTTAGGGCTATAAATCAAGTTCTGGAGAAAGCTGCAGAAAACGATAAAAACAAACTTATACTTTAGACCGTATTTTATAGGGATGCACCGATATGAAAATTGGCCGCCGATACCGATACCGATTGTTCAACTAACACTATCGGCCGATACCGATACCGATATTTGTATATAAGTATTTGTAATTTTTTTTTTTTTTTTTTTTTTTAATGAAACTACTGTATATTTGTATGTGTATGTTTGTATTTGTAGGCCTCTTTACTTACTTAAAAAAAGGAAACATCAAGAAATATGTTTATGGTATCACTAGCTCTCTCCCAGTATCGTCTTGCGGCCTGCAGAGGGATACTATTTTCTCAACCAGAGCTTTCAACCAATGCAATGGAACAATTCTTGCGGCCTGCAGCGGGATACTATTCTCTCAACCAGAGCTTTCAACCAATGCAATGGAACCATTTTGATTGACAGTCGATTCTGCCAATTACGCCACACCGCTAGCACCCACCTCCTGCTGTCCTTACCACCAATCGGCAAAGGGTTTATACATTTTTCTACTTCCGGGCATGCCGCCATTGTTCTGTTTGCGAGAGCAGAAGAACACACTTAACGTAGCTACGTTAGCTGCCCGGCCCGGCGCCCGCCGACCGGCGCTCCACGCATGACCAAATGAGACATAATGATTTTACTGCAACAAATGTTATAATAAAACAAAGCCTTTCTATACATTTGTCTGGTTGAAAACTTTATTAACAGATTGCAGAATGTGTAGTTGGGTACGGAATGAGCAACGGAATGGAACCGAGCTATGAACGGACTAACGGAGTAATGCCTTGTTTACTGCTATCTTCGGGTAAATAATATGCTTGTTATTGAACGTGTAACACTTCATTTTAACAGCAGATACTTTCTTAAATGCCATCTTCCAGAGAGAGGGTGTTGACGGGGAGTTGTTTTATTAATAGCATTGAACAGCTAACCGAAAGCTAGCGTTAACTATTGTTAAAGGTTTAGCCATAACGTTACCTTGGCTAAAGTTGGGACTATTCATAATGCTGGCTGCAGACCTGCAAGCAAAGTACAGCAAGTTGACAAAGGAGTATTCCAACGCAAATCACATTTTCACCAGTAACGTTAGTCTTGCATCTCCCGGTAGCTAATGAACGGACTCGGAGTAATGCCTTGCTGCTATGGGTAATAATAATATGCTGATGTTATTGTCCGTGTAACACTAACTATATAACGCTACTGCCACAAAACGAATGCCTTGTTAATCATAAGTACTAGTTACTTTGATGCAGTAGCTTGTGTGTGTGTGTGGGACGGCGGGCGTTGTGCAGGTAGGTCGCGAGTGAACTTTTATTTTTTTGCCTTTTGACGCTACACAAATTGATGGGTATTTATCGGCGACTGCTATCGGCACATTTGAGCTTATCGGCCGATAGGCCGATAGCAGTCAACAAGGCACTTATCGGCCGATACCGATACCCGACCGATATATCGGTGCACCCCTAGTATTTTAGTATGAATATGTGAATGAAAAAGTATAACGTTGCTACACCCTGAACAATAGATATAAGACGTTGAATGGGCCATAGTAATGTCAATTTAGCAATACAATTTAAAAAGTTATAGCCCTGCAAAGAAGGGGAACTTCTCCATGTTAAATAGGGCTGGCGAGGGATGGTAAATTATGAATTTAACCCCGGCGATCAAAGTGTTAGCAAAGCAAGGCATTCGTTTTGTTGCATTAACGTTATATTACTATTGCTATCGATAAATCTAGGTGTTCTAAAATCTATTGCTATTGGTAAGACTAGAATAAGTTCATTTAATGTTACTGTCTCGGGAAAGTCTCGCATATCGCAATGGCGGACTTTCAGGAAGTAAAAAAGCAAATGAGAGATTCCGATTGGTCATTTCCTTTCTTTCCCTTGAAACCAGTCACGTCACTCTACTGTGATTGGACCGTTGGCTTGAGTGCAATGTGGGACTTGTAGTTTAACGATTTATCATCGGAAAAAAACGCACGACTGAGGCTGTAATCTTCACTCGCACACAGTAATTGATTTTTCCGGTTCGCACACACATATTTCTAGGGGCATATGCGAGCAATATGGTTGCACTGTAGAGCCCTGCATCACTTGAGCGCCAATCACGAGAAAAGTCAGGTTTTAATCGTTATTTCTTTTATTCACTATTGCCATTCATAATTCATCGGGGCAGGCTGTGCATACTGTTCTGAATGTGTCTGAGCTGGCAGACGGTCAATACCGCGCTCTAACGCCTTCGGCCGCTATTGCACTCCATTTGAAACAATGTCGTTTGTTTTCTGGGCCGAGCTGAGCCGTGCTGACGGGGTTTAAATACTCCGGCAGGACAAGCGTTTACAACGATGCATCAACTAGCCCCCCCCCCCCCCCCCCTCGTTTATATGCAATGCCGGAAAACGTGGGACGTTCCTCCACAAGCAGTACTTGGAATGGCGATCAGGTAATTGGATTCTTTTTTTTGCATTACATCAGAGACAAGGTAAGGACACTATATATACAATCTTGCATTGATCTTTTTTTTATCCACTTTCTCCTCCTGTTTTCTGTATTTTTCCTCACATCCCAATTTTAGTCGTTATGCCAATTCCCCCCCTCCCCTTCCTGGTCGTTGCGTGCATGTGCCCCCCACTGGTTGGTCTAGGGAGCCCTGAAGTCTATCACATGCTTCCTCCGATACATAGGAGACAGCCAGCAGCCTCTTTTCACCTGGCAGCGAGGACTCTCATTGGTGAAGTGTAACGCGTGGGAGGTCACACTACCTTCACCATTTCCCTCCCTCACTGTGCAGGCGCCCTGACCCTTACAACGACCAGATTACCACCCACCGGCTTCCCTCCCGCTGACACTGCCAATTGTTCCAGTATGACGACCGGCCAGGCCGGAGGCACCGCTGACAGCCGAATTCGATACCAGTGTCTCTGCGGTGGTAGACAGACGCTTAGTCCGCTGTGCTACCCGGCCGCCAATCTTGCATTGATCTGATATTTTTTTCTCCCGCGAGCGAAGCTGCCTGTGTGTGTGTGTGTACCATTGGTGGCAGTGGGGGGCGGGGGAGCGCCCCGCTACAAGCCCCATTTCATGCGTGCATGAGGAAGGATAATAACGATAATCTAGCGTTGATTTCAGGAAGATTCGATAATCAGGTGAAAAATTACAACGCGATAACTGGTTTTCACTAAAGGGCTATTATCGCGTCTTTTCCTGGGATTACTAAGAATCACCCTAGGGCTGGGCGATATAACGATAACGATAAATATCGCGATATATTTTAATAATCGATATCGAATATCGAAATTAAAAATAAAATCGAAAAAGTTTTTTTTATATATATATATATATATATATATATATATATATATATATATATATATTATTATTATTTTTTTGTGACCTGCAACAGGGCAGTTTTAAAACCAGAGACAGTGGACAGACTTGTCTTTCTTGCCTGCAACTTAAAGTAATGGCTTTGCTTGTCCAAATGACAATACTGACCAAATTGAGATTTATTTTTCTCTTGTCCATTTATTTTGTTTGCTTTCTAATTTAAAATTCAGTTTGAAACCGTCTGCTAGCAGAACTAGACTCCAGTCACGAGTCACGGTGCACATGTGCGGTGGTTTGTCCACCAAAAAAGCGCCAAAAGATCGAAAATAAACTAGCAGAGCCAGAACTGTTCAACTCCCCTGGAGCCACAGCCAGCAGAGAAGCCGGTTTACTTTCGCTTTTAAACCAGCTGCAGCCTGAGAACTGGAGTGTGAGGGGATGTAACACTAAAGATGGCGGCAATGACAAAGAATTGCTGCAAAATAAACATACATCTGTTGTTAAAAAAAAAGAAATTATACTTATAACAATTAGATAATTATCGATATCGAGAAATATGATAACATTATCATATCGTTATCGCGATATGATTTTTTTCCATATCGCCCAGCCCTAACCCAAACTATACTCATATTCAAAACGGTATAAAACTAAAATGTACGGATGAAAAAACAATCTGTTTTTTGCATGTTGACCAGAAGCAACTCACTGACAATCTACAGTGTTATTATATTATTAGCTATAATATTTCATAAATTTTAAGCACTCGCAAGTTTGGCTTTCTCCCCATTGAACAGAGTGCTGGCCTTCTACCCAGAAGGTAAACAACGACCCCTAGTGCTGAATGAGTTAACAATTGTGTGTATTGAGCCGTACTGTATTGTATTGTTGAACCGTTTCTGCAATCGGTTGATAACATTTTCAATCAATCAATCAAACTCGTTCACTCCCTGGACGCCCGAATACTTTTACCAACGGATTTCCAGTTCCGGGTTCGCGTTCTGCGCTCTGATTGGCCACTGACATTTCTGGTCGCGCCAATCGTGTGACGGCAAGTTCTGCCACCGGTTAAGCTTAGGCACTCTTTCGAAGTTGGTTAAGGTTAGAATTTGTCTTAGAGCAGGGCGAGAACACCAGCCCTGATTCCAAACTCTAACCTTAACCAACTTCGAAAGAGTCGTCTAAGCTTAACCAGTGATAAACTAGGCTTTAGGTAGTTTGCTGCTGTTCGAGGCGGAAATGGGCGCGTCATGCGATTGGGCGCACATGTCACATGACCAGAAACGTCAGTGGCCAATCAGATCGCACCAGAAACGTCAGTGGCCAATCAGATCGCGGACGCGGAACTGGAAATCCGTTGGTAAAAGAATAGACGCTCCCTGGACTGCCTAGAGACCTGGTTTCCGTATTCTTCTTTCTTTTTTTTATCCACTTTTTCTCCCCATTTTCTATTTTTCTCCCATCCCAATTTCGTATTATCCAATTCTTCCCTCCCCTGTCTTGAACGTTGCTAGACTATGCCTCCCACTGGTCAGCTGTAGTGAGGACAGAAGCCTTGCATCACGTGTCCCCTCCGGTACACGAGGAGGCAGCCTGTCGCATCTTTTCACCGCAGCAGCTCGAACTCTGTGGCGAGGAGTAATGTGTGGGAGGCTCACGTTGCCCCTGCTACTTCCTGCCGGTAGCAACGCCGAGAGCTGGGCTCGAACCCAGCGTCTCCTGCGTTAGTGGTGAGCGCCTTGCCGACTGCGCCAATCAGCCGCCCGTATTATTCTTTTCTAATTAAATACGTCATTTGGGTTTTCTCCGATTCCACATCGTCTCTGCCTGTTTGTGTCTGCATCTGTGTTCTGGCTTAGTTAGTTATTACATTTTCCTCCCCACTCCTCATCGCTGTACTCCATAGGCAATTAATGGAAACCTGTCTCTTTTTGTGACTATTGGTGAAAAGAATTTTTTGAAATCATGACGACATGATTCATGAATTCAAAAAGGTCAACCTATAAAATGTACAACTAGCTCCTATCACCAACTTGTTCCATACCGTGCAAATTATTATTTTGATGGAAAATATTTATATGGTTTATCTTTTTTTATTGGAAGAATTTATGCAGATTTATACATTTCAGTTATCCAAATTATACAACTTCCATTTCCTTCCCCATTCCTATCCCCTAACCCCACCCCATCCCACCCAGTGCGGGCAACGACAAACATACATATAATTCACTAGGGATGCACCGATATGAAAATTGGCCACCGATTGTTCAACTAACACAATCGGCCGATACCGATACCGATACTTGTGGCAAAAAATAAGTATTTGTAAAAAAAAATTTATAATTTTTTAATGAAACTACTGTATATTTGTATGTGTATGTTTGTATTTGTAGGCCTCTTTACTTACTTAAAAAAAGGAAACATCAAGAAATGTGTTTATGGTATCACTGTCCCTCTCCCAGTATCGTCTGGCGGCCTGCAGCGGGATACTATTTTCTCAACCAGAGCTTTCAACCAATGCAATGGAACCATTCTGGCGGCCTGCAGCGGGATACTATTCTCTCAACCAGAGCTTTCAACCAATGCAATGGAACCATTTTGATTGACAGTCGATTCGGCCAATTACGCCACACCGCTAGCACCCACCTCCTGCTGTTCTTACCACCAATCGGCAAGCGTTTATTCATTTTCTACTTCAGGGCATGCCGCCATTGATCTGCTTGCGAGTCAAACTCAGAACCACAACAAGCTAATACGTTAGCTGCCCGGCAGTGCCCGCCGACCAGCGCGCTCCACAGGATGGCCAAACGAGACACAATGATTTTACTGCAACAAATGTTATAATAAAACAAAGCCTTTCTATACATTTGTCTGGTTGAAAACTTTATTAACAGATTGCAGAATGTGTAGTTGGGTACGGAATGAGCAACGGAATGGAACCGAGCTATGAACGGCTTGCTTGCTATCTTCGGGTAAATACTATGCTGATGTAATTGAACGTGTAACTAACTATATAACGTTAATGCCACAAAACGAATGTTTGTGTCATTTTAACAGCAGATACTTTCTTAAATACCATCCTCCCGACAGAGCGGTGTTGATGGGGAGCTCTGATGGGTTCGCTTGGTTGTGTTATTAGCATTGAACAGCTAACCGAAAGCTAGCGTTAACTAATGTTAATAATAATATGCTGATGTTATTGTCCGTGTAACACTAACTATATAACGTTAATGCCACAAAACGAATGCCTTGTTAATCATAAGTAGTAACTTTGATGCAGTAGCTTGTGTGTGTGTGTGTGGGGGGGACGGCGGGCGTTGTGCAGGTAGGTCGCGAGTGAACTTTTTTTTCTTTTTGCCTTTTGACGCTACACAAATTGATGGTTATTTATCGGCGACTGCTATCGGCACATTTGAGCTTATCGGACGATTTCAACAAGGCACTTATCGGCCGATACCGATACCCGACCGATATATCGGTGCACCCCTATAATTCACATAAATAAAAAATAAAAATAAAAGAAAATTTTAATAATTAAACATAAATACAGATGTGACAGACAAAACTACGCAAAAAGAAATGAAGTAAAATTAAAAGAAAATAAGACAAAATATAAATAGGAAAGACTAATAATAAGTAATAATAATATATAATATAAGTAATACTCTCCATTTTAGTAGCATAATTTCCAGATGGTAAAACAAATAAAATGGAAAGTAAATTGAACACCCTCAGCAGACCACCACAATGCCATCTCCCCAGCCATACGTGGGCTAGCAGTGTCAGGAAGGTAGATGGGGGAAGGATGGGGTCCAAAGTTTGGAAGGAGTCATATGGGTTTTGAAATGAAGTAGGAAGGGCTGCCATGTTTTGTGGAAGGTATCTGTGTGGCCTTGTGTTGTAAATCTGATTTTCTCTATATGTATAAGAGACATAACATCCCTCATCCAGTGTAAATGTGAAGGGGGAGTGGCTGCCTTTCAGTTGATTAGGATGAGGCATCTGGCAATGAGTGAGGCAAAGGCCATGGCATTGGATTGCCCAATAGATATTGCAGCGTTCTCCGGTGTCAGACCAAATAATGCAATAAGAGGGCATGTGTAATTGCTTTTTTATCGGTTCATTTCCGTTTTATAGCATTTTGAAAAGCCCTCGTTTTCACGGAAAAAATAAGAGATTCCATGATAATCGCCCTGTTCTGTAATATTCTAGAACGGTCATTTTTCTGCCTATTTATGAATAGTTTTCAAATAAACGCTAGATTATCGATAGTATATGTGTACGTGTGCACGCTGGTGCCGCTCGCTGAAAATCGATTCTCTCAGTTCCTGATCGCTCTTACAGTCAAACAGCCATATCACATTATAGGGGAAAAGCTTATATCTCCGTGAAAACGGGTCTGATTATCCTAAGACTGGTAAAATAGATTCCTTACCTGAGATCAGATGGTATCCAAATGGATTATTCCAATTCCTGATAGCCATTCCAAAAATCGATAATTTTATTGATCCCACGCGTATACTGTAAAACACAGTAACCACGCTGTGCTGAGGGTCCAGCATGAAGCTGATCGGCTCCAGTTACATGCGTGAGAAGTCAAATGTGGAGTCTGGTTTTTTTTTTCTCATGCATTTTCATTGAGTCCAATCCAAAAGGGTGAATTACCATCTGGGAGACGATAGGGGGCGCTTTTTTCACATCTGAGCGCCTGGGGTGGCTGATTTACCAACGGTAAACTCGGTTGATGAAATATGAATTCAGATTGCTAATTTAAAAAAAAACGTATCTGTAAATATCTAAAAAATATTGTTTTTGGTAAGTTAAACTTTAGGGGCAAATTGTGTGAAAGACCTAAATGAACTGTCTTGGTACAAATCATAAATGCTCATAATGCCATTCTTAAACCAGTTGCTGAAGGCTTCATCCACCATAGAGTGAGGGAAAAGGAAGTTTTTGTGGACAGGCGAGGATGGTGACATGGCGTGGAGACCAAAGTGTTTTCTGAACTGGGTCCAGATCCGGAGGGAGTGTTGTACTAAGGGGTTGTTGGTGTACTGGGCGGTTGTGACTGGGAGCGAAGAGCAAATTAAGGATTGCAAAGATGTTCTAGAACAAGATGCCCTTTCCATGTCCACCCATGCCGGCACCCACTGACAATGTCCGTAATGGGAATGACTCAAATAGAGAATACTGTGAATATTTGCAGCCCAATAGTAGGCCAAGAAATTGGGTAATGCAAAGCCTCCCTGCGATTTAGGCTTCTGGAGAGCCGTTTTATTTATTCGGACTGGGCGTTTATTCCAGATAAAATCTGATATTGCCCTGTCGAGGGCTTTGAAAAATGACTTTGGAATGAAGGTTGGAATATTTTGAAATAAATACAGAAATTTCGGTAATGTGTTCATTTTCAAAGTATTCACTCTGCCAACAAGTGATAAAGGGAGTGACGACCATCTGATAAAATCCTGCTTAGTGCGCTCCAGTAGAGGGGTGAAGTTGGACGCTATGAGATTAGAATGTTTACGTGTTATCATTATGCCAAGGTAACGGAAGCAGCTTGGGGAAAGCTTGAAGGGGAACATAGAGGGGGGGAGATTTCTAGCCAATGAGTTTATGGGGAAAAGTTCACTAGTTTAAATTTAATTTATAACCAGAAGAGACACCAAACTCGTGTAGTATGTGAAGGACACGTGGAAGTGTGGCCACTGGATCCGCGATATACAGCAGGTGGAAAATATTTAAATCCAGAGCCGTTATTCTTTCTTAGTTTTCTCCTATAATTAATCACAGAGGCACGCCTTCCAAAAATTTTCTTGACAAGCACACAGACAATGGAGTTTATTTTGGCTGGTGAGAAGGTATTCAGCGTGTACCCTTCTGGTTGTAACGAGCGTGCTGCTTACCTCAATATCAAACTTCGTCATGTCCGCTTTCCATTGGAAGAACTCCTGTACAGCTCCGCCAAAGTCCCTGGCCGCCTCGCTGGAGGAAAAGCTGTGTTTGTCACCGGCCCTGTTGCACGTCACGCGGAACTTGATAAGCTTGGCTTCTGGAACCGTCTCCTCCGAGTCCTGGCTCTCCACATCCGGTGTGCCTTCCTCCTCCTTAGCCGGGGCTTCAGAGGGCAAGTCCGGTTCCAATTCTAGCCGCTCCGTGTCGGCTGTGAGCGCTTCCACTGTGTTTTTGTTCCCCTCGCCCTTAGGTTTCCCCTTGGTGACATTTCCTCCTCTCCGGCGACCTCTTCTCTTCTTCAGGGAGTTGTTCAGTCGCCAGACCTCCAGTGCGTTGGTCCAGGGGAGTTTGGAGGCAAGCTGCTCCAAGTCCTTCAATGTCTCCTCCTTTACAGTAGGAAACAGATTCGATTTGACATTTTTGGCCCTTAGCAACAGATGCTCTTGTGCCAAAAAACTTACAAGTTTAACAGTTTTTATTTATATATTTCTATGACAACATAATAAGTGAGTAATTGTGTGTGGCGCTGTATGTCATGTAATGTCTACCTTAGATTCTTTGAACTGGTAGCTGTCATACTCTTCAACCACAACAAACAGGTTATCCACAGATTTGAGATGATGGACCTATGATGGAAAAACATTTTATAAATAAAAGGTATTACACTATAATATATTAAGGATAGTGGAATGAAAACACTTGAAATCAAAGGGAGAATTAAAAACAGAAACAGTGAGCATTAGCTACTTCTAATTGTAGCCAGTGATGCAGTGGTGGTCCCACTCGGATGTGCACGCGCGCACACAAAAATGAGTTCACAATTTTCACTGGACTCGTCGCGCCGTGGGCCAAGTACCCGGCACTTATCTATCACCTAGACTTTGCATAATAATAGGATACCGATAGTATAACAAAGAACGAGAAGAGCCAAACCAAAATACAAGCCCTGTGGGGGTTTGCGTGATCTGTGGAACCTCTCACTATGTGACAAATGGTCCCGACTGGAAGGATGAGGCATTAAGTTGTGCTTCAGAAGGAAACTGTCCTTCTGTAAACTAAGTTACATTGTTAATTTAGTTTGTATTTACTTTTCTAGTTTAAGTTAATTCAATTAAAGAAATTGTAACTACAATTACATTTAAAACATTGTTTGTTTTTCAACCATATCTGTTGACAATATAATTTCTTTATATATTGAAGGCTACATGCTGCTACCTTTTTCAGCTTCTCTATTTCAAGGCAATATATACAAAAACTAAACTAAAACTAGTAATTTCCTATACAAACACGTTTCCTACTATTTATGCATAATAATCATCTGTTCTGTGCGCAAACGAGGGAACATGTATGCGCGTGCGCGTACAAGCGCATGCACGTGGCGTCCAGGCAGTTCTGATATTACGACTGCACCCCTGATTGGTGATAACCATCCACCAATGACATTACCAATGTGCATAATGATGTAACTATCCTTTAAAAGGGGAATGCCACCCATTTTAAGAATTCACATGTTCTTCCTGTGACCAAGGACAATTCAGTCAGTATTTGTGAGCACACACGACCTTCTCCTAAAGATAGATATCAGACAGAACCATTCAATTGGTGATGTAACTGGGATGTCAAATCTGGGGCTTGTCCAGACAATAAATGGGACTCTATCCATAAAATGTTTGTGAACGTGGCACAGTGGGCAAGGCGCTCGCAACGAATGCTGGAGACTGGGCTCGAACAGGATGCCTCCTGTTCGAGCCCCGCTCTCCACATTGCTTTCAGTTTAGCTGGTCGTCCACAGTAATACACATTGGCCGTATTACGGGGAGGGAAACTGAAGGGTGGGGATCGGGCGTTGTGGACAGCGACTCCTACAGGTCGGTTGGTGCGCCTGCGCAGTATAATCAAGAAGCGACGGGGGCGGGGCCCCTCCAAAGCCCAGACCCCTGACGCTGAAAGATCGAGCCGCGCAGGTGAAAAGATGCGACGGCTGTTACCTCGAGTATCGGAGGGGACTCGTGCTATGTATGACTTAGTCCACATTGCAGCCGGCTTGTGGGAGGCAAGAAACAACGTTCGAAGACAGGGGAGGGTTGAATTGGACGATATGAAAATTGGGATGGGAGAAAAATAGAAAATGGGATAAAAAGTTAATCAAAAAAAAATTAAATGTTTGTGAGCTCTTACACCCAAATTAGGTTTATACTCTAACAGTGCTAGTAGGTCTGAACCTGAATTAAAAACCTAAGAGCTCATACAAACATTGTATGGCCTCATAAAGACAGAGCCCCATTAATTGTCTATGGAGCAGACCCAGTTACACCTATTCTGGAGGGTTCTCTCTGACAAATACTGACTGAATTATCACGGGGCAGAAGATACACGGACAAGAGTCTTTCATTAAGGATAGTTTACTGACAGAATGACATGTTGCAAAATGGCTTGCCCTGTAGCCTAGATCTCTAAAGAATGGCGAGCTAACAGTACAGCTAATGGAGTAGACTAAACTAAGTGGACATATTAGTATGAACGATAGATAGTTGATGTCAAATGGGCCATAGTATTGTATCCATAGCTATAATATAGAATATAGATATAGCCCTGCAAACACTGCCACTTATTCCTATCTCTTAGAGTGTTGGCGTGGTAGGAACAAAAGATGCTCAAGTCCGTGGCGTCCAAAGAGTTAAGGGACCAAAAGTAAGATAAAGAAGTGGAATGTTATGTAATGGCCAAGTCAATCATCTAACCTGAATCCAATTCTGAGCATGCATTTCACTTGCTGAAGACAAAACTGAAGGGAAATGCCCCAAGAACAAGCAGGAACTGAAGGCAGTTGCAGTAGAGGCCTGACAAGAGCATCACCAGGGACGCAACCCAGTGTCTGGTGAGGTCTATGGCTTCCAGACTTCTTGCTGTCATCGACTAAGTATTAAAAGTTATTCATGGGTTGTTAGTTTGTCCAATTACTTTTGGTCCCTTAAAAACGTACACCGTTGACCTGATTGGGATGTAAATACTCTAAAAATTAAAGCTGAATGTCTGCACTTAAAGCACATCTTGATTGTTTAATTTAAAATCCATTGTGGTGTAGAGCCAAAATGATAAAAACTAAAGTGTGTTGAAGTCCAAATATTTATGGACCTACTGTATATGTGATCTGGAATTATAGATATGATGTACAGAGGCTTCATATCTGGATATACATATGAGAGGGCTGTGTGTGCATATGTACAAGTTGAAGGTTATGTGTAGAGAGAGAGCGAGGCCCCCCCTAGTAGTAGTAGTGTGTATAGATATGTCTGGGAGTGAATAAGAAGTCATAGTGAAACATCTGTAATTTTAAAGAACTCAAAGGGACATTTTAAGAATTACTTTATGTTCTTCCTGTGCCCCATGACAATTCTGTCAGTATTTGGGAACACTATCTCCTTAAAGCTAGACATCATAGAGAATCACTCTTGCTCATTTCTCCAAAGTTGCTAGCCCCTTTTGTGACTGTGATGCACGCCAACAAGGTTTGGCCGAGTGAATCCACAGTCCCTTGCTCCTCAATAGGAAACCAACCTAGATTTACCATGAAGAACTGGTCATTATAAAAGTATCACAGAGAAATTTCAAAGGTACTCACAGTTGCACAAGGGTCTTGGACAGATAATCGCAATGGTTTGAAAGCTTGGCGTTGCTAATAAACATTTTAAATAATTTTTATAAACTGGTCAACACTGCTCAAAACGGCTTTAGCTGCCTGATAAGCCTGCGCTGTGATCACAGTTCATGCGCATCAGGCACCCAATGCCGGAAATAAAGCTTTGTTGACCAGTTTATAAAAATTATTTTAAATGTTTATTAGCAACGCCGATCTTTCAAACCATTGCGATTATCTGTCCAAGACCCTCGTGCAACTGTGAGTACCTTTGACATTTCTCTGCGATAGTTGTATAACGAACAGTTCGGGGAGGACCAGGTCTTCATGGTAAATCTAGGTTAGTTTCCTATTGAGGAGCAAGGGACTATGGATTCACTTGGCCAAACCTTGTTGGCGTGCATCAGTCACAAAATGGGCTACAAAGTTGCCTACTGCAGTTTTAACTTGACAATGGAAACACATGATATTACATATTAAGCCAACAATGAAAGAAGCATTTATTGTATATGATACCGGAGTCACATCTCACCTGGAAAAGGTTATCAGTAGTTATTTGAAAGTATATGCGACCACGATCTTTGCTGATCCGTGCATCAACCCCCATTTTCTCCTTAACCTCTTCAGCAGCAGTGTGTTCAAAGCCAGTGGGCACTGTCGCTCCCAGGGTCACTGTGATTATGCCCCCACTACTGGCTTCCATCTCGTCAGAGGACTTCAGATGGATTTCCTCTGCCATGGGGCTCTGTTGTCCACCCCCATCTCCCAGTGGTGATGCCATAGTTGTAGGCTGCCCCTCGCTGGACCAAAATGGCAATGCAACTTCGGCGCGGAAGAGGGAGAACTTCGGTTGAGACAGAGCACACACATTGCAATTTAATATTTTACTTGATTTCTGACAAGGCCACAACATTACTCAAGCAACATCTTGCCTGTAATTTTGACGTGACCATCTAATGTTAGCTAGCGTGATGAATTGAAAATGGGGGATTGATTGATTGATTGAAAAGTTTATTAACAGATTGCAGAATGGGTTTGATTGATTGATTGATTGAAAACTTTATTAACAGATTGCAGAATGGGTACAATACAGTACAGCTCAATACACACAATTGTTAAGGGGATGCAGACCAGAGAAAGACTTTCGTCTTGTTTACATCAGGGTCCCCCATTTTCAATTCATCAGGACATATATGACATACATGACATACAGATAGTCAGTACTGCTACATCTATACATTTATGACATACCAGATTTGCAAATACAGTACTGTTTGTGATACAGAAGGAGTCAAGAAAAGGGAGTATATACATTTGACGTAGAAACTGTACATTGGAGGAGGTTGGGTGGGGGGGGTTGGGTACTGGGTAATTTACATTGGGGGCACACTGTATAAACAAGCAAAACTGTACATTGAGGGGGGGGGGGAGACACTGTACAAACAAACAAAATTGTACATTGGACTATTGACAAAACCATACTAGGTAAATGACTGTACATTGGAGGGGGTTGGGTTAGGATATTTACAGGGGCCAGTGTTGAATTGCAGTCTCCCGTAGGTGTCCCTTGAGAGAGGTTTTGAAAGTGGGTAGTGATCCACATTCCTTTACAGCTTTGGGTAGGGCGTTCCACATTGATGTGGCATAATTGCGAAACGTGTTTAGTCCCTTGTTTGAGCAGAATCTGGGTTTAACATGATTTGTGGAGCTCCCTCTGGTGTTGTGATTGTGGTATTCACTGACCTTTGTGAAGTATTTTGACATGTACATGGGTACCCTGGTCGTGTAGTTTATCTTGTAGACCAGGCCCATTGCAAGTTGCTGTACTCTGTCGTCTACTCTAAGCCATCCTAGGTTGGCAAAGTGGGCAGGGGTGAGGTGGGTTCTAGGAGTCAGGTCAAGCAGTAGTCTGACTAGTTTGATTGTACCCATTCTGCAATCTGTTAATAAAGTTTTCAATCAATCAATCAATCAATCAATCAAGCGTAAAAGTATTCCACACAACATAAACCTGATGCTCAATAGCTAACGTTATGTGGGTAGCTTACACGTTAGCTATTTATAAGGAGTTAATATTCGTTTTTAAAAGTCGAGGTCAGTAGCTGTAGAAAAACAAAACATCTGAAAACGGCTGAGTTCTCGAAATAAACGACAATGAAGCTTACCGGCGTCCGTTTGATCCTGTTTGAGTTTCGGCACAGTCACCTGTCAACACGAGGCGACGCTCCTGCACACTACTTCCGGGTGCATGTTGTTTACAATACGAGGTCGGCAGAGGGCGTCAAAGTGCTGAAAGACAACATATGCGAGAGAGAAAGATATATCATTTAGGGCTACAACATTCTAGTGTTTCATATTTTATCTTTCTTGGGCCAAGGTTATGCTGCCAATCCTGCCATTGCAAGCAGGGGGTATGGGATCTGCAGCGTGCTTACGAAACCAAGCCGCATTTCTCGGAGACGCTCTCTGATTGGCACTGACTGACGCTCTCTGATTGGCCACTGACTGACGCTCTCTGATTGGCCACTGACATGTTTGCCCAATCGCGTGACGAGCTGTGTCTTTGCCCATTTCCGCGTCGAACAGCCTGCAAACCATAGATATATATGCTGCAAACTACCTGGCGTTCTATCGCCATGCTCTAAGACAAACTCTAACCTTAACCAACTTCGAAAGAGTGCCTAAGCTTAACCGTCGAAAGAACTTGCCGTCACGCTCTAAGACAAACTCTAACCTTAACCAACTTCGAAGATTGCCTAAGCTTTTAACCAGTGTAGAAACAGGCGTCGGCCAATCAGAGAGCGTCTCCGAGAAATGCGGCTACGGAATAAAATCACGCTGATCTGCAAGTAAGTAAGTCCACTTCCTGTCTGTTGTTGCTACGCAACTACGGCGTGGGCGAAGTTCACCCGGGGTACACTGTGTACGCTTCATTTTAGTGCAGAAAACGGATCGGAAAGCGGCCAATTAAACACAACCAAGGGTCATTTTCTTCAGTGCGTCAAAATGCCAAAGAGCTGCTGTGTGGTGTGTTGTACCACTAACAAAATGAAAAATCATTTCAAAATCATACTGGACATCCTCATTAAAGCCATACTGTGCTAAATCCAACAGCACAGCAAGTCAATATTCCTATGCCAGAGCCTGTTGTCAAACCAAAGGTTACACATCACCTCTTCCACAGGCCACCACAAGGTGGAGCTGCTGCACAACCACCCCTCTTTCAAATGCCACCACAAGGTGGAGGTGCTGCACAACCAACCCTCTTTCACATTGATTGATTGATTGAAAAGTTTATTAACAGATTGCAGAATGGGTACAGTACAGTACATCTCAATACATACAATTGTTAAGGGGATGCAGACCAGAGAAAGACTTTCGTCTTGTTTCCACCAGGGTCCCCCATTTTCAATTCATCATAACATATATGACATACATGACATACAGATAGACAGTACTGCTACATCTATACATTTATGACATATCAGATTTGCAAATACAGTACTGTTTGTGATACAAAAGTGTCCAGAAAAGGAGTGTATATACATTTGGCGTAGAAACTGTACATTGGAGGAGGTTGGTGGGGTGGGGTTGGGTGAGGGCTGTACATTGGAGGTGGGGGGGGGGGGGGGGGGGTTGGGTAGGGGACACACACACATTTTACACTGTACATTGGAATATTGACAAAGCCTTACTTGGTCATTTACTGTACAACTAGGTTAGGACATTTGTAGGGGCCAGTTTCGAATTGCAGTCTCACGTAGGTGTTTTTTGAGAGTGTTTTTGAAGGTGGGTAGTGATTCACATTCCTTTACAGCTTTAGGCAGGGCGTTCCACATTGATGTGGCATAATTGCGAAACGTGTTTAGTCCCTTGTTTGAGCCGAATCTGGGTTTTACATGATTTGTGGAGCTCCCTCTGGTGTTGTGATCGTGGTATTCACTGACCTTTGGGAAGTATTTTGACATGTACATGGGTACCTTGGTCGCGTAGTGTATCTTGTAGACCAGGCCCATTGCAAGTTGCTGTACTCTGTCGTCTACTCTAAGCCATCCTAGGTTGTCAAAGTGGGCAGGGGTGAGGTGGGTTCTAGGAGTCAGGTCAAGTAGTAGTCTGACTAGCTTGTTTTGAGATGTTTGTAATTTGTTTTTTAGTGCCTTTGAGGTGCTTTGGTACCATGAGGTGCAAGCATAGTCGTAGTACCCTTGAATGAGTGCTCCTGCTAGAGTCTTCAGGGTATTCTTGTTTACCAGAGAGGAGATCCGGTACAAGAATCGCGTCCGTTGGTTGACTTTTTTTATTACATTGGATGCCATTTTGTCACAGGAAAGATTAGCCTCTAGGATGGAACCCAGGTAGGTAATTTCATCTTTCCTTGTGATAATATTGTCACCCACTGTAACCGAGAAGCCGTCGGTCTTGCTGAGTTTGTTATTTGAACCGAAGAGAATGGACTCTGTTTTGCCCATGTGTAATGATAGTTTGTTGTCGGCGAGCCATATGCAGATTTTGCCTAGTTCCGAGCTGAGGGCTTTTTCAACCTGTAACTTGTTCTTGTCAGAGACCAGCAGGGCTGAGTCGTCCGCAAACAGGAACAAGTTGCAGTCACAAGCTGACGACATGTCATTTGCATAAATTAGGAATAGTAGCGGTCCTAGTATGCTTCCTTGTGGAACATGCCACCACAAAGTGGAGCTGCTGCACAACCACCCCTCTTTCACATGCCACCACAAAGTAGAGCTGCTGCACAACCACCCCTCTTTCACATGCCACCACAATTGTATCAATCTTTTCAAATACCACTTCAAGGAGACTTGAGTACAGTCCTGCAACGGCAGAATGAAATCACTAATGCTCTTGTGCAACAACAGCTCACAATGTCTCTACCATCCAGATTGATTGATTGATTGAAAACTTTATTAACAGATTGCAGAATGGGTACAATACAGTACAGCTCAATACACACAATTGTTAAGGGGATGCAGACCAGAGAAAGACTTTCGTCTTGTTTACATCAGGGTCCCCCATTTTCAATTCATCAGAGACATCCCTGCCTTTGATGGTGACCCGCTTCACTACAGGAGCTTTATAAGATCCTTTGAGCATAATATTGAAGCAAAGGCCAACAAAGCAGATTGTTTATATTTTTTGGTACAGTTCACAAAAGGACAACCACGTGAGTTGATCCTGACATCCAGGATCAACCAACCATAAAGGATGGATTGAGTAGCAGGAGCAAGTTCCAGCCTCAGTCCAAGTTTGGCAGAGTTGAAGGCAACAGCTTTGCTACAACTGTCACACGTCTGGACTCCAAGGAGCCAAACTCAGGCTCTGTCCATAGGGGGCAAGATTTTAACCCAGACTCAGGCTCTGTCCATAGGGGACAGAATAGCGGAGCATATTCAGGCTCTGTCCGATGATATTGAGCGCCAATGGACAAGATGGCGGGAGATTTTATTGGCATTTTCAACACTGCAGCTCCTCGGCAGAGTTTTAGGGGCCTTCCCAGACGAGAACGGCTTGGGGTGCTCGGTGCTTAAAGGCCAAGACATTGATCTTGGAATGACCAGTGACCGGGCTTGGTCCTAAGTTTTGTTTTGTTATGCACGAGGCAATAGTCTCAAATATTTGATTTGTTTTGTGGTTATGGCACACTTTGGCTCTTTTTGTTTTTAATTTTATGTTATAATTGTTATGTTATGACATTTAACAATTAGAGGCCGACGTGTAAGAGCCAATTTACATGGTTATAGTGCCATGTGTTATATTTTATGCATTTGTTTTGTTTTTTATGTATTTATGAATTCTGCCTGTATACATTGTGCCTGCCAGCCTGCCAAAATGAGTTTGTGGCATCAGTACCCATTGCTCACCAGTAGTTGACATACTCAGCTACTTAATGAGTAACAGGACTGATGAGAGCCAGGTGCGTTTGGTTACTGGCAGAGCCTAACAGTTTTTGACCGTCACGTTGTCACGTTGACATGGCACGTTGTTTTGTTATCGTTTTGTTTGTATCCAAGCTCCGGGAGGGTCATCAAAGAGAAGTCGCCTATTCTCAGTCCTTGCCCCACAATGGTGGAATGAACTACCCACCCCAGTTAGGACAGCCGAAACACGTTCAATCTTTCGCCGTCGACTAAAGACGCACTTCTTCAACCATTATCTGAATTAAAAAAAAAATCTAACCCTAACTAACCATACTGTCATGCACTTGTCCTAATAAACTAACCTACACTGTAGCACTCAACACTTTGATGAACATTGTTACTCAGCTGATAGAGTTGTGCTCTTCCTGATGGCTTGTCGTACAGAACTTGTAAGTCGCGTTGGATAAAAGCGTCAGCTAAATGACTAAATGTAAATGTAAATGTAGTGTATAGTGTTTGTTTGTTCTTTTGAAGGTACCTGTTGTGAAGGATCAGATTGAACCGAATATATATATTTATTTATGGATATATATTTAATAGTATTTGTATATCGTTTGATATCCCTTGTATATTCCTTGTATATATACACGGAATATCCCTTTATTCTACTACAGCCCATAATAGTTCATTCTCTTATTGGACAAAAGGACCAGGCGCCAGGGACAAGCCCCTGGCGTTCAAGTTCAAAGGTACCGACGAGACATGCCCTTACTAGCCTCAGCTCCGCGCAGGAATACGGCTACCGAAAGCAGAGCGGCACTACTTGTCCACTGTGCATATAAATATGGCGCAAGAAATGTAGAATTCCTCTTAGTCCTTTACCCTTCTACCCAACTAAGTAACAAGACGTGAAGCCTCACCCCACGATACCGCGTGCGGTGTAGTACGGCCTGTTTGGCCTTAGAATAGCAGTGAGACCTCGTGCGAATTAATAGCTGAATTGCCAGAGTTTGGCACCGTATTTCTATTAAGTAATAATAGTCTATTATGTATGGTGCATCGTTCGGTTAGAGTTTTAAAGTGAGCAGCACCCCCATCGTTTCCTCGCGTTATCTAGAGTCTTAACCAGGTTGGGCAGACCACGCGTGGTGCTTTCATCCGAGGAGTTCTGGGCGAGGACGAGTGGACCTGCACATTGGATTACCTACCCCGACGACTGCTGAGCCCTATACGGCATGGAATATCTATTTGCTTTGGTGCTTTGATTTGTGGAGCGGATAATCGCCAACACCGGTGAGTGTTGGATTTACCCCGAGAGGAGCCAAGGTGAGACGGCGCTCAGACCAGACTGAGGTCGCCTCGCTTCTTCTTCGTTGTGGACCTAAAGCTACAGCTACAGCTATCGTCTACAAGAGAGCCCAAGTGTATTAATCTGCGGATCAAGATTCTACGGGCACTGTGTTCTGTACCTGAATTCTCCCTAGAAATCGTTGACCAGACGGGATACAGCCGACGGCTCTCCTACCCCCCCTACTGGCTTACAACCGGCGGGACCCCTTCAGTATATTATCCAGCTATAATCATTAAGTGACCATCGCTATAATTCCCTAAAAGCCAGGTTGTATACTTGCTTCCTGTGTAACCAGAGATTGGACATTCAGTGTTGATTTGCCTACGAGTACTCATTTGCCTTACAAGAGCATTCAATTCAAATCATAAATGTAATAAGTAACTATTATATGTACCCTTTGCTATATATTAAATATTTGACTATTACCTTTGTGTGGACCTGATTTCATATGTGGGAAAGTGTTCATCATACTTAGATATCGTGTACTGTATGGCCAGTAATTAAAGTACATAAAGCGGTAGTGGTTTAATGATACCATACTTATCAATACAGTCAGGGAATTGTACCCCTCAGTTACAGTACCTTTGGCATTTGCTTCGTATCACATGCAATTGGTGCATGCAGTAATTATGTGGTAAATAAACCCATTTGGGGTATTATTGGAACGGACCTTGTGGACATTCAATCCTTTCACCAGACGATATACAGCAGCAGCCACAGACGCGTCACCTATATGTTTTAGCCGGTATCAACCTCCTCAAAGGGCTTTATAGATTTATTGTTTTGTTAAGTCAAGTTAGGCCCTTATATGATCAATATTCTTCAGTTTTTAACAGCTATTTACTGGTTAGCTAAAAAAATAAAACATCATTCTAGAGACAGAAGCAAATTTAACAATACCTAACTCTAGCCAGTCTAGGCCTTACTGCCACCCTTGTGGGGAAAGTCTGTCTCTTACTAGCTTACTAGATTCTAAGACCAAGAGCTCCTGATATAAAATACAATATATATAATGTTCTGTTGTGCTTTTTGTTTTCTTTGTGGCCCAAGAAAAGTAGCTGATGTTCTGTGCCAGCTAATGGGGCTCCTAATAAAATCCCAAGTCCTGCATAGCTACATAACTAATAGAGAAATTGTGTGTGTTTTTCAGAGAAATTGTGTGTGTTTTTCAGAGAAACCGGCCCATGAAATGTATGAAACTCACCCAGACTGGGCACCTTCTGTAGACCTCGGGCACACAGGTTCCTGCTTGTTCGAGGCGAACATGACACTGAGGAAAGAGCTCTCCCAGGCGAAGATGAATGAGGAGTCCTTGAAACATGATGATGTGAAGGTCAGATTCTACACCGGCCTTCCATATTGGACCTTGCTGCAGGCTTTGCACACATTGGTTATTCCATGCCTAACAAAGGCAGGTCGAAAACTGTCTCCTTTCCAGATGCTTCTCCTAACTCTGATGCGGCTGAGGCTGAATCTGCCGCAACAGCACCTTGCACACCTCTTCTGCGTAAGCCGAACAACAGTGGCCACCATGTTTAGAGAGACCATATGTGTACTACATCATCACCTCTCAGATTTGGTACACTGGCCAACTAGACAATGCCTGCAATTAACCATGCCACATCAGTTTGTAGAGGCTTTTGGCAATCGTGTTGCGGTTATTGTGGACTGCTTTGAAATTGGCACTGAGAGACTATCAAATCTGAAAGCGCAGACACAGACATATTCCCACTACAAGCAAAAGCACACTGTTAAGTACCTGGTTGCGTGTATCACTTCCGCAACAGATTTAGTTGGATTTCGGTTTCCGGGTTCGCCTGATTGGCCGCGACGGCCACGTGACACGCCGTGGCACGCCCCCGCGGCAGAGGCGGCAGCGGCAAGGCGCCGCTACACGCTGCTGTGTTTCACTGCCGCTTTCCCACTTCAACGCCAGAGCAATATTGTCGCGCCATCTTCTAAGTGCAGACGCGCTGCTGTTTATGAGAGAGTGTAGATTTCAGTGTGTATCATTTAATCATTTATCATTTAACATTTGAAAGGCATACATTGTTGTCATACAGAAGTACAGAATACTTTTATCCAAAATGCTTCTTACTGTTACTGTTAGAGACTGTGCTAGACAAGATAAGTATGAAATAACATAGTATAGAGACATATGTACAATGTTCGATGCAGAATAGAAGTAACTGAGTTACCATACAATATACAATATACTATGCAATGTACTAATATACAATACGGCTCACTTTTCCCACTTCAATGACAGAGCTGCTGTTTAATAATATTGTCGCGTTGTGGAAAGCAGGATGAGAGAGCGTAGATTTCAGTGTGTATCATTTAATCATTTATCATTTAACATTTGAAAGGCATACATTGTTGTCATACAGAAGTACAGAATACTTTTATCCAAAATGCTTCTTACTGTTACTGTTAGAGACTGTGCTAGACAAGATAAGTATGAAATAAAATAGTATAGAGACATATGTACAATGTTCGATGCAGAATAGAAGTAACTGAGTTACCATACAATATACTATGCAATGTAGCAATATACAATACGCTATAGTGCAACGCAGCAATGGGATGAGGTACAATTTACAGTAAGGTGTACGAGTTGCAGTGCAAATGCTTCTTACTGGCACGCTCCAGAGACTGTTACCATACAATATACAATATACTATGCAATGTACTAATATACAATACGCTATAGTGCAAAGCAGACGCGGGACAAGGTACAATTTACAGTAAGGTGTACGAGTTGCAGTGCAAATGCTTCTTACTGTTGCGCTCCAGAGACTGTTACTGTACCATACAATATACTATGCAATGTTATGTAGCAATATACAATACGCTATAGTGCAACGCAGCAATGGGATGAGGTACAATTTACAGTAAGGTGTACAAGTTTCAGTGCAAATGCTTCTTACTGGCGCGCTCCAGAGACTGTTACCATACAAGTGATTCTTGACAAAAGGGACACGCCAATATTATTAGATGACTGATGACTGCACAGCAGCGTGGCGCGATATTATTAGATGACTGATGAATGCACCGATGTGAAAGGGGAAGTGAACTCCAGCCTCGCGGTCAAGTCCACTCCGCCGCGAGCGTCAACACAGCAGCGCGCTGCCGCGGGGGCGTGTCACGTGGCTGTCGCGGCCAATCAGGCGAACCCGGAAACCGAAATCCAACTAAATCCGTTGCGGAAGTGATACACGCTACCTGGTTGGCATTACACCACAGGGGTCTATCTCTTTCATTTCCAAAGGGTGGGGAGGGCATGTAAGTGACAAGCATCTGACCGAGAACAGTGGCCTCCTCAATAAACTGTTGCCTGGAGACTTGGTTTTACAGTAGCAGACCGTGGATTTGACATCGGGGACGGTGTGTTACCAGCAGGGGCGGTTCTAGCATCAGACCTTTAGGGGGCTCAGCCCCTAGAGCAGTATCATCATTTCACAAAATGCCAAGGTATGGCAAGCAAGGGAGGGTGGATTTTTTTGTCAAATCGGTTGTGCAATAGTACATTTTGGTGAGTTGTTTCTATACAATTCACTTATGACATTTAGGTAACATTAATGAACAAAGGAGACAACTACAGTATGTAAGTTGTAAACGTATATTTCTTTTTATTCCAGTCGATCATAATGATCATGATCATATTACGGAGCACTCACTGCGTTCGAGAGAGAGGGAGAGAGAGAGACTCACATTTTCGTATATACATCTATGGGAAAAAGACATTTCCAGTGAGTGAAGGTTTGTTCAAATCATAAGGGCACAAAATGCTACTTTGAGGCCTCAAATTTATTAATCTGAGGGGGAAAAAAATACTCGAGGTAACTATTTTGATAGTTTTCTATTTTGAAGCCACAAAATATTATTTTGAGGCCACAAATTGATTAATTTGAGATAACTAAATACATTTTGAGGTAACAAAATACTATTTTGAGTCCACGACATATTCTTTTCATAAATGTTTGCGTGGCAGAAATAAGCCTTTGTAACAAGCAGATTAGCTGGGCTAGCTAGCTAACATTAGCTGAACTGACATTAGCTTGATAGCTAACTAGCGAATAGCATCAGCTAGCTAACATTAGCTTACTTATTATTACACCAACATCATGGAACTAATGACCAATTTGACAACGTTCTCTGTCAGAATAGTGAGTAATTCTATATAGTGCTAGCTAACGTTTCAACATACTTGTCTTGTTGCTCATCAGCCCTGGCAAATGCACTATTACTAAACTAGTTACAGTAGGTAGCTAGCTAGTAGCTACATCTGCTTCCACGTCTTGTGTTGAATGTCGGACTGGGACTTGACATGATGTTACTGTAACTGCCCCCCGGCTTGGTGTTGAAATAAAGATGCGGTTATGTTTCGTACAGATGCTTTTATTTATTTTCTCTTTTTTCTCTTGCATTTCAGCTCAGCAGTACTGTAGCTTTTCTTTGTTAGTTGCACCGTGTTTGTACAGGTAGTGACGGTTGCATCATTTGCTCCGTTTGCACCCCGTTTGCACCGTGAAAACTGCATAGGACAGTCAAACACAAACATACAATTAGTTATATATTTCACATTTCAATATTGTTCACATGTTGTTCATTATTATACCAAAGTGTTCAAACAAACAATTGCATTCAAAGATATTTAAAAGGTGAACTCGTCTTCCATAACAAAGGCACTCAGGGAAAAACAATGATATATAATAACGTTACTTGTCCGGCAGCAGGTGCCTTTGATTAGAATCTACTTCGTGAGTGCACCACTTTATATGTTTATAAATGTTTGGCGGTTACACACATAAATATACAACAACATATCTTCAACAACAGTAATAATAATAATACATTTGAGTGTTCGACATACCTTATTCCGCTTTACCAAGGGTAGTTAATTTAACTGGAGTAAGGTCCTTCTATCATACATATTCGCTGCCTGCTCTGTCGTTATCTCTGAATTACTTCCGCCTTGGTCACACAGGAAGCTGTGACTTTATACTAAAGGAAGACGAGCTCTGCCCCCATGTGGACACTAAATGAAAGTGCACAAGTGGCTCCGAAATATTATTTTCTTAAATAGATAAATAGAGGGCTCAGTATTCTGAGCCAATACAGAGAAATTGATCATCTAGACCAACGCAAATCAAAGCTTACTGACAGTAAAGATGATAGGCATCTTTACCCTTGGCGGTCAGTTACACTCCCACCAAATCCTGCTATGACGGATAAGCACAAAACAATTAATTTAGTCATACAGGATTTCCTTTTAGATTTCACATAGCATCAAAATAATACAATTCAAGCGTTTCTATACTAATTACTCTCGAGGAGGAGTACCAATTTCTGGATCGGTCGCTCGAGGACTGAAGGTCTGGCAGAGTGATCTTTTCGCTCCCCAGTCTGTATTTCTACTCGACGTACTAGACCGTCGCTCTCTGGAATGGCTTCGACGACCCGACATAGTTGCCACTGGCTTCTTGGCAGGTTACTGTCCTTGAGGATGACTATGTCGTTCACCTTGAGGTTACGCCGTGGTACGTGCCACTTCTGGCGTGTAGAAATGTTCAGGAGGTATTCCTTCCAGCGGCTCCAGAATTGTTCGATTAGGTACTGGACTCTGCGCCATCTCTTGGTTGCATACATGTCCTCTTTAACAAATCTCCCAGGGGGTGGAAGAGCGATTTTAGACTTCATCATGACTAGATGGTTTGGTGTTAAGGGTTCTAGCGCCATAGGATCGTTGATACCATCTACTGTCAGTGGTCGGCTGTTTACAATAGCTGTAGCTTCATAGAAGAGTGTTCTAAGAGAGGCGTCATCAAGTCTGCCTGGACACAGAGCGATAGTGGCGTTCAGCACATTTCTTACTGTCCTGATTTGACGTTCCCAGACACCACCTGCATGGCTGGCGGATGGAGCGTTGAAGACAAATTCACACTGTTTCTCTGCTAGAAAGATCTCCAGTAAACTGGCGTCACATTGTTTGAGTGCTTCTTTAAACTGGTTTCTAGCTCCCACGAAGTTAGTACCGTGGTCGCAATGAAGTTGCCGAACAGCTCCTCTGAGGCTGATGAAGCATCTCAAGGCGTTAATGAATGAGTCTGTTGATAAGTCTTCAAGCATCTCGATGTGGACAGCTCGTGAAGCTAGGCAAGTTAGTATCAGGCCATACCTTTTGTACTCCTTTCGAGCCTTTTTAATCAGGAAGGGGCCGAAGCAGTCCATGCCACTGTATGAGAAAGGCGGTGAGTCTTCCACACGCTCTTTAGGGAGTTCAGCCATTTGCTGCTCTTCAGTAGGTCGTCGGAGTTTCCTGCATCGTACACAGTTGTGAATCAGCTTGGCTACTAATTTGCTCCCACCAATGACCCAGAATCCATTTGCTCTCAGTTCCATTTGGGTTTGACTTCGGCCTTGGTGACAAACTTGAGCGTGGTGATGAGCCGTAATTAGCTTGGTGATAGGGCTGTCTTTTGGCAAAATTATGGGATGTTTCATTTCTTGACTGAGGGATGAGCGTCTCAATCTTCCACCCACACAGAGAAGTTCTTGATGCAGAATTGGATCAAGGGAATGGAGAGCACTTGAACTTGGGAGAGCATCTCCTTCCTGGTATCTCTTAATTTCCTGAGAGAAGGCTTGCTGCTGGACAAGCTTGATCACTATTTTGGCAGCTCTTTCTCGTTCTTCGACTGTCACCAGTTCGGTGTTGTGTACTTTTCCTGATCCCAGCCTCTTGATTCTTGCGACTACTTTCAGGATCTTTGACCATGAAGAGATCTGATTTAGGCGACTTAGAATGTCTGTACAACTGTTAACTTTGGTTGTGAAAGCTTGGACAGCCTTAACCTCAGGATCGCCTACGAGTAGGTCTGCGAAGGGATTCAGTTTGGGATGTACTTCTTGCTCCCAGAGAAATGTAGGACCTGACATCCAGTTTGTTGAAGGAATGTGAGATGCCTGAAGGCCTCTGGAGGCATGATCTGCCGGGTTCTCTGCTGTTTCGATATAGTGCCATTTGCTTGGGTCAGTGTTTTCTCTTATCAGTTGGACTCTGTTCGCGACGAACACATGGAACCTTCTTGCCTCATTATTGATGTAGCCCAGAACTACTTGTGAATCTGTCCAGAAGAATTCTTCATCGATCTTCATCTGCAGTTCTCTTTTCAGCAACACACTTAATTTGGTTGCGACCACTGCCGCTGAGAGCTCTAGTCGTGGGATGCTTGAGACCTTTGTGGGTGCTACTCTTGCTTTGGCCATCACAAGACTGGAGTGTACTGTATTTGTCATTTTTGTACCTGAGGTAGGAACAAGCGCCATACCCCATGCTGCTGGCATCGGCAAAGTGATGCAGTTCCGTCTTGATGATGTTGCCGAAGTCATGTGGGTGATAGCATCTAGGGATTGTGAATTCCTTTAAGTTATGTAGCCCGATCTTCCATTCCTCCCACCGTGGCTTTAAGTCATCTGGCAGTGGATCGTCCCATCTTATGCCTCTGCGGCATAGTTCTTGGAGTATGCGTTTTCCGCTTAGGGTGAATGGGGCAACAAACCCGAGTGGGTCATAAAGAGAGGCGACGATGGAGAGGATTCCTCGACGGGTTGAAGGCTGGTCTTTCATGTTGACATTGAAGCTGAAGGTGTCGTTGTCTATAGACCACTGAAGGCCAAGTGCATGCTCAGTTGGGGTTGCTTCCAGCTTAAGTTCGAGAGGGTCAGTGATTGTTGCTCTTTCTGAGGGTTTCACACAGTCGAGGACGTCTTTGTGGTTAGAGTTGAATTTGTGGAGGCGTAGGCCTCCTCGTTTGCACAATTTTTGTGCCTCGATGATCAGTTTCTTGGCCTCTTCGACTGATGAAACGCTGGCTAACCCATCATCAACGTAGAAGTTCTTCTCAATGAAGGCTGAGGCTGCTGGGTAGTCTTCTCTATGTTGGTGTGCCATGTACCTTAGGCCAAAATTGGCACATCCAGGAGACGAAGCAGCTCCAAAGAGGTGAACTGCCATCCTGTATTCCTGTGGTTCCGTTTCCAAATCACCTTCTCTCCACCACAGGAACTTGAGGTATTTTCGAGAGTCAGGGTGGATGAAGAACTGGTGGAACATTCTTTCCACGTCGCAGATTATGGCCACGTCTTCCTTTCTGAAGCGGCATAGAACTCCTATTAGGGAGTTGATTAAGTCGGGACCGGTCAATAGACAGTCATTTAGGGAAACTGCACAGAATTTAGCTGAGCAGTCAAACACGACCCGTAGCCTGCCAGGCTTTTGAGGGTGGTAAATGCCGTGATGAGGAAGGTACCAAGCGGTCTCTCCATATGAAGTGGTATGGTCAAGTTCTGCGTCACCTTTCTCGATGATGTCTTTCATGAAAGCCTTATAGCGTTCGTGATACTCTTTATCCGTCTTTAGCTTCTTCTTTAGAGACTGGAGGCGGACTGTAGCTAGTCTCTTGTTGTTTGGTAGGGATGGTGGGCTGCTACCCTTGAAAGGTAGAGGCATCTCGTAGTGTCCATCTTCTTTCTGTCTGATGTTCTCGCTGAGGAATTGTATGAAGTGAACATCTTCTTGAGACACGTACTTGTCCTCGTAGTTCCTTTCAGAGAAGTCCGACTCAAGTACTTTAAGGACATCTGTTGTAGACGGGGCTGGTATTTCTTTTACTGACACTCTATGTACAAAGCTCTGGCTCCCTTGTCGGTCCAGATGAGGGTTAGATGAGCCTATTATGCTCCAGCCAAGCTCTGTCCTCTGTGCAAAAGGTTCGTTTTCACAGCCTGTGATGACTTCGAGTGGAGCTAGCGCTGAGGGACAATCGCATCCTATTAACATACCCACTTCACAGTCTAGAAGTGATGGTAACTTGTTTACGAGATGCTTGAGGTGAGGCCACTGTAGCGCTGTTTTACCAGTAGGAATGTAGGATTTGTCTACTGGGATGAAGCTACGAGTGTAGGCTTGTGGCACTCTGATGTTGTTTGCAGAATGGAGTCCTCTGATTTGTAGGCCGCTGACACTCTTGCTGGTTATAACTGTATTTACAGCAGTCATTGTACTGAGTCTCAGCTTCACAGGTTGACTTTCCACACTTAACTCCTTAAGCAGGTCCTCTAAGATAAACGTTGTATCACTCTGTGTGTCGAGTAGTGCGTAAGTGAGCACCGTTATCTGTGGCTCTTGAACTGAAGACACAAGGACTGGGACAATGCTTGAGGTCGCAGAAGCACATCGGGTTGTAGTGTGAGACACGACTCTGCGGACTTCTTGGCCCCGGTAGTTTGCAGTAGATGTGCCACTCTGGGTTGTCTCTGGTGCTTGTGACCTCTCTTCGTGCAGACACGTTGGATGACGACGGTTGCAGGTGTTGCAGGTATGTCGCCGTTTACAGTCCTTGCTGGAGTGTCCCTTCTTTAGACATCCAAAGCAGAGGTGATTTTGGTAGATGTACGTTCTCTTATCCTCTATAGACCTTGATGCGAAGTTAGTGCATGTAGCAATGCCATGATTCTCATTCTTGCAGATTGGGCAAGGTGGTCTGGCTCTATAGGGTGAATACTGTGTCTCCACGATGTTGCTCTTTATGTGAGTGCTTGTATTCAACGCTCTGGCTCTCTTGGAAAACCTCTCGTCTGAGGCTCTGGAGTTCAACAGTAGTGGGGTAGCGATGGGGTTACAAGCTATTCGTGCCTCTTTGTTCAGAAACTTTGAAAAGTGTGCAAGACTTGGATAGCTTCCAGATTTATCTAGCTCTTCTACGATGATCCTGCTCCATCTTCGCACAATCCACTCAGGTAGTTTCTTGAGCAGTTTGTGGTTCTCTTCACAGTCGTTCAAGATGTCCAGTCCTCGGACATGTGGAATTGCCTCTGTGCATCCCTGTAGGAAGTCTGCAAACTCTCGGAGCGCCAGAGGATCGTTTGTGTTTATCTTAGGCCATCTCATTAGCTTGTCTCTGAACGCCCTTTGTATAATGAAGGGGTTTCCATACCTCTCTTCCAACACTCTCCAGGCACCTTTATATGCTTCTTCGGAGTCTCTGTAAAAGAATCCTTCCACAGACTTACGAGCTTCTCCAGTAAGGTACATTTTCAGATAAAACATCTTATCACTTGTTGGGAGAGGCTTTCGGTGTATCAGGGTCATGAAGGTCATCTTCCAATCAACAAATTTCATAGGGTCACCGTTGAATATTGTTGGTTCTGGTGTAGGTAGGCGATTCATGCTTAATGCACTTGTGATTGCTTCGGCTAGACTGAAGGCCTCTTGGTTTGCCGTCGCGCTGGGAGATGCTTGACGTTGGAATGCTGTAGGATGTAGCGGAGCACTATATTCAGGATTTTGGTGAGCAGTATTTATTTCATGGTCAGTGACTTCTTCTTCTTCGTTGTCTAGATCACTTCCCGAACTGTATGCCCTCACTCGGGCTGCTGCTACCTGGACTTCCTTCTCTGCTTGTAGCTGCTGTAACTTCATCCTCTCCTCCTCCAGCTTACGTCGACTCTGTACCTTCACCTTCTCCATTTCCATCAGCATGGCTGCCTCTTCCCCCTCTAGTTGGAGGAGACTGGTTTGCTGAGCCTGGATCACTTGAATGGCTTTTACCTCTTCTACTTTAGCCGCGAGTTCAGCTTCCCTCCGCCTGTTTGATGCCTTGGAACGTTGAGAGTGAATTGTTTCAGTATTTGTGTGACCATATACAGATCTGTACTCTTCTTTGTTCAGAGCTATTCTCACCCTCTCCTTCTCAAGTCTTTCATTAAAATCTTCCTCTTTTGTTTCCAGCTGCTTACACACAAGCTCTTGGGTGTCTGTCGTCAGCTGAATACAGGCGTCCATTTTATTTGCGATCTCAGGAGTTGTGGCATGGTTACGTAAAATGGACTCATATAAACTTCTTACTAAGTCACAACTTGCTTGAATGTCTTGTTTAAGTCTTTCAAGTTCTTCTGCTGGACAGAAGGTTCTTAGCTTCCCTCTTGCTTCCTTGGCTATCTTTTTCCACTTCTGATAAGCTATGTTAAAAGCTTTCTCATTCCTCTTATCCTCCACTTCACGGTTTTCTTTTCCTTTCTCGGTTAGAGTTCTTTGGCGAGCACCCGTTCTGTTCTGTTCCAACTCCAAGAGGTTGCCAGCTTTGTCTTCTTGGGCCGACATTGTGCTTGATCACATACACTCAAAATATCAAATAACTAGATGGTATTTAAGAGTTCCACTTGCTGGGATGGATATCAGACAGCATAATATTCATTAAACATACAGGAGTTGCCACACGTCCGTGGTATTGCTGGGATGGATACCAGACAGCATGAGGGTAATTAGATATACAGGAGTTGCCACACATCCGTGGGTTTGCTGGGATGGATACCAGACAGCATAGGGTTAATTAGATATACAGGAGTTGCCACACATCTGTGGTATTGCTGGGATGGATACCAGACAGCATGAGGTTAATTAGATATACAGGAGTTGCCACACGTCCGTGGGTTTGCTGGGATGGATACCAGACAGCATAGGGTTAATTAGATATACAGGAGTTTCCACACGTCCGTGGGTTGGCTGGGATGGATACCAGACAGCATAAGGTTAACTCAGTAGGCTCATTCTTCCTTCTCTTCGTACATGTATTTTCTTTAGTAGGGTCCTCAACATACATGTGTTCTCTTCAGAGTATGGTCTTCATTGTACATGTATTTTCTTCAGAGTGAGGTCTTCATTGTACATGCATTTTCTTTGGAGTATGGTCTTCATTGTACATTTATCCACTTCAGAATAAAGTCTTCATAATACATCCATCTTCTTCAGAGTAAGGTCTATTTCACATTTATCCACTTCAGAATGAGGTTTCATAATACATTTATCCTCTTCAGAGTATGGGTTTTTACTCACTGTTTATCATCTTCAGAGTATGGGTTTACTCACTGTTTATCATCTTCAGAGTATGGGTTTTACTCACTGTTGATCATCTTCAGAGTACGGGTAAGTCCTCGCTCACCACTGGTCGGTAAGTTTTCACTGTAACTGCCCCCCGGCTTGGTGTTGAAATAAAGATGCGGTTATGTTTCGTACAGATGCTTTTATTTATTTTCTCTTTTTTCTCTTGCATTTCAGCTTAGCAGTACTGTAGCCTTTCTTTGGTAGTTGCACCGTGTTTGTACAGGTAGTGACGGTTGCATCATTTGCTCCGTTTGCACCCCGTTTGCACCGTGAAAACTGCATAGGACAGTCAAACACAAACATACAATTAGTTATATATTTCACATTTCAATATTGTTCACATGTTGTTCATTATTATACCAAAGTGTTCAAACAAACAATTGCATTCAAAGATATTTAAAAGGTGAACTCGTCTTCCATAACAAAGGCACTCAGGGAAAAACAATGATATATAATAACGTTACTTGTCCGGCAGCAGGTGCCTTTGATTAGAATCTACTTCGTGAGTGCACCACTTTATATGTTTATAAATGTTTGGCGGTTACACACATAAATATACAACAACATATCTTCAACAACAGTAATAATAATAATACATTTGAGTGTTCGACATACCTTATTCCGCTTTACCAAGGGTAGTTAATTTAACTGGAGTAAGGTCCTTCTATCATACATATTCGCTGCCTGCTCCGTCGTTATCTCTGAATTACTTCCGCCTTGGTCACACAGGAAGCTGTGACTTTATACTAAAGGAAGACGAGCTCTGCCCCCATGTGGACACTAAATGAAAGTGCACAAGTGGCTCCGAAATATTATTTTCTTAAATAGATAAATAGAGGGCTCAGTATTCTGAGCCAATACAGAGAAATTGATCATCTAGACCAGGGATGGGCAACTGGCGGCCCGCGGGCCGCATGCGGCCCTCACCGACGTTCCATGCGGCCCCAGGCCAATATTTATAAAAAAAAAAAAAAAAAAAAAATTGTACTTTTTTTTTTTTTTTTTTTTTTTTTCTAAGAAGAGTTGGCAGTCGACTATGGCTCCTTTCGATCGATTAGTCGACTATTTGACTAATAGGGGTCAGCCCTAGTGTGGACATATTCAACGCTGTTGAAAGTGCCATGCAGCAATATGGGGGTTTTGATAAACTGTTGTTACCGATGGAGCACCGGCAATGAAAGGAAAACGCACAGGATTCGCCGGGCTTCTAAGGCAGAGTGGCGTTGAGTGTCCAATGCTGCACTGCATTATACATCAGGTAAGTTCGCTAACATAATTTCCATCTATTGTGGGTCACTAATAATGACCAATGCGAGTCGATTGTAGTCAAATTATATGCGAGGGTCGTTAAATAGTTTTTATTTTTTTTTATCTGATATAGGAGGCTCTCTGTGCCAAGAAGCTTGACTACAGCCATGATATGGATTTGGTTACCAAGGTTACCAATCTAATTCGTGGAGGCCAGGTCACTAAACCATAGAAAGTTTGTCTCTTTTTTGAAAGAGATGGACACTGATTATGGCGACTTGCAGCTACACACAGAAATCCGATGGCTGAGCCGTGGGAAGTGCTTGGAGAGGTTTTTTGCGCTGCGTAAAGAAATCCCCACATTCTTGGATGAGCAACTGACGAGCGACACAAGCGCATACTGCACTAAACTCAGATACAGCGTTTCTCTGTGACATGGCCTTCCTCACGGATATCACTTCGCACCTTAATCGCCTCAATTTGCAATTGCAGGGAAGAAATCAAACGGTATCGGATCTCTATGCACACATGAACGCCTTTAAGATGAAACTTGCCCTTTTCAAACATTGCCTTTTATCTGACCACCCGGACTTGTCCACACACTTTTCTGCATGTGAAGAAATGCGCACAGAGATGCGCACAGCTGACCCCAAATATAAGGACACATTCGGAAAGTACAGGAGCGACATTGAAACACTGCAAATGCAATTCAATGATCGGTTTGAAGATTTCAACGGCATGCAGTCACAGATAGCGCTGTTTGCCGGCCCCCTCACCGCTACGGTGTCAGAGCAGCCCCCACCGTTGCAGCTTGAACTGTGCGAGCTACAGTCAGATCCTTTTTTTCAAGCAAAGAGAAATGAGAGGGGAATTTCGTTTTGGAAACTGCTACCTGAGCCCCGCTTCCCACTCCTCAGGGACTTTGCCCTCTCTATGGCCAGTATGTTTGGGAGCACATACATATGTGAGAGCAATTTCTCAAACATGAAGCACATCAAGTCAAAGGAGAGAAACAGGCTGTCAGATGAAACATTATTTCATCTGATGCAGATCGCATGCACAAACATTGACGTTGACATTCCTGCTATTGTGCGCCAACAAGAGAGACCACAAGTGTCTCATTAAAGACGGGGGGGAGGAGATGATGAAGAGGTGTAGAGGGGGGGAAGGAGATGATGAAGAGGTGTAGAGAGGTGGGGGGAGAGATGATGAAGAGGTGTAGAGAGGGGGGGATGATGGAGAGGTGTAGAGAGGGGGGGGGATGATGGAGAGGTGTAGAGAGGGGACCATTATTATTATTATTATTATTATTATTATAACCATTATTGACCCACTGTGTGGCGAGGGTGAATGTCATGCCAATTTGATGAAGGGTCAATGGGAGGCATGTAGTATTGCACTTTACTTTACTTGCACTTTACTTGTTTACTTTTGTAGTGTTCAGATAACACTAATAACACAAACACAAACCAGCATTCCTGCTGCATTTCACTACAACAGTAAATCAAAAGTGCAATAATAAATGATTTTGTTAAATGTATAAACTTTTATCCTGCTACTAAACAAAACATTCCTGAGTGCTTCATATCCATAACATGCATTTCAGTGTTATACTGTTTTGTTTAGTAGCAGGATACAAGTTTATACATTTAACAAAATCATTGCACTTTTGATTTACTGTTGTAGTGAAATGCAGCAGGAATGCTGCTTTGTGTTTGTTGAGCAGTGGGCTTTAAGTTCATACATTTATTTTATTAGAAGCCTTAATTATAATTGATTCAGCTGTTTATAAATTCATAAAGTTAAAATTGCATTACTAAATGCATTTGAAATGGAATAAAAATAAAGTTACAACAAATTATAATTGTTTATATACCTTATTTATCACATCTGTGACTATTATGGGCTATTTGAGTGATGGGGTACTACTGGCGGGACTGCCGATAAACAATGCGGCCCACCAGATTGATTGTGGAAATTGTGTGGCCCTCACCATATACAAAGTTGCCCACCCCTGATCTAGACCAACGCAAATCAAAGCTTACTGACAGTAAAGATGATAGGCATCTTTACCCTTGGCGGTCAGTTACAGTTACCATGACGTTTTTTTTTATGTAGTTAACCAATGAGGTAAACAGGCTACTACCGGCAATCCATGTCTTAATTAATAATAATAATAATAATAAAACAAGAATAAAAACAATACTGTTAACAGATTTGGCAATGGGGCGACAATAATGTATACAAGAGGCATGGTATTCTATCTTTGGCCTTGCTCTGCTGGCAGCGGTTTATTTATCATGTTGTCTCATAATACAGCAGCACATATGATCTCCTCTCCGGGAGGGGCAGAAGTGAGAAGAAGGAACAGTAGGAGGGAACCAAGGTTTATATAGTCCCAACATGGTGTAGACAGTAGACGCTCCGCCTACAGCGCCCTCCAGTGGACACAGATATACATGCAGTCATGAGGGCAGTAGAGAGCAATTACAGTCAGTTACAACCATACATACACCCTCTATATTCAACACTCTCACTTATGGTTGCTTAACATTCTGTATGGACTCTTCAAAACAATTTACAAAGGAAATAACACAGTCTTAGAACATCAAAAAGAGTATGGCATTCAATATTTACACACCAAACATAACCTCTGCAAATCTTTTCAATTTCAGTTTGGAAGCAGGTTTCGTCATAGCGTCTGCTACCATGTCATCTGTTGGACAATAAATCAGTGTCATTCTTTCTTCTCTGATGACAGATCTGATGAAGTGGTACTTTATGTCCATATGCTTACACCTCTGTCGGCACACAGGGTTTCTCGCAATGGCAATAGTACCTTGGTTGTCCTCATAAACAACAGTTTTCTTATATACATAGTTATCCATCCCTCCGAGCAGTTGTTCTAGGTAAATACACTCCTGTATCGTCATGGCCAGAGCCATGTACTCGGCTTCACAAGTTGACAGTGCTACTGTGGGCTGCTTCTTTGTTTTCCATGAAACCAGTGAGCTGTTTGTGTTTAAACTAACACAGTATCCAGTTGTACTCCTATCTGTGGTGTCAGCAGCCCAATCTGCATCACTGTAGGCTTTAAGCCCTAGGCCTTCGCTGCTCTTTCTGAAACAAAGTAGTTTATCTACTGTACCTTTTAGATAACGAAAAACATGTTTCACTGTGATCCAGTGTTCCTCTGTGGGATCAGCGAAATGCTGTGACAACTTACTCACTACAAAACACAGGTCAGGGCGGGTACATGTTGTTAAGTAGATGAGGCTACCCACGGCTTCCCTGTACATTTTTACATCTGTCAGTTTCTGAGTATCCTCTTGGTAATCAAGTTTCTGATCACATGGTGTTTCCCTTGTTCTACATTCCTGCATGTTAAAACGTTTCAGGATCTTTTCCACATATCTCTTCTGGGATACTGTTACACAATTTTCCGACTGCTCAAAGTCCATACCTAGGAAATGCTTTAACCTGCCAAGGTCTTTCATTTTGAATCTGGTGGAGAGCATACCTTTCACCTGATCTAGGTTCCTGGTGTTGTCTGCTGCGATGATCAAATCATCCACCCAAATGACGATTATCACTTTCCCTGACTCTTTTGACTCCCTTGAGTAAACACAGGGGTCTACTGTATTCTGTAGGAAGTGATCCTTGATGAGGCATGTGTGGAGCATCTCGTTCCAATTTCGGCCGTAAATGGATTTTTCTAGCCTGCACAGTCACACTAGCTTTTCCCCTTTCTTTTCATAACCTTCAGGTTGTTCCATATATATCTCCCTATCTATGGGTGCGTGCAGATAGGCTGTCTTCACATCCATCTGATGTAGAATCAGATTGTCCTCAGCTGCTTTCTGAACCACTACCCTTACACTGGTCAGGTTGGCGGTGGGGGAAAATGTTTCACCATAGTCTATCCCCTCCCTCTGGCTGAAACCTTTAGCTACAAATCTCGCTTTGTACTTTTCGTGGCCTTCGATCCCTTCCTTGATTGAGTACACCCATTTTCCTCCCACTGTCTGTCTGCCCTCTAGCAATTGTGTGAGAGTAAAAGTGTGGTTGTCCTCTAAGGACCTCATCTCCTCGTCCATCGCTCTCTCCCACTTACTCGACTCTGGGGACACTATGATTTCCTTAAAGGACTGAGGCACGCCACACACCACTCTGTAGCAGTAGTCAATATCGGCGAGTGTACTGTCATCCTCGTCACTCCCTCTCCGGGCATAATCTTTCAGATATTTTGGGGGTTTGTGTTCCCTTGAGGGATACCTCCCACTGCTTGGGGCACTTGACGTCACCCTCGGGTGCTCCTCGTCATCGCCCTCTGGGGGTGGCTGGCTGTCTGCTTGCACGCCTGTGCTCAGTACGCTAGGCGGGGGTGTCTCTGTCCCCCCATACCTTACCCCGGAGTCCAGCCATGGCTCCTCTGTCTGTGTCTCGATTTCGCACGTTGTCTTGGTGACAAATTTCACTAGTCTGTGCTTTTGCACCTTCCCTTTACCGGGATAGTAGACTTGGAGTGCTGGGCTCCCTCTGTCGTGTCCTACAAAGAACCCTTTTTCACATCTGGACTCAAGCTTGCCTCTGTCCTGCTGGTAAGTATAGCACACTGATCCGAATTTGTGCATTCTGGCTAGATTACATCTTTTCCCAGTCATTGCTGTATATGGGGTGGTGCCCGTGTGTTTATTAAAACACCTGTTTCTGGTGTAAGCAGCTTCTTGTACCGCATAATGTTACAGGCTCTTCGGTATGTTACTATCGTCTAGCTTACACCTGGCCATTTCAAAAAGGGTGCGCCATTCCCTCTCTGCTACCCCGTTCTGATGTGGGGAGTAGGGACATGACGTCTCGTGTCTGATCCTGTTCTTTCTTAGCAGTGATTGGAACTCTGTTCGTAAACTCGGTCCCGTTGTCTGATCTCAAACATTTTACTTCCCCATAGGGGGCTACATCGGCAAGGAACTTTTCCGTGGCTTGGAGCGCATCACTCTTTGCTTTGAGGAAATAGACGAACACTACGCCTGTACCCAGGGCCGCCTGGGAGAAATGCGAGGCCCTGTGTGAGATTTAAACGCGAGGCCCCCCCCCCCCCCCAAAAGGTAAAAAAATATATATATATATAAAAAAATTATTTTTAATTTTTAATTTTTTCATACAGTCAACATATTCGTAAATAATAGCGCTGCCCGAGGCTGGGCATGATACAGTCAACATATAGCAAGAGAGAGAGCGAGAGAGAGCTCCCGTTCTACAGTCAATATACAGTGTACAGAGAGAGAGACACATTGGAAATAAATTGAAATGCTATTTGGCCCTAAACAGAGAGTACACAGTGGCAGAATACCTGAGCACTGTGACTGAAGATCCTTGACTAGGTACAGACTCAGCGAGCACAGCCTAGCCATCGAGAAAGGCCGCCATAGGCAGACTGTGTGTGTTAGAAAGAGAGAGAGAGAGAGAGAGCATGTGTGTTTGTCGTGTGTGTGTGTTAGAGAGAGAGCATGTATGAGAGAGATAAGCAAAGATGACCCCCTAAAGGATATTCAACTTTTAATGAAAGAACAAAACAGAAGGAAAAGATAACTTCACAAAGGCAACATGAATATACATAGATCCAAAAGGACAAAGATCAACACTTAAATCCAAAGAGAAGAGGGTCTATCAGGGCTGTACGCTAAGCTTTTTCACTAGGGGCACACTTGCCCCTAAATGAGAAATTTAGGGGCAAAGAATATTTTTTAGGGGCACATTTTTAAATAACTATTTTACCATTATAGTAGGGCTGGGCGATATGGCCTCTAAATGATATCGCGATATTTTGACATGCATCAAAAATGCTTGATTTAACCCTTTGATGCATACAGTCACGCCAATATGATGATTATAATAAGTCCCTGCAACATATGTTTGCATTATTAAACCATGAAGATGCTTTAAAAAATAATTTTATGAAAATGTACTAAGAGTAGTCTACTGACACTAATAAAAAAAATTATTTACATCTAAGACAATTTATATAAAAACTCTTGGGTGCCTTTTTCTATCCACTTTAGCCAAACACACACACACACACACATATATATATATACACACACACACTACTGTGAGAAAATAATAATCACACAGACTTAATGATTTTAGAATATTTCAGATAATGAAATTAAATGTTTATATCATCAACTATCCAGTTAGTATTTATACTGTGTGTAACATTTGGCTACTTTAAATCATTGAATGTAGAGAGAGAGCGAGAGAGAGAGAGAGAGAGAGAGAGGGGGGGGGCGAGAACGAACAAGAGAGCCAGCCCCCCCCTTCGCGTTTTGATAGTCTAAGCTGCCGTAGGTGATGACGTCACACTCGAATGTAAACAGGAAGAGACGGAGACACACGGAGATGGAAATTCAATGATATACAGAAATGAATAACCAATAAATATGAAGTTATGTTTAAACTTCTGTTGTCAAGCGTTGTCAATATAACTCACCCCCTTTCCTCACGAATGGAACTAGTCTTGTGGAGTCCGCTTTGACCGTTTTCCAGGGTTAGCAGAGATCGCTAGTTAGCTTAGCATAATCCTAATGGTAGCTACCGTTAGCTCATTGCTCGTGTCAATTAAATTGCATGTTATTAAAGGTCCGCGCTGGTCTGTCTAATGAAATTACAACCGCAACATTATATTGCACTGTACAGCCCTGGTTGTAGGCTAATGTTTTACTACAATTTGTATGGATTAATTTAGGAGTGAAATGCGAATGAAGGGTTGAAATCACCACTCGCAAGCTTGCCCCCAGATATTATTTTAAACTCGCACGGACCAAATTAGGGGGCAATTTGCGATCATATCATCGCAGTGTACAGGCCTGTCTATACCAGAGAAAACAAAGCAGCAAGGAGCCAATGGCCGACAGCTAAAGGCTAGCCAGGTAGGCTACTGACACCAGGCCACACACAGCTTTGGCCAACGGCCCAACGCTACCCAAGCTACACAAACGACCAAGACAATGAATTCACACACAGCACATGTCGTATCTCCAAATGTTGTGAAGTAACATATGTTTTGCCTGGAAAAAAATATCGTTATTAACAAAACATTCGGGAGGGGAAGGAAGGAAGAGTGGGGTAATGTCATGACATTTTCATTAATCTTACCTGCACCAAGGAACGCAGGGCGAAAGGCCGCAACACAGGTCTCCACGTTGACGAAAGGCCTCTCGCTGGCGGGACAAAAATAAGCTATGGCCAGAGCCTTGTCATGGTGCAGGCCCGACTACATCTTCTGTCAAAGATGATGTCGTAGTCAGAGTGCCAGAACCCCCTGCTATTCTCACGGCTAATGTCAATGGTCGTAGCACAAGCTAACAGCTAACTAGTCTCTAGGCTAACTGATAGCATCAAACGAACATTCCCAGCCGAGCGCAGCCGGCAGCTAACGTCGTAGCTAAACAGCTAACTGGCTAACAGTTAGCTCAACCCGGCTATCGCTAACCATTAGCTAATGCAGAAGCAAGCTATGCGGCTACCACTGAAAAACTGTACAATGTGATAAAAGCAATACAGGTGCTGACACCAGGCCACACACCGTTAGCTACTAGTAGTACTACAACAGCTAGTCGGCCAGTTTAGCTCCAGAGAGAGAGAGAGAGAGAGAGAGAGAGAGAGAGAGAGAGAGAGAGAGAGAGAGAGAGATGTCCACGGCGGGAATAGAATAGAGTTAATAGAATAGGTTAAAAACTCACCAAACGTCCAAGAGGATGGAGACAACCGCGTGGAGTTGACGAAGTTCATCTGCCAAACGACCATCCTCTTCATCTTGGCTGCATGTGCTGTCTCTAGGTTAGCTAACGCTAGTTAGCCTTTAGCTAAGCTAGCTACTAGCCGACATCATCATGGCTATATCCCGACTGCACCATGACAAGGCTCCGGCCATTTGTCCCGCCAGCGAGAGTCCTTTCGTCAACGTTCCTTGGTGACCGACCGACTGATAATGACCGACCTCTTCGTCTTGGCTGGCATAACTAAGCATAATAGTCAAAAGCTGCACGCGCGAAATAGTCAAACGCAGCTGACGCACGCCGGCGTACTACACATGATGTAAGTAACCACTCCCTTCGTTGAAACCAATAGTATGTCTGCTGCAGAGCCCCAGAGCTCCAATAGTGAGTATGTCTGCAGACCCAGGAACAAGTCAGACACATTCTACAAACGTGTCTAATGTGAAATATATAAGCATATAAGCAAAACTAGATTTTAGGTCTGTGATGAAAAAGGGCCTCGCGGGAAGGGGGGCCTCGCAAAAAAAAAAAAATAATAATAATAATAATAATAATAAATAAAACATATTTTTTTTTAATTTTTATTTAATTTTTATTTTGCAAGGCCCCCCTTCCCGCGAGGCCCTGTGCGACCGCACTGCTCGCACACCCCCTGAGGCGGCCCTGCCTGTACCCACATCTGTAAAGGACTGTACGTAGTTAAAGCCACCTATGGACTCGTTCCTTACTGGATCGGCTAGGTCGGTGTTAACTAGCTCCAGCGGTCTCTTTACTTTCTCCGTGGGGCCCCTGTTCCTTGTTTGAGTAAACTTCCCTCTTATGCAAACTTCACATTCTTTGTCAGGTCTATGCCTCTCACCTTTAATGTGCATACCGTCTGTCACTGCTTGTAGCTTTAGCAAATCCTCGTGATTACAATGACCCATAATTTCATGCCACGTCTGGATGTCATGGCTAACAGTCACATTACACTTGTCATTATTATTGCACTCCGTTTGTAAGTAATACATTCTCCCATATATGTCGATATTAAACCGCGTACCATCTCGTTCTACAAGAACATCTTTACCTTCACTGAAGAACACTTCGGCGCCGTTAGCAGTAGCAGATTTGACTGAGAATAGTTCTTGTGGGAACGAGGGTATATATAAAGCATTCTTTAATGTCACTGTACACCGACGTCCCTTACTGTCTATAAGGCGTACCTGTGCGTCTCCTCTCCCTTGCGCCAACCCGTAGGTGCGCTTCCCGTCTGCCAGCTCCATGCTGTGTCCCTCCGGCTCGAAGGATTTATCGAAGTTCTTGAAACTGCTCCTGTTGTTGATGATGTGGGACGACGCACCTGTGTCTACGATCAACCCCCTCCTCGGGAGCTGCCGGTGCTGTGTTGGCCGGGTGACGCCTGTAGTCCGCGCCCCGAAAACGAAATCCTCTCGTCCCGCCGCTCTTCGTGCGTCATCTCGACCCGTCATGCGATCTCTGTTGTCTTGTCTGTAGTCGCCATCTCGTCCACAGTCGCCATCTTGGCCGCGGCCGCGATCTCGTCCATCGCCGCCATCTTGTTTGTAGTCGCGGTCTCGTCCGTCACCGCCATCTTGTCCATGTGTGCCACCTCGTCTCTGGCCGACATCTTGCCCATGTGCATATCGGGCGCTCTGGTGTCTCGTTTCTTTCTGCACTCTTTGTCTGTGTGCCCCGATGATCTGCAGAAGTTGCACCAGACTGTCTTGTTGCAGTTATCTCTCCGATGCCCGTTCTCTCCGCATCGCCAACACGTCAGCTTCGTCGTGGGCCTGGCCCTTTCCCTCTGTGTCGCTCGGGCTTTCAGTGCTATCCCCCCCGCTTCCGCGACGTCTGGGTGGATATCCTCTGAAGCTTCAAAGTTCCGCAGCTTGGCTTTGAACTGCCCCAATGTCATGTCCGTTGAACCGTGGGTAACCAGTAGCGCGAACGGCCTGTATAACTCCGGCAGTCCTCTCATCACCATTGCCATCATTAGCCCCTCCTGGTGCCTCTCCTGCACTCTTGAGCGCCGTCATGATCTGCTCAGCTCGGATGATGTATTCTGTCATCGTCTCTGTGTGCCCCTTCTTCAGGGCCGTTAACGTTACGTAGAGGGACACTACTCAGGGCCTTCCCCGTCCGATGTAATGCTCCCTCAACACTCCCAGGCTTTCTCGGCCTTTGTCCTTCGTGTCGCGGAATATTAGTCCCAAGCTCGTATCGTTGAGCAGCGGCGCCAACTCACAGTATGTGTCCGTGTTTAGTTTGTCGTCTTGTACTTGGTCCTCCGCCTTGAGTCCCGCGCTGTGCATGCAACATAGCATGCGCTCTTCCCAGAGCTCATATCCTTCCGCTTTCCCGTTAAATGTGGGCCACTTCCTTCTTCCCTTGGTCGCCATCCTCTTTCTTGGTGGTAGGTGGTTGGTGTAGCTTTAGCTCCGTTGGCCTAGTATCTAGCCACGCGGTACTCCCGGTGCTGCTCTGGCCTACACGTCAGCTAAGCTAACTACCTTTATTATTTCGCACCTGCGAGATCTGGGCCCATAACCTGTTAACAGATTTGGCAATGGGGCGACAATAATGTATACAAGAGGCATGGTATTCTATCTTTGGCCTTGCTCTGCTGGCAGCGGTTTATTTATCATGTTGTCTCATAATACAGCAGCACATAATAATAATAATAATGCAGGACCTGTTGCAGAGGTCTTTATTCGGCATGCAACAACACTCAATGTTTTAGCGGTACACACAGCGGTTAGTTTTTTAGCACACACACCGGAACACACACGCATGCATTGTCTCTTTAGAATCGCCGATGCGATTCGTCTCTGCGATTAACCCATCCCGTCGTCCTTCCCCCCCAAGGGCAGCTGGGAGCAGACGGGCGTCAACGTGAGCCGCGCCAGGGGACCAATCCAAGTGCTCCTGTCCGTCTTCGTCAAGGACGCCACAGCGTTAGCGATCTGTTGTTGTGCATGTTTTTCCATTGGGTTTATCTTATCGGGGGGGAAACCCTTGCGAGCACGGGGAGAACATGCAAACTCCACACAGAAAGGCCTGGGAGATACCCCACCTGGGTACCTGGCATCATGGAAACCTGGTCCCCAAGCGGGAATCGAACCCTGGACCTTCTTGCTGTGAGGCGACAGTGTTAACCACTACACCACCGTGCCGCCATATGATCTCCTCTCCGGGAGGGGCAGAAGTGAGAAGAAGGAACAGTAGGAGGGAACCAAGGTTTATATAGTCCCAACATGGTGTAGACAGTAGACGCTCCGCCTACAGCGCCCTCCAGTGGACACAGATATACATGCAGTCATGAGGGCAGTAGAGAGCAATTACAGTCAGTTACAACCATACATACACCCTCTATATTCAACAAATACAAATGTAAAAAATATATATATATATATATTAAAAAGAAATTTAAATTATTATTATTTTAATTTTTTTTAATCTTAGGGGGGCTAAATTATATTTAGGGGGGCTTCAGCCACTGGTTACCAGATAGTGAGGGAAAGATGGAGTGAGGTACTGAGGGTAATACATCTGTTATGCTAAAGCTAAAATGGAAAATCAAGGCCTCTTATTTTTACTCTTTCATATTATGTGGGTTTTGATGTGGATTATTTAAATTCAGTTTCTGTTATTGATTTTCTTAAATGCTTTGGCTTGTGTAGCATACCAAATGAGAATAATGATTTCCTGAAAATCTTTTGTTCCCCACTGAACAATATGAGTTTCCCTGGTATAAACTGACTCGGGTTACTTTGTCATGTTTTCAACATTATTTGATCAATGTTGTCATGTCTGTTTTGTAAATACATATTTCATTTAGATTTGGGGGGGGGGGGGGGGGGGGGGCTATTTACAAATGTGTTACATGTTACTGCTGTGAAATTCTGCGGCTTGTTCACTCTAATAAAGTCAAGTCAGTCATTCTCTTTTGCACATTTGTAGTACAATGCACCTGATAGCCACCCCCTTGATTCTAAGTGCTTCCCAATCCTACTCCTGGGGATCCAAAGCACTGCACATTTTCTGTCTCTCCCTTCTCTAACACACCTGATTCAACTCATCATCTAATTATCCACCCTTTGACTAGGTGAATCAGTGTGTGGTGGAGAATGGAGAGACAGAAAATGGGAAGCCCTGTTCTAACGGGAATAAAGTACAGCTCACTCTGAGGCACCAGTCAGTTGTTTTATAAAATCAGCAAGTACACCGTTTCGATAGACGAGCTGTCTTCACCTGACAAAAACAGCTGTCTGTCGAAACGACAGTGTACTTGATGATTTTATAAAGCTTCTGAATGGAGCCAGAGTGCGCCACTTTCTTCCTGTTTGGATAATGCTGTCTTGTACTAGTGTTCATTTTGGCAGATATTTTAGTCTTTAGACAAAAATGCATATTAGTTTGTCACATTTAGCAATTTTTATCCTTAGTTTTAGTCTAGTTTTTATTTTATTTTTAATAAAAAAGATTTCTATCTTTTTCCCCCTCCTTTTTCCGATTTTTCTCCCATCCCACTATTAGTCGTTATGCCAATTCCCAACCCCCTTCCTGGTTGTTGCGCACCCCCCCCTACTGTTGGTCCGGGAGGCCGGAGACTGTCACATGCTTTCCTCCGACACATGTGCAGCCAGCCGGCAGCCAGCCTGGCAGCGCAGATTCTCACCGGGAGAGTGTAACGTGTGGAAGGTCACACTACCTTTCTCCAGATCCTACCCTCGCTGTGCAGGGGCCCTGAACGAACTGTAGGGGTCGCTGTCCACAACGCCCAGGACCCACCCACGGCTTCCCTCCCCCTAACTCAGCCAAAGAGTAAAGTATAGCGATCAGCCCAAGCCAAGGCAATGCTGACTCTCTGGGAGTCGAGACCGCAGCCTCTTGCATTGGTGACGAGCACAATCTCCGCTACGCCACCTGACCGCCCCCTTTAGTCTAGTTTTCATCGACGGAAGAAGAAAAATAAATCTGATTTCAAACCATTCCAATTCTTAACATCTTTATTGTTGTAGCATAAGATTGGATTAGTGCACTTAACATAAATCAGGATAAAGAGGTAAAGTGTCATTGTAACATTTTTGCAGTGAAATGGAGATACAGCATTCAATACAAAAACATCACACAATAGCAGCTTTTCAGTAAATGTCTGGAGGTGAGGTAAAACTTGAATTAAAAATCCAGACTCCAGTAAAACAGATGTAACTATGAAACGTTCAGTATAAAAAACACAACTTAAATTACAATCATTCACTAATAAAATGAAGTCCCTCAATAATAGTGAATGTAACTAATAATAATAATAATAATAATAATAACAATACTGAATTTCAAGGTAGTGCTTTCAACTGCTTGAACGTTTTTGGAAAAGGTGTAGAAACGAAGGTTATCCTATAACCCTAGTTGTTCTGAAGGTCCAGATTAACACTGAAAGTCTGCGTTTATTAATTTGTATAACTTATATATTGTTTATATATATAAGATATATATTTTCACGTCATCTGTTTGCCTAACAGGATTCATCATTCGCTTATTTGTATGTCCCATTCTTAACGCCGTAGGCGCCAGAGCGCGCGCCCCTCTAGACATGTTCAGACATGCCCGGACAAGCCCCGAGAGAGCGTATTGATCTGTATGGGTGAACAGGCTCAGACCACAGGAAAACTAGCAGAGTGAGAGAGAAGACGTCTGGTGCAGTTGTACCCAGACCGAGAGCAGCGTATCGTTATAGAGAGCCGTACGGCTAATTAGATACAACTATAATATTGTCGAGCCATTATTGGCACAGTATAGTGACTTGTGTAAGCGAAGTAACGTGGAGAGACTTATAGTTGAACCCAGCGACGTTCTGGATATAACTACTCATATAACTACTACCTGCCATCGGGCGCTAGGAATACAAGGACCGGTCCGTACGAGACCCCTTCTCCCAGCGACGACAGGATTATCCCACCAGTCTACAGTTTCTCTGGAGCCGGAGCTCTAGGGAGACCCACCGTCTCCAGCCACCATCTTGCTTTTCCCTGTGCCGCTTCGCTCCGTCTCACTCCCTTCAGAGCTCCACCGGTCGGGTATCCGTAGTATAGGAACTATAGTTACCTCTGACTTTGTTGCACTGACATTCTATTATTAAAAGAGAACCGTGATATATAATATGTATGTTGCTATGACTATTAAAATGCTTGTTCAACTTGTATCACTGTCCCTGCGCCGTTAATAGAGTGTCCGCCATTTTGTGTACTTATACTGTCTGGCCATTAACATATTCTTTAGCAGTGGTTTAATCTAACATATCTCAATACAGTCAGGGTTGTGTAGCCCCTTAGCTACAATTGGTCCTTCGAGCCGGAGGGTATCAGTAATAATAATATTAGTGATAATATGGCCAGCGGCTGACACTCTCCAATCGGCTCTCCCCCATTAGAGCGCCCTAGGCGCCAGCGTCAGCCCCCTCACCACTTGGAGGGCTACGCCGTAGATTTACCTCCTAGCTTATCTACGAGGACGTTAAGCAAGGATAACATTGGTAGCTCAAGTATGCCCAACCTTATCGACCTGTCAACCCCAGATGTAGAGACCCAAGCTAGTTTAAGTGAAACTGACTTAGCTTACGGGGGGGACAAGCGGGGCATGACTTGACTATACCCATAGAACACTGCGCCCCCGAGGTGGACCTCGGAGTGCATGAACCCATAGAACACCGCGCCCCCGAGATGGACTCCGGAGCGCATGAAAGTAAAGAGTACCGCGCCCCCGAGATGGACCTCGGAGCGCGGGAGAAGACAGAGTACAGCGCCTCCGAGAGGGACCTCGGAGCGTGTGAGAAGACCAGGTCACCGCCAAGCCCTGCCAACTCCAAATCACCATCATCAGCGTCATCCCCAAGCGAGGCCGACCAGAGGCTAGCGCAAGTCCTGATCGCCACGATAACCGCTTCGGCGGAAAGGGATCGCCTCCAGGAGCAAAGAGAGAGTGAGCGTGACCGCCTCCAGGGTGAGCGTGACCGCCTCCAGGCGCAACGAGAGAGTGAGCGTGACCGCCTCCAGGGTGAGCGCGAACATCGCAGACTGGAAGAGAGGCGCCTCCAGGCTCAAGAAACCATGGAGCGAGACTGCGTCAATGCGCAGCGCGAGGCGGAGCGAGACCGTCTACAAGCACAAATGATGGCGCAAGCGCTCCAGAATGGGACCCCCCACTCTTCCACCCGGAGCTCCCGGAGATCATCACGCCAAGGGTCGAGGGCACCCTCCCCTCCCCGACGAAGCTACATGGGACCCCCCCTCAGGGAAGAACCTGCTTACGTTGCAGAGCAGCTAGCCGAGCGACTACAAAGCCTGACTGAGGACGAGGGAGGGCAGAGGGCCCGCCCGCACTACTCCATCTCAGACCAGGAGGCTCATCGCAGCCCCGGTCTCAGTCACGACACGCTGCGTCATGAACCCCCAACACACCCCAGTGGGGAGTTCGAGCAACAGACGGCACTGAGGACTAGTACCTGGCAACCCAGCCCCTGGTTCCCGCCCAGCACGAACCAAAGACCCAACGCACCGGGAGACTCGCCGAGAACGCCACTCCCCCCACGTGTGTCAGTGTCACAGCCCTCTATGACACCCTACATTGGGTCCCACACATTCCCAGACTTCACAAGAGAAGACCGAGCGCAGTATACCGAGCTGCATATGTGCCTAGAGACAATCATGTCAGGAGTACAGGACGAGCCATACAAGTATGCCATTCTCCTCAAGCACCTCAAGGTAACTAGAGCGCACAACATAGCGCTGGCATACTCCAATTCACCAACTCCCTATTCTGACGCCCTGGCTGCCCTCGACGCACATTACGGACGTACGTGGGATTATGTCATTCAGGAGATACGTGAGATCGAACGTCTCCCCCCGGCTAAAGACAACCGAGCTCTGGACGACTTATCCGTCAAAGTACAGTCCCTGGTAGGGATGCTCGGGTCCCAACGAGAGAAGGGGATGTACGAGTTGTACGCCAACTCCAACGTGGAGCGTATATTGGAGAAGCTCCCCCCATTCCGCCAAGAATGCTTTCGGCGGCAACGAAACTACCGTGACCCGAATGGCCCAGAACAGTCACTGTTGGATCTTGCTGACTTCCTAGCCAGGGAGGTTAGCAGCCTAAGAATTGACACCTTCGCATGGGGTGGCTCGAACATTAAAGAGGGACCGAGGAGGTTTAAAGACCAAAGCAGGCCCATCACCGTGATGCACCAGGCCGAGTCGGTGTCACGGCAGAAGAGTCTCAACCCCCCCGCCAAAGAGAAATGGAAGATCGCATGTCAATACTGCGACAGCGAACACACATTTTCTATTTTTCTCCCATCCCAATTTCGTATCGTCCAATTCTATCCTCCCCTGTCTCGAACGCTGTTAGGCCATGCCTCCCACAAGCCGGCTGCAATGTGGACGAAGCCTTACATCACGTGTCCCCTCCGGTACTCAAGGAAGCAGCCGTCGCATCTTTTCACCTGCACAGCGCGATCTCTCAGCGGCGGGGGTCTGCGTGGGAGGGACACGCCGCCCCCGTCGCTTCCTGATTCTGCTGCGCAGGCGCACCAACCGACCTGTAGGAGTCGCTGTCCACAACGTCCGATCCCCACCCATCAGCTTCCCACCCCCTAATACTGCCAATTGTATTAGTATGAACGACCAGCCAAGCTGATAGCAATGTGGAGAGCTGGGCTCGAACCCAGTGTCTCCTGCATTGGTGGCGAGCGCCTTGCCCACTACACCACCTAGTCGCCCATGGTAAATACTTTCAATGTATACAATATGTATAAACGAGCTAGTCCAATAGAGTGAGCAAGACACGTAGCCAGTATATGAAATATAACCCTGTCACACAAAACGCAGCTTCTTTATGAGAATGTGTCAGGATGTGAGAATGTGTCAGGATGTGAGGTCAAAGTTGTAAAGTTGTAACGCACTGCGGTTACCATGTAACGCACTGCGGTGCTACATGGTCGACCCGGGTTAGTTTCCCGAACCCGATGTACATTTGCAGCATGTCTTCCCCCCCCCCCCCCCCATATCTTCTCCGGACCTTCTGCTCTCTGTCGGTCATGTGTCATGTCTGTCTGACCTGTAAAAAAGCTGTAAAAATGCAAAAAATAAATCTTAAAAAAAGAAAGTTGTAAAGTTATAAACAAGTAAACATCTCAAACTGGCAGTGTGACCTCAGTGCAATTGAGATTGAGTTTTCCCCCCTCTTCATAACTTTTTTTTGGCATCTGCTACAGAGCCATGGCTCACTTGAGGCATGACTGTGAGTAAGCCCTGCCATGTCGTCTTGTTCTTCAGGCCCTCCGCACACACACCATCACAGGCCACCATGTTGTCTTGTTCTTCAGGCCCTCCGCACACACACCATCACAGGCCACCATGTTGTCTTGTTCTTCAGGCCCTCCGCACACACACCATCACAGGCCACCATGTCGTCTTGTTCTTCAGGCCCTCCGCACACACACCATCACAGGCCACCATGTCGTCTTGTTCTTCAGGCCCTCCGCACACACACCATCACAGGCCACCATGTTGTCTTGTTCTTCAGGCCCTCCGCACACACACCATCACAGGCCACCATGTCGTCTTGTTCTTCAGGCCCTCCGCACACACACCATCACAGGCCACCATGTTGTCTTGTTCTTCAGGCCCTCCGCACACACACCATCACAGGCCACCATGTCGTCTTGTTCTTCATGCCCTCCGCACACACACCATCACAGGCCACCATGTTGTCTTGTTCTTCAGGCCCTCCGCACACACACCATCACAGGCCACCATGTTGTCTTGTTCTTCAGGCCCTCCGCACACACACCATCACAGGCCACCATGTCGTCTTGTTCTTCAGGCCCTCCGCACACACACCATCACAGGCCACCATGTCGTCTTGTTCTTCAGGCCCTCCGCACACACACCATCACAGGCCACCATGTTGTCTTGTTCTTCAGGCCCTCCGCACACACACCATCACAGGCCACCATGTCGTCTTGTTCTTCAGGCCCTCCGCACACACACCATCACAGGCCACCATGTTGTCTTGTTCTTCAGGCCCTCCGCACACACACCATCACAGGCCACCATGTCGTCTTGTTCTTCATGCCCTCCGCACACACACCATCACAGGCCACCATGTTGTCTTGTTCTTCAGGCCCTCCGCCCTCTTTTGTGGCCTTTTTTCTGCGTCTTTTTGGGCCAGACTGCTCTACCTCTGCTAAAAATCTTACGATTAGGCTTAGCAGCAGGTGGATTTGGCAGTACAGGTGGATCTTTGGAGACTCCTCGGGTGTAGTGACAAGCTACAAGCTCAGGCAGTGCAACTTTATAGAAAAAATCCTGTGCCTTTGCCAGTAGTGTCGTCCAGCAGTCCACACATCAAAGTCACAAAAGTTTGACATAGTCACAAAGATCTGAGTTTGTGTTTGCCTGTAGAATTTGTGTGCCCGCTTCAAGCAAAACTTCCCGTCTGTAAAGTCAAGGCAAAAGTTTTAATCTAGCCTGCAGGATAGTGTTGTTGCGGTGCTTGGATGGGCATTTCACTTCCAGACAGCCTTTCCCACAACATGTACAGTGAGTGAGCCCATCAGGGGATGCACCAACTTCCGGAAATGAGTGAGTTATTACAAACCCACATTGTTCCACTGTCAGGTTCTCGTGCTTGGGTGCTGTCATTGTGATGAAGGTCTGCCTTGCTTTTTCCTCATTTTCTATCCCCCATTTCATGCCCTCCGGAACGTTCTCAAGTTTTGTTTTCTTTGGGTAGCACACAGCATTCACAGTGGAGATGGCTGGCTTGGCAACACTGGTGGACACCACGTCATGGATCTTCGAAGCTGTGATTCTTCCAGCTCTGAATGTATACCAGCCGTCGGATTTGTGTCACTGCCTCGTCTTTTTTCTACTGCTGCTGCCTGAGTCTCAGATACTGCTACTGCATGCCTGAGGCCCTCACAGTACTGGTGAAGGACGGACAGCGCACAACCATCCTTTCCTTGGTCACGAAGGAGCTGTAGGGACTTCGGCACTATATACATGGCTTTACAGGGTCTGCATAGTGCCGATGGTACTCTGATCCGATGTTGTAAGCAGCCTTGGCAGTGTGCAGAGCCTTTAAAAAGAGTGACCTGACCGCCGACACGAGTCCGTATCCCTGGCACTCCCCCCTCTCCACTGATGAGCTTGTCAAACTCCTTCTTTGCAGCAGCAGAAGAGTAGTCGATGTTGTGGGTTGCCGCCGCTTTGACCTTGTTCAAATTAGCAGGCAACATCCAGTAGGCTGCAACATCAGTGCACGTTTTAGATCCCCGTGCTTCACTGCTTTCCTTGCTAGGGCGAGAGTGGCAGCCTCTCGTCGTAGGCCAGCTGGTGCGATTCCTGCAAGGACTGGCAGCAGGAAGACGGGGGTAAGCTTCAGGCATCCAGTGATGATCCGGAGGGCGTTGTTACTAGTAGCCGCATCAACCTTTTTCACGTGTGAGCTTCTGCTCCAACACAGTCTCCCAGTGTGTAAAGAACAAAATATTTCTACATAGCATGGTACATTATACCATGCATTTCGTGAATGGGTAGGCAATAGCATGAAATATAACAGAAATATAAAGACGTCATCACATCAAAACAAGTACCACTGCACACACTACATCCGGATGGTGATTGTTGTATTGTAATTTAATTCCCGGTGTTTCTGCTGCTTCTTTGCACTACACTACACTAGTCTAGAGCTACACTGTCATTGTTTCATTGCCACGTTGCACACATTACGTCCATATTACTATCGTAATTGTCATTGTTTTATTGGGTTTCTACTGTTCTTTGTTCTCTGCTGCTATTTGTATTGTTGTTGTTGTTGTTGTTGTTGTTGTTGTCCTAGAACAACAGAGGAGCCAAGACACCAATAATGTCACACCTGTGGGCTATGCTGTAGTGTAGGAGGATGTGCCAATATAAATCTGAATCTGAAACCACTGCACCAACCCACATCCAGGCATGTTTTGGACTTTTGCCAATAGCTTACCAGTTGTATAGCCTATAGTTCTTACTTTATTTGATACAGTGCAGTCTGAGGCTCTGTCAAGTCTGAGGTTCAGCTGAACTTGCTATAGGCGAAGTTGTTCACAAAGGTCAGCCAGCCTACTTCTGTCAGATGTTTTCATGCAAGATCTTCCATCATGAGGTCTTGCGCATAGAATCTATCATCATCATCATCATCATCATCATCTTCATCTTCATCATCATCACTTGAAATAATTCATTCTCCATCTGGACTGACTATAACCAAAAACTGGAATTATAATGTATGGCACAATCATTCTCATCTTCACAATTTTGTTTTGTTCCTCAATAGAAATAGCATTAATCAAGACATGACAATTCATTCCATCACCTACTTGTTTAGTGTCTAACTAAGAAATGTTGTTGTTTTTCTCACTTCGGAACTTTCTTTCTACTGAGTGATTAGTCAGTGTGAAACACAGTGGGTTTGTTTGTTTCTATCAGGGAGTGAAAACTCCCACACAACAGGTGGCTACTGATGCATGAATCACAGTGAGTAACTGTATAGTCAGTCTCTCTAATGAACTTAAATCAGAAAACTTTTGCCGGTGCGGTGATCTTGGAAATGGAATAGATTCTTATGTATATATAGCCTGCATTTATATAGTGCTTTTATCCAAATATCTTAACAACTTATGCTTCACATTCACCCATTCACTCACACATGCACACCAACAGATGGCAGAGGACACCATTCAAGGTGCCAACCTGCTCATCGGGAACAGTTAGGGGTTAAGTGTCTTGCTCAAGGACACTTCCACCCACTGCCGGGAGGAGGGGGAATCAAACCGGGAACCTTCCGATTACCAAACGACGCTCTACCTCTAACGATATATATATGGGGCGACAGTGGCTCAGTAACCACTAGGTGTATAATATATTATATGAATAGTTTATTTTGAACAATATATATAAACAAGAAATAACAATGTAAAAAATACAAATAATTTGCTGTGCAAAGAAGAAAAATAATAAAGTAAGATCAAATATAATGCAATTCTTGGTAAGAATGAACCCCTCGGACTTCCGGTATGAGAGCAGACGGGTAACACACGTGCGATAGAGCTCCTGGTCAAATGAGCGAAAAAACGGATAAAAAAAGACCCGAAAAGTAATTAAAAATGAAAATGCACATGAGAAGTAAGGAAGAGACAACGATTGTGAAGGAAATAGAAATGGAGAACATACGAGAAGGAGAGAATCTGAAGAAACAGAGTCCCCGAAGCGAAGCCGAGAAAAGACAGGCGGAAGAAGGGGGAGGTACCGCTGAGGCAGACACGGGAATGCCAGGATGGGCCGTGGTCATGCAGGCCGGGATACTGGAGAACATAACAGCGGCGATAAAACTGAACACGGACACGATAAGGAATGATATTGGGAAGCTACGGGAGGAATTGAGGAAGGAACAGGAGGACTTCAGAGGAGAAATGAATACAGAACTCAAAAGGGTGGAGGAGAAGATGGCGGAACAGGACAGAAACGTGACCGAGTTACAGACTAGGACGGCACACGCGGAGGAATGGAACACGGAGATACACGAGGTATTAACATGTGTGATTCAGAAACAAGAACAGATGGAGACAAAGATGTCAGACATGGAGGGGAGGTCACGGAGAAATAACATCAGAATATGGGGACTGAAAGAAGGAGTCGAAGGGGAATCGGTGACCCTATATGTGGAAAAGCTTATCAAAGAACAACTGAAGGAAACGGGACTGGAAAAAATGGAGATACAGAGGGCCCACAGGGCGTTGGCTCCGAGACCACAACCGGACAGACCTCCGAGGGCGGTGATTATTAACTTTCTGAGATTCGAGGTTAAGGAATTGGTACTCAGAACCGCGTGGACCAAGAAGATTGAAATCGAAGGGAAAAGACTATCATTTGATCACGATTACTCGACAGCGGTAGCGATAACACGCAGGACCTACGCAGGACTGAAGAAAACTCTGAAAGAAAACGGAATGAGATTCCAGTCACCCATGACCTCGCTAAGGATTCACTGGGAGGAAGGGGCGGCGACGTACGCGACGGCACGAGAAGCGGAGCGAGAGATGAGACGACGAGGGATGCGGATGACGGAGGACGGAGAAGGAAGGAGGCGGGAGGACCAGACACGGAGCTTGCAGCAGAGATTGGAGGGAGCCCGCAGATGGATCAGAGCGGGAGACCGAAACCGGAGAGAGGAGAGAGGAGAAGGCCGAGGTGAAACGTGACGGAGCGAGGACGGAGACGGATGAGGAGGCCAGAGACGGAGAGGAGGCGGGAGGAGGCGAACGGATGAGTACACGCACAAGAGATTGAAAAAACTATTCAAATAGAGACAAAGTATAGAAACTGAAATAACATATGCATAAGCACACATTCCCAGGTAGAGGCAGGATATAGAAATGAACATAACGTATACATGGACACATAATACACAAGCTGATGGAGGAAATAAATGGAAATATAACTAGGTTTGATAGGCGAGACACAGAACATACTGAAACAGATACATAGATTGGGAGGGATTAAGGGGATAAATGGACATCACATAGAAAATAGTGGAGAGGAAAAGAAAGTAAAAAGGGGTACACGGGAGACACCGCACACGGATATGGGAGGAAGGAGGGACAATGAAACATATGAGTCACATTGAGAGGGACCAAGAAAAGAGGGTCTTTGATCAAAAGGAAGGACAGAGCGCTTTTGACCAGGAGCTCGAAAGCAAAAAAAAAACAGTAAGAAAGCTGGACAAATATGACGAGCGATTGGGGGCAAGGGTTTCAAACCCCCAAGCCGTCAGGAGGGGGCCCCTCGCTAGGAGGGCAATTACCCCTCACCCACCAGCAGGGGACAGGGGGGGACACAGGGACCCCCCGAACGCCTTGGGAGCACTTTATGTAAAGTTTATGTTTTTTATTTATGTTAATCATTATATGTATTCGGTGAAGAGAGCGGAGGCTCCAACCGGAGGGGGGAATGAGTGTGACATGGGGGGGACTGACAGACGAAAGAAGAAGAAAGATGACAAGGGTTAAAGGTATAAAAATGATGTCGTTAAACGTTAATGGAATGAATAATGCGATAAAAAGGGGCAAAGTGATGTTGAAATGTAAAAAAAGTGGGATGGAAGTGATTTTTCTGCAGGAGACACATTTGGTAGCACAGGGTCATGAGAAACTGAAGAGATTTGGATATGAAAATGCATACTATAGTTCCTTTGAACAAAACCCGAGGAGAGGAGTAATCACGTTAATCAAAAACACAGTCAAATTTGAATTGATCAAGGAAGTAAGAGACAAGGAGGGAAGGTTTGTTCTGGTGAAGGGGAAAATGGAGGGCCAAATGGTTACGTTAGTAAATGTTTATGCACCCCCAGAGAGTGAGAGGGATTTATATGAGACCATTTTTGATATGATAGTGATGGAACTAGAAGGGATATTGATATGTACGGGAGATTTTAATGTAGTACTGAATCACGACCTAGACACCACGAGTACTAGAAAAGGACGGGCACCCATCAGTAGATATATGAATATTCAGATGACGGAAATGGGAATTACAGACGTTTGGAGGGGGATGCACGCCATGGACAGGGAATACACACATTACTCACACCCACACGTGACATATGCGAGAATAGACTACTTTTTGATGACGACGGGGGACAGTTACAGGGCACGGGAGAGCAGTATAGGAGTGGCGGACATATCGGATCACAGTGCCATATATCTGACAGTAGATCTAGAAGGGAGACGGAGGAACATGATTTGGAGACTAAATGTAGGAATATTAAATAACAAGGGGGTGGTGAGTCAGATCAAGGAGGAGATAGCCAGATATAAGGAAGAAAATGACAACGGGGCGGTAGACCCGAACATTCTATGGGACACACTCAGGGGAGGAAACTAACTTTTTGGCTTACCAGCCAACTGGCGAGTATCTGATTTTTTTTACCAGCCAAACAGATTTTTTACCAGACAAAAAAAATCGCTAATTGTGATAATTACTTCTTTGTATGTCAAGCCGTGTCAATGTTGTGTATGCATCTGGGTAGGCACACTGTGCCTTTAAGACAGCACGGTGGTCTTACGACAGTGCTGTGAAGTACCGTCAAGTGTTGTGGTAACGTCAGTTGGGTTGGTGTGCTGTTGTGCACAGTGCACTGGTTGAGCTAGCCCCTTTCGTGACTGCGATGTGCAAGCCAGGGGCTTTTGAGCATGAAATAAAATGTCTAACCTTACGTCGTAGTCCGGTGCTTTTTTGGAAACATTATAGTCATAACAGATACACCTAGCTGGCTGCTTTGAGCACACGGGGCTAACGTTAGCTAGCAAGCAGCTATAGCTAAAACGCTAACTAGAAGCTAACCACTGTATACAGTTCCAGTAGACTAACATTACACCTCTGTGATTTAAATGTGTCCTTAGTAACTTATACTCAAGGGTTGTACTAGGGTTGGATGCAGTTCCCCGTTGGTCAGTCTGTCTGTTTTCCATCTTCTGCTGTGTTTAACGTTATCTGTTTGCGAGTGCTCCTGATGGCTAGCCTAGTACCGCGGGACTTTTATTATTATATGTCCGCGGGTTGGCCAGTACTGCGCAACCGTTTATTAAACATTATATGTCCGCGGGTGGTCTTGTGCAGTGCTCTCGTGGCACTGTCAACTAAAGCGAACACTCAGAAGATGCGCACCGTTTGCCACTCCAGTGCAGTGATTGCAGAATGTTTTATTTTTTTGTATACTCGCCAGCAGGGGAGGAAACAAACTTTTTGGCTTACCAGCCAACTGGCGGGTATCTGAATTTTTTTACCAGCCAAACGTATAAAATACCAGCATTTGGCCAGTAAAGTGGCCTAATTTCCTCCCCTGGACACACTGAAGGTGGTGATAAGGGGGAAATTGATGGAAAAAACAGCAATGCTGAAGAAGGCCAGAACGGAGACATATCACAATCTGATAGGGAAGCTGAAGAAGCTAGAGGGGAGACACCAGATATCAAAAGAACAGGAAACGCTCGGAGAAATCAAAGAAGTAAAGGCCAGGATAAATAGGGAATTATTGACGGAAATAGAAAAGAAAGCGAGGTTCATGAAACAAACGTACTATGAAGGGGGACCAAAAGCGACCAGACTGTTGGCTAGGAGAATTAGAACGCAACAGAAGTTGAACACGATACACACAATAAGGGATACAAAGACTAATGAAATATTGAGGGACCCAGCTGAAATAGAGAGGACATTTAGAGAATACTATGAGAAATTATACACACAGCCAAAAGCAGCGGGAGAAGAGGAAATAGAAACATATCTGGAGAAGCTAGAGTTACCATCGATAGGGAAAGAACAGAATGAAGAATTAAATAAAATAATTACGGAACAAGAACTGGAAGAGGCAATTAGTAGAGCTAAAAACAACAAGTCTCCGGGGAGCGACGGATTCCCATCGGAATTCTACAAGACATTTAGAACTGAATTAGCACCCATGTTCAGACACACGATGGAAGAGGGGAAAATGCCCCCCTCGTGGAAGGAAGCCATAATCACCACGATACCGAAGGAAGGGAAGGATAGGGAATTATGTAGTAGTTTCAGACCTGTGTCCATACTTAACGTAGATTACAAGATGTATACATCGATAATATCAAAAAGATTTGAGACGTTTATGCCAGACATTATAGATGAAGATCAAACTGGATTTATTAAAGGGAGACAGACACAGGACAACGTGAGAAAGACATTACACATAGTAGAGGAGATACAAAAACAAGGGGGTAGCGCGGTACTGATTAGCCTAGATGCAGAAAAAGCATTCGACAGTGTGAGCTGGACATTTTTATATAAAACATTGATGAGGTTCGGACTGAACGGGAGGGCGATGAAGATGATCAAGGCGCTATATCAAGAACCGACAGCGAGGGTTAAGGTGAATGGCAGCTTGACGGATAGAATCAGATTAGAGAGGGCTACCAGACAGGGATGTTGTCTCTCACCGACGCTCTTCGCCGTTTTCATAGAACCACTGGCACAACTGATCAGACAGACCGAGGACATCAAGGGAGTAAGGATAAAGGGAACGGAATATAAACTAGGCCTATTTGCAGACGACGTGATAGTATACATGAGGCAACCAGAAAAGAGCTTCCCGGCACTGATGGATCTACTGAAGGAATATGGCCACTACTCAGGATACAAACTAAACGTGACAAAGACACAGACCTTAGCATGGAACTATACCCCAACGACGGAAATTAGAGAACAGTACGGGATAAGATGGGACATGGACAAGATTAAATACTTAGGGGTGAACATCACGAGAGGGGTGGAGAAACTGTTTGAGGCGAATTATACACAGATAAATCAGAACATCAAGAGAGACTTAGAGAAGGCGGTTAGGTGGTCGAGCGGAGATTGCGTTCGTCACCAGCCCCGGAGCTGTGAGCTTGGTTCGCCTGTTCGAATCCAGCTCACAGCTCCGGGGTTGTCACCAGCTTGGCTGGCCGTCTGCACTGATACAATTGGCTGTATCAGAGGGTGGGAGAAGCTGGCGGGGTGGGTCCGGGTCGTTGTAAACAGCGACTCCTACAGTTCGGTCGGGGCGCCTGCTAAGCGCGGATTGGACGTGAGGGGGATAGTGTGGTCCTCCCACACGCTACGCCCTCTCAATGAGAATCCGCGCTGCCAGGTGAAAAGAAGCGGTGATTGGCTGGACGTGTGTCGGAGGAAGCACGTGGTAGCCTCCACTCTCCCAAATGATCTGACTGTGGGGGGTAAAGCGCAGCGACCAGGAAGGGACTGGGAATTGGCATACGACTAACATTGGGATGGGAGAAAATCGGAGGAAAATGGAGGGGGAAAAAGACCAAAAAAAAAAAAGAGAGACTTAGAGAGATGGACAGTAATGCCCTTGGACTTCAATTCAAGAATAGAGGTCATTAAAATGAACATACTATCAAGGTTACTGTACCTATTCCAGTCACTACCGATACAAATACCACAGAATCAATTCAGGGAGTGGGACAGACTGATATCGAGGTTCATATGGGCGGGGAGAAGACCACGGGTCAGATATAAAACACTACAACTACCAAAGGAAGAGGGAGGGATGGCAGTACCCAGCCTACAAGATTATTACTATGCAGCACAACTGAGAGCAGTGACGTGCTGGTGTAACGACAGATATGAGGCAAGATGGAAAGACATTGAAAAAGAAGGGGAGGGATACAAGGTACAAGCTCTGGTGGGAGATAGGGAACTATTTAAAGAAAAAGAGGGACTATTAGATCCAATCACCAAATGCACCTTGACCATATGGAACAGAGTAGTAAAAACACACAAATTGGAGAAGCAGTCAGGGGTCCTGAGATGGGTAGCACATGACAAGAGATTCAAACCAGGGAGGTTAGACCATGGATTCAGAAGGTGGGAGAGGGGGGGGGGGGGCAACAGCGATATGCAAAATGATAGAGAAGGGAGAAATGCAGACACTACAAAAATTAAAGGAGAAATTTGGACTAGAAAACAGGGACCACTTCAGATATCTACAGGTTAGAGACTACTACAACAAAGAAATAAGGGGGGCCAAAGACGAGGAACAGAATGGAATAATAAAGATGATAGTATGGGCATACGAAGGGGGGCAAGGAAGAGTAATATCAGCAATATACCGGGCTATAATGACCAGCAAGGGACACACGACCGATTATATAAGGGAGAAATGGGAGAGAGAACTAGAGATAGGAATAACAGGGAAGGAATGGGGGAACATATGCGAGGTACAACATTCAACAACAGGATCGAGAATATGGAAAGAATTTGGATGGAAAAACATAATCAGATTCTTTATAACCCCAGAGCTGAAGGGAAAATATGCACCAACACAAAAAGCATGCTGGAGGATGTGTGGGAAGGAGGGGGCAAATCACACGCACATATTCTGGGGATGTCAGAAGCTGAAGGGGTATTGGGAGGAGATAGGGGAAGCAATGATCAGAATATTAGGATACGGGCTACCACAAACAGGACTGGTGCTTTACTTAGGAGACCTGACACACGAGGGAATACAAGGGGGGGACAAATATTTAATAAAGATAATGTTGATAGCGGCCAGAAAAGCAATAACGAGACTGTGGTACAAGGAAGACCCACCGACAATAGCAAAATGGGTAGGAATAGTGGAAGAAATACAGGATATGGAAAGGATAACACACATGCTGAGGTTACAGGAAGAGAAATTTGGGGAAAGATGGGGAAAGTGGGAGGATTATAAAAGGAACGAGAACGACATCACAGAGGAAGAACCAAATGCAACACAAGAGGGCGAAGGGTAAAGGAGGAAAGATGTTCAAGGAGGGTCTATGAACCCATGTCACACACCTGTGCTTTAGTTAGTATTTTCTATTTTGTTTTTGGGATATTACAATTGCTGAATGCTTTTATACCTTATTATTTATGTCTGTTTAACGGTGTGATATTAAATATTCAGGGATGATGTGGTTTGTGTATGGGTGAACCAAAAGGCAAAGTGAAAGTTAATAAACAAGAGAAAAAAAAAGAAAGGACGAAGGATAAGGGAAGAAAGAAGCTCAAGGAAGGTCTCTGGACCCAGATCACACATACAAACCTTAGTCAGCATTTATCATCTTTGAGTAGGAATTACCTGTTTATGCCTGTTTAAGGGAGATACACAATCAGCCTTTGTATCAAATACCTAGAAAACAACAGTAGGGGAACCAGACAACTAACCATGATACCCATGTAAATATTTATGTGCACTGTTTTTTCTTTTTGTTTTTATTGTGATGCTAGTTTCTTTATTTTTTATTATTTATTTTTTGTAAGTGCTGTCTGTCTAAAAACTGTTAATAAAAAATTTAAGTTTAAAAAAAATAAATAAAAAATGAACCCCTCGCCAGTCGCCACATCTCCATTAAATTGTACCAATGGGAGGATTTAGGGGAAATACACAGACAAGGAGAGATAATAAAAGAAGAATTATTATTATTGTTACCCTCCTGTTGAATGTCTTGTATTTCAGCTAAGGCTTCAGATGACATAATTCAGAGCCATGACTCCCTTTCATTGAGTTGGAGGAATCAAATCAGTGACTCATCACCTGAATGAATTTATAAGCCACAAAGAAACAATCCATACGGCTCTGCAGCTGACTGCCAGATATGGACCATAAAGGGAAAAAATATTTGAGTTTATGAAGGTGAAATATTCAAGATTCTTTACAGAACAGTGCAATGCTTTGGTACTGACAACTGACAATAGCATGTTTTATAATAAATAAAAAAGAGAGAAACGTTTTCAGTAACATTATGGGGTCAGGTCTTCATAATTTCACCCTTCCTGCCTAGTTTATTACACCTGTAATAACAGAACCGTTATTACTGTTGTTACGCCTGTAATACACACATAATGTCTGTTCCATATATAGGGGCCATGTGGAAACATGTGATACAGACAGATTCTAAATGTGTTGTCACCAGTGTCCCACTAATATCACTGATGCTGTGCTGTTGTTCCACTCCCACAAGTAAAGCAGGACAGGTGCAGGGTGGGGGAGGGAGGCTTGTGCTTTCGTGAGGCTCTGTCAAGTTATAGTGCTGATGGAGCAAAGATAGCATTGTTACTCGAGCTAATTCTAGGCAGGTGAAAATGACTAAAACCAGTCCTAAAATCTTCAGAATGTCAGAATGGCTTGACCAGTAGATGCTTGGTCTCCCATGCTTATGGGACTCGGGTTTGAATCCAGGTGGGTTACAGTGGTGACGCCGGATGGATTTCTCTTTGGGGGGAGGTCAGAGGGCGCAGAGTAGCCCAATCTGAAGTCGGAACGCTAGGACCTTAATCTGACATGAAATCACAGTGAACAAACAATAACAAATAAACGACACAAAGACAATGGGAAGCCATAGACACAGTACAGCACAGTCCAAGACACTTCGGATATCCACCCAAGCCCTGGTCTTCTTCCCACTTTGACTACCTAGGATGGCTTAGCGTAGACGACAGAGTACAGCAACTTGCAATGGGCCTGGTCTACAAGATGCACTACACCACACAGGTACCCATGTATATGTCGAAATACTTCCCAAAGGTCAGTGAATACCACGCCCACAACACCAGAGGGAGTTCCACAAATCATGTGCAACCCAGATTCGGCACAAACAAGGGACTAAACACATTTAGCAATTATGCCACAACAATGTGGAACGCCCTACCCATGCCCACAGGCGTGAATACTTTCCCCAAGGTGGTTGTCCTTCCGCGTTCGGTTTACGCGGCCTGATTGGCCACTGACGCTTCTCTCAACGCCCAATCGCGTTACTCCTAACGCTCGCTCCTAACTTTCAGAACTTCTCTCAGTTCCACAAGTCCATCACATCAGCTACCTACGCGTTACTCCTAACGCTCGCTCCTAACTTTCAGAACTTCTCTCAGTTCCACAAGTCCATCACATCAGCTACCTACCTGCATCAATATACTACTATCAACTAACTCGCTACCGCCGTGCATCAATATACTAACTAACTAGCACATCAATGCACTAACTACTACCGCCGTGCATCGCTATACTGCTACCGCCGTGCATCAATATACTAACTATTGATGTGATGTCGATTGATATGAATAGCTAGTTACGTTAATATAGAGATGAAAACAATACGTTATTTATATTGATGTGATGTCGATTGATATGAATAGCTAGTTACGTTAATATAGAGAGATGAAAACAATACGTTATTTATATTGATGTGATGTCGATTGATATGAATAGCGCGTTACGTTAATATAGAGAGATGAAAACAATACGTTATTTATATTGATGTGATGTCGATTGATATGAATAGCACGTTACGTTAATATAGAGAGATGAAAACAATACGTTATTTATATTGATGTGATGTCGATTGATATGAATAGCGCGTTACGTTAATATAGAGAGATGAAAACAATACGTTATTTATATTGATGTGATGCCGATTGATATGAATAGCGTGTTACGTTAATATAGAGAGATGAAAACAATACGAGGAAATGGGCTACGTTAATATAGAGGGATGAAAACGGGCTACGTTAATATAGAGAGATGAAAACAATACGAGGAAATGGGCTGTGGAACGGAAGCACTTGGGCTGTGGAACTGAAAGCTAGGCGCAACGCGATTGGGCGCTGAGAGAAGCGTCAGTGGCCAATCAGGCCGTGCAAACCGAACGCGGAAGGACAACCACCTTGGGGAAAGTATTCACGCGTCCCACAGCCGTAAAAAATATGTGAATCCCTACCCACATTCAAAACCGCTCTTAAAGAGCACCTACGGGAGGCTGCAATTCGAAACTGGCCACCGTAAATGTCCAAACCGCCCCCCCCCCCCCATATTATTAGCTTAATAGAATACGTCCAACTCGACGGTATGGTGCCAAACTATGACCATTCAACTATTAATCTACACGATATCTCAATGCCTATTCTGGGCCAAGTAGGCCTTACTACACCGCACGTGCGTCGTGGGGAGGCTTTTGCGTCTGTCACTCTGTTGGAGGGTAAAGAACTGGACTAAAAAGAAGTTCTACTTTACGAGCGCCATATATATATGCGCTATGAACAAATAGTACCATTCGTATTTCGCCCGGCATATTACTGCGCGGAACCAATGACAAACCAATTACATAATCCAACATATGTGTAAAGAAACAACATATTCCAGTTAACGGTATATTTCTTTAATGATTCGTTATAAATTGAGGAAGGTGAGGGGGCGCGGCGCGGCAGGAGCTTGGCGCTAGGAAGCTGGCGAGCGCGGCGCGGCAGGAAGGGGGCGGGCTAGCGTAGGGTCACGTGGGCGTCGTGGCCAATCAGAGGAACCCGGAAACTGAGCGCCGTTGTAGAAGGCATAGAGGCATCCCAATCTTCTGAAAATCACGTGATCGGCCCCCGATCACGTGATCGGATCGGCACATCCCTAGTCCTAATCCTATCTCCCATATTCTGGTATTTAAATGTCCAGAATTGGGGTCAGAGTTCACCTACATTGTCATCTTTGGAGTGAAACAGCTGAACTTGAGGTGAGAGACTTTTGGTCTGCATCCCCTTAACAATTGTGTGTATTGAGCCGTACTGTTTTGTACCCATTCTGCAATCTGTTAAATAAAGTTTTCATTCATTCATTCTCGCAGCGGAGTACTGTGCTCCAGTCTGGAGCAGAAGCCCACACGTGAAAAAGGTCGATGCGGCTACTAACAACGCCCTCCGGATCATCACTGGATGCCTGAAGCCTACCCCGTCTTCCTGCTGCCAGTCCTTGCAGGAATCGCACCAGCTGGCCTACGACGAGAGGCTGCCCTGCCACTCTCGCCCTAGCAAGGAAAGCAGTGAAGCATGAATGGCACATCCTACACAACACCACAACGACAGCAACACATCTGAGCAGAATCAAGGCGGCAGCCTAGAAGAGAGAGTGGAAGAGTGCTGGGCCAACCCGCATCCACCACTACATCTGGGATCCAGGAGATGGCGCCACAGGAGACGATCTTCCATGCCGGAAATGGACTCGCTTCAAAGCATCATTGAAGAAGTGGGGCCTGGTAGACAGCGCTGTATGCGAGTGTGGAGACCCTGACCAGACTGTTGAGCATATCCTGACCATCTGCCCCCTATACAGACCACCCTCGGAAGCCAGTCTCTTTGACGTGGGACCAGAGATAAGGGCATGGCTACAAGATACGGAGTTGGACCTCTGATGTTACATGGAAGAAGAAGAAGAAGAACAGTAACATAGACACAGTACATCACAGTACAGTAGCATAGACACAGTACAGCACAGTAACAGACACAGCATAGTACAGTAACATAGACACAGTACAGTAACAGACACAGTACAGCACAGTACAGTAGCATAGACACAGTCACAGTACAGTAACATAGACACATTTACATTTACATTTAGTCATTTATCTCAGGGGTTCCCAAACTTTTCAGGCCGCGACCCCCAAATAACGGTTTCAGAGAGCCGCGACCCCCACTATTATAGGAGGTAAAAAAAATTAATTAAAAAAATTTAAATAAATGGAAATGTATGGTTGAAACATGCACACATTCAAACGCACACACACTAATAAGCATTGGAGGCTTTTAACCAGGGCCGGACTGGGGAAATCATTCAGGCCAGGAAATATAGTGCAAAATATAGCCCCAGTCAGGCCACCTTTTGAGCACGGGGTCTGGGGGTCTCTCACCAGGAAATTTCTTGTTACAAAGACTTCATTTCCTGCATTCTGCTGCAGGCATTTTTTATTTGTACCCTTTAAATGCCAGTGTTTGTGATGGTATCACAAATTATTGTTAAAAAACGGGCTAGCATATGTATGATTAGCAACAACACTGATTTTGATGGATTTTCTGTTTTTTTGTAATGTCAGATTGAAAATAATACAATCTTTTATTCAACTTCAGCCCTGATCATAACACCACATATTCATTTAATAATTCTAACCCTTTAAATGCCAGTCTGATGGCATATATTTGCAATATATCAAATGCAAAGTAGATTTTTCTGGGGGGGATTATTACAGGCTAACATGTGTCAATGATTAGCAACAACAGTTTTTTGTAAGGGTCCCGCCTCCACCAATCACATGCGGCTCCCTTTGTGTGTGTGTGAGAGCAAGAGAGAGAGATAGTTCTCCAACTTGTGTGAGTTGCAGTGATCTCCTGGTTGTTCCCCACCTAGGTTATCTAACTATTGCGCTGTTGCAACTAGAAACACTGGCCTGGCCTGCTTCTAAAAAAAAATAAAAAATCTTTTGGACTTTTTTTTCCTTTTCTTTTTTTACTCATCTGGCGACGGCTGCAGATAGATCTAGGAGAATCAGGACAGAGGAGAGGCCTTTCGCTTTTGCAAAGTGAAGTGCCTCTGTGACCGCAATGAGGGCCGTTTCTGTGGAGTGGCCAGTCCGGAAGCCAGACTGATTAGGGTCTAGGAGGTTCTGTAAGAGATAAGCAGTAAGTTGGTTGGATACAGCACGTTCAAGTGTTTTAGAAAGGAAGGAGAGAAGAGAGACAGGACGATAGTTGCCTATGACGGTGGGGTTCAGGTTTTATTTTTTTTATGAGGGGCGTGACTCTGGCTTGTTTTAGGGAGGTGGGGACCACCCCCGAGTTGAGTGAGGAGTTGATGGTTGCAGTTAGGAATGGGAGGATGTCCGGTGCTATGGTCTGGAGGAGTGGGGAGGGTAGCTGGTCCAGCTGGCATGTAGGTCATGCCAGCTGGACGGTTCAATGTTACCAGTGTCAGGGTCTCGGCTTCTGTAATGGGAGAGAAAGATGACAGAGTGAAGGATGAGGTTCTCGATTCAGTATTTGGAATGGGTGGGGGTTGGGAGAAGGCGCTGCGGATGTTCTCCACTTTTTCCTCAAAGAAGATTGCGAAGTCACAGTACAGTAGCATAGACACAGTACAGTAACATAGATGCAGTACAGTAACAAACACAGTACAGTACAGTAACATAGACACAGTACAGTAACATAGATATAGTACAGTAACAGACACAGTACAGTAACATAGATACAGTACAGTAACAGACACAGTACAGTAACATACGGTAGATACAGTACAGTAACAGACACAGTACAGTAACATAGATACAGTACAGTAACATATACACAGTACAGTAACATAGATACAATACAGTACAGTAACAGACACAGTACAGTAACATACGGTAGATACAGTACAGTAACAGACACAGTACAGTAACATAGATACAGTACAGTAACATATACACAGTACAGTAACATAGATACAATACAGTACAGTAACATAGACACAGTACAGTAACATAGATACAATACAGTACAGTAACATAGACACAGTACAGTAACATAGACACAGTACAGTAACATAGACACCTGTACAGTAACATATACACAGTACAGTAACATAGATACAATACAGTACAGTAACATAGATACAGTACAGTAACATAGACACAGTACAGTAACATAGATACAATACAGTACAGTAACATAGACACAGTACAGTAACATAGATATAGTACAGTAACAGACACAGTACAGTAACATATATACAGTACAGTAACATATACGCAGTACAGTAACATAGATACAATACAGTACAGTAACATAGATACAGTACAGTAACATAGACACAGTACAGTAACATAGATACAATACAGTACAGTAACATAGACACAGTACAGTAACATAGATACAATACAGTACAGTAACATAGACACAGTACAGTAACATAGACACAGTACAGTAACATAGATATAGTACAGTAACAGACACAGTACAGTAACATAGATACAGTACAGTAACATACACAGTACAGTAACATAGATACAATACAGTACAGTAACATAGACACAGTACAGTAACATAGATACAATACAGTACAGTAACATAGACACAGTACAGTAACATAGACACCTGTACAGTAACATATACACAGTACAGTAACATAGATACAATACAGTACAGTAACATAGACACAGTACAGTAACATAGGCACCTGTACAGTAACATATACACAGTACAGTAACATAGATACAATACAATACAGTAACATAGATACAATACAGTACAGTAACATAGATACAGTACAGTAACATAGACACAGTACAGTAACATAGATACAATACAGTACAGTAACATAGACACAGTACAGTAACATAGATATAGTACAGTAACAGACACAGTACAGTAACATAGATACAGTACAGTAACATATACACAGTACAGTAACATAGATACAATACAGTACAGTAACATAGACACAGTACAGTAACATAGATATAGTACAGTAACAGACACAGTACAGTAACATAGATACAGTACAGTAACAGACACAGTACAGTAACATAGATACAATACAGTACAGTAACATAGACACAGTACAGTAACATAGATATAGTACAGTAACAGACACAGTACAGTAACATAGATACAGTACAGTAACAGACACAGTACAGTAACATAGATACAATACAGTACAGTAACATAGACACAGTACAGTAACATAGATACAATACAGTACAGTAACATAGACACAGTACAGTAACATAGACACCTGTACAGTAACATAGATATAGTACAGTAACAGACACAGTACAGTAACAGACACAGTACAGTAACATAGATACAATACAGTAACATAGACACAGTACAGTAACATAGATACAATACAGTAACATAGACACAGTACAGTAACATAGATACAATACAGTAACATAGACACAGTACAGTAGCATGGATACAATACAGTACAGTAACATAGACACAGTACAGTAACATAGACACAGTACAGTAACATAGATATAGTACAGTAACAGACACAGTACAGTAACATAGATACAGTACAGTAACAGACACAGCACAGTAGCTAGTAACAGTTGGCCTGCATGTAAATAATCCCAAGCAACGGCAATGTCAAAGCTGAAACCATGGGATTTTAAAGATTTCAGATCACTTAATAGGACATACACAGTACATAGTATTGCTGTGTTTATTTGAAGGAACTTTTTTTTTTTATAAACTTTTATTTATAGCATTTTCAGCTTTTTCTGGCCACGCAGGACCGATAGAGGGAGAGAGGGAGAACGGGAGGAGAGGTAGGGAAGACATGCTGCAAATGGTCGCCGGGACTGGGAAACGAACCCGGGACGACCGCTTCGCGACTCAGCGCGCTATGTGGTGTGCTACTGGAGCGCCCCTATTTGAAGGAACTTTTTAATATTACGAAAGGGGATGTGCTGTGTGGCAGTAGAATTCCTGAAATACTTGTATTATGCAGTACTATATCACACTTGTTTATGTATAATAGAAACATTCCTTGGGATCAGGGTGGAAAGGAATCCCAACCTGAGCATGACTTAAAGGAAAAAGTTGGCGTGTTCCTATAAGAGCAAAATGGCCGTTGTGTGAATATGGTCAATTGTGCTATTAGACAATACTGTAAGAAACAATTTTGCAGCTGTCAAATGTTCTACTTCCATAACCCCAACCTTCTCCTTCTTCTCACATAATTGTATATATCTGTACCATGACCCGGACAGTTTCCCGGGGGGACATTCTGTCTCTTGTGTCTTGAGTTCTGTGTGGAGAGAACTAGAGTGGCTCCACTCTTGTTCTTTGGAATGGACTAGTAAATGGATCTCACAATGGATCTGTGTGTCTTAGAAACAGTGAAGTCGTGGTTTCCCAGGCTTCCCCTGAAATGTGTATGAAAGAAAGGGAGATAGAGAGAGAGAGAGAGAGTGTGTGTTAGGCCTGCACAATATTGGGAAAATTTACATTGCATATATTTTTTCTTTGATATACAGGAGCACCACCATTTCACCAGATATACAGTATGCAGCTTTTAACTTCAATAGCTCCATTTGGAAAGAATGAATAACTCTGGCAATGATTATAGTGATTCTGGGGGCAAATGAGGCGGTTATTTAATACTCTGGTTGACTCATCATGACACCATTGTAATAACTCATCTATAAATCCAGGCTAAAGGTCATGATCCAACCTGATATTAATAATGCATGCTGCTCACCATGAAATAAAGATGTTAATTTATGAATGGGTGGAGGAAGGGTGGTGTCTAGAGGAGATCCAGGACATTACAGGCTATTTATCACTGTTCTTTAGTTTAAAGCACATTAAAATTAGAATTAACATCCTTAAAGGTGCTTTAGATAAAAATGTTTTTTTAATAATAATAAAAATAATTATAATACATCTACAGAGCTTTTATGAAGGTGCAGAATAAAATTATTGCTTTTCCCGCAAAATAATGATTGATTGAATAATGAATATATCATTTAAAAAAAATTGCAGGTCCAAAATGTATGTTGTTCTTTACATCTTGCAGGTATGTATCCCCTCCCTACTTCCCATTTCTCCATGTGGAACGCACCTGATTGGATAAATGACATGCTGGTGCTCTAGTGCTGTTATGGTTTGTAACCGACCCCAATCGCACAACACAAGACAGGTATGAGAGTAAGCCAAAACAGGGCAAATATTTATTATAGAACAAAAAGCGGCACAGTCCCTTTAAGGGAGAACACAAAAACATTAGAGTCAAAGAAATATGGAAAATGCGGCACTGTGCCTTTAAGAGGCGAACAGGCTAAGGGACTAAGGCTAAGGGCCAGGGCTAAGGACCAGGGCTAAGTGTCAGGGCCAGGACCAGGGGCACTGGAGAGGGGGACAGGGACAGAGGCCCGGAGAGGCGGGCTGGAGACAGGGACAGGGTGAGGGCCAGAGCTGCTTACAGGGATGAGGACAGGGTTCCGACGGCGGAGGCCTGGCACGGGGACAGGGGCCCGACAGCGGAGGCCTGGCACGGGAACAGGGGCCCGACGGCGGAGGCCTGGCACGGGGACAGGGGCCCGACGGCGGGGGCCTGGCACGGGGACAGGGACCCGACGGCGGAGGTCTGGCACGGGGACAGGGGCCCGACGGCGGAGGCCTGGCACGGGGACAGGGGCCCGACAGCGGGGGCCTGGCACGGGGACAGGGGCCCGACAGCGGGGGCCGGGCACGGAGACAGGGGCCCGATAGCGGGGGCCGGGCACGGAGATCCTCCTCCTCGGATGCTGCAGACGGGCAGCGCAGAACAAAGGGGGTCCCAGGGGACCGGGATGGGTACACGCCGTCCTCCCGTGGAATACTAGGGAGCGACGACAAGCCTCACCCCAGGAACGAGGATCACGAAGAGACGCCTTCCTCCCGTGGAATCGGGAGCGATGGCGTGCCGCCTTGACGTCTGGAGTGGGAACACTGGAAAACCTCCCGTAGAGAATTAGAGAGCGAAGACGGTGTCCCACTCCAGGCAAACGGCGACAGGTGGTGATGGCTGGGCCGTCGTCTCACGCCGGAGACGCGGCAGGTGATGGTGACGTACAGAATGGTAACGTACAGAACTCCATGAACACAGACACAGATACAGAACGACCCGACCAGGACTGGAAGGGAGGTCAGGTATATAAAGCCCTCTGGGGCGCTAATCATAAACTATGACAGCTGCGTGAAGGTAGTCCAAGGGTGGGGGCTGGTGAAGAGTAGAGGAGAGTAAAATCATCGCAAGGGTGGGGGCTGGTGAGGGAGAGTAGACAGGGAAAAGTTGAGGGAACAGGCGAATCCTCACAAGTGCGGCATCTAGTGGCTCAATGTTATATATAGCACCTTTAACGTCCATCACAAAATAAAAACATTGCGTCCTTCACATGATGATGATATGCGTGATATATCCATGCTGAAACTATATATTGTGCTGCCCTAGTGTGTGTGTGTGTGGGGGGGGGGCTCTTTTAACACTACACTCACCAGATGAGATTGGTACACATGCATACGACACCATTATTCACAAATAAATAGGAAGGCTGATACATAAAGTCAAACTTACTGGAATGCTTTCTGTGGTGGAGGTACAAAGATCCACCAGACAACAATGGGTTGAACATGCCATGATGTCATGATGTTAGAGATAATACGATGAGAAACTCACTCACACACACAGAGAGAGCCAGAAGAAGCCATTTAGAATTCCTGCAGGTTTTCTTCTGCTCAGCCAGCCAGGCCTCCATCCTACTGTTACAGTCATTATTCCCTGTAAGCAGCCTGTTCAGGGTGTACTTAGATAAGCATGAATGGATGTTGTGAGGATTTAAAGAGGCACTCACTCTCATCTCTGCAACAGATCAATTACACTCTCCAGAGTGACTGGTTAATCTGCTGCGCACCTAATTTATGCACTACCATGTCCTGACATAACAGGGCATTGTAAGCCCTTGTTCCATCTAATGAGCTTTACACTTTACACTTTAAACTGGCCCCTGTAAATGTCCTAACCCAGTGTTTCTCAAAGTGGGGGGCGCATGACAGGGGGGGCCTTGAGATAATTTTATTTTTTGGATTACAGAAAATTATCACTAAAGTGCTATCTGTTGCAGCTGCACTGTTCTACATGAAAATACCATATTTGGATAAGTTTGACCATTTCTCAAAATCTGAAAATCATTATTTAATAAAACACAGAAAAGGATCACCAAGTTACTCTCGATAAAAAAAACCTTTACAGACAACATTGAGACAAAGCTTCCTGACACATCTCCATCCAAACTCTTGGAAGAACTCATTGAAATCTCATCTGATACCACCTGGAGAGCTAGTTTCAGAGTGTGGTGCTGAGTACCAAGTATCTCATGATGCAGCAGTTAAGGTGTTGATGCCATTCAGCACCACATTATCTGTGTGAAGCTGGCTTTTCATCCATGACAGCTCTGAAAACAAAATATAGGGCCAAGTTGAGCCTTGAGGATGACATGCGTGTTGCCTTGTCAAAGGCTAACAGCAATAAAGACTGTTTGCTTATTTCCTATGTTCGCTTTGTAAATTCCCAGTCACTGAGTGAAGATCTGCTGTTTTGCAAATATGTCAACAGAGCGACAGCTGATGAGCTCTTCAAAATTATTGACAGTTACCTGACAGAACATGGACTGAAATGGGAGAACTGTGTGGGCTTTTGCTCTGACGGTGCGCAGGCCATGGCAGGGAAAAGAAGGGGGCTACAGGCGCTCATCAAGGGGGTCTCGCCAAACGCGCAATGGACGCACTGTAAATTCACAGAAAGGCGCCAGCGTCAAGACAGCTTAGCCCTGAGCTGAATGAGGTTTTGACAGAAGTTATAAACGTGGTAAATTTCATCAAAACCCGACCCCTGAAAGCGCGCCTGTTCTCTGCGCTGTGTGAGGAGATGGGAGCTGACCATTCTGCAGTGCTGTTTCACAGCCAGGCAAGGTGGCTCTCGCGAGGGAAGGTGTTGTCAATTTGAAAGGTCACGATATTGGTGTTATTTCAATAAATTTAAACATGGCCCATTTCATGACTTTTGTTGGGGCGAGGGGGGGGAGGGGGGCCCAAGATATTTTGGTCCGCCAAAGGGGGGCCTGACAGAAAAAGTTTGAGAAGCACTGTCCTAACCCAACCCCCTCCAATGTACAGTAATTTACCTAATATGGTTTTGTCAATATTCCAATGTACAGTTTTGCTTGTTTGTACAGTTCCCCCCCCCAACCCCCTCCAATGTACAGTAAATTACCTAGTATGGTTGTCAATATTCCAATGTACAGTCTTGCTTGTACAGTTGTACAGTATTTCCCCCCCCCCAACCCCTCCTACCCAACCCCCCCCACCCCCCCCCCCCCCACCCAACCTCCTCCAATGTACAGTTTTTACGTCAAATGTATATACTCCCTTTTCTGGACTCTTTTTGTATCACAAACAGTACTGTATTTGCAAATCTGGTATGTCATAAATGTATAGATGTAGCAGTACTGTCTATCTGTATGTCATGTATGTCATATATGTCCTGATGAATTGAAAATGGGGGACCCTGATGTAAACAAGACGAAAGTCTTTCTCTGGTCTGCATCCCCTTAACAATTGTGTGTATTGAGCTGTACTGTATTGTACCCATTCTGCAATCTGTTAATAAAGTTTTCAATCAATCAACACTAGTGGGTTTTTAGTTAACTTAAAAGCCATTTAGTTAACTATCTTCCAAAATATCAATTAAAGATGCTAAGCAGAATTGGTGGAAAGATAGGGTGGAACAAACACATTTGGCATAGCTAAAATAGAACTACAATTAGTTCTAAAGGCTAGCTTTAGAGGAACAGTTCTGACCGACCTCTTGCCATACTAGGTAGGTCAGACACTTAAATCAAAACCTTTTTCATTACAAATGTAAATGAGATGTGGAAGCCAGGTTTCTGACGTCTCGTTGTGAGTCAATAGCAGGTTCGCTGCTCGTTGTCTCCTGACCTGGGAGAGAATGAAGCGAGACAGTGACAAACCAGGTCCCATAGTCTTTAATAACCACAGGAAAACTCCCATTTGACAGGATCTGCCAGGGATCCTCTGGTCACAGGTAGCACTGTCAGGAACCCTCTGGCCATAGCTAGCACTGTCAGGGATCCTCTGGTCACAGGTAGCACTGTCAGGGATCCTCTGGTCACAGGTAGCACTGCCAGGGATCCTCTGGTCACAGGTAGCACTGCCAGGGATCCTCTGGCCACAGATAGCACTGTCAGGGATCCTCTGGTCACAGGTGGCACTGTCAGGAACCCTCTGGCCACAGGTAGCACTGTCAGGGATCCTCTGGTCACAGGTAGCACTGTCAGGAACCCTCTGGTCGCAGGTAGCACTGTCAGGGATCCTCTGGTCACAGGTAGCACTGCCAGGGATCCTCTGGTCACAGGTAGCACTGTCAGGAACCCTCTGGCCACAGGTAGCACTGCCAGGGATCCTCTGGTCACGTGTAGCACTGTCAGGGATCCTCTGGTCACAGGTAGCACTGTCAGGAACCCTCTGGTCACAGGTAGCACTGTCAGGGATCCTCTGGTCACAGGTAGCACTGCCAGGGATCCTCTGGTCACAGGTAGCACTGCCAGGGATCCTCTGGTCACAGGTAGCACTGTCATGGATCCTTTGGTCACAGGTAGCACTGTCAGGGATCCTCTGGTCACAGGTAGCACTGTCAGGGATCCTCTGGTCACAGGTAGCACTGTCATGGATCCATTGGTCACATGTAGCACTGTCAGGAACCCTCTGGTCACAGGTAGCACTGTCATGGATCCGTTGGTCACATGTAGCACTGTCAGGGATGCTCTGTGGTCACAGAAAGCGCTTGCTTAGGAAATGTCATTTTTCTCCACATTATGTATCCCATTGGATTTTAATCTTGCAGACACTGTGGGAAGGTGTGCAGTAGTGAGCCAGATGTACCAGCCAAACAAAACCCTGACTCACTCTCACATGTCTGTGGAAGATGATGCATGTTGCCATGAATGTTTGAATAAAACCCTGCACAACAGACCAGCCATTATAACATTATATAATGTTAGACTCAACTGACTGTAAATAAATCATCCAAATTTCAGTCAACAATAATAGGGTAATTCAATAAACGGGAAAGCATTATTCATTGGCTCTCTTTTACAACTTGAGTTCAGTCTATCTTCTCTTCCTTTTCGTCATATTTCATAAATCTCATTTTAGCACTGTGGATCAGGTACATAAATATGGTGGTCTCCTTGTTTTATGTCATTATTTATTCGTACTACTCACAAGTAAGTCATTTGACCAGGGGAGTGGATCGTCGGCCCTCACATTAGTAAGAAAACTGTATTTTCCCAGTCTCCAAAATTACCGCAGACTCGACACATGAAAATTCCTTCGATCCACTCCACTGATCAAATTACTTACTCGTGAGTAGTATGTCCGTTGATAAAGAAAATCAATGTCCACAGCCGCTCCAGTGCGAAGTAAAGATATCCAAATGGTTTATTTGCAAAGTCTTTCTTTATAGAAGGGGTCCTAAATCTACTTTCCTAAATATTCCTGTCACTACTACAAATACTACTACAAGTGGCTCCTACTAGCCACAAGTACTAATACAAGATACAAGTACTACTACAAGTGGCTCCTACTAGCCACAAGTACCAATACAAGCTACAAGTACTACAAGGTAAGAAAACTGTATTTTCCCGGTCTCCAAAATCACAGCAGACTCGACACATGAAATTTCCTTCGTAATGTGAAAGCCGTAAATCCACTTGCTGGCTTCTGGCTTCAGTCCATTGTTGAGTCCATCCGTTCAGTCCTGTTCAGTCTGGTTCCGCTTATATAGAGACCCAAATGTTCTAGAATGTCGGTTATGACATCATACGGTGACATCACAAAGGTTCCATAACTTTCTATCATGACGTCATACTGTGGTCCTAGAATGTTTTACGTTCTAGAAAGTTCTATTATGACATCACCACAAACGTTCCAGAATGTTCTATGTTCCATTTTCCTCTTGGAACAGAGTTTTCTTACTAATGATTGAAAATGGAGCCAACACTACATCATTATACAGTAGCTCCAGCAGGCAGGAAATGCCAACCATTAAAAAATTGGGTCCTCTTTCCTCTTCGCGGTGTACAAAAAACCAAAAAAAAAAAGCCTATGAGCTCACCTACAGACAGACAGGAGGACATGTGGTTGCTCCCCTTCCATAAGAGCTGAAATTGTCACATTTGTGAAATGGCTTTGAAAATATATTATTACAGTTGAGAATTAGCCATGTGAGAGGTTGAAATCAATGGAAAATCTTAGCAATTTCAACAAGGTCGAACCCCCAATCCTGTTGTGAGACAAACAGTCTCGGCCATTGGGTAAGGGGTGTGTGTCCGCCTGGTCACTTTGCAGGCCATTCGTAAAAAATTTCTGTTAAAAAAGAACTACGTATCCCACGATTCCTTGCGCTAAGGCAGTTTTGTCTCTGTCCGTATTCTGTGCTTTGGACTCAGAATTTGAGGCTGAACCCTGGGCCCACTGCGGAAGCACCCTGGTTGCTAGTTGTCAGGTGGAAGCCTGAGTCTTTCAAGTCATCATCGCCCAGCTGACTGTAGCCCAGGCCTCCCTCGGGGGGATGAGGGCTAGTGCCTCTCTTCACCCGCTGCTGTTCGCTCTTGGCCGGCCAGGTGGGGAACATGGACGGGTCAATGGGCAGCGGAGACTCGTGGAAGTACTCGTGATTCAGCGCCTCGTCCGACAGGATCCGCTTGCTGGGGCAGTAGGTGAGGAACTTAGTCATGTGGTCGAAGCCTTGGTCGGAGAGCAGAGCTCCAAAGCGTTTTCGCAGGTTGTTGTTGTAGGGGTACTTTGTGAAAGTCATCTTCTTTATAGCAGGCATCTCATTGTAGCCTGGCCAGATCTTCTCACTGGGCGACCCCAGGTCCTTAAAAATCTTGTTAATCTGGTCAATTTCAGATTTTCCAGGGAAGAGAGGTTTCTGGGTGAGGAGCTCGCCAAAGATGCAGCCCACCGACCACATGTCCACCGCCGTGGAGTACACCTTGGCTCCCAGCAGCAGCTCTGGGGATCGGTACCACAGACTGACCACCAAAGGGGTGTAGGGCTTCAGAGGAGAGCCGTACTCCCTCGCCAAACCAAAGTCACCGATCTTGAGGATGCCTTTGTGGCTCAGCAGCAGGTTGGAGGTCTTCAGGTCACGGTGGAGGATCCAGTTGTCATGGAGATGGTGGACACCCCTCAGCAGCTGAATCATCAGGGTCTTCACTTCCCCTGGCAGGAAGGGCTGCTTCATCGTCTCCATCAGACTCTTCAGGTCATGTTCCACGTAGTTCATCACAATGTAGATCTTGTCCATGTTGCTCCCAACCACTATCTCCCTGACGGTGACTATGTTTGGATGTTGTGCCTTCAGGATAGTGTTGATTTCTCTCAGAGAGGTGATGGGGAAGCCCTCCTTCTCCTTCTCCATCTTCAGCCTTTTCAAGGCTACGATCTCATCTGTCTTCTTTTCCTTGGCTCTGTAGACCACACCATAGGTCCCCTCCTCGATCCTGTTCAGACACTGGAACTCCTCAACGCTCCGACAACCCTGCAGAGCAGGCAGGTATTTGGGCAGTTCCTTCTTCAGCTCCAGAGGGGAGATTGGCGGAGAGTCCGGGATGTAGTTCTCTGGCGTGGGGGAGCGGGAGTGGGTCTGTGACTGAGGGGTGGGTTCTCCGTCTCCCAGCTCATCATCGTCCTCCTCCACGTCGTCCATGTCCTCACCGCTCTCCTCCGTGGTGTCGTGGTCAAAGCGGGACTCTGGCACTGTGGGAATATCGGTGCCATTCTCCCTCTCCTCGTCAAACTCATCAGACTGCTCCTCATCACTCACGTCTTCTGCGCTCTGGTCAGACCTCACAGACCTCACAGACCCTGAGGCAGACTCCCCCTCCTCTCCCTCACTCTGGCTGCTGGACTCATCTTCATCATCGTCGTCGTCGTCCAAGGCAGATCCAGATCCTATAGAGGACTCTCCTGTGCTGGTCTTTCTCTCATTGTCACTGATGTCCTGCAGGTCTGCCAGCAGGTCCTCCTTAGCAACATCACCTTTCTCCTCCTTCAGCCCTGCGCTTTTCCGCGTCTCACTGGGGTCCGATCTGTCCCGGGGGGCCCGACTGGGGCTGCGGCTCCGGTGACTCTGTTTGGCCTTGTCGTCGTATTCGTCGGGGAGGGCCCGGTGGTGGGTTGGCACCGCTTCCCTGTGCCCCGAGACGCGCTCTTTGCGGCGATCATCGGCCCTCCTCTCCCTCTCCTTGAGCTCACGCTGCTCTTTTTGCTGCTGCTCACGAATCTTACGGTCACGCTCGCGCTGGCGTTCCAGCTGCTCCAGTCTGTCCCTGTAGCCCGGGGAAGATGGGGGAATCCTGTCAGGAACGCTCCACACGGTTCCCTCAAACTGTCCATCTTGACTCTCTCTGCGGGAGTGAGCTCTGGCCTGCTCCCGTCTCTTCTGTCTCTCCAAGTCTCTGCAGGCCTTGTCCTCATCCCACTGACGCCTCCTGCGCTCGCTCTCACGCTCTTTGTCTTTGGGCCGGACGTGTTTCCCTGCTCCCTCTGCAGAGTGACTGCGACAACATCTTTTGTCTTTTCTCTTCTCCTCCTTTCTGTGGTGAGTTTTGTCTTTTCTGGCCATTTGCTGGGTAGGCTTGATTGCTAGTGATTCATCCTCCTCTCCCCTGTCTTCAGTAGAGTCTTCCCGTGGGTACGGGGAATTACGAATCGTTATTTCCATTCTGTCCCGTAGTTCTCCTTCCTCCGGAGTGTCCCGCTTAGCTTCCGATTCATCCGTCTGTGGAACAGGGCATGGGGTGCAATTTTTCTGGCACTTGGGTTCCTCTAGTTCCTCTAGTCTGCGTTTCTTCTCCAGGAGAATCTCATCAAGTGTCTTCACTTTCCAGGTCTCCTTTTCATCCTCCATCAGCGCCCACTCTCCACCACCTGAGAGCCTTGCATCTCATTCAGTAACTTCGTACTTTCACTGAAAATATGGTCTGCGGTATTCGGAAACACCGGAAGTCATTCACAGTAATGTGAGGGCCGACGATCCACTCCACTAGTCAAATTACTTACTTGTGAGTAGTACGTCCGTTGATAAAGAAAAGCAATGTCCACAGCCGCTCCAGTGCAAAGTAAAGATATCCAAATGGTTTATTTGCAAAGTCTCTCTTTACAGAAGTGGTCCTAAATCTACTACAAGTGGCTCCTACTAGCTACAAGTACTAATACAAGCTACAAGTACTACTACAAGGTAAGAAAACTGTATTTTCCCAGTCTCCAAAATCACAGCCGACTCGACACATGCAAATTCCTTCGTAATGTCAAAGCCGTAAATCCACTTGCTGGCTTCTGGCTTCAGTCCATTGTTGAGTCCATCCGTTCAGTTCTGTTCAGTCTGGTCGAAGATGCAAAACTGCCGTTCTGAGAAACGCCCGCTTATATAGAGACCCAAATGTTCTAGAATGTTCGGTTATGACATCATACGGTGACATCACGAAGGTTCCATAAGGGCATGCGTCCACCTAGCTCACATTTCCAGCTGAAAAACGCTGGCAGTGCGCCGGTAGTGCTGGGATGAAGCCCATCTTGTAGCGAGATGACAGAGAGAAAGAAATCTAGCGACAGCCATCTTTTTATCGTATTTTACTGACGCGGTTTTGCGCATATAGCATATTTTAATACACTTTATTGTATATTAAATATATATATAGTTATTGCCTGACACCACAGTTCACCCGTTGCTTTTTATTAGCTTTTTTTTAGTGTATTCGTGTAGTTATTAGTGTATTTGTGCCCTCATACTGCTCCTGTCTCTTGTGGGCAGGCAGGCAGGCAGGCAACTCCGTTGTCAGGTTACAAACAGAGTGGTAGATATGACTGGCTGTGATTGGTTGTCTGAAAATGCGCTCAGCTCATCACTCTGAAAAGTTCCGAAAGTTTCAACTTTAAACGCTGGGTGCTGCCGCACAAAAAGGCTGAAAAGCGCTGAAAAAAGAAGCCGACTGCAGCGCATTTCCTATAGGCGGCAGCATGCGGCCGCATACGCTCCCTCCCCATTGGGATCAATTGACAAAAACGCTTGCGCCCAGAAATATGCGGCAGGTGGACGCGGGCGCAAACTTTCTATCATGACGTCATACTGTGGTCTAGAATGTGCTATGGTCTAGAAAGTTATATTATGACATCACCACAAACGTTCCAGAATGTTTTATGTTCTAGAAAGTTCTATTACGACATCACCACAACTAGAAGGTTCTATGTTCTAGAATGCTCTATTATGACAAATACGCCGGTTCAATGACTTTATCTAAATCCAATCAATATTAAACATTCATATAATACAATAACCTAAATATATATAGCTTTGGCTCTTACACCGGCCCCTAATTGTCCTTCTAATCTAGAAACAATTACTAACTACTAAAAACCAAGGAGCCAAACCAAACACTATTTCAACTGATAAGTGTCTCCGCTGCGGGATAACCAATACCTGGTGCCAGAGGTCACTAGTACATGGCACACCGTAGGAGGACGGTCTTTACCACCGCCTCATGCCGCTTCTTCTTCACGAAGATCCATCGGTGTCTGTACCTCAGACTGTGTGAGCGAAGCATTCATCTCCCTCCTCTGGCGACACAGCCTCAGCAGAGTGCTTCTAAGCTTCAGCATCCAACCGGCTGCCTTCTGGAGACGGTTCCAATTGGAATAACATTCCTGGAACTGCTGAACTGTGTCGACCTGCTCTTCAGCTGCAGTAGCGCTGACCACGGCGTTCTTTACCTCTGGGTCCTCCGTGGTTAGGTCCCCATGGGGTTCTGGGGCCATTCCTCTTCAGGCTTGGTGAGGAATTCCAGCCCCTGTATCCAAGTCTCATTGCGCAGGACTGGCATCCGATGTCCGATGTCTCCCTCACGTACCTTGCTTCCTCATAGGCAGCTTTGTTATTAATATGTAGAACTGTAGGGTGGGGAAGCTGGCAGACTCTGCAGCTAATCTTCTCTTGGCAGTCCTTGCTCATGTGACCCCGTTTCAGACAGCTGAAACATAGGCCTTTACTCTGGAGAAATTCTATCTTCTCCTTGTGAAGAGACTTCTTCAGCTTGTTGCATTGCTCCAGGGCATGCTGTCCTCCTTGGCAGAAGAGGCAAGGGTTGGAGAAGGTACAGAGGGTATCCCCCTCGTGGCTTGCTTTAGCCTCTGCCGGGTGCTGGACTGCTGTAGCAGCTGTTGTGAAGCTTCCCCGAGCGCCGCTATTTCTGGCGGTCCTCTCATTTTTGTGAGCCTTAGCTTGGCTCTGGTTTCCCTCTGTGATGTTGCCGAAGAGCGGGTGTGCCGCCCATGGATGCATGACGAGGACTCCGAGTTATTTAATTACAGATGGCTTGTTTTATTGATGCAAATTCTTGAATGAGGCTAGCGGAGCTAGCTAGCATCATGTGACTGTAGCATCACGTTCATCACCACCGTAGAACTACAATGCAGGAAATAATGACAATCAATATTCATACATTCATACATAGAATTACAAAAACAAAACGAAAATGTGTGAATAACCTCTACTAACCACTTTGGCCTGCTTGCAGCTCAATGGGAGGGGGTTTATCTTCAAATCTCTAGTATTTAGTCTTTTAGCTTTGACAAAATAAAGTGCACAAATCTGCTGCGCTGTCTTCTTCTACACGTCTTGGCACGCTCTGCCTGATCTGATCAAACTACGGCAAGTCAGAGCGGGAGACAGGAAGTGATCCGTCACATGAAATAAAATGAAATATCAAAATAAACATGTGCCCTCTATAGGTGACAGCTGCATTTACACTCCCACCAATCACATAACGTGTGATTTTCAACATAACCATTTAAAACATCAGGAACCCTTTAAACATTGGGAACCCTTTAAACAAACCAAACACACAAAAACAAAAAAAGGTTTCAATGAGCCTTTACTCGGCTTCCAGTAATAGTACCGTTTTGTGTATGGCTCTCTCTAAATAATGTGGCTGAGATATGCGTGCGCCTTTGTTGTCTAGTGTTGTGTCACTGACTAACAGCTTAACTCTTCTGACCCTATTGTCAGCAGCTGGGAAGACTTCCACTACCTTCGCTAACTTCCACTGATTTCTTGGCAAGTTCTCATCTTGCAGCAGGACAATGTCATTAACGTTGGCATTTCTCCTGTCCTTGGTACATTTTCTTCTTTGTTGCAGATTAAGCAGGTACTCCTTTCTCCACCTAGTCCAGACTCATTTGACAGGAACTGAACTCTCTTCCATCTTTTCTGAAGATAGAGGTCTTCTTTCACAAACTCTCCTGGTTTTGATGTAAGGATGTTGGGTGGGGTTTTTCACATGTGTCACATTTGCTTCTAGATTTGCAGACCTTGGATTGATGGCCAGTTTCAAGGCAGCCAAAACAGAGTTTCTCCTGTTGTACAAACTTGACTCTCTCTTCCATAGGTTTTTCGATGAACTTGTAACACTTATGGAGAGTGTAGTTTGCTTTCTTGCAGAACAGACACTTGTCTGTCTTTTCACTCAAGCTTGTAGTGAAGGTTTTGCACCAATGTTGCGGTTTCGATATTCCTTAGAATTGTCTTACTCGCTTGGCTTTGTTTTCTCTTCTTTGTTGATGAGAAGGTCTCTCTCTCCTTGTTGATGAGAAGGTCTCTCTCCTAGTTGATGAGAAGGTCTCTCTCTCCTTGTTGATGAGAAGGTCTCTCCTTGTTGATGAGAAGGTCTCTCTCCTTGTTGATGAGAAGGTCTCGCCTCCTTGTTGATGAGAAGGTCTCTCTCCTTGTTGATGAGAAGGTCTCTCTCTCCTTGTTGAGAAGGTCTCTCTCCTTGTTGAGAAGGTCTCTCTCCTTGTTGATGAGGTATCTCTCCTTGTTGATGAGGTCTCTCTCTCCTTGTTGATGAGAAGGTCTCTCTCCTTGTTGATGAGAAGGTCTCTCTCTCCTTGTTGAGAAGGTCTCTCTCCTTGTTGATGAGGTCTCTCTCCTTGTTGAGAAGGTATCTCTCCTTGTTGAGAAGGTCTCTCTCCTTGTTGATGAGAAGGTCTCTCCTTGTTGATGAGAAGGTCTCTCTCCTTGTTGATGAGAAGGTCTCGCCTCCTTGTTGATGAGAAGGTCTCTCTCCTTGTTGATGAGAAGGTCTCTCTCTCCTTGTTGAGAAGGTCTCTCTCCTTGTTGATGAGGTCTCTCTCTCCTTGTTGATGAGAAGGTCTCTCTCTCCTTGTTGATGAGAATGTCTCTCTCCTTGTTGAGAAGGTATCTCTCCTTGTTGAGAAGGTCTCTCCTTGTTGATGAGGTCTCTCTCCTTGTTGAGAAGGTCTCTCTCCTTGTTGAGAAGGTCTCTCTCCTTGTTGATGAGGTCTCTCTCTCCTTGTTGATGAGGTCTCTCTCTCCTTGTTGATGAGAAGGTCTCTCTCCTTGTTGAGGTCTCTCTCTCCTTGTTGATGAGAAGGTATCTCTCTCCTTGTTGATGAGGTCTCTCTCTCCTTGTTGAGAAGGTCTCTCCTTATTGATGAGGTCTCTCTCCTTGTTGAGAAGGTCTCTCTCCTTGTTTGATGAGAAGGTCTGAATGAATGAATGAATGACCTTTATTTATATAGCACTCTTCACAGCACGAATGCACAGGGTGCTTTACACTACAGCTTAATATAAAAACACAATAAAAACAAAATCAGAAATAAATGACAACAACAACAAACAGCAGTTAAAAACAGTGAAACCAGATAGAAAAAGTAGAATAAAAGAATTTGGATAAAATCATGAGTCACTAATTAAAACAAAACCTATAGAACAGTGAGGACAAGAAAAAAGTGCCTATGCATGACCAAAAGCCTGTCTGAACAAATGTGTTTTTAATTGTTTTTTAAAAGAGTTCTCAGAGGGGGCAATTCGCAGGTCCAGGGGGAGAGCATTCCAGAGCCTTGGTGCTGTCACCTGGAAGGCTCGATCACCCCTTGTTTTAAGCCTGGACCTGGGGACCACCAGGAGGTGCTGATCGGCAGATCTGAGTGAGCGGGTGTTGGTGTAGGGATGGATGAGTTCAGTGATGTAGATGGGGGCCTGACCGTGAAGTGCTCTGAAAGTGAAAGTGAGGACTTTGAAGTGAATTCTATAGTGTACCGGGAGCCAGTGCAGGGATACCAGAATGGGAGTGATGTGGCATGATTTTTTTTGACCTTGTGAGTAGCCTGGCTGCAGCATTTTGGACCATTTGTAATTTATCTGTGGATGATTTGGTGAGACAGGTGAAAAGTGAGTTGCAGTAGTCAAGCATAGAGGAAATAAAAGCATGCACGGACAGTTCTAGTTCAGAGTGAGATATGATGGTGCGTAGTTTTGCAATGTTTCTGAGGTGAAAGAAGCAGGTGCGTGTGAGTGTTTTGACATGTTTGTCTAGGTTCATGGCCTGGTCGAAGACAACACCCAGGTTTCTCAGGTGGGGACGTATGTCTCTCTCCTTGTTGATGAGGTCTCTCTCCTTGTTGATGAGGTATCTCTCTCCTTGTTGATGAGAAGGTCTCTCTCTCCTTGTTGATGAGAAGGTCTCTCTCCTGGTTGAGAAGGTCTCTCTCCTTGTTGATGAGGTCTCTCTCCTTGTTGAGAAGGTATCTCTCCTTGTTGAGAAGGTCTCTCTCCTTGTTGATGAGGTCTCTCTCTCCTTGTTGATGAGAAGGTCTCTCTCTCCTTGTTGATGAGGTCTCTCTCTCCTTGTTGATGAGAAGGTCTCTCCTTGTTGAGGTCTCTCTCTCCTTGTTGATGAGAAGGTATCTCTCTCCTTGTTGATGAGGTCTTTCTCTCCTTGTTGAGAAGGTCTCTCCTTGTTGATGAGGTCTCTCTCCTTGTTGAGAAGGTCTCTCTCCTTGTTGATGAGAAGGTCTCTCTCCTTGTTGATAAGGTCTCTTTCTCCTTGTTGACTTGCCGGGTTGGGTTGATACACTGGAGGCGCATGAGGATGCAGTTCTTCTTGTGGGGGGAGAGCTAGCGAATGTGCTGAAGGATAGTGTAGAAGAGGTAACCACAGATGATCTTCTTCATCGTCATTATGAACGCTTTCAGTGTAAACCTTTAGCTTTGCCTTAGCTGCGTTGAGTTTCTTGAGTTCCTCTAACCGTTCCATTTCTCTCTTTTTCTCTTCTAGCTTTGTTTTTCTAGCAGCACTTTCCGTGATGAATAGAACTCTTTTCTTGGCGTTCTCTGCGTCATTTTCAGCCGTCAGCCTTTCATCTTCCTGCTCCAGTCTTCGGATTTCTCCTTCTTGCTCATTCTGTTCTTTCATTATTTTTAGTACCTCTGTAGTTGCGGCTGCTTCCGCTGCAGCTTGTCTTGCGTCGTGTGACACGTGTGAAGACTGTGTAGACCGTCTGGTCCTTGATAAGGAGACGTGGGAAATTGTAGATTCGAACACCGATTCAGCATCAGGCCAGGCTGAGATTTCAGAACCACCGTTGTTGAGGAACTGCTGAGCCTTTTTATTAGCAGTCCTGGTGAGCGATTGGCATGTATCATTCCTTCTACGGGTTTCTGAGTCTGGATGATCGGGATGTAAAGTGTCTCATTTTTAGATAAATACCATCAATCTCAACTTGGGCTGAATTTATTCTGGCCATGATCTCCATTAGGTCAGAGTCGTCCTTATACTTGATGGATTTTTTCAGTCCATTTATGTTGTGCTTCCACCTCTCATATGCCCTTTTGAAGTTCACCTTTTGATCCTTCACATTATCGTCTACAAGAGCCTGTCCCTTTTCAGAACGTGTCCGAGTGCGTTCACTTTTCCTAGGCTGTGTAGAATCTGCCTTAGCCAGAGGAGGCAAGTCTGATGTGGTAAATACAACTGGCTCGCTGGAAGCATCTAGCTTGTCTGTCTCAATCTGAGAATAATTTGCGGTTGTGGTAGATATGACTGACTCGCTATCGTCTAGCTTGTCTGTCTCAACCTGTGCTTCAGTTGCGGTTGTGGTAGATACGACTGGCTCACTATCGTCTAGTTTGTCTGCCTCAACCTGTGTTTCGGTTTGCTCTATTTCACCCCTTTGTGACATGTTTACTGTGTAGAAAATAAATCAATTATGTATTCATTAAATTTTTATGAACCATATCTATGGAATAAGAAATATGAACTGTAAATAGAGGGGTAGGCTAATATGAATTCAGTCTATGAAATGTGTAAGCCTACTCATGAAAAGTGTCAACAAATGTCTTAAGTATTCAAAAATAAAATGCTTCATTTAGTTGAAAATTGTAGGCTAATTCAAATCTACACCTTTCTTCAATGTGAAATACAAATTACAAAAAATAAAAAATAAACCATAGGCCTACGTTTATATTATAGTAGCCTACTATACTGGGATATAACTAATACAAATGTGTAGGCTAATATGAAATTCAAAAACGAAATGAAAATGTAAGCCTAGTAGGCTATTATGAAAATGCAAGTATCAAGTTCGAATATACCCTTTATGATTGGCCTTTTCTAAATGAACCTTATAAAGCTAGACTTCATGAATGAACATCAAACGTTAGGTTATGTATATAACCAAGTTCTGTTAATACTAGTGACGCTCAGCGCCATATTGCATATATCTCGCTTCAGCGTATATACACTGAATACATTTCAAAATGTACCTTTACATGCCAGCATTCATCTGGCCACACCCTCATCCGCTTACCTACATAAGCAGGAGTGGTGCCACACACTCATCTCCTTCCCAACAAATTTCACCACAATGAAAAATCAAGGGCTGCAGCGGCGTCTAGACGCTGAGCGTCACTAGTATTAACAGAACTTGGTTATATACATAACCTAACGTTCTGTTTCATACTAGCTCCCGCTCAGCGTCATATTGCATAGCAGGAGCTGAGCGGGAGCTAGAAGCTCGACAAATGTACCCCGCTGAGGCCCCCCACAACCATCAGACCGGGGAGGACCGAGCCCCCCCGACCCTCCCTAATGGAGGATACCCCCCCTATTGGAGGTTCACGGGAGGGCGACGGAGCCGACCGTGCGAAGAGGCACTCAAGCAACTCAACGCACAGGGTGAGCAGACCGTGGCTTGACCCCACGACTACACACACGCACAACCCGCATGCCACCCGGGAACGAACGGAAGGAACAACCTCGTTACTGCCCCCAGAAATCACGGGGTCAAGAGCAAACCCAACCCCGTGGCAAGGCCGTAGCAGCGGAGCGCGAAGGAAGACCCAGACCCACTGAAGGGACTGGAGCCCCTGGAAAACGGGGGCCCGGAGAGGTCAATGACGCCAGGCATCAAGACCCCACCAGGTGGTCACTTAGTGACACCGCCCCCCACATCGCCAGCGTATTCGGATAAGGCCCCTCTCAAGAGCGGGCCCTTTCCCCCCAGTAGCACACCGCCTGGCACACTGACCCTGCAGAACAGGCAGTCAGCATGGCCGTAAGCACACAAAAAAGGTTAACCAACGGAAGCAGGCAGCGCACCGGGGAAAACCAGGCAACAGGCTGTAACCTGAGCCTGGAGCACTGCGGACGAGACAGGCGCCAAAGGAGTCAGCTGAAAACAGCCGCCCCGGCGGAAGGGGCGTATTCTGGCGTTGTTGCATGACCAAGCCTCCATTTAAAAAAAACCCACCCAGAGGGGTTGAGGCAGAGAAGGCTGACATGATTGGCAGACGTCATGAACGTGCAGGGGCACCCTCAACCGGGTAACCCGGGAGTTGACACTGCTCCAACACACCAAGGAATCAACCACCTTGTCGTTACCCAATGCGGTGGTTGTTCCTATAACCCCTCAAGAAAAAACTCCAAAACACACCTGCGGGTACACACCGGCTATACCGCAGTACAAGTGTTTCAGTTTTCAAAAAAGGGTTATCCCAGGTGTTACGAAGGATCAGATTAAACCGAATATATATATTTATTGATTGATATATATTGCATAATATTTGTATATCGTTTGATATCCCTTGTGTATTCCTTGTACATATACACGGAATATCCCTTTAACCTAGTACAGACCATAATATTTCGTTCTCCTATTGGACAGCGGTCCCTTAGGCGCCATTGCCATACCCCCAAGGTCTGGTTCAAAGTCACCGCCAAAGACTTGCCTGGACATGAACGGCTCTGCGCAAGGATATGAGACTAAATAATAAATAAAGCTGGTACTAGTTTGTTCACCTAACGTATAAATACGGCGCAGATGAATACAGAAGTCACAGTTACCCAATAAGTTGAAGCCTCACCCACGATACAACGTGCGGTGAAGTATGGCCTGTTTGGCCCCAAATAGAGCATTGAGACCGCGTGCGAATTAATAACTGAAGTATCAGAGTTTAACGCTGTACCGTCGAGTTCGACCTATTCTATTAATTCAGTAATAGTCTATTTATGTATAGTGTATCGTGTGGCTACCGTTCTACAGTGACCAGCATCACCAACGTTTCCTCGTACCAGCTAGTGTGCTTAATGCTTATCCAGGCTGGGCTGCTTACCCTGGCGCTTTCACCCGAGGAGCCCTAGACGAGGACCGTGTGGATCATGTACACTGGATAACCTACCGACGACTGCATAGCCCTTTTCGGCTGGATTATATTTTGCTTTGGTCCTGTAATTGATGGAGCGGAGAATCGCCTACACCCACAATTGTGTGGGATTTACCCTGTGAGGAGCAACGTCGAGCCCGCCTCTCAGAAGCCTGAGGCTGGCTAGCTTTCTTCCATGCGGAGCTGCATGCCACGGAGAACAGCTGTATTCGTCTGCGGATCAAGAGATTATTGCACCGTCTCCTGTACTTGGAGTCTCTTTATCATCGTTGACCCAGACTCTACTACCGACAAATCCTCTCCCCTTGCTGGCTTACAACCGGAGGGACCCTACCAGTATCTCCTGCTACCTTACTAGAGTACCATAGATATAATTCCTAAGAGTCAGGTTGTATTATTATCTCCTGCGTAATATGAGAATGGACATACGTTATTGATTTGCCTACGCACATTCCTTTGCCTTATAAGCGCACCTTACGTAAAGTATATTATGTACTATCATTGCTGCTAATAAATACTTAAACCCAGTTTTGTGTGGAACCGAGTCATTGTGGGAAGTGTTCATCATAAGATACCTGTGTACTGTACAGGCCACGTGAGCGGATCGGCGCGGCCGAGAAATCCGCTCTTCGCTCTTTAAAGCTTGGTCCGCTCCGCTAATCGCTCATGTTGACCCCGCCCCCAAGTCGCTCTCCGCTCGCTCCCCGCTCACCTTGAATCGAGTGCTCCCCGCTCCCCGCGCCAGATCGCTCGGCAGTTTTTTTTTTTTTTTTTTGGAGCATGGTGTAAATTAGCTCAAACTACAACAGTCTACACCCCCTGGGCCCCTTAACAATTGTTTGTATTGAGCCGCATTGTAATTGTAGCCATTCTGCAATGTTAAATAACGTTGTTTATCCATTCACTAGCTCTATTAAGCGATGATAGGCTAGCCGAGCCACAATGCTATGGTCGCTGCCATTAACGTTAGCATGTAAGCTAACGTCAACAACAATGGCGTCGATACTTTTTCTAACTGGAGTGAGTGAAGGAGGAGGAGTGAAGCCTGAACAGGATATCACAGGTTCACCCTTCTCATTGGTTGAAAATGGCCTTCATGTTTGTACATCGCCATCTGTTGCTTTGGCATTGTACTGCATGTATATATTACATCAACAGTGTTAAACCACTGTGAGCGGCCTGGAGTGGATTGGAGCGGAGGAGAACTCTCGCTCCGGACGTCGCGCCGACTCATTTTAAAACCCACTCCTCGCTCACGTCAAAACCGGCCGCTCCGCGCCCGCGCCGCTCACGCTCCGATCCGCTCACATGCACTGGTACTGTATTGCCAGTAGTAATGTACATAAGACAGTAGTGGTTTAATGATACCATACTTATATAATACAGTCAGGGAATTGTACCCCTCAGTTACAATTGGTCCTTCGAGCCGGATGGTAACTAGCGTAATATTAATATAGTAGTATTAATATTGACATGGCCAATGATGAACACTCCACAAACGGTTCTCCTAAAATAGATCGCCCGCAGCGTAGACGGCAGACACCTCAGTACTTAGAGGATTACGTTGCCAGTATACTACCTAGCTTTCTACAGACGTCAAACGCGGAAAAAGTAGATAGTAAAATTATGTCCAACCCTACCGACCAGGCTACCCCGCCAGTAGAGACCCTAGTGGGTTCTAACGTAACTGACCAAGCTCACGGTGGGGACCAGGAGGGACCTGACATGACTTTACCCCCCGCCAAGACCAAAGAAGTAGTCCCCGGAGAGCTCCAGGATAAAGAAAGCCCTCCAGGGATGGAACCCGACCCACCACAAGAAGGGACGCGCACCCCGGAGATGGATCTCCTCGATACGCGACAGGAGAACGGATCTCCAACGAGTACTACCAGGAGCAGATCACCTCAACCAGCGTCTTCCCCCAGCGAGGCGGACAAGATGCTGGCGCAGGCCTTTATCGCCAGCCTGGCAGCCTCAACCGAGCGCGATCGACTCCAAGCACAGACGCTTAGCGAGCGCGAACATTCTTCCACAGACGCGAAGCCGAGCGCGACCGATTACAAGCGCAGATAATGGAGCAGCTGATTACCAGGGTAACCCCCCCTCCCTCCGCACGGGGCTCCAGGGCCTCGTCAAGACAAGGGTCAAGGGCACCCTCCCCTACCCGATCAAGCGACCCTGAGCCCGGCGACCAGAGAGAGCCTATACCCCTCTCCGAACCCCTTCCCCGACCGGTCCAAGCGAGACCCAGCAACAGGGAAGGACCGGCCTATACCGCGGAGAGGCTAAATAGACGACTACAGGATCTAGATGACCTGCCAGAGGAAGAAGAAGAGGGAGAGGAGGAGAGTCAAGCCCAACAGCATCACAGTACTCCACAGGACCAGGAGGTCCAGTACAGCCCAGACTTTACCCCTGCGGCTCTGCGCTACAGACCCCTGACTCTATTCACGGGTGAGCTTGACGCACGACCAGCCCCGAGGAACAGCACCTGGGTACGCGGGCCTTGGTACCCAGCAGGTACCAGCCCACCACGACACGTAAGAGGAGACTCGCCTAGGAGGCCTCTCCTCCAACGCTCACCGATGTGCCAGCCATCCATGGCATCGTACCTTGGCACACCGACGTTCCCGGCCTTCACACACGAGAACAGAGCACAGTACACAGAGCTACGAATGTGCTTAGAGACAATAATGTCCGATGTAACTGATGAACCGTACAAGTATGCTATCCTACTCAAGCACCTCAAGGTGCCCCGAGCGCACAATATAGCGCTGGCATATTCCACCTCTACTACCCCCTACACCGCGGCTCTAGCAGCACTCGACCAGAGATATGGACGCATATGGGACTACGTAATACAAGAGATAAGGAATATTGACCGCCTACCCCCAGCCACAGACAATCGCTCACTAGATGACCTGTCTATCAAGGTACAATCCCTGGTAGGGATGCTGGGGGCGCAAAAGGAAAAGGGTATGCACGAACTGTACGCAAACTCTAATGTCGAGAGGATTTTAGAGAAGCTTCCGCCCGCCCGACAAGAGCGCTTCAGGCGGCAAAGAGACCACCGTGATCCTAACGGTCCCGAGCCATCCCTCCTAGACCTAGCCGACTTCCTGGCGAGAGAAGTCAACAGCCTACGGTTGGATACGTTCGTGCGGAGCACTCCAGAGAGGGACCTAGGAGAGCAAACGATGGCCGCAGACTGGTGACCGTCATGCACCAAGCAGAATCAGTACCGAGCAACAAGACCCACAGTACCCCCTCGATGAAAGAGAAGTGGAAGATGGTGTGCCCGTACTGCGAAAAGGAACACTGGCTGTCACACGGTGACACATTCAAGAAGATGACCGCCGACGAGGTGAGTCAATGGATAAAGTCCAACCGACGCTGTTACCGATGTGCGTGCAGTCACATGGCAGCCGATTGCCGCTTAAAGAAGAGGTGTAGTCGGTGTGACGGAGCCCACTTGGACGTCCTACATGACAGTAACAGAAGAAAGCCTGCACCCTCAAGCAGCACAAAGGCAAGTGTTATGTACATTGACCCCGCCAGCAGCGGGGGCGCCCGGGTGCTCTTGAAGGTGGTCCGCGTAACATTGAGTTACGAAGACAAGGTCATGGACACCTACGCCGTCCTTGACGACGGGTCAGAGAAGACCCTTCTCCTCGCGTCTGCTGCGGCCCAGCTGGGGCTGCGGGGGAGCGAAGAAACGATGACGATTCGGACAATAAGAAGAGACCTAAAGACGATAAAGGGCGAGAATGTCTCCTTCACTATCGCAGCGAGCGGGCAGCCAGAGAGACGGTATAGGATCACTAACGCTTTCACCAGCCAAGACATAGGCCTGTCGCAGTACACCTACCCCATCGCCAAGCTGATGGATAAATATGTGCACCTGCGTCAACTACCTATACCGCTCATAGACGGTGCCACCCCGACCCTGCTGATAGGCTCCGACCATGCACACCTCATCGTCCCGATGGACCGGGTCCACACTGGGCCCAGAGGCTGTCCTGCAGCAGTCGAGACCCGCCTAGGATGGACACTACAAGGCCCCCTCGCTAGGTCTCCTAAACGAACAGCAGCCACTAGCTGCCTCCACTCCAGAGTGACAGAAGAAGACACCACCCTCCTACAGCATGTCGAGAGGCTATGGACACTAGAGACAATGCCCTTTAAGAACGAAAAGAAAGACATTCGTTCCAAGGAAGACATTTACGCTATAGCCCTCCTCGAGCGGGGGACAAAGAGAGTCAAAGTCAATGGAGTGATGAGATACGCAACTCCACTCCTGAGGCGAGAGGGTATGCCTACCTTCCACGCCCCAAAAGAAGCGACGGAGCGGTATCTATCGAACACAGAGCGGCGCCTAGCCAGAGACCCCGCTCAAGCTACTGTGTACCGCGCTGAGATTGACAAGCTAATCACAGCGGGACACATAAAGAAAATTGACATTAAAGAGGCCGATCAGACGACCGAATCACGGTACGTGCCGCACCACAAAGTCCACCACAACGGCAAGGATCGTATTGTGTTCAACTGCAGCTACCAGATCGGATCACAAAATCTGAATAAAGAGCTCTTGCCCGGCCCAACACTCGGCCCCTCTCTACTAGGCGTGTTACTACGTTTCCGCCAAGACAAGGTGGCCATCAGCGGCGACATCAAAGGGATGTTCCTGCAGGTGCGACTAGTGGAGGAGGACAAGCCCCTGCTGCGGTTCCTATGGAGAGAGAGGACCGGGGATGAGCAACCATCCATCTATCAATGGGAAGTCCTCCCTTTCGGAACCACATGCAGCCCATGCTGTGCTACGTTTGCACTGCAAAAACACATCGCAGAGGACCCAGCAGCTGATGAAGAGGTCCGACAAAGTGTAGGAAATAGTTTCTACGTGGACAAATGTCTGCAAAGCGGCTCGACGCCAGAAGAAGCCGAGGCCCTCCTACTCAAGCTCCGCGCCTCCCTGATCAAAGGCGGCTTTGATCTCCGGCAGTGGGCCAGCAGCGACCCTCAAGTATTGCGCAGCCTCTCCCCAGAGGACAAGGCAGCAAGCAGCGAGACCTGGATGGCGACCATCCCAGGAGAAGCCCAAGAAATGACATTAGGACTAGTCTGGCGCTTCAAAACAGACTCGCTCCATTATAAACACACACCCCTGACCAAGGAGCAGGGAAGGTTGACTGCACTACCGACCACAAGACGGAGTGTATACAGAACACTCGCCAGACAATATGACCCGTTGGGATGTATTCTACCTTACACCACCAGGGCAAAGATGATTGTAAGAGCGTTATGGGACAAGGACCAGGGCTGGGACGACCCCATACCCGAACACCTTGCCTCCACATGGAGAGAGTGGGAGACAGAACTCAGCTCACTCCCAGGTGTCAACATACGCCGCAGCTACTTCCCACCCACAGTGAGGCCGGAGACGTGCCAGATGGACCTGCACGTCTTCAGCGACGCCTCCGAAGTAGCCTACGGTTCGGTGGCCTACTTGCGTGCCCGAGAGGAGGGAGGAGAAATACATACTGCCTTCATCCTGGCTCGCTCAAGAATAGCCCCCCGCAAGCAGCAATCTATCCCGCGTCTAGAGCTCTGCGCAGCCCTAGCAGGAGCGCAACTCGCCACGTTAATCCAACGTGAACTCACCATTCCGGTGCAAAGAACAATCCTGTGGTCAGACTCCATGACCGTACTCACATGGATCCAGTCTGATTCGTGTAGATACAAGGTCTTCGTGGGAGTCAGAATCACAGAGATCCAAGATTTAACAGAAGCAGCAAGCTGGAGGTATGTGGACACAAAACACAACCCAGCCGACGTCATCACCCAGGGAATGTCCCTGGATGACCCCACCCTTCACAATCTATATAGTGACGGGCCCGAGTTCCTCAAGCTCCCGGAAGAAGAGTGGCCTACACCCACCCCACGGGAGGCGAGTGAAGAGGAGGCAGAGAATAAGAAATCTATGTTCTGTGGGTTGACACACACACTCGTCCCCACAGACCCCAACATAGACGACTGCCTCACCCTTGAGAGTGCGCAGCTAAAGACATTCCTGTGGCACCACCCAGAGGTTCAGCCCACTACTGACATTACTGCAGCTAACTACGAAGAAGCAGAACTTCTTCTGCTACAGCGAGCCCAGAGAGACTCGTTCCCAGACGAGCTAGACTGTCTACAGGGATCAAAGCCAGTCCCGTCAGACAGCAGATTGCTCCACTTAGCCCCTGAGAGCGACGCCCATAATCTCATCAGAGTGGGTGGTCGTCTGAGGAGAGCCCCAGACTTACCGGATGACGTCAAGTACCCGATAGTCTTAAACAGCCGACACAAGGTCACAGAGCTTATCATAAAGAAATACGACGAGGACGTGCACCACGCCGGGGCAGAGAGAGTCTTCGCGGAGATCAGACGTCGTTATTGGATACTGCAAGGGAGAGAAGCAGTACGACGCTTCCAGCGGACTTGTCTAGACTGTCGTAAATGGCGAGCACAGCCCAGTATACCCCGGATGGCTGACCTACCCCCCTGTCGCCTCCGACTCGGCGACAAGCCCTTTCACTCCACCGGTATGGACTGTTTCGGCCCGCTGTATGTAAAGAAAGGAAGAGGGACTGAGAAGCGGTGGGGTATTGTATTCAAATGCATGACCACCCGAGCGATACACATAGAACCCCTTCCAACCATGAGCACAGACTCATTCCTTATGGCCTTCCGAAGATTCACATCGCGGAAAGGGAAACCGTCTATATTATTGTCTGATCACGGGACAAACTTCAAAGGCGGAGAAAGAGAGCTGAGAGAGAGCTTCCAAGCTATGGGCCCAGAACTTAAGACCCACCTCGCTCCATATCAGATTGATTTCCAGTTTAACCCCCCGAATGCACCTCACTTCGGTGGAACTTGGGAACGAGAAGTACGTTCAATAAAGACAGCCCTGTACGCTGTGCTTGGGGCCCAGACCGTGGCGGAAGAAGTCCTAACGACAGTCCTCACGGAGATCGAGGGAGTATTGAACTCAAAGCCCCTCGGTTACGTCTCAAGTGATGTAGCAGATGTCGACCCAGTCACCCCCAACACTCTCTTGATGGGGCGGCTGGACCCAGCGCTACCACAGACAGTGTACAGGCCTGAAGAAGCGAACGGCCGAAGAATGTGGAGGTACAGTCAAGTATTGGCTGACAAGTTTTGGAACAGTTTCCTACTCCACTATCTACCGTCTCTACAGACCCGCCAGAAATGGGTGAAAGAAAGAGACAATTTGACAGAAGGAACAGTCGTCATGATTATCGACCAGTCACTACCCCGAGCTATGTGGCCGGCCGGCCGCGTAAGCAAAGTGATCACTGGTGCCGACGGAAAGGTCAGAGCGGCAGAAGTGCTCGTCCAAGGACGGACATACACCCGGCCCGTGGCGAGGCTAATAGAGTTGCCAAGGCTCCCGACACTCTTGATGACAACCATGACCCCCTGACTTTGTGAACTGCCTACCCTCACAACAGACATTGAGTAGTGGACAGTGCGGTTAATCTGTCTCTGCTTATCTAATTAGGTGGGACTAATTAGGAGGCGGCTGTTACGAAGGATCAGATTAAACCGAATATATATATTTATTGATTGATATATATTGCATAATATTTGTATATCGTTTGATATCCCTTGTGTATTCCTTGTACATATACACGGAATATCCCTTTAACCTAGTACAGACCATAATATTTCGTTCTCCTATTGGACAGCGGTCCCTAAGGGCGCCATTGCCATACCCCCAAGGTCTGGTTCAAAATCACCGCCAAAGACTTGCCTGGACATGAACGGCTCTGCGCAAGGATATGAGACAGGAATAAAGCTGGTACTAGTTTGTTCACCTAACGTATAAATACGGCGCAGGTGAATACAGAAGTCACAGTTACCCAATAAGTTGAAGCCTCACCCACGATACAACGTGCGGTGAAGTATGGCCTGTTTGGCCCCAAATAGAGCATTGAGACTGCGTGCGAATTAATAACTGAAGTATCAGAGTTTAACGCTGTACCGTCGAGTTCGACCTATTCTATTAATTCAGTAATAGTCTATTTATGTATAGTGTATCGTGCGGCTACCGTTCTACAGTGACCAGCATCACCAACGTTTCCTTGTACCAGCTAGTGTGCTTATCCAGGCTGGGCTGCTTACCCTGGCGCTTTCACCCGAGGAGCCCTAGACGAGGACCGTGTGGATCATGTACACTGGATAACCTACCGACGACTGCATAGCCCTTTTCGGCTGGATTATATTTTGCTTTGGTCCTGTAATTGATGGAGCGGAGAATCGCCTACACCCACAATTGTGTGGGATTTACCCTGTGAGGAGCAACGTCGAGCCCGCCTCTCAGAAGCCTGAGGCCGGCTAGCTTTCTTCCATGCGGAGCTGCATGCCACGGAGAACAGCTGTATTCGTCTGCGGATCAAGAGATTATTGCACCGTCTCCTGTACTTGGAGTCTCTTTATCATCGTTGACCCAGACTCTACTACCGACAAATCCTCTCCCCTTGCTGGCTTACAACCGGAGGGACCCTACCAGTATCTCCCGCTACCTTACTAGAGTACCATAGATATAATTCCTAAGAGTCAGGTTGTATTATTATCTCCTGCGTAATATGAGAATGGACATACGTTATTGATTTGCCTACGCACATTCCTTTACCTTATAAGCGCACCTTACGTAAAGTATATTATGTACTATCATTGCTGCTAATAAATACTTAAACCCAGTTTTGTGTGGAACCGAGTCATTGTGGGAAGTGTTCATCATAAGATACCTGTGTACTGTATGGCCAGTAGTTATGTACATAAGACAGTAGTGGTTTAATGATACCATACTTATATAATACAGTCAGGGAATTGTACCCCTCAGTTACACCAGGCCTACGGGTCGACGAAACATTACTTCGGACCAGGCCCGGCGATACGGGAAGCACAGGGTCACCAGAGGAGGTCAAAGACCACCCCAACAGGCCCCTCTTCGCCATGCGTGAGAGAGGAGCGAAAAGAATGGAGAACCAGCCCCAAGCACACCGTACTTGGTATTCCCAGGCGGTCACCCAACCAAGTACTAACCAGGACCAACCTGCGTAGCGGCCGAGATCCGACGAGATCGAGCGTGTACAGGTTGGCATGGCCGTAAGCCATTACGACAGTGCAGAGTACAGAATGTACCCAACCAGGGTCTCCATAACGCTTAACCCTGTGACACCCGGACCGACCTGGCATTTTTCCCCCTGAAAAAAGCCCAAGTCCCTCAGGGTACCAGAACAGCAGATCTGCATCCCCGGCGGACAACGGGTTTAACTGATCCGGACCAGCGTGACCAGAACCAGTCCCGTGCCCTAACCACGCCGACATGCCTACTCCAGGAGAAGGGGCAGATATGCGTGTTGATCTTAAACATGAAAAGAAGGCGCCACCCAGACGTTCGGTGCGAACCGCGCCCGGTGGCCCACCCCCAGGGCGTGAAACCCCTCTACATATATTCAGATCCATTCCGTCATCATCCCCCAGATATGAACGAGAATCCGTCGACAACCAACACAGGTCGTCGGAAGAGGAAAAACCTCCATCCCAGTTGCTTTATAAAAACGCTGTTTTAACCTCAAGCAACCAAGGCGTGCCAGTCATTCGCCTGATCTTCAACAGAACACCCCGAGCTAGCACTATGCGTGCGTCGGGACACAACCACATCAATGAACAGGCTATTTAGACCTGTCATTGAATCCCCAAGGCGCCCAGGGGAACGACAAGAGGGGTGTGATGCTTCCTAACTCCAACTCTTTTTAATAGAAAAGAAGGAAGCACCAACAGCATGTATCCCAGTCTACACAGCCGGGGGTAAAAATTGTTTACATTTTTACATCCCACCACCCTCCCATAGGGAGGAGACAGAAATCCCCAGAGAGACTTCCCACGCGAGCTGTACAGATTGAAAAGAATATATTGCAACCTTGAGCCATGTAAAAGTTTGGTTTTAGGGCACTCCGGGAGGAGGCACTGAACCCATACACACTCAATAATCGAATTGAATCGAATACACACACAATAGAGTAGGACTCCTTTTTGAGGTTCCACTCACCTTGACAATCTGAGGAGGAGGCTCTGCACTCTGAGGAGGCTCCCTCACATGGAAGGAGAGTCCTAACTCACAGAAGGCCCGAATAGGAGCTTCGTGAGGAGGAGCCCTGACCACCCCCCGAAACAGATCCATCATATGGACCCGAACAGCTCACGGAAGTCCTACCAACAGAGACGCGCACAGTGACGTACTCTATGGCGGGGGAATTTCTGTGGTGCACACGCCCAATATTCCAGGGCGTGGGACCAGGAAACTCCCTCCCCCCCCCCCCTCTTACCCTGTAACGTGCCGAACAGCAACGTGACAGGAACCTTGAAGGACAGGAGGTTTTAACCCCTGCCCATCAAAGAAGGGGAGAAAAGGATTACCAGTTCACCCCTTTACGACCCCACACCCATGATACGATGTAATGACAAAAAGGAGTATGACAAGTCATATTCTGCTACATGAAGTGTCTTTTTAACAGCTTCACACAGCTCATGTGCTAACCTGCTATCTGATGTTTACTAAGGAAAAAACACAGAATAGAGAGGGCCCTCTGAAGAGCCCCGGTACCAGACTTACACATGTTCTTCTGTGGCCAACCCAACCCAGCTGTAGGTCACCCGACACACACAACCCATTATCACCTACAAAAAATGGCAAAAAACACTCTACAGAGGAACGCCGTTTTTCATAATGAGAGAATACATAATTCTCGATTAGTATCGGCCACAGGCCTTGCTAAGCACACACGAAAAGTGACCAAACAATCTTTTCTTTTAGGAAAATATAGTTCTAGCACAACCCCAGCAATCAAGCTAAGGGTTACATCGTATCCCTACCACACAGTGCACAATATATTGTAACAACACGTCTGAGAGGAGGGTGAAGAAGTCCCCAGGGAACCGGTGGGAAAACACCCCTCCTACTTTACCCTTAATACGGCCAGTTAAACAGGTAAACCTGTTAATATGTGAACACTGTTCATTGTCATCACAGGCTGAGAAAAGAATTCATTCTTTACTCATATGTCACTAAGCATAGCTTTATAGGTTAGTTTAACCCCCTTAGTTGTGAGTACACGGTACATGAACACACAATGTTTCTCAACACAACAAACCAGATCATTTTCACATCTGTAACAAACAACCCGATTTGCATGGAGACCAGTGACAAGACAATTCACACATAACTCGCGTCGTATCCTAAATGTAGTGCAGCAACACTCGTTTTGGAAAACATCGTTATTTACAAAACATTTAGAAGGGAAAGCAAGAAGAAGTGTTCAAGGTCTGGTCAAGACCCTTCCTACCGTGAGCGCAGATCAAGCGAAACTGCAGTCTCTAACAAGGCACCGTAGTAAACACAGCCTTCCTGTGTTGTCGACATGGGCAGCGTCGCCGCTCCAACCCGCCGCTACGGTCCCCCTTGTTGACGCAGTCCTCGCCGGCCGGCCCCAGGGTAGGTTCGACTAACATCCTCTGTCAAAGATCACGTCGTAGTCAGAGTGTTTAAAGCATGTTATTATAGTCTCAGAACGTTCAACAGTGTAGCATTAAGCTAACGGCCGCACTGGATGCCGTGAAATCTTACTGATACGTGGAAAAGCTCAGTGGCAGAGTCCTGTACCCGCGCCAATCTCGAGCCGTCTTCTTCAACAAGCTCGCTTGTTTAGCCGTGTGCACACTGCTGCAACTCCTTCCCAGCACAAAAGTTCTCCAGACATGACGATACATCTTCGACTGCAGACAATCCTCTACCCGACGTCCTCATAGCCAACGCGATTCATTTCTCACTTGGAGTCTTCAACTTCACGGTGAAGTGTTCTACTGTGCCGCCCATGGATGCATGACGAGGACTCCGAGTTCTTTAATTACAGATGGCTTGTTTTATTGATGCAAATTCTTGAATGAGGCTAGCGGAGCTAGCTAGCATCATGCGACTGTAGCATCACGTTCATCACCACCGTAGAACTACAATGCAGGAAATAATGACAATCAATATTCATACATTCAGTCAATAGAATTACAAAAACAAAACGAAAATGTGTGAATAAACTCTACTAACCACTTTGGCCTGCTTGCAGCTCAATGGGAGGGGGTTTATCATCAAATCTCTAGTATTTTTAGCTTTGACAAAATAAAGTGCACAAATCTGCTGCGCTGTCTTCTTCTACACGTCTTGGCATGCTCTGCTGATCTGATCAAACTACGGCAAGTCAGAGCGGGAGACAGGAAGTGATCCGTCACATGAAATAAAATGAAATATCAAAATAAACATGTGCCCTCTATAGGCGACAGCTGAATTTACAGCGGGTGTAGGGCTTCTTGGGCTTGTAGGTTGACAAAATCGGCAAGGTCGCTGAACTTGGCGCTGCGCTGATCTTTCTCTAGAAGAGCATAGGCTTTGCTTCTCCACCACTCTCTCTGCTTGTACGGAAGCTTGGCTGTGATGGCGCACATATTTGATATCGCTGCTGTCGGGACAAAACCTCATAACTCCAAAAACCCAACTTTTCAGCAGAGGAAAAAAACGAACACAGATTTGAGGGTGAATAGAGTTAGGAGGTTTAGACAGATGATCGGTTTAATGCTTTCCCATTGTTTAAACTTTGTAAAACCCACACACGCATATGGAGGATGATCTATGGAGTTGATTTATATAATAAAAAAAAATTCAAAAAATGGAGTTATGAGGTTTTGTCCCGACAGCAGCGATATGCTGTCAAGCTCCTGCATGTACTCCACGTCAGCCATAGCGTTGAGGCAAAAGGAGTGGAGCGCCTCCGTCATTGGACTGGATAGTAGGCCAGTTCAGTGCCTTGTCTATATACGCCATTGAGATCTTGTATCCATTTCCAAAATGTTTTTTCAAAAGCCTCCTTGCCTCGGGATAGCCTTGGTCTGATTCCATGTGAAAACAACTTCTTATCAGCTCTCTTGGCTGCCCCTCCGTGTACTGCTCCAAGAAGTACAGCCGGTCTCTGTTACTATCTGTCTTGTCCTCCACTCCGTGTTCAAAAGCCCTGATGAATAGCCCCTGAATATAGGAATCTGTTGAGGGGGCAGCATAGCATGGTATTGCTGCTTCACTGGGAAATCCACCATGGCTCGTTTGGGCTCTTGTTGCGGAGACTCTTGTTCTTTCTGTGTAGCACCGGCAGGTGCTCTGGAGCTGCTACTGTAAGAAGGTTCTTTTATTTCCGCTACGGCCGCGGGAGCAGGCCTAGCCTGCCCGTGAGCTGGTGCTACGACGGAGATCGGTTTATCTATGTAAGCTACAGTAGCTACTGTTCCTAATTTATGCAAATTAGATCCAGATTCGGCTCAAACAAGGGACTAAACACGTTTCGCAATTATGCCACATCAATGTGGAACGCCCTACCCAAAGCTGTAAAGGAATGTGAATCACTACCCACTTTCAAAAACACTCTCAAAGAACACCTACGGGAGACTGCAATTCGAAACTGGTCCATGTAAATGTCCTAACCCAACCCCCTCCAATGTACAGTAAATGACCAAGTATGGTCGTCAATATTCCAATGTACAGTTTTGCTTGTACAGTGTTCCCCCCCACCCCTCCTGCCCAACACCCCCCTACCCCACCCCACCCACCGAACCACCTCCAATGTACAGCCCCCCCCCCCCTAAAGACTTTGCAAATAAACCATTTGGATATCTTTACTTTGCACTGGAGCGGCTGTGGACATTGCTTTTCTTTATCAACGGACGTACTACTCACGAGTAAGTAATTTGACCAGTGGAGTGGAGCGTCGGCCCTCACACCATCCATTCGTCCATCCACAGTGCAACGTCAAATCCACTTCAGACAAAGAAGATGAGGTGGAGCAAACTTGACTGGATATGGCATTGGAGATGCAAAGGTATAAAGCACAGTGGAGTAGCTTTGTGCACATCCAACCTGTTTTAGGCCAGGTGCAGGAGAAAATTATATATCATTATTGAACGAAATGGATATAACAGGGGTCTTCATCAGGCAAATGATCCACATGATAGATGCAAAAGTATACCAGATAATAGTATGCTATGCATATACCATGAGGTAGAGGCAATACAATGAGATACTCACTTACACACTCACTTGCACGCACGCACACACACACACACACACACACACACACACACACACACACACACACACACACACACACACACACACACACACACACACACACACACACACACACACACACACACACACACACACACTGCAAGCACTGTGGGATCCCCACACCCTTTGTCTACTGGACAATAATTAAATGTGACCTTTGCCAAACATGTACAGTGTTGTTACTAAGGCCATTTCATCATTATTAGATCATTATTATTATATTATGTTATTAAGTGTGTGACTCTAACATGAACTGTATTATCTCCCAAAGCTGTACAACCCACTAATACAAACAATCAAAATACCATCACATCTAGCAGAGTATTCCTTGCACATAACCACACACATGTGTGTGTTGTAATCCTGAAGGAAAACAATATATTTTTTTTTCTTGTGGGGACATTGATCAGACCCCACACGTTTAGGGGTCAGGGAATATAGAGTGGTGTGGCAGAATAGCCCTACCGGAAGCCTAGTAAACCATAATATCTATCTTGGCCTGAAGCCTAATAAACCATAATATCTCCCTTGGCCTGAGGCCTAATAAACCATAATATCTCCCTTGGCCTGAGGCCTAATAAACCATAATATCTATCTTGGCCTGAAGCCTATAGTAAACTATAATATATATCTTGGCCTAAACCATAATATCTCCCTTGGCCTGAAGCCTAATAAACCATAATATCTCCCTTGGCCTGAAGCCTAATAAACCATAATATCTCCCTTGGCCTGAGGCCTAATAAACCATAATATCTCCCTTGGCCTGAGGCCTAATAAACCATAATATCTATCTTGGCCTGAAGCCTAGTAAACTATAATATATATCTTGGCCTAAACCATAATATCTCCCTTGGCCTGAAGCCTAATAAACCATAATATCTCCCTTGGCTTGAAGCCTAGTAAACCATAATATCTCCCTTGGCCTGATGCCTAGTAAACCATAATATCTCCCTTGGCTTGAAGCCTAGTAAACCATAATATCTCCCTTGGCTTGAAGCCTAATAAACCATAATATCTCCCTTGGCTTGAAGCCTAGTAAACCATAATATCTCCCTTGGCCTGTGGCCTAGTAAACCATAATATCTCCCTTGGCCTGAGGCCTCTTTCAAATGGGCATTCAATCTCAGTTAGACAGTAAGTGCACTCAACCATTTCCAAAATTAGCTCTACAACCACTAGGGCAAGGTGCACACACTTTACATGGAGGACCAAGGGCCAACATGTAACAAGGGTGGTGGGCTGTATAGGCCAAACAATGTAACTTAATCAATGTAACAAGTAATAAATAGTAAAAAATTATGCTCCTCATGTCATAATGTATCAAAGCGACATGTGGGTGGTGCTCATGTCATAATGTATCAAAGCTACATGCAGGTGGTGCTCCTCATGTCATAATGTATCAAAGCGACATGCAGGTGGTGCTCCTCATGTCATAATGTATCAAAGCTACATGCAGGTGGTGCTCCTCATGTCATAATGTATCAAAGCGACATGCAGGTGGTGCTCATGTCATAATGTATCAAAGCTACATGCAGGTGGTGCTCATGTCATAATGTATCAAAGCTACATGCAGGTGGTGCTCCTCATGTCATAATGTATCAAAGCGACATGCAGGTGGTGCTCATGTCATAATGTATCAAAGCTACATGCAGGTGGTGCTCATGTCATAATGTATCAAAGCTACATGCAGGTGGTGCTCATGTCATAATGTATCAAAGCTACATGCAGGTGGTGCTCATGTCATAATGTATCAAAGCTACATGCAGGTGGTGCTCCCTCATGTCATAATGTATCAAAGCTACATGCAGGTGGTGCTCATGTCATAATGTATCAAAGCTACATGCAGGTGGTGCTCCCTCATGTCATAATGTATCAACGCAGCATGTGGGTGGTGCTCCCTCATGTCATAATGTATCAACGCAGCATGCAGGTGGTGCTCCCTCATGTCATAATGTATCAACGCAGCATGTGGGTGGTGCTCCCTCATGTCATAATGTATCAACGCAGCATGTGGGTGGTGCTCCTCATGTCATAATGTATCAACGCAGCATGTGGGTGGTGCTCCCTCATGTCATAATGTATCAAAGCTACATGCAGGTGGTGCTCCCTCATGTCATAATGTATCAACGCAGCATGCAGGTGGTGCTCATGTCATAATGTATCAACGCAGCATGCAGGTGGTGCTCATGTCATAATGTATCAACGCAGCATGCAGGTGGTGCTCCTCATGTCATAATGTATCAAAGCAGCATGCAGGTGGTGCTCATGTCATAATGTATCAAAGCTACATGCAGGTGGTGCTCATGTCATAATGTATCAATGCAGCATGTGGGTGGTGCTCCTCATGTCATAATGTATCAAAGCAGCATGCAGGTGGTGCTCATGTCATAATGTATCAAAGCTACATGCAGGTGGTGCTCATGTCATAATGTATCAACGCAGCATGTGGGTGGTGCTCCTCATGTCATAATGTATCAAAGCTACATGCAGGTGGTGCTCATGTCATAATGTATCAACGCAGCATGTGGGTGGTGCTCCTCATGTCATAATGTATCAAAGCTACATGCAGGTGGTGCTCCCTCATGTCATAATGTATCAAAGCAGCATGCAGGTGGTGCTCCCTCATGTCATAATGTATCAACGCAGCATGCAGGTGGTGCTCATGTCATAATGTATCAACGCAGCATGCAGGTGGTGCTCATGTCATAATGTATCAACGCAGCATGCAGGTGGTGCTCCTCATGTCATAATGTATCAAAGCAGCATGCAGGTGGTGCTCATGTCATAATGTATCAAAGCTACATGCAGGTGGTGCTCATGTCATAATGTATCAACGCAGCATGTGGGTGGTGCTCCTCATGTCATAATGTATCAAAGCTACATGCAGGTGGTGCTCATGTCATAATGTATCAACGCAGCATGTGGGTGGTGCTCCTCATGTCATAATGTATCAAAGCTACATGCAGGTGGTGCTCCCTCATGTCATAATGTATCAAAGCTACATGCAGGTGGTGCTCATGTCATAATGTATCAAAGCTACATGCAGGTAGTGCTCCCTCATGTCATAATGTATCAACGCAGCATGTGGGTGGTGCTCCCTCATGTCATAATGTATCAACGCAGCATGCAGGTGGTGCTCCCTCATGTCATAATGTATCAACGCAGCATGTGGGTGGTGCTCCCTCATGTCATAATGTATCAACGCAGCATGTGGGTGGTGCTCCTCATGTCATAATGTATCAACGCAGCATGTGGGTGGTGCTCCCTCATGTCATAATGTATCAAAGCTACATGCAGGTGGTGCTCCCTCATGTCATAATGTATCAACGCAGCATGCAGGTGGTGCTCATGTCATAATGTATCAACGCAGCATGCAGGTGGTGCTCATGTCATAATGTATCAAAGCTACATGCAGGTGGTGCTCATGTCATAATGTATCAAAGCTACATGCAGGTGGTGCTCATGTCATAATGTATCAAAGCTACATGCAGGTGGTGCTCATGTCATAATGTATCAAAGCTACATGCAGGTGGTGCTCCCTCATGTCATAATGTATCAAAGCTACATGCAGGTGGTGCTCATGTCATAATGTATCAAAGCTACATGCAGGTGGTGCTCCCTCATGTCATAATGTATCAACGCAGCATGTGGGTGGTGCTCCCTCATGTCATAATGTATCAACGCAGCATGCAGGTGGTGCTCCCTCATGTCATAATGTATCAACGCAGCATGTGGGTGGTGCTCCCTCATGTCATAATGTATCAACGCAGCATGTGGGTGGTGCTCCTCATGTCATAATGTATCAACGCAGCATGTGGGTGGTGCTCCCTCATGTCATAATGTATCAAAGCTACATGCAGGTGGTGCTCCCTCATGTCATAATGTATCAACGCAGCATGCAGGTGGTGCTCATGTCATAATGTATCAACGCAGCATGCAGGTGGTGCTCATGTCATAATGTATCAACGCAGCATGCAGGTGGTGCTCCTCATGTCATAATGTATCAAAGCAGCATGCAGGTGGTGCTCATGTCATAATGTATCAAAGCTACATGCAGGTGGTGCTCATGTCATAATGTATCAATGCAGCATGTGGGTGGTGCTCCTCATGTCATAATGTATCAAAGCAGCATGCAGGTGGTGCTCATGTCATAATGTATCAAAGCTACATGCAGGTGGTGCTCATGTCATAATGTATCAACGCAGCATGTGGGTGGTGCTCCTCATGTCATAATGTATCAAAGCTACATGCAGGTGGTGCTCATGTCATAATGTATCAACGCAGCATGTGGGTGGTGCTCCTCATGTCATAATGTATCAAAGCTACATGCAGGTGGTGCTCCCTCATGTCATAATGTATCAAAGCAGCATGCAGGTGGTGCTCCCTCATGTCATAATGTATCAACGCAGCATGCAGGTGGTGCTCATGTCATAATGTATCAACGCAGCATGCAGGTGGTGCTCATGTCATAATGTATCAACGCAGCATGCAGGTGGTGCTCCTCATGTCATAATGTATCAAAGCAGCATGCAGGTGGTGCTCATGTCATAATGTATCAAAGCTACATGCAGGTGGTGCTCATGTCATAATGTATCAACGCAGCATGTGGGTGGTGCTCCTCATGTCATAATGTATCAAAGCTACATGCAGGTGGTGCTCATGTCATAATGTATCAACGCAGCATGTGGGTGGTGCTCCTCATGTCATAATGTATCAAAGCTACATGCAGGTGGTGCTCCCTCATGTCATAATGTATCAAAGCTACATGCAGGTGGTGCTCATGTCATAATGTATCAAAGCTACATGCAGGTAGTGCTCCCTCATGTCATAATGTATCAACGCAGCATGTGGGTGGTGCTCCCTCATGTCATAATGTATCAACGCAGCATGCAGGTGGTGCTCCCTCATGTCATAATGTATCAACGCAGCATGTGGGTGGTGCTCCCTCATGTCATAATGTATCAACGCAGCATGTGGGTGGTGCTCCTCATGTCATAATGTATCAACGCAGCATGTGGGTGGTGCTCCCTCATGTCATAATGTATCAAAGCTACATGCAGGTGGTGCTCCCTCATGTCATAATGTATCAACGCAGCATGCAGGTGGTGCTCATGTCATAATGTATCAACGCAGCATGCAGGTGGTGCTCATGTCATAATGTATCAACGCAGCATGCAGGTGGTGCTCCTCATGTCATAATGTATCAAAGCAGCATGCAGGTGGTGCTCATGTCATAATGTATCAAAGCTACATGCAGGTGGTGCTCATGTCATAATGTATCAACGCAGCATGTGGGTGGTGCTCCTCATGTCATAATGTATCAAAGCAGCATGCAGGTGGTGCTCATGTCATAATGTATCAAAGCTACATGCAGGTGGTGCTCATGTCATAATGTATCAACGCAGCATGTGGGTGGTGCTCCTCATGTCATAATGTATCAAAGCTACATGCAGGTGGTGCTCATGTCATAATGTATCAACGCAGCATGTGGGTGGTGCTCCTCATGTCATAATGTATCAAAGCTACATGCAGGTGGTGCTCCCTCATGTCATAATGTATCAAAGCAGCATGCAGGTGGTGCTCCCTCATGTCATAATGTATCAACGCAGCATGCAGGTGGTGCTCATGTCATAATGTATCAACGCAGCATGCAGGTGGTGCTCATGTCATAATGTATCAACGCAGCATGCAGGTGGTGCTCCTCATGTCATAATGTATCAAAGCAGCATGCAGGTGGTGCTCATGTCATAATGTATCAAAGCTACATGCAGGTGGTGCTCATGTCATAATGTATCAACGCAGCATGTGGGTGGTGCTCCTCATGTCATAATGTATCAAAGCTACATGCAGGTGGTGCTCCCTCATGTCATAATGTATCAACGCAGCATGTGGGTGGTGCTCCCTCATGTCATAATGTATCAACGCAGCATGTGGGTGGTGCTCCCTCATGTCATAATGTATCAACGCAGCATGTGGGTGGTGCTCCCTCATGTCATAATGTATCAACGCAGCATGCAGGTGGTGCTCCAAGCCTCAGCAGCCTATTGTTGCTCCTGTTCAATGTGTGTGATATGGTAGAACACCTTGCTTGCATAAAATGCTGCGGACAAGAGGTTCTCAATTCTCCATCAGGCAAGGAAACATGCTTTTGATATGGGACACATGCAACTTTTTTGCAAGAGTGAGTTTGACTGCCCAGCAGAAATAGAGTAAGTTGTAGCTTGCTCCAACTATTTCTACTGTCTGGGCAGATAAACTCACTCTAATTTCGCAGAAGTTGCCTACTGCAGCTTTAAGGGTGGCCATTGTGAAAGTAATACTGATAAATGGTAGCCTTAATTGGCATAGTTGGAAGTATGAGGTTTTTATGGTAAAAAGGGACAATTGCTATTGTTATTTGAGCCTAGGCTATATCTCAAGGAAGATGAGTATGAACATGACCTGTATTAGTCGAGAGAGAGAGAGAGAGAGAGAGAGAGAGAGAGAGAGAGAGAGAGAGAGAGAGAGAGAGAGAGAGAGAGAGAGATTCGGGGTGGAGGGTCGACAATGGGAGGAGACTCACGTGACGTTCGTTTCAATTCCTGTTTCCCTGCAGCGCAATTTCTCGGACAGAGCCACACGGCGAGAGTGAGCCTATGAAGAATGACCTGTGCCAGCCTCGTATATCTGTTAATTTTTTACACATTTAGGTTAACATGATGACTACTGGGATGGCTGAAATCTTGCATCGCCGTCATTGACTGTGCATCTTATAGCGTTGTGTTTGCTTCTATTTTTCCCCGCTGGAGCGCTGTTTGGCTCTCAGGGGTATCATCACCCTTCACCCAACATCAGTTGTGTCTCGCCTGCTGGGAACATAACGGTACAGACGCACATAGGCGAAGCGACTGCAGTCAGTGAGATGATGAGCGCTGGAGAGTAGTCTATATTTAAATAATCGTGAACAAAACTGTAGACCGCGGGGTAGAGACCTACCAGAGGATTTTTTTATTGCATATATCGGAAACTAGAAAGAACACACAAAAAAACCTTGCAACTCGAGGATCATCCCTGAAGACCTCAAACAAACCTCGGAGTCCCCGACTCAGGGTCTCACACCCTAAACCCCCAGGAACAATCATGTCAGCAACCAAATTCAAGAAGGATAAGGAGATCATTGCCGATTATGAGACCCAAGTAAAAGGTGGGAACATGGATATCATTTCTCTTTGATTTAACGGCCATTGTCTCTGCAGAGAGGACAGGGGTTTGTCCATGGGGTCTCCGTTGCCTCCGCACAGTTTTGATGTATACTGTCTATGCATGACACATTCAACCTTTTGGCTATTCCAGTTTTACACATAACTGTTTCACAGAAGGTCTTTTTGCCTTCATGTGAGGTAAGCTGCAGCAGTAATTATATTGCAAGTGCACACAAAGTGTTTCAGATTTTCCATTTGTGTAAGGCGGCTCCTAGTTTCTGCACGCTTTGTTGCTGGAGAACGATCTGTATGAAACCTTTATTATGACCGTGCGGGGGACCAGCTCCTTGTTCGCGTCGTAGCCTCTAGTATACATTAGGCTTAGGCCCTCCGTGTTAATACATTTGGCTCATGGTGTGAAAACACAAGTTTGCTATATTTAGGTCACTCCAGCAACATTTTCAGATGAAATGAAAATCAATATAATTCGATTTAGTTCTGAAATAAAGGCATATTTTCGGCTGCTTTATGGATATTTATTTTTGTTTATAGTGTGGCAGTAGCCTACCCTAAGGTCTGACCACACGTACTCCTCACATTTGGCCGTGATCGATTTGACTGTTTTCCACAGTGAACTACATTCACATTGTAACGCTCAGTCTTCATTCATTCATTCACTGCTAAGTGCTAACAGTATCCATTTCCCAATCACATGATTGTCCTTAATCTGGTATTTGATCACAGACTGATTTAAGATTCAAATGTGATTTATTTAGGTCTAGTACACGCGAATTGCTGAATGATGGTGGGGCTTGGCTTGGTTTATAGCTCATTCTCAAGCCTGTCAAGCTATCATTCACCAGGTATTAGCCTACTGTGTTGGGCTGGGCGAGACGTGGACCCAAATGACTATATCAGCCACAGGCTCACATTAAAACTTCTCACATTATCCTGCCCTTATTACTAACCCATCTCAGTGGGGGGAGCGCGCGGCAGCACGTTAGGAAAATAATCGCTAATTTATTCTAAGGAAAGGAAGGTTGAATAGGTCTACTTCTTAAAGGGGAACACCACCCAAGTTAAGAATTTCAACATGTTATTTCCATGGTCTAGGAAACAAGTTATATCAATCTTTGTAAACATGAACTACTCTCCCAAAACCAGAGAAGTAAGACTTAAACTTGTGATATCATCATCAGGTATAAAGTCTGGAGCTGCTCCATTGACAATGAATGGGAAACTTATTTTGTGGACACACAGAATGAATTAGTTGCAGGAAATAATTAATACTGCATGAGGCAAACGCCCCCCCCCCCCTTTAATACCCAAATGAGCTTAATTTTAGCTTTCTGAAACAGAAAAAGTACCAGTATACTCTGCACATTCCCCTGGGTGCTTTGTCACCTTGACAATCGTTCCAAATTAATTATCTATGGTGCAGCTTCAGATTGTGTGACATCACAAATTTAACTCGTTTTTACATTTGGGAAAGATCTGCTCATGTTACCTAATATTTTCGGACTGTTCTAGACCATAGGAATAATGGAATGGGATTAAATGTTAATTTTAAATGCCCAAGTGAACCATCAAGGGAATGGAACTAGAGTTATTTCTTCTGCTGCGAGGTGTAAAATAAGGGCATGTGTGTGACTCGGTATGAATGGAGATGGCAGTGCACTGGTGTGAGCATCCATGTTGCTAAGTGGAGCTGGGTTTCAATTTCAAGACCCTGCTTCCATTACTACCACTTTCACTCCCAGAGGCTTCGCTAATGCTACGCTTCAGGGGCTTCCACTGGTGATCCTGACTCATGTACCAGCCTTGAGTCTGTGTGTGAGCTGCTACAGTAGGATTACAGGATTGATCTACACTCCGGAAGCAACTCTGTTCTCCTCCCTTCATGGGTAGTCTGATCAACATCAGTTTTCGTTATGTCTATCCTAGACTTTATCTAGCTCTGTGATCGCCCACCGTATCGCATCAGTCTCCCATCTTCGAGATCAGCGCTGAGACACACTGTTAACATCTCCTGTCTCAAGTATGTCAATGACCAGCTCATCCGGTATCACTTTACTACTACAGGCCCCTTTTGTTTAGTAGAGCATCAATTATTCATCTCGGATATGAAGCTGCAATGCTCTTGTTTCACAGAGCCACGGCTTCGCATGTAGGCAAGGCCTTGGCAATGAGCAAGGGGGAGAAGGATGTTTAATTTATGGAGAATCAGCCTCCTTCCTCGTTCTCGGCTTCTGCAACACATGGAGGGCCTCTAGACACAAACAACAGAGGCTCCCCCTCTCACACCCGCAGCCTGCTGGGCAATGTGGGCATGTATGGTCCGGTCGATTTACAACAATGGCCACGTTTATGGTGTTTCCATGTTGGGCGCAGGCAGGCAGTGATCATTCTAACCCATAATGAGATTCAGTTTGGAAATTTAGCATGCCTGGCTCATTGTGAGTTATTGCCGTTTGGGTGATGTGTATATGAAAGAGGGGGCAGATCATCAATGACTGAGCCACAACACGATTGCTAGATTTAATTAGTATTTATGAATACTGCTGATAAATTAGTTGCAGGAAATAATTAATACTGCATGAGGCAAAGTGGCAGTCTAGTGCTATCACAGGCTGACTGCACATTCTCCACCGGAAGTCTTCTGAGTGGGAAAACATACCATGGAAAAAGCTGTTGCTGTTGAAACATAATTTTGATTGTTCTGTCAACACTCTTAACAAGCCGTCACGCTGGATTTAAAGCACTTGCACGTCGGATGAATCCTGTGAGGACTTGTGAGGCGCTCATTCTGAAGGACCCTGGGGGATGGCGTTCACCTCATTCAATCTGGTCAGAACTGCTCATTAGCATTTCAATAGATAGAGTTTGTGTACAGAATAGGAAATTTAACGGAGGAGGTTAGAGTTTGTTTATTGGGGTCTAGCTTGTTCACTGACTCACTGACTCACTGTTGTTTACACTGACAGGACCATGTCAGGATAAAGAGAATACAATCGTTTCCAACCCCTGTATTGGCTTCAGTACAAGAGCAATAAGGAGCATTAGGAGGAAAGGATTAATCAAACCCCTATCTATACCTATTACAATTGCATGTGTCAAATAAACAAGGGAACAACATTGTATAGTTACACACACTCATACATACGCACACACACACACACACAACATCTTTCTAATCTATTCTTCATCCATCTCATCTCATTCTATTCAGATTGGCTTGTTGATAAAACCTAATGCCACCTCATTTTACCCTTTCAGCCATCCTTGCTAAACCACTTAACTGTGTAGGCTAACCATATCGTGTAGTTCCTGTGGTGTCTTTTTTTTGGCATTTTGGTTTTATTTTGCAGTATCCTGTGGAGAGAGTGACTGAGGGAGGGTGAGAGAGAGACACACACACACAGATGGTGTGACAGACAAACATAGAGAGCGAGAGGGCTCTACTGATGTACAAATGTCCATATGAAAGTTATACATGGCACAGATTATAGATGGTACAAGATGAGCCAGCTGGGCCACCAGGATATGCTGTATTGTGTGGTGTGTGTGTGTGTGTGTATATGTACACGCATGCTTTCCCTTCATGGTCAATTAATCAATAAATCAATTGGTATGGGGTTTATTTTTTGACAATGAAGACGTTTAGTCGATTACAAATTTTCTAGGATTCTTGTCGCGTTATCTTATGTGTGTGTATTTGATCACTTCCTGCTCCCTTTCTCTGAGCCGTCCTGTGCTGAGAGCTGACTGAGGGGACAGTGGGTTGTCTGCCGAGAGCTGACTGAGGGGACAGCAGGTTGTCTGTGCTGAGAGAGCTGACTGAGGGGATAGCAGGTTTTCTGTGCCGAGAGCTGACTGAGGGGACAGTGGGTTGTCTGTGCTGAGAGCTGACTGAGGGGACAGTGGGTTGTCTGTGCCGAGAGCTGACTGAGGGGACAGCAGGTTGTCTGTGCCGAGAGCTGACTGAGGGGACAGTGGGTTGTCTGTGCTGAGAGCTGACTGAGGGGACAGCAGGTTGTCTGTGCCGAGAGCTGACTGAGGGGACAGCGGGTTGTCTGTGCTGAGAGCTGACCAGGGAACAAAATTAACTTTTTGGCTTACCAGCCAAGGTGGCTGGTAGATTAAAAAAACTACCAGCCAGGCAGATTTTTTACCAGTCAAAAATGAGAAATAGCTTTTTAGTATATCGCCATGTGTTATTATTATTACTATATACAGGGCTCTACGCTAACCTTTTTCCCAGAGAGCACATGTGCTCCTAAATAAAAAAAAAATTAGGAGCACACAAAGACATTTAGGAGCACAGTGAACATTTTTCAAGTAACAGAGTTTATTAACAAACTATTTATTACATGCATATTATACTGTGCGTGCATGTGCATACTAAGGGTCAACATCTGTGCAATAGCACATATCACAAAAATCACACATTGGCCCATGCCTACTAGACACAGGATATCGGTTGTCAAGCTGCTTTTGTATGTTGTACTGTTGTCACAATACCAACATTTTGACTTTGATACAGATAGGAAAGGTAATGGAATATATTATTTGATGACAGAACATGGAAAATTCTTTATACAATTATTTAATTAATTATAATTTAAACGCTATTGAATAATAGTTAATCAATAGCAATTAATACAATTATTCTGTTACAGCTACTGAGCTATATACTATAGCTACTGTTCATCAATATCTTCCTTTTGAATAAAATGGGTTCAGGAAAGAGATGTAGAGGGAGACACACACAGAGAGATAGATGGAGAGACAGATTCTCAGCCCCTCCTTCCCTCACTGCCTCTGAGCGTCCCCAGTGATTAGCGTTAGCAGTAGTTAGCATTAGCAGGTTAGCTTAGTTGGAGTACTTAGCAGATAACATTACAGTAGTTATTGTTTTTAGCGCGACGTGGGTATAACTGGCGAGGATGCAAAGCATGTTAGACAATTGGAACTGCTGCTCGCAGAGTTTTTGTTGCACATAGAAGCAGCGTGACTCGAGATGAGTTGTTACCAGTGGTGCGTTATTGAAATCAACTGGGATTGCACGCACCTAATGGTGCCACGTGCACGCGCGCTCCTGGCGCGTGCGCGCGCTCCTGCGAATGCCCATAAATGTCCCCTTGCTTGAGCAGCAGACTACAGACAGTTCCTAATTGCCTCTACGAATGGAATGTAACACATGTCATTCACAAAAAGTTAGGTGTGAATGTATCTGAGAACGTATTTAACACACCTGACGACCGGCGCTATTGATATGCAAATAGCGAGTACTTATGTGGGCTTGCACGGAGTGCAACCCCGTCCCATGAACAACGCATGCCTGGTTGTTACAGAGCTGATCCGCGCTGCTCTGTGTATATTATGAAATGACAACTGCGCATTGACACGCCCACTACGCAAGACTATTACTCGCACACTGTGCTCCTAAATGATTTTTCCCGTTCGCACAAATCTATTTTTAGAGGCAAATGCAAGGGAAATGCTCGCACTGTATAGCCCTGATATAGTACTCTAATATGCTCATATGGCTCCCAATTATTTTACACGCCAGAGTGGCTGAGTAGCCTCCGTAATTTACCAGCCAAAGAGGAAATCTACACGCCATTGGCGTTTGGCGGGTGCTTATTTTGTTCCCTGGAGCTGACTGAGGGGACAGTGGGTTGTCTGTGCCGAGAGCTGACTGAGGGGACAGTAGGTTGTCTGTGCTGAGAGCTGACTGAGGGGACAGCGGGTTGTCTGTGCTGAGAGCTGACTGAGGGGACAGCGGGTTGTCTGTGCTGAGAGCTGACTGAGGGGACAGTGGGTTGTCTGTCGAGAGCTGACTGAGGGGACAGCGGGTTGTCTGTGCTGAGAGAGCTGACTGAGGGGACAGTGGGTTGTCTGTGCTGAGAGCTGACTGAGGGGACAGTAGGTTGTCTGTGCTGAGAGCTGACTGAGGGGACAGCGGGTTGTCTGTGCTGAGAGCTGATTGAGGGGACAGCGGGTTGTCTGTGCTGAGAGCTGACTGAGGGGACAGTGGGTTGTCTGTCGAGAGCTGACTGAGGGGACAGCGGGTTGTCTGTGCTGAGAGAGCTGACTGAGGGGACAGTGGGTTGTCTGTGTTGAGAGAGCTGACTGAGGGGACAGTGGGTTGTCTGTGCTGAGAGCTGACTGAGGGGACAGCGGGTTGTCTGTGCTGAGAGAGCTGACTGAGGGGACAGTGGGTTGTCTGTGCTGAGAGCTGACTGAGGGGACAGCGGGTTGTCTGTGCTGAGAGCTGACTGAGGTTGTCTGTGCTGAGAGCTGACTGAGGGGACAGCGGGTTGCCTGTGCTGAGAGCTGACTGAGGGGACAGCGGGTTGTCTGTGCTGAGAGCTGACTGAGGGGACAGCGGGTTGTCTGTGCTGAGAGCTGACTGAGGGGACAGTGGGTTGTCTGTTCTGAGAGCTGACTGAGGGGACAGCGGGTTGTCTGTGCTGAGAGCTGACTGAGGGGACAGTGGGTTGCCTGTGCTGAGAGCTGACTGAGGGGACAGCGGGTTGTCTGTGCTGAGAGCTGACTGAGGGGACAGTGGGTTGTCTGTGCTGAGAGCTGACTGAGGGGACAGCGGGTTGTCTGTGCTGAGAGCTGACTGAGGGGACAGCAGGTTGTCTGCTGTGCTGAGAGAGCTGACTGAGGGGACAGTGGGTTGTCTGTCGAGAGCTGACTGAGGGGACAGCGGGTTGTCTGTGCTGAGAGAGCTGACTGAGGGGACAGTGGGTTGTCTGTGCTGAGAGCTGACTGAGGGGACAGCAGGTTGTCTGTGCCGAGAGCTGACTGAGGGGACAGCGGGTTGTCTGTGCTGAGAGCTGACTGAGGGGACAGCAGGTTGTCTGCTGTGCTGAGAGAGCTGACTGAGGGGACAGTGGTTTGTCTGCTGAGAGAGCTGACTGAGGGGACAGCGGGTTGCCTGTGCTGAGAGCTGACTGGGTTGTCTGTTGTCTGGACAGTGGGTTGTCTGCTGAGAGAGCCTCACCATGGCTCCAGCACTGCATTGTGCACCTGAGCCATTGCAGAAGTGCAACAGATCTTTGTCCTGCTCTCTCTTAGAGCCATATGGAATCCGCGATCACGGAATCGCGGACGGAATCGCGGAATTGACCAATAAAAATGGAATCAACTATACTTTTTTTTTTCCTTTTTTTTTTTTTTCCCCCTTTTTTTTTTTTTTTATGTTGTGGGGCTTGTACAGCACTTTGTTCAACTTTGTCAGTGCTGTAAAGTTTAAACCTTTTTAAAACTTAGACAAACAAAACACTTTTCTTTCATGAAATATTGTAAGTCGTCATTTGAGGCTTTATAAAAGCAGCACAATGAACACAAATCTGTCAGTGCCGAGTTCGACCTCATCTTAAATAACAAACAGCATTGCTTGTTGTAGTTAACAAAGAGAGGCAGAGTTGATTTTGCAAAAATATATATATATATAATTTGTTTTATTTTTATTTATTTATTTTTTCATATTCGAATCCCATGCCCATCGAACGAAGCTTCGAAGTATTTAAGACAGCCCTATTAAATGGACTGTTATATCTTATTAAATTGTGGACATTTATTCATTCCCACTTATTAGACACTATTTCTGATGGTAAAATGAGCGTACAAAGCAAAATACAGAATTCTGAAATATTAAAACGGAAAAAACGGAATTTGGAAAAAAATAAAATGGAATTTGGAAAAAAATAAAACGGATTTCATATGGCTCTACTCTCTCTGTTTTGGTTTCCTGTACTCCAAGTCTGTAAAAATTCCCTCTAAGCACAATTTGATTATTTGAATTGTATAGGCTAAAATTAAATAGCCTATGCGATGAACGAAACAATCATTACATTTGTTTCATCGTTGCTTCTAATAATGTCTTCCGCTCCTCCTCACTCGAGTGAGAGCAAAGCCGTGCACAGCTCAGCCCTGTCCCTGTGTATGTCTTTATAGCTATGCTGCCAGGCTGGTCCGCGACCCTCCGTGCTGCGATCACCAGCGGGGAGGAGGAGCGGAAGACCGCTGGTTCTCCAACATACAGCGGTGTGCTCTTCAGAATGTACCGGGAGAAACGTTTACTGTACCCCGCAGACATAATAAGCATATAAGCAGTGCTTACTAACGTTATTAGTTACGTTATTTCTGACCGAATTAGTCATTCATTTGTCTAGCACAGTCTCTAACAGTGTAACAGTAAGAAGCATTTTGGATAAAAGTATTCTGTACTTCTGTATGACAACAATGTATGCCTTTCAAATGTTAAATGATTAAATGATACACAGCTAAATCTACGCTCTCGCCTCATCCTGCTTTCGCCAACGGCAGCGATGTGAAAGGCGAGGCGAACTCCAGCAGTAGCGCGCTTGCTGCCGCGGGGGCGTGCCACGCGCGTCACGTGGCCGTCTCGGCCAATCAGGCCTACCCCGGAAATGGAAACGGTTGCGGAACTGATACAGGCGTCCCGACCGCCAAGAACCTTGGTGTTGTCCTTGACGACCAGTTGAACTTCTCCGCTCAAATCGCAGCGACAACCAGAACCTGCAGATTCCTTCTGAGCAACGTCAGAAGGATCCGCCCCTTCCTGACAAAAGAAGCCACCCAACTCTTTGTCCAATTAACAGTCATCTCCCGCCTCGACTACTGCAACGCACTGCTTGCTGGCCTTCCGACCACTGCCACCAAGCCTCTTCAACTCATTCAGAACGCAGCGGCCCGCCTGATCTCAAACCTACCGAAGTCAGCCCATGTCACCCCACTTCTCAGGGACCTGCACTGGCTCCCCATGGCCGCTCGAATCCGCTTCAAGGCCCTCGACCTGGCATATCATGCGGCGAAGGGAACGGCTCCCGCCTACCTCAATAGTCTCTAACTACACACCCTCAATACCTCTACGCTCTGCATCCTCTGGCCGCCTCAGTCAGACCTACTCCTATCCAAGCTCCGGGAGGGTCATCAAAGAGAAGTCGCCTATTCTCGGTCCTTGCCCCACAATGGTGGAACGAACTTCCCACCACAGTTAGGACAGCTGAAACCCGTCCAATCTTTCGCCGTCGACTAAAGACGCACTTCTTCAATCATTATCTTAAAATAAAAAAAAATAAAATCTAACCCTAACTAACCTTACTGTCATGCACTTATGCACTCCTAATATACTAACCAACACTATAGCACTCAACACTTTGATGAACATTGTTACTCAGCTGATAGAGTTGTACCCTTCCTGCTGTCTTGTTGTACAAAACTAGTAAGTCGCTTTGGATAAAAGCGTCAGCTAAATGACAAAATGTAAATAAATCCGGTAGGGGACTCCATTCGGCCCTGGGGCTGAAGAATCCTTTGCACGTCTACAGCTTACACTTCCTTCCACCTTGGTGGCCTAATATCCATCGTATACTCTATCTCATGGTATATCTGGAGGAAGGCCCATTTCTCCATTCGTTCCGGTATCTGAGTAAGTCTTTTTTGAATATCCCTCAACCTCTCCAAAGCTTTGAGTTGCCCTCCCTTTCCTTGGCTGAACATTCCTTTATCAAACTTATATGGATCCCTATAAATTGCTGTCCTGACTCGCTCCTTCTTCTTTCTCTTCCTCCTAAGTTGTTCTGCCCTCCTGAGGAATTTCTTAAACATTAATTCCCTCTTTCTCATCTAGCCTTTCTTCACTGCTTTCTTAGCTCTCCTCTCCTTCACTAGGTTCTCTATTTCTAACTGACTGCAATATTTCCACCCCCTTTCTCTCTATGATTCCAAATCTTTCAGCACCATATTCATGAATAATGTCTTCCATATTCTCTAATTTATTTACCACTGTTCCTTGAAGCCCATCTAACACCATTTTCAAATCCCTATTAACAATTTCAGTGCCAGCCGTTTTATCCATCCTTGTAGTCAATGGGCCACGCTTTAAAAGATAGGGATTTTCACTGTGCGTCAAGATGTTTGCAGGGCTATATCTATATTCTATATTATAGCTATGGAGACAATACTATGGCTCATTTGACAGTCACTATCCCTCGTCCAACATGTAAAAAAGAGTAAAATGTTTCATGTATACGTCCACATATCCCGTGGTGAATATTGTATAGTTTCAGAGTGATCCTGGCTAATTCCTGGAAGCTGCGTCATGGAGCGATATGTGAATTTTTCTAAAGGCGTTCGCGTTGCTCGCCTGGACATGTTACTATTTCCAAATCAAAGGTATATAATAGGTATTATGTTTCATCATGAATGCATCAAAGGGGGGGGGGGGGGGGGGTCGTTTTTTGATGCTCTGATCGTCAGCAACAGCATTTTTTTTTAAATACTACATACGTTGATCGATGTGAAATCATTGTTGGATCAAAGTAGGATTGATGTCATATAGTCCTTACCTTTACTAGGAGGTATCCCAAAAAGAATATTCCAATTGTCTGATCGCGATTTCCAGTATTGATATCCATCGGGTCCCTGACATGAACTGGCACAAAATATGCATGGAGTGTGCTGAACGCGTTTCAAAGTGCTCGGATGAAGCGATTCACTTGGCTTGGTCTAAATTCTCCGCCCGGACCATATACAATGTAACACACAGTGTGAAATAAGGTTTCAAAGGGTAGGCGATACTGCCACCTAGCAGGATTTGGCCGGTATTGCACTCTCTGGGTCTCAGAATGAGTTCCAATGGTAACACTGAGGTCCGTGAGACTGTATAGAATAAAAGAAATCGAATAAAAGAAAAACAATAAACGATCAAAAACCCGACTATACTCGGGTTTTGGCACTCAACGGTTGGCGAGATAACCTGACTATAGTCATGGTTGGCCGTGAATGAGTTAACCATCTCCCATTATTTCCTTTAATTTGCCCTAGGTCATTGAACTCTAGCTTCTTGCCCACAGCTCTTCTCTCTGGCCGGCAGGCTGGCCTCAGTACCACCCTACATCGTTTCCCCCTTCCTCCTCAGTGATAGGGTTACTGATATCCTGCGAACATTATTATAATTTAGTTTTACTGATGTTACTTTCTGCCACAAGGACAGATCTGGAGCTTCTTTCCCCCTACCACTGTCTCCACCCCTGCTCGCCATTGATCCATTCATCTTACTCATAGTGCCGTTCTCTATGGTTCTAGTTCTCATCCAACTCTTAGGGCGGGATCCACTAAGAATGGATTGCGCTTTGGTAATTGCACCCTTACAATTCATTATGAATTGAAAATGGGGGACCCTGATGTAAACAAGACGAAAGTCTTTCTCTGGTCTGCATCCCCTTAACAATTGTGTGTATTGAACCGTACTGTATTGTACCCATTCTCCAATCTGTTAATAAAATGTTTAATCAATCAATCACCTGCGCAGGGTTTGCGCACGGATTCTGCTCCGTCTTTGCGAGCTATCCACTAAAGGACATTGCGCGATGAGATACCAGCGCAGACTCGCCCAATATGTGTGGCTCGTGGAGCAGTCTGCACTCTGCATTCCTGACAGCGCTGTTGGCAGGTGTGTGTGTGTGTGTGTGAGAGAGACGGAGAGAGAGAGAGAAACAGGTTGTTTCATTCATAACAATGGAAGCGATACAATTCTGTCGGTCGCCTCGCTTAAAAAGTCGCCTGGCAAAAATTACCTGCCGTGTGCGTTGGACTATAGACACAAAATACAAATTAAGCAAGCTCTATTAATTTACTTCGTAATGTATAGAGCTTGCTTAATTTGTATTTTCATGACACATTGCGTCCTATATTTTTGTCACTATCTTTCTTTCATCATTGCATAATGTTTGTAATGTCCTATTCCAATTACATTTGTCACATATAATTGTAGTAGTACTATATTCTATTGTGCTATATTTAATTTAGTTTATATCCCATTTAATTGTATTCAATCTCTTTATTAAGTTGTAAAGCCCTGGCCTATATTTGATTTCATAATTATATTATATTCTAGGAGAGGAGTTATTTTTCATTTAATAATAACTTCATAATAATAATAATCATGATGTTGCATTACTGCTGATCAGCACGCCTATCAGAAATAAATGTTTACTGTATTGATAATCTCAGAACCAAGCATTTGAAATTACTAGTGGTGGGGGAAAATATCGATACAGTATAGTATCATGATACTTTGTGTGGCGATACTGTATCGATACAAGGACGCCAAGTATCGATATTTTATTATGCAATTACATTTTATTTTTGTATAAGGAAGTTGCATTGTTCATTTCAATACCTGTAATAGTACAGTAGTCCACACACCCGTGCATTCAGTTAAGTTGGAATATGACAAATACAAACAGTTCAGTTTGTCAGGTACATGCAACACATTACAGTGTTGACATCTGTCTGCTTGAGAAAATCCCATTTGCTGCAATATAAATTATTGAAGTGAAATGAACAGACTGAAAACTTTATTTTATTAGATAAAACATCTTGACAGTTTTACTTTGCAGTTGAAAAAGGTAATAAATCGCAATATATCGCAATATTAATATCGCAATACTCAGCATATTGCAATATATTTTGTATCGCAATACTATCGTATCGTGACTTAAGTATCGTGATAATATCGTATCGTGAGGCCTCTGCTGATTACCACCTGGTTTAGTGCTTAGCCTCGTTGCGAAGGCTATCTCGGCATGTGGCTTTATATTTCTCGAACTAATTATATACTGTTCATAAGATCTATTTTCTGCTGTTCCAACGAAACTTTAATCAACAAAATCTGTCCATAGATTCTGGCTGTACAGGACGAAATGTATAGGATTGATTGAGCTGGCAACCGGTGTCTTTCGGTCTCAATTAAATAAAAAAGGTGATATTCTCCTTCGAAATATTATTTCACGGGCACGCCTGGCATTACGATGCCTGCGTCTGGCAACAACGCTGGCAGTGACACTGGCATGATGCCTCTTTATAGCGCTTAGGGATCTGCGCTTATTTACCACCATGTCTGTGAAGACGGCAGGTGCGTCGCGTTAACTGGTCGGTGCAATTGGCGGCAGCCTTTCTGGATACCGAGCAGATTCTGACGAAGCGATTTACATAGAAAGGGGACATATTGGGCACCCAAGTGGCGACCCATGTAACGCGAAGCGGCCGACCCGGGTTCGATTCCCGGACCCGGCGTCCTTTGCCAAATGTCTTCCCCCCTCTCTGTCTCCCGTTCTTCCTCTCTCTCTCCCTCTACCGGACTGTCCGGTAGTACAAACAAATAAAAAAATCGACCAAAAACATAATTAAAAAAATAAATAAAGAAAGGGGAATATTACCTCATTTACCGGTACTTACTTTACTTATCCTCTTCGTCCCGGTTGGGGCATAAGGCCGCAATCATACACTGCCATTGAATCCTGTCTCGTGCTTTGACCTGCGCTTCGTCCCAGGAAAGACCCATCTCCTTCAGCTCCATCATCACTGTTATTCGCCAGGTGTTCTTTGGTCTACCCCTCTTTCTCTTCCCAACTGGGGTCCATCTCAAGGCAACTTTGGGTAACTTTTCATTGGGCATCCTCAATACATGACCGAGCCATCTTAACCGCAGTCTCCTTATCTCAAGGGACATATGCAAGCTGCCTGTCTTCTTATAAAGTTCCTCATTCGAGATTCTATTTGGCCAAAAGATGTTGCAGATCCTACGTAAGCAGCTATTGTGGAAGACGTCAACCTTTCTCATATCCTGTTTTGTTACTCTCCAGCACTCAGAGCCATATAGCGGGACAGACTTAACATTGCTGTTGTAGAGCCTGAGTTTGGTTTTAAGGCTATATTGTTTAGACTTCCAGATGTTGCGAAGTTGGCTGAAAGCACCTCTTGCTTTGTTGAGATGCGTCTTGATGTCTTTTTGCGTTCCACTTTCACCGCTTATGAGGCTTCCGAGGTATGTAAAGTCTTCTACACATTCCAACGCCTCTCCATCGATGGTGATTGGAGGTGCTGTTGGGGCATTGATGCACATCACCTGGGTCTTTTTCTGGTTGCTGTAGAGACCAGTTTGCTTTGCATAATTGCTTAGCCGGTCAGACTTCTCCTGGAGGTGGCTACGAGTGGATGACATGACAAAGTCAAGGTCTTCCATAAAGGAGAACAGGGTCCATTGGATTCCGCGGGGACGGTCTGATGTAGTTTGACCTCATTTACCTCATTTAAATACGCGCCAATTGCACCGGATGCAATGCTGATGGAACGCTTAATTTGTATTTTGTGTCTATGCCTCATTTCTGTCTTATCTTTCCACTTTCTGATATCTGCCAACAGCCTGTCAGAGTGCAGACTGCTCCGTGAACCAAATGCACAGGGGAAAACTCCACACATAATGTCTGCGCTGGTATCTCATTGCGCAATGTCCTTTAGTGGATAGCTCGCAAAGACGGAGCAGAATCCGAGTGCAAACCCCACGCAGGTAAGGGTGCAATTCCCACCACGCAATCCATTCCATGGTCTGTAACCGTGTAATATGCTTGTGAGCTGTGAGTCACCTTCTGACCTGCTCTTGCAGACTTTAGGAGTATTTTTCCTCCTGTCAGTTGTCTTTCCAACTGGCTAGATCTGAATTTATAATAAAACACAAGATTCAATGATGAGGATAAGCGCTCAATGAAGAAACCTTCTCCTTGCAGCCATAGTGGTATTACTGAACAGGCAGTGCAGTCAGGGTGGTATTACTGAACAGGCAGTGCAGACAATATTGGTGTTACTGAACAGTGAACAGGCAGTGCAGTCAGGGTGGTGTTACTGAACAGGCAGTGCAGACAATATTGGTATTACTGAACAGGTAGTGCAGACATAGTGGTGTTACTGAACAGGCAGTGCAGACAGGGTGGTATTACTGAACAGGCAGTGCAGACAATATTGGTGTTACTGAACAGGCAGTGCAGTCAGGGTGGTGTTACTGAACAGGCAGTGCAGACAATATTGGTATTACTGAACAGGTAGTGCAGACATAGTGGTGTTACTGAACAGGCAGTGCAGACAGGGTGGTATTATTACTGAACAGGCAGTGCAGTCAGGGTGGTATTACTGAACAGGCAGTGCAGACATGGTGGTGTTACTGAACAGGCAGTGCAGACAATATTGGTATTACTGAACAGGTAGTGCAGACATAGTGGTGTTACTGAACAGGCAGTGCAGACAGGGTGGTATTATTACTGAACAGGCAGTGCAGACATGGTGGTATTACTGAACAGGCAGTGCAGTCAGGGTGGTGTTACTGAACAGGCAGTGCAGTCAGGGTGGTGTTACTGAACACTAACAGGCAGTGCAGTCAGGGTGGTGTTACTGAACACTAACAGCAGGGGTGTACAGTGCGACATATATATCGCACGTGCTACAGCAACAGCGGTCTGTGCGATGGATGGATTTACTTCAATAGCACTGGTGCGATAGGGATTCGGTTCATATAGATACTCTTATTTTGAAAATCCTGTAGCGGGTCTCATTTCTGCCCACGCGCAGCTCCAGCTAGGCTCCGAAAGCTAGCAACGTTCAGGTGCATATGATACTCTTATTTTGAAAAAACTCTTGTGACAACTCGACGAGTCATATCCGCGCTTCTGCAAGCAGAGCAGCGCGTTGGTCGGTTGTTGCGCACTGCTGCGTTAACACAGCAGTGCGCCTACACGTCCCGAAATAAGTCCGTGGTGTTTTTTTTTCTCTCGCAACGGGTCAAATGCATCTACATGCTTTGCACCGTCGCCATTCCTTTATGCGCACATCGCCCGAAATTAACGTTTATGTACCATTACAATCACTACAACGTTAGCAAGCTAACAAGCTAATCCTGATCAGAGGCAGAGCCAGCAGACAGTGTGGACTGGGGAAAGGGAAATGGGGGGGCACTCTCTCCCCTTCCCTGTGTGTGTGCGTGCGTGCGTTTGGAAAGACGATGAAGTCACTAGTCAGGACTCAGGACAGGAGTATATTATAGTAAACTGAGGATGGACAGATAATGTTGATATTCAAATAAACAAGTTTCGAGAGGAGTGGAAGTTTGAAGACAGACTAGACTACAATATGATGCGGGGGTGGTGAGTTGAAACAGTGTGTGTGAATGAATGAAAACTTTATTTAACAGATTGCAGAATGGGTACAATACAGTACGGCTCAATACACACAATTGTTAAGGGGATGCAGACCAGAGAAAGACGTTTGTCTTGTTTACATCAGGGTCCCCCATTGTGTGTGTGTGTGTCCCAACCGACCCCACTTCTATGTTTCAATAAATTATTTGCATTTAAAACTATTAACGCTGACTCATTCCTTCAGTCCACTCAAAATTATGCTAATATTTCTTATGTTGTTTATGATATTAATTGAAAATAGCATATGAGAGTATCATAGTAATAATAACACATGGCGATATACTAAATGACAGCCAAACATGGCACTGCAACTAAATAACACAAATACAATAGGCACATTTGTGACTGTTACAAATATAACACGTTTTATACTTGTGCTACAAGATTTTGGCCTGTGCTACAAAACTATCAACCTCTGTAGCACCAGTGCTATGTGCAAAAAAAGTTAACGTACAGCCCTGACTAACAGGCAGTGCAGTCAGGGTGCTATGTAGTTTTCACAGTGCACACTTGTTTAAATTCAAAGCGCAAAGCCAATCTTATCCTCCAGCGATTATTTCATTCATTCAAACCTTTATTTATTCTCAAAGGACAATTGAGGTCACCCTCAATTTCAATGTTGTCGAGACATCATTTTAACTATCTATATAGCACCTTTCACACATGGACCGCAGCCCAAACTATGGAGCGTGTCTGTGTGTGTACAGGATACAGTATCAGCTGCTCTATCGTTTATGAACTATAGATTTATATGGAATTTGTTAATCTATTCTTAGTCTATTCCACTATATTGTGCAGGCTATTAACACTTTGAGTGCCAGCAACGTGTTATGTCGTCTTTTCATGCCCCCCGTTGAGTGCCGACGACGCTAATTGTCGTTTGATTTATATTTTTATTTCATCAACCGAGTCTCCCGTTGGTACAGCAGCCCCTCTAGGAGCTCCGATGGGAAAATACCGCCCCCTATCGTCTATCCCTGTGTAACTGCAGGCCATTCGATTATACTGGGGGGGATCTGATGAAGATGGAAGTGATCGCGCGATGGAAAGCAGCCTGGAATATATATTTACAGCAGCCAATAATCAATCAATAAACGCGATCGATATTTGGAATGGCGATCAGGAATTGGAATAATCTTTTTGGAGAACATCTGATCTAAGGTAAGGAATCTATGTTACCAGTCTTGGGGTAATCCGAGCTGTTTTGACCTATATCTCAGCGTGTCCCGTATGTGTATGTGTATGTGTGTGTGTGTGTGATGTTGAGGAAATGAGAGAATAGATTTCTCTAGCGTGCATAAGTACACATATACTATCGATAATCTAGCGCAGGGGTGTCAAACTCATTTTCACAGAGGGCCACATCAGCATTATGGTTGCCCTCAAAGGGCCAAAGACCGTATAAATGTTAATGTAATGTAAAATAAATGTAGCTACTCATTTACATATTGTTAAACATGTTGTTTCTGTATTTATTACTTATTCAAGTTATACATATTGCATATGCATTTGCATAGATGTAAAAATATATGTTAGCTTATGTTATTTTAACAAATAATTTTAGTTTATCAGAACCACATATTACTCCATCAATCAATGATCAAACCATTCAAGTAAATAACAAAGAAGAATATCATCAAATACAAGCTATGACATTAAGTTTGTTCAAAACCTTTTTGTCACAGTCAAGAGGGGCAGAACTAACAACTGTGAGCTGCAAAGAACGCGTGGGACAGATGTAGCAGATGTTACAAAAACAAATGGCTGCACACAACCTTGCAGAGGCCATACATCCAACTAATGGAAGATAGTTTAATTAACTTTAATTAACAGATTGCAGAATGGGTACAGTACAGTACAGCTCAATACACACAATTGTTAACACTCAGGGTGTCCGCGGATCCTTAAAAAGTCTTAAAAGGTCTTAAATTTGTTTATCAATAATTAAGGCCTTAGTTTGTCTTAAAATGTCTTAAATCCATTTTCAGAGGTCTTAAAAATGCCATAGAAAGGAAAGATAAAATGCCATGTCATCTTATGTTTTATTATGAAATCTGGGGGAAAACAGTTAACGGGAGATAAAGTTTGACTTTTCATTGACCGTGTTGTAGAATCACGCAGACCGGAATGGGGCGGAACCAACACAACTCCTTGTGTAATGTGTTGGCCGGGGAACCATTTCAGCAACGGAGTCTAGCTAACGTTAGCAAGGCGAAGCGATAACGCTAACGTTACGTTTAGTTTAGTTTAGCATTTGCACTCGTTAATATGGGAAAGTGCCAATTTAACGAGAACTGGCTCGACAATCCACTGTTTGCGCGATGGTTTGTCCCAGTCAAAGACCATTACAAGCCCCGCTGCAAAAAAAAAAGAGCAGTCGCGTCGCACATGCTGAGCACTCTGCAAAAACCGCCTGCAAACTACTATTTCGCATTTATTTTCGGCCCCTGCCTCCACACCAGCTGCGCCATCTCAGGTAGGACTATAACATCTGCACCAACAGAAGTCCGGATAACATTCGGCTCCACGCCAAAGCTTGAAGCTGAGGTCTTAACTTGAAAATAATCTATTCACGGATGTAAACAAGGACACGTTTGTGTTTATGTTCGATGAGAGCTTCACCCACTATGTATTTTTTCCTCCCACCCACCCCCTCCTAATGACGTACAGTATCCTCCCATGTATGTTAGGATCTATGGGTAACAGTACTGTATATTTGCATATCGTATATGTCACAATTGTAACACTACAGTACTATATAGTATACCTGTATGTAGAGTTGTTCCGATACCGATACCGGTATCGGAAATGCCGCCGATACTGCCTAAAATGCTGGTATCGGTATCGGCGAGTACACGTAAATTCTAGCCTCCGATCCCATGATGTAATTTATCTCCTGCCGAGTCCTGCGGAGAGTGAGGATTATAAAATGAACATGTTTTAAAGTGTGATGCTGTGTCATTTTAACAGCAGATACACTTTCTTAAATTCCATTGTCCCCGACAGTGCGGTGTGACGGGGAGCTCGGACGGGAATCGGGATGTGTTTGGCTGGTGTTATGATAGCATTAGCTGGAAAGATAGCTAGTTGGAACAACATCCGCTTTTAACGTTACATCAAATCAGATGATTGCCTGTCCTTTCTCCAGGACCTAACACTGTCCGTGGCCGTCTATCAACAATAATGCACCCACGGTGAATTGTATTTAAGTTAAGTAGCTACGGACTAGCGTTAGCTGACTATTACTAACGTTATCTTAATGTCAATGCGGGAAGTCGAGCTAGGTCAGTTAGCTTAGCTTGATAACGTTACCGTGTCTAAAGTTGGTGCTATTCACATAATCCAGCAATAATGGCTGCAGACCTGCAAGCAAAGTACAGCAAGTGCCAAAGGATAAGAGTCTGAGGCGGAGTTTCAAAAGAGAATGTTGAATATTTATTTTGCATCAAAAATCACAACATGAACGTTCTATCTGCCACTAGCTTACAGACTGAATAGGGTATATCTGCAGAGCCACTGAGTAGCGAGTGCAACACCGTTTAATGTCCGTGTGGATCATTGGAGTAGGGTATATCTGCAGTGCTGCAGCCCATACTCATTGATTAATGATACTAATACAAATCTATACAATCACCTGTTGTTGAATAAATACCATACGTTCTAGTTATTACTAAAAAAACAGTATAACAGTATCTAAAAAAAAAAAAAAAAAAAATATATATAATTTATATAATTTAAAAAAAAAAAAAAATTTATGCACTGGTATCGGATAAATATCGGTATCGGCCGATACCCAAAGCTTAGGTATCGGAATCGGATCGGAAAGGGAAAAATGGTATCGGAACATCTCTACCTGTATGTCATGTATGTCCCTATGCCATAAATGTCATGATGTCATGTATGTTGAGTATGTCATAAATGTCATGTCACTATAATTGAAAATGGGGGACCCTGATGTAAACAAGACAAACGTCTTTCTCTGGTCTGCATCCCCTTAACAATTGTGTGTATTGAGCCGTACTGTATTGTACCCATTCTGCAATCTGTTAAACAAAGTATTCATTCATTCAACCAAAACCACAAAAACAAAACAACTGGATGAATGAATGAAAACTTTATTTAACAGATTGCAGAATGGGTACAATACAGTACGGCTCAATACACACAATTGTTAGGGGGATGCAGACCAGAGAAAGACGTGTGTCTTGTTTACATCAGGGTCCCCCATTTTCAATTATAGTGACATGACATTTATGACATACTCAACATACATGACATCATGACATTTATGGCATAGGGACATACAGGTATACTATATAGTACTGTAGTGTTACAATTGTGACATATACGATATGCAAATATACAGTACTGTTACCCAGAGATCCTAACAGAAAATATATACATATGATGGGGAGGAGACTGTACATTAGGATGGGGGGGGTTTGGAAATTTACGGTGCCCAGTTTCTAATTGCAGCCTCCCGTAGGTGCTCTTTAAGAGCGGTTTTGAATGTGGGCAGGGGTAAAGTGGGTTTTAGGAGTGAGGTTAAGCAGTAGTCTGACCAGTTTGTTTTGTGATGTTTGTAATCTTGTTTTTAGGGCCTTTGAGGTGCTTTGGTACCATGAGGTGCAAGCATAGTCGTAGTACCCTTGAATGAGTGCTCCTGTTAGAGTCTTCAGGGTATTCTTGTTTACCAGAGAGGAGATCCGGCACAAGAATCTTGTTTGTTGGTTGACTTTTTTGATACCCTGGGGAGGGTGGTAATAGTTATGTGTTCTGACAGTGGCTGTTGCACTTGCTGCTTGGCCCCTGGTATATTTTGTATAGCTATATTTGCTATTTATGTTTGGTCACCCCTTTGTTGAAATTCATCCAATCCAGTTACTCCTTTAAGTTCAAGATTTTTAAGTTTCCAAGTTATGTTTTAATAAACATCTTTGGACCAATGTGTACCTAAACTTAAACTAATTGGTGTCGTTGCATGATTTTTGTTATTGTGAAATTGGTATTAAATTTAATTCTGAGTGGCATTAAAAAGTCTTAAAAAGCATTAAATCTGACTGGGCTAAACCTGCAGATACCCTGACACTATGGGTGCCGGCCAGAAATCCGGAAAATGACTGTGGATTGCCAGCGCTATTTGTCTATGGAGAAATTCCCCTTCTTTGCAGGGCTATAACTTTTTAAATTCTATTGCTACATTGCCATTATTAGGGCCCATTCAAAGTCCTATATGTATTGTTCATTGTGTAGCAACGTTAAACTTTTTCATTCACATATTCATAGTAAAGTATGGTCTAATGTATAAGTATGTTTTCATCTCTTTCTGCAGCTTTCTCCAGAACGTGATATATAGCCCCAAATGCATTATATTGATGATGAAATACAGTTTGATGGCAATCGGGGCGATATAAAAAATGTCAATTGGACGTACTTCTAGAATGATCTACGTATGATCTGATGATGACCGGATGGGCGGGGGATCGTTTATAATTCCGTGGGCAGCGTTATATCATTCATCTAGTGTGGGTGATATGTTCATCATAACAGTTTATATGGAATTGGAATACGATCAAAAATAACGCTGAATCTTACTGTAACTGAGGGGTACAATTCCCTGACTGTATTGATAAGTATGGTATCATTAAACCACTACCGCTTTATGTACTTTAATTACTGGCCATACAGTACACGATATCTAAGTATGATGAACACTTTCCCACATATGAAATCAGGTCCACACAAAGGTAATAGTCAAATATTTAATATATAGCAAAAGGTACATATAATAGTTACTTATTACATTTATGATTTGAATTGAATGCTCTTGTAAGGCAAATGAGTACTCGTATGCAAATCAACACTGAATGTCCAATCTCTGGTTACACAGGAAGCAAGTATACAACCTGGCTCTTAGGGGATTATAGCGATGGTCACTTAATGATTATAGCTGGATAATATACTGAAGGGGTCCCGCCGGTTGTAAGCCAGTAGGGGGGGTAGGAGAGCCGTCGGCTGTATCCCGTCTGGTCAACGATTTCTAGGGAGAGTCCAGGTACAGAACACAGTGCCCGTAGAACCTTGATCCGCAGATGAATACACTTGGGCTCTCTTGTAGACGATAGCTGTAGCTGTCGCTGTCGGTCCACAACGAAGAAGAAGCGAGGCGACCTCAGTCTGGTCTGAGCGCCGTCTCACCTTGGCTCCTCTCGGGGTAAATCCAACACTCACCGGTGTTGGCGATTATCCGCTCCACAAATCAAAGCACCAAAGCAAATAGATATTCCATGCCGTATAGGGCTCAGCAGTCGTCGGGGTAGGTAATCCAATGTGCAGGTCCACTCGTCCTCGCCCAGAACTCCTCGGATGAAAGCACCACGCGTGGTCTGCCCAACCTGGTTAAGACTCTAGATAACGCGAGGAAACGATGGGGGTGCTGCTCACTTTAGAACTCTAACCGAACGATGCACCATAAATAATAGACTATTATTACTTAATAGAAATACGGTGCCAAACTCTGGCAATTCAGCTATTAATTCGCACGAGGTATCACTGCTATTCTAAGGCCAAACAGGCCGTACTACACCGCACGCGGTATCGTGGGGTGAGGCTTCACGTCTTGTTACTTAGTTGGGTAGAAGGGTAAAGGACTAAGAGGAATTCTACATTTCTTGCGCCATATTTATATGCACAGTGGACAAGTAGTGCCGCTCTGCTTTCGGTAGCCGTATTCCTGCGCGGAGCTGAGGCTAGTAAAGGCATGTCTCGTCGGTACCTTTGAACTTGAACGCCAGGGGCTTGTCCCTGGCGCCTGGTCCTTTTGTCCAATAAGAGAATGAACTATTATGGGCTGTAGTAGAATAAAGGGATATTCAGTGTATATGTACAAGGAATATACAAGGGATATCAAACGATATACAAATACTATTAAATATATATCCATAAATAAATATATATATTCGGTTTAATCTGATCCTTCACAACAGCCGCCCCCTAATTAGTCCCACCTAATTAGCTGAGCAGAGACAGATTAACCGCACTGTCCACTACTCAATGTCCGCTGTAAGGGTCAGTCAACTCACAAAGTCATGGGGTCATGGTCGTCATCAATAGTATCAGGGAGCCTTGGCAGTTCTATTAGCCTCGCCACGGGTCGGGTGTAAGTCCGTCCTTGGACGAGCACTTCAGCTGCTCGGACCTTTCCATCGGCACCGGTGATCACTTTGCTTACGCGGCCAGCCGGCCACATAGCTCTGGGTAGTGACTGGTCGATGATCATGACGACTGTTCCTTCTGTCAAATTGTCTCTCTCTTTTACCCACTTCTGGCGGGTCTGTAGAGACGGTAGGTAGTGGAGTAGGAAGCTGTTCCAAAACTTATCAGCCAGTACTTGACTGTACCTCCACATTCTTCGGCCGTTCGCTTCTTCAGGCCTGTACATTGTCTGTGGTAGCGCGGGGTCCAGCCGCCCCATCAAGAGGGTGTTGGGGGTGACTGGGTCGACATCTGCTACATCATTTGAGACGTAACCGAGGGGCTTTGAGTTCAATACTCCCTCGATCTCTGTGAGGACTGTCATTAGGACTTCTTCCGCCACAGTCTGGGCCCCAAGCACGGCGTACAGGGCTGTCTTTATGGAACGTACTTCTCGTTCCCAGGTTCCACCGAAGTGAGGTGCGTTCGGGGGATTAAACTGGAAGTCAATCTGGGATGGAGCGAGGTGGGTCTTAAGTTCTGGGCCCATAGCTTGGAAGCTCTCTCTCAGCTCTCTTTCTCCGCCTTTGAAGTTTGTCCCGTGATCAGACAACAATGTAGACGGTTTTCCTTTCCGTGATGTGAATCTTCGGAAGGCCATAAGGAATGAGTCTGTGCTCATGGTTGGAAGGAGTTCGATATGTATCGCTCTGGTGGTCATGCATTTGAATACAATACCCCACCGCTTCTCGGTTCCTCTTCCTCTCTTTATATACAGCGGGCCAAAACAGTCCATACCGGTGGAGTGAAAGGGCTTGTCGCCGAGTCGGAGGCGACAGGGAGGTAGGTCAGCCATCCGGGGTATACTGGGCTGCGCGCGCCACTTACGGCAGTCTAGACAGGTTCGCTGGAAGCGCCGCACTGCTTCTCTCCCTTGCAGTATCCAATAACGACGTCTGATCTCCGCGAAGACTCTCTCTGCCCCTGCGTGGTGCACATCCTTGTCGTATTTCTTTATGATCAGCTCTGTGACCTTGTGTCGGCTGTTCAAGACTATCGGGTACTTAACGTCATCCGGTAGGTCTGGGGCTCTCCGCAGACGACCACCCACTCTGATGAGATTATGGGCGTCGCTCTCGGGGGCCAGGTGAAGCAGTCTGCTGTCTGATGGGACAGGCTTTGCTCCCTGTAGACAGGCTAGCTCATCGGGGAACGAGTCTCTCTGGGCTCGTTGTAGTAGAAGGAGTTCTGCTTCTTTGTAGTCAGCTGCTGAAATGTCAGTTGTGGGCTGAACCTCTGGGTGGTGCCACAGAAATGTCTTTAGCTGCGCACTCTCTAGGGTGAGGCAATCGTCTAGAACCGGGTCTGTGGGGACGAGTGTGTGTGTCAACCCACAGAACATAGGTTTCTTGTTCTCTGCCTCCTCTTTGCTCGCCTCCCGTGGGGTGGGTGTAGGCCACTCTTCTTCGGGGAGCTTGAGGAACTCTGGCCCGTCACTGTAGAGGTTGTGACGGGTGAGGTCATCCAGGGACATTCCCCGGGTGATGACGTCAGCTGGGTTGTGTTTGGTGTCCACATACCGCCAGCTGGTTACTTCTGTTAACTCTTGAATCTCGGTGACTCTGACTCCCACGAAGACCTTGTATCTGCACGAATCAGACCGGATCCATGTGAGTACGGTCGTGGAGTCTGACCACAAGATTGTTCTTTGCACCGGAATGGTGAGTTCACGTTGGATTAACGTGGCGAGCTGCGCTCCTGCTAGGGCTTCGCAGAGCTCTAGGCACGGGATTGTTGCTTGCGTGGGGCTATTCTTGAGCGAGCCAGGATGAAAGCAGTATGTATTTCTCCTCCCTCCTCTTGGGCACGCAAGTAAGCCACCGAACCGTAGGGTACTTCGGAGGCGTCGCTGAATACGTGCAGGTCGATCTTGCATGTCTCTGGCCTCACTGTGGGTGGGAAGTAGCTGCGGCGTATATTAACACCGGGGAGTGAGCGGAGTTCCGTCTCCCACTCTCTCCATGTGGATGCAAGGTGTTCGGGTATGGGATCGTCCCAGCCCTGGTCTTTGTCCCATAGCGCTCTTACAATCATCTTTGCCCTGGTGGTGTAAGGTAGAATACATCCCAACGGGTCATATTGTCTGGCGAGTGTTCTGTATACACTCCGTCTGGTGGTCGGTATTGCCGTCGACCTTCCCTGCTCCTTGATCAGGGGTTTGTGTCTATAATGGAGCGAGTCTGTTTTGAAGCGCCAGACTAGTCCTAGTGTCATTTCTTGGGCTTCTCCTGGGATGGTGGCCATCCAGGTATCGCTGCTCGCGGCCTTGTCCTCGGGGGAGAGGCGGCGCAGTACTTGCGGGTCGCTGCTGGCCCACTGCCTGAGATCAAAGCCGCCTTTGATCAGGGAGGCGCGGAGCTTGAGTAGGAGAGCCTCGGCTTCTTCTGGCGTCGAGACGCTTTGTAAACAGTTGTCCATGTAGAAACTATTTGTCACACTTTGTTGGACCTCTTCAACTGCTGCTGGGTCCTCTGCGTTGAGGCTGCTCAATACTGGGGGGTCGCTGCTGGCCCGCTGCCGGAGATCAAAGCCGTCTTTGATCAGGGAGGCGCGGAGCAGCGCACGACGTCGCCAGTACATTTTCTTTATGTGTCCCGCTGTGATTCGCTTGTTAATCTCAGCGCGGTACACAGCTTCTTGAGCGGGGTCTTTGGCTAGGCGCCGCTCTGTGTTTAATAGATACCGCTCCGTCGCCTCTTTTGTAGCGCGAAAGGTGGGCATTCCCTCTCGCCTCAGGAGTGGAGTTGCGTATCTCATCACTCCGTTGACGTTGACTCTCTTTGTCCCGTGCTCGAGGAGGGCTATAGCGTAGGTATCTTCCTTAGAACGAATGTCTTTCTTTTCGTTCTTAAAGGGCATTGTCTCTAGTGTCCATAGCCTCTCTACATGCTGCAGGAGTGTGGTGTCTCCTTCTGTCGCTCTGGAGTGGAGGCAGCTAGTGGCTGCTGTTCGGTTAAGAGACTTGGCGAGGGGGCCTTGTAACGTCCATCCTAGGCGGGTCTCGACCGCTGCAGGACAACCTCTGGGTCCTGTATGGACCCGGTCTATCGGGACTATGAGGTCTGCATGGTCGGAGCCTATCAGCAGGGTCGGGGTGGCGCCGTCTATGAGCGGGATAGGAAGTTGACGCAGGTGCACATATTTCTCCATCAGCTTGGCGATGGGGTAGGTGTACTGCGATAGTCCTATTTCTTGGCTGGTGAAAGCATTAGTAATCCTGTACCGTCTCTCTGGCTGCCCGCTTGCTGCGATAGTGAAGGAGACATTCTCGCCCTTTATCGTCTTTAGATCTCGTCTTATTGTCCAAATAGTCATCTGGTTCTCGCTCCCCCGTAGCCCCAGCTGGGCCGCAGCGGACGCGAGGAGAAGGGTCTTCTCTGACCCGTCATCAAGGACGGCGTAAGTGTCCATGATCTTGTCTTGGTAACTCAGGGTTACACGGACCACCTTTAAGAGCACCTGGGCGCCGCTGCTGCTAGCGGGGTCAATGTACATAACACTTGCCTTTGTGCTGTTGGATGGTGCAGGCTTTCTTTTGTTACTGTCGTGTAGGACATCCAGATGGGCTCCGTCACACCGACTACACTTCTTCTTTAGGCGGCACTCGGCTGCCATGTGACTGCGCGCACATCGGTAACAGCGCCTGTTGGACTTTATCCAGTGACTTACTTCTTCAGCGGTCATCTTCTTGAACTGGTCACATTGTGACAACCAGTGTTCCTTCTCGCAGTACGGGCACACCATCTTCCACTTCTCTTTCGTCGAGGGGGTACTGTGGTTCTTGCTGCTCGGTACTGATTCTGATTGGTGCATGACAGTCACCGATCTTCGGCCATCGTTTACTCTCCTAGGTCCCTCTCTGGAGCTTGGCGTGCTCCGCACGAACGTATCCAGCCGTAGGCTGCTGACTTCTCTCGCCAGGAAGTCGGCTAAATCTAGGAGGGATGGCTCGGGACCGTTAGGATCACGGTGGTCTCTTTGCCGCCTGAAGCGCTCCTGTCGGGCGGGCGGCAGCTTCTCTAAAATCCTCTCGACGTTCGAGTTTGCGTATAGTTCGTGCATACCCTTTTCTCGTTGCGCCCCCAGCATCCCTACCAGGGATTGTACTTTTATAGACAGGTCGTCTAGTGAGCGATTGTCTGTTGCTGGGGGTAGGCGGTCGATATGCCTTATCTCCTGTATTACGTAATCCCATATACGTCCATATCTCTGGTCCAGCGCTGCTAGAGCCGCGGTGTATGGGGTCGTAGAGGTGGCATAGGCCAGCGCTATGTTGTGCGCTCGGGGCACTTTCAGGTGCTTCAATAATATTGCATACTTGTGGCGTTCATCAGCGACATCCACCATCATTGTCTCTAAGCACATCCGGAGCTCCGTGTACTGTGCTCGATTCTCATGGGTGAAGTCTGGAAACGTCGGTGTGCCAATGTATGACGCCATGGATGGCTGGCACATCGGTGAGCGTTGGGAGAGAGGCCTCCTGGGCGAGTCTCTTCTTACGCCTCTCGGTGGGCTGGTACTGGCAGGGTACCATGGCCCGCTGGTCCAGGTGCTATTCCTCGGGACTGGTCGTGCGTCATGCTCACCCGTGAATCGAGTCGGGGGTCTGTAGCGCAGAGCCGCGGGGGTATAGCCTGGGCTGTACTGGACCTCCTGGTCCTGTGGAGTAATGTGCTGCTGTCGGGCTTGACTCTCCTCTTCTCCCTCTTCTTCTTCTGCCAGGTCACCTAAATCTTGTAGTCGTCTATTTAGCCTCTCCACGGTGTCCGCCGTTCCTTCCTTGTAGCTGGGTCTCACTTGGACCGGTCGGGGAATGAGTTCGGAGGGGGGTGTAGACTCTCTCTGGTGGTCGAGTTCAAGGTCGCCTGCTCGGTTAGGGGAGGGTGCCCTTGACGTGTGTCTTGACGAGGCTCTGGAACCCCTTGTGGAGGGAGGGGGTGTTGCCCTGGTGATCAGCTGCTCCATTAGCTGCGCTTGTAGTCTGTCGCGCTCGGCTTCGCGCTTGGTGAGATCTGCTTCTCTTTGGGCACTGGCAGCGGCGCGCTGGGCGTCGGCCCGGTCTCTTGCCATATTTTCTTCCGTCTGAAGGCGTCTCAGCTCCAGACGTATGTGCTCTTCTTCGCTCCGTTGCTGTGTTTGGAGTCAATCGCGTTCACCCTGAAGTCGATCGCGTTCACCCTGAAGTCGATCGCGTTCGGTAGAGGCTGTCAGGCTGGCGAAGAACGCCTGTGACAGCATCCTCTCCGCTTCGCTGGGGGAAGACGCTTGTAGAGGTGAGCCGCTCCTGGCTGTACTCGTTGGGGAGTCCTGGAGCTCTATCTCCTCGGCGCTCTCCTCATCTTGTTCCGTGCAGAGTTCCACCTCTGGAGGGTTGTCTTCCTCCCGGAGCTCTGGGGGGACTACTTCTTCGGTATTGGCGGGGGGTAAAGTCGTGTCAGTTCCCTCCTGGTCCCCACCGTGAGCTTGGTCAGTTACATTAGAACCCACTAGGGCCTCTGTGGTCGGGGTATCCTGGTTGATAGGGTCGGACATAATTTTACTTTCTACTTTTACTGCGTTTACTGTTTGTAGAAAGCTAGGTAGTTTACTGACGGCGTAATCCTCTAAGTACTGAGGTGGCTGTCGTCTACGTTGCGGGCGTTCTACTTTAGGAGGACCGTTTCGTGGAGTGTTCATCATAGGCCATTTCAATATTAATACCACTATATTAATATTACACTGATTACCCTCCGGCTCGAAGGACCAATTGTAACTGAGGGGTACAATTCCCTGACTGTATTGATAAGTATGGTATCATTAAACCACTACCGCTTTATGTACTTTAATTACTGGCCATACAGTACACGATATCTAAGTATGATGAACACTTTCCCACATATGAAATCAGGTCCACACAAAGGTAATAGTCAAATATTTAATATATAGCAAAAGGTACATATAATAGTTACTTATTACATTTATGATTTGAATTGAATGCTCTTGTAAGGCAAATGAGTACTCGTATGCAAATCAACACTGAATGTCCAATCTCTGGTTACACAGGAAGCAAGTATACAACCTGGCTCTTAGGGGATTATAGCGATGGTCACTTAATGATTATAGCTGGATAATATACTGAAGGGGTCCCGCCGGTTGTAAGCCAGTAGGGGGGGTAGGAGAGCCGTCGGCTGTATCCCGTCTGGTCAACGATTTCTAGGGAGAGTCCAGGTACAGAACACAGTGCCCGTAGAACCTTGATCCGCAGATGAATACACTTGGGCTCTCTTGTAGACGATAGCTGTAGCTGTCGCTGTCGGTCCACAACGAAGAAGAAGCGAGGCGACCTCAGTCTGGTCTGAGCGCCGTCTCACCTTGGCTCCTCTCGGGGTAAATCCAACACTCACCGGTGTTGGCGATTATCCGCTCCACAAATCAAAGCACCAAAGCAAATAGATATTCCATGCCGTATAGGGCTCAGCAGTCGTCGGGGTAGGTAATCCAATGTGCAGGTCCACTCGTCCTCGCCCAGAACTCCTCGGATGAAAGCACCACGCGTGGTCTGCCCAACCTGGTTAAGACTCTAGATAACGCGAGGAAACGATGGGGGTGCTGCTCACTTTAGAACTCTAACCGAACGATGCACCATACATAATAAACTATTATTACTTAATAGAAATACGGTGCCAAACTCTGGCAATTCAGCTATTAATTCGCACGAGGTATCACTGCTATTCTAAGGCCAAACAGGCCGTACTACACCGCACGCGGTATCGTGGGGTGAGGCTTCACGTCTTGTTACTTAGTTGGGTAGAAGGGTAAAGGACTAAGAGGAATTCTATATTTCTTGCGCCATATTTATATGCACAGTGGACAAGTAGTGCCGCTCTGCTTTCGGTAGCCGTATTCCTGCGCGGAGCTGAGGCTAGTAAAGGCATGTCTCGTCGGTACCTTTGAACTTGAACGCCAGGGGCTTGTCCCTGGCGCCTGGTCCTTTTGTCCAATAAGAGAATGAACTATTATGGGCTGTAGTAGAATAAAGGGATATTCAGTGTATATGTACAAGGAATATACAAGGGATATCAAACGATATACAAATACTATTAAATATATATCCATAAATAAATATATATATTCGGTTTAATCTGATCCTTCACAACACTTACCGTATCCTCCTCGCGCCGTTGGGCGATGAGCGTGGAACAGTCATTTACCTATTATGGTATGTAGAAATATCGGGTCCATTTCCAGCTTGTATAATAGTATATATGTCCAAATCATGTTGTTTATCGAGTTATTGGCAATCGATCGCTATGTATTGTGTCGAGATCGAGTCCCGGTAGCCAAACAGAGTGCCCGGAAGTAATACGGCCGACCAGCACAACCTCCATAGCACTTCCTGTTTGGCGATTGCGCCGATCGGCCACCAGATGGCGCTCCTGAACCGCCAGAGAGCTCAGTGGGTCCTCCTGGTGGATCTCAGGCCAGCGGAGGGGAAATATGAATCCGATCGCAGATTTTTGAAATATTGATATAAGGACGCTGTAAAGCGTCCTCCGGCAACTTGAGCATGGCCGGGAATGACGCTTTTAAGCGTTTTCCGGCAGTCAAAGTGTTAAGGGGATGCAGACCAGAGAAAGACTTTCGACTTGTTTACATCAGGGTCCCCCATTTTCAATTCGTAATGAAATTGCTATTATGTGTCTGCATGAAAACACAACTGTAACTGTACTCAAAAATAACAAAATAAGGGTTGTCTCAGTTCACAACTATATTGGTCAAGTTTTGGGTGGGACTTGTTTGCGTCCCTACAGCTTCTTATTCAATTGAGCGAGATGCTCGGTTATGTCACACAGCCAGCTTGCATCTGACAGTTCAGACAATATTTCTTCAACCCTTTGTTACCTATTCCGCCTGGATCTTTTTTGTATTTTGGGCTGTAAAATTGTCAAAGAATGTCTGAGGAGTAAGTGCTTTTGGCTTTTTTCCTTTGTTACTTCATCAATACCTTAGATGTTCAACACACATGTATGTGTAAGAATGTGTAATAACTAAGGCTGTCAAAGCTTTATTAACGCATTAACCCACAATTATTTTAACGCCGCTATTTCTTAACCCAAGATTAATGTTACATTTTTTTATTTTTATTTTTATTTTTTTTTAACAGAGCTCTTGGGGGGCCACATCAAATGACGTGGCGGGCCGTATTTGGCCCGCGGGCCATGAGTTTGACACCTATGATCTAGCGTTTATTTGAAAACTATTCATAAATAGGCCCACAAATGACAACGTGTCTAGTGTATTCGAGAATATTCCAATAAATGCCGTTTATGAGGGAATCTTTCTATTTTCTGGACATTTTCGAGAGAACGATAGCTTTTCGAAATGCTATAGAAAGGATATGAACTGATTAAAAAACAATCCGTTTCGACAATGTTGACTGCAAACAAGTCATTGATAAGCGACGGGCAGATTAGACACATAGCCATAATTTAAAACATAGATTATGCGTTTTTAATGCTATCATTGAAGTGGATGCTGGCATCCAAGGACATTAATCAACGTTATGGCTGGCACTGAAACTGTTTTAAGTGACAATGACTCCGTAATAATTGTCGTATTTATTATCATTACAATTATTTAATGTCTGTAGAATGGACGCAATCACCAACTATTTATCCCAAATGAAGCCTTTTACCAGTTCCATCACCTGTGCATTGTATGTTACTATTGCACTTTAGATTACATTTGCACTTATAACGTTAGGTTATGACTATAACCAAGTTCTGTTAACACTAGTGGACGCTCAGCGTCTCATTGCATATATCTCGCTTCAGCATATATATACTGAATACATTTCAAAATGTACCTTTAAATGCCAGCATTCATCTGGCCACACCCCCATCCGCTTACCTACATAAGCAGGGGTGGTGCCACACACTCATCTCCTTCCCAACAAATTTCACCACAATGAAAAATCAAGGGCCGCAGCGGCGTCTAGACGCTGAGCGTCCACTAGTGTTAACAGAACTTGGTTATAGTCATAACCTAACGTTCTGTATCACACTAGCTCCCGCTCAGCGTCTCATTGCATAATAGGAGCTGAGCGGGAGCTAGAAGCTCGACAAATGTACCCTGCTGAGGCCCCCCACAGCCATCAGATCAGGGAGGACCGAGCCCCCCCGACCCCCCCTAATGGAGGGCACCCCCCCTATTGGGGGCTTCACGGGAGGGCGACGGACCCGACCGTGCGAAGAGGCACTCAAGCAACTCAACGCACAGGGTGAGCAGACCGTGGCTTGACCCCACGACTACACACACGCACAACCCGCATGCCACCCGGGAACGAACGGAGGGAACAACCTCGTTACTGCCCCCAGAATCACGGGGTCAAGGGAAAACCCAACCCCGTGGCAAGGCCGTAGCAGCGGAGCGCGAAGGAAGACCCAGACCCACCAAAGGGACTGGACCCCCTGGAACGGGGGCCCGGAGAAGTCCATGATGCCAGCATCAAGACCCCACCAGGTGGGCACTTAGTGACCCCGCCCCCCACAGCGCTAGCGTATTCGGAAAAAGGCCCCTCAGCCGAGCGGGCCCTGTCCCCCCAATAGTACACCGCCTGGCACACTGACCCTGCAGAACAGGCAGTCAGCATGGCCGTAAGCACACAAAAAAGGTTAACCAACGGAAGCAGGCAGCGCACCGGGGAAAAACCAGGCAACAGGCTGTTAACCCTAGCCTGGAGACTGCGGTCGAGACAGGCGCCAGAGGGGACAGCTGAACACAGCCGCCCCCGCGGAAGGGGCGTAAGCTGGCGTCATGAACGTGCAGGGGCACCCTCAACCGGTGAACCCGGGAGTTGACACTGCTCCAACACACCAGGGAATCAACCACCTTGGTGTTACCCAATGCGGTGGTTGTTCCTATAACCCCTCAAGAAAAAAACTCCAAAACACACCTGCGGGTATACACCGGCTATACCGCAGTACAAGTGTTTCAGTTTTTCAAAAAAGGGTTAACCCAGGCCTACGGGTCGACGAAAACATGACTTCGGACCGGGCCCGGCGATACGGGAAGCACAGGGTCACCAGAGGAGGTCAAAGACCACCCCAACAGGCCCCTCTTCGCCATGCATGAGAGAGGAGCGAAAAAGAATGGAGAACCAGCCCCAAGCACACCGTACTTGGTATTCCCAGGCGGTCTCCCAACCAAGTACTAACCAGGACCAACCTGTGTAGCGGCCGAGATCCGCCGAGATCGAGAGTGTACAGGTTGGCATGGCCGTAAGCCATTACGACAGTGCTGTGTAAAAAATGTACCCAACCAGGGTCTCCATAGCGCTTAACCCTGTGACACCCGGACCGACCTGGCATTTTTCCCCCTGAAAAAAGCCCAAGTCCCTCAGGGTACCAGAACAGCAGATCTGCATCCCCGGCGGACAACGGGTTCAACTGATCCGGACCAGCGTGACCAGAACCAGTCCCGTGCCCTAACCACGCCGACATGCCTACTCCAGGAGAAGGGGCAGATATGCATGTTGATCTTAACATGAAAAGAAGGCGCCACCCAGACGTTCGGGCGAACCGCGCCCGGTGGCCCACCCCCAGGGCGTATGACCCCTCTACATATGTTCAGATCCATTCCGTCATCATCCCCCAGATATGAACGAGAATCCGTCGATAACCAAACCAGGTCGTCGGATTTGGTCATCGGAAGAGGAAAAACCTCCATCCCAGTTGCTTTATAAAAACGCCGTTTTAACCTCAAGCAACCAAGGCGTGCCAGTCAGTCGCCTGTTTACAGAACACCCTGAGCTAGCACTATACGTGCGTTGGGACACACCCACATCAATGAACAGGCTATTTAGACCTGTCATTGAATCCCCAAGGCGCCCAGGGGAACGACAAGAGGGGTGTGATACTTCCTAACTCCAACTCTTTTTAATAGAAAAGAAGGAAGCACCAACAGTATGTATCCCAGTCTACACAGCCGGGGGTAAAAATTGTTCACATTTTTACATCCCACCACCCTCCCATAGGAAGGAGACGGGAATCCCCAGAGAGACTTCCCACGCGGGCTGTACAGATTGAAAAGAATATATTGCACCTTGAGCCATGTAAAAAATTGGTTTTAGGGCTCTCCGGGGAAGAGGCACTGAACCCATACACACTCAATAATCGAATTGAATCGAATACATACACAATAGAGTAGGACTCCTTCTTGAGGGTCCACTCACCTTGACAATCTGAGGAGGAGGCTCTGTACTCTGAAGGAGGCTCCCTCACATGGAAGGAGAGTCCCAACTCACAGAAGGCCCGAATAGGAGCTTGGTGAGGAGGAGCCCTGACCACCCCCCGAAACAGATCCATCACATGGACCTGAACAGCACACGGAAGTCCTACCAACAGAGACGCGCACAGTGACGTACTCTATGGCGGGGGAATTTCTGCGGTGCACACGCCCAATATTCCAGGCCGTGGGACCAGGAAACCCCCCCCCCCCCCCCCTCACCCTGTAACGTGCCGAACCGCAACGTGACAGGAACCTTGAAGGACAGGGGGTTTACCCCTGACCAACAGAAAAAAGGGGGAGGAAAGGTTACCAGTTCACCCCTTTACGACCCCACACCCATGATACGATGTAATGACAAAAAGAGAGTATGACACAGTCATAGTCAGCTCCATGAAGCGTCTGACAGCTTCACACAGCGCATGAGCTAACCTGCTATCTGATTTTTAGTAAGGAAAAAACACAGAATAGAGAGGGCTCTCCAAGAGCCCCGGTACCAAACTTACACATGTGCTTCTGTGGCCAGTCCAACCCAGTTGTAGGTCACATGACACACACAACCCATCATCACCTACAAAAAATGGCAAAAACACTCTACAGAGGAACGCCGTTTTTCATAATGAGAGAATACATAATTCTCGATTAGTATCGGCCACAGGCCTTGCTAAGCACACACGAAAGCGATCAAACAATCTTTTCTTTTAGGAAAATAAAGTTTCTCCAGCAGTTTTAGCACAACCTCAGCAATCAAGCTAAGGGTTACATCGTATCCCTACCACACAGTGACACAATGTAGTGCAACAACATGTCTGAGAGGAGGATGAAGAAGTCCCCAGGGAACCGGGGGGAAACACAATCCTCCTACTTTACCCTTAATACGGCCAGTTAAAACAGGAAAACCTGTTAATATGTGAACACACTGTTCATTGTCATTACAGGCTGAGAAAAGAATCATTCTTTACTCATTTGTCACTAAGCATAGCTTTATAGGTTAGTTAACCCCCTTAGTTGTGAGTACACGGTACATATAAACACACATGATGTTTCTCAACACAACAAACCAGATCATTTTCACATCTGTAACAACAACCCGATTTGCATGGAGAAGCTAAATACCAGTGACAAGACAATTCACACATAACTCGCGTCGTATCCTAAATGTAGTGCAGCAACACTCGTTTTGGAAAACATCGTTATTTACAAAACATTTAGAAGGGAAAGCCAGAAGAAGTGTACAAGGTCTGGTCAGGCCTTGCCTACCCGGAGCGTAGATAAAGCGAAGTGCAGTCTCAAGGCACCGTAGTAAACACAGCCGTTCTGTGTTGTCGATCTGGGCAGCGTCGCCGCTCCAACCCGTCGCTACGGTCCCCCTTGTTGACGCAGTCCTTGCCGTCCTGGCCCAGGGCAGGTTCGACGAACATCCTCTGTCAAAGATGACTTCGTAGTCAAGAGTGTTTAAAACATGTTATAATCAAAGCACGTTCAACAGAGTAGCATTAAGCTAACGGCCGCTCTAACCGTCGGGCGCTACCGCCCCTGCCCGCGAGACGGCGAGCGAACGGCGCACGCGACCAGAGGGGAGCTTCGAATCCCCCCCGCCTCTCCCCGTGAGGGAGAGGGTGGTTGGGAACCGCGGCGGCGCGCGAGGGGCCGGAGCCACCCCGCGCTGGGCCTCGGCCGATATCAGCAAGCTAACGTTTCCTAGCCTAGGTAGGCCACCTAGTGATCACAGCAGGCTAGCGCCGCAGCTAACAGCTGACTGGCTAACAGTAGGCCACCACTAGCACGTAAGCTAAGCAGCTATCACCTGAACTTGTACACAATGATATAACACTCACTCAGACAGGCCGCCGTTCTGAAACCCTCCTCACTTTTTAAGAGAAAAGAGAAACAAGATGTTAACACAGTTTTACAACGGTGATTTTACCAACACCCGACGGAGCCAGCACAATACCAAACTGGCCTGTAGCTGACTTGAACACAGATCTTCCACTAACATCACCCCAGTCATCACACACATAATAAACCTCTCCATAAAACAGGGACACGTCCCCAAGGACTTCAAAATTGCGAGAGTAACACCCCTGCACAAAAAGGGCAGCAAATTAGACCCGGGTAACTACCGCCCTGTTTCTATCCTTACATCCATCTCGAAAGTCATGGAAAAAATAGTATACAAACAGATCGAAAAGTACCTCGCGGAAAAAAATCTAATCTACGAATTCCAATCTGGCTTCAGAACATCCCACTCCACTGACACATGCCTTCTCTACTTGAACGACCACATCAAACAAGAGGTGGACGCGGGCAAATACTGCGGCATGGTCATGCTGGACCTACAAAAGGCCTTCGACACTGTCAATCACACCATTCTGATTGACAAGCTAAAAGCAATTGGTTTTGATAGTTTATCAGTGAGCTGGATACAATCCTACCTGGAGGGGAGGGAACAGATGGTGGAAGTAAACGGTACCCTATCCCCCCCCCTCACAGTGAGCTGTGGTGTTCCACAAGGAAGCATACTAGGACCGCTACTATTCCTAATTTATGCAAATGACATGTCGTCAGCTTGTGACTGCAACTTGTTCCTGTTTGCGGACGACTCAGCCCTGCTGGTCTCTGACAAGAACAAGTTACAGGTTGAAAAAGCCCTCAGCTCGGAACTAGGCAAAATCTGCATATGGCTCGCCGACAACAAACTATCATTACACATGGGCAAAACAGAGTCCATTCTCTTCGGTTCAAATAACAAACTCAGAAAGACCGACGGCTTCTTGGTTACAGTGGGTGACAATATTATCACAAGGAAAGATGAAATTACCTACCTGGGTTCCATCCTAGAGGCTAATCTTTCCTGTGACAAAATGGCATCCAATGTAATAAAAAAAGTCAACCAACGAACGCGATTCTTGTACCGGATCTCCTCTCTGGTAAACAAGAATACCCTGAAGACTCTAGCAGGAGCACTCATTCAAGGGTACTACGACTATGCTTGCACCTCATGGTACCAAAGCACCTCAAAGGCACTAAAAAACAAATTACAAACATCTCAAAACAAGCTAGTCAGACTACTACTTGACCTGACTCCTAGAACCCACCTCACCCCTGCCCACTTTGACAACCTAGGATGGCTTAGAGTAGACGACAGAGTACAGCAACTTGCAATGGGCTTGGTCTACAAGATACACTACGCGACCAAGGTACCCATGTACATGTCAAAATACTTCCCAAAGATCAGTGAATACCACGATCACAACACCAGAGGGAGCTCCACAAATCATGTAAAACCCAGATTCGGCTCAAACAAGGGACTAAACACGTTTCGCAATTATGCCACATCAATGTGGAACGCCCTGCCTAAAGCTGTAAAGGAATGTGAATCACTACCCACCTTCAAAAACACTCTCAAAAAACACCTACGTGAGACTGCAATTCGAAACTGGCCCCTACAAATGTCCTAACCTAGTTGTACAGTAAATGACCAAGTAAGGCTTTGTCAATATTCCAATGTACAGTGTAAAATGTGTGTGTGTCCCCTACCCAACCCCCCCCCCCCCCCCCCCCCCCCCACCTCCAATGTACAGCCCTCACCCAACCCACCCAACCCCACCCCACCCAACCAACCTCCTCCAATGTACAGTTTCTATGCCAAATGTATATACACTCCTTTTCTGGACACTTTTGTATCACAAACAGTACTGTATTTGCAAATCTGATATGTCATAAATGTATAGATGTAGCAGTACTGTCTATCTGTATGTCATGTATGTCATATATGTTATGATGAATTGAAAATGGGGGACCCTGATGTAAACAAGACGAAAGTCTTTCTCTGGTCTGCATCCCCTTAACAATTGTATGTATTGAGCTGTACTGTACTGTACCCATTCTGCAATCTGTTAATAAACTTTTCAATCAATCAATCAATCAATGCCCATATTTCCTCGTGAGGGAATACTCTCATTTGGATATGAAAGATGGGGCCTACACGGTGACAGAGAAAACATCCACTCGTCCAGAAAACACAAGGATCACCAGTGTTAATGGTCGTGGCCCACTAGTTAACTAAAATGGGCTTCAGACTAAGGTCTTCCGCTGTTGCCTAAGAGGCTGAACAAAAGACTTTAATCTGGGGCCGGTTTTCGTAAACATTGTCAGTTAGCCCCCATAGCACTAACAGACAAGTGGAGCCGCAAGCAAAACAGTACTCACCAACCTGAAACCCACCGCTTCTCACAACAGCGGCGCGTCCTACAGTTCAGCTGTGTCCTGAAAGGTTTCACCCCAACCAGCACAGCAAGGAACTGCAGTTGAGAGGCATGCAGCGGCGTGCTCCCAATACGAAAACCGGTGGAGGATTTTAGAATGATCACCATCTTCCAGACACTCCAGTGGCGAAGACAATATCGCCGTATTTTCTCGAAAATAGTGAGAGAGAAAATAAAGATATGATGTCAACGTATCTCTTGTTCTACCTTTCCTCGTAAACATTGTCAACCAATATTTTTCTCCACGTCAAGTGGGCATATGAGCAACACGTTGCTTGTGATGAAATTTGAGAAGGAGATGAGTGTGTGGCACCACCCCTGCTTATGTAGGTAAGCGGATGGGGGTGTGGCCAGATGAATGCTGGCATTTAAAGGTACATTTTGAAATTTATTCAGTATATATATGCTGAAGCGAGATATATGCAATGAGACGCTGAGCGGGAGCTAGTGTGATACAGAACTTATAATGAGCTGGCTGCTGGGCGTGTCTGTATGCAAATGAGGATATATGTGAACACCCTGGAGTTGTGAATGAGTGACGTCAGTTCATTCAGGAGCACAGCAGCGAACATTCTGCCCACTTACGGAGATTGTTTCACACATTCAGGAATCCGGAGGAGGATTTCCGTAAATCTGTTGGTACAAAAGTTTTACCAAGATATTTACGAAGGCACTTACGAACACGTTCGAGAATGAGGACAAATAATAAGGATAAATAATACCAGTGTTGATTTCGCCTATCAGCCAGAGAAGAGAGATCAGGATCTTTAAGTGGTCTGATTTTGGATGTTTCAATATACTACTCGAATTTAAATGTATAAAACCCAGGCAATTTTTTATAAGTGGATTCACACTGACTGTGGATTCAGGTGAAATAATTGGCAATTTAGACGGTGTAGCAAGTAACAGATGATTTTATGGGGACTGTGCCTAAGTTAGAGATAAGCAACCAGAATAACTGAAATACTGGCTGGTGATTTTATTAAACAGCTTTGTGATATAATAAAAAAAAAAAAAAAAAATGCACAGTGCATTTCCTTAGCTGTGGATGAGTCCACTGACACCACTGATAATGCTCAGTTGCTGGTGTTTGTGAGGTTTTATGATGAGGCAAAGGGGTAGTTTGTTGAAGATGTATTGCGCCTGACAAACCTCAGTGGACACGAATTGTAGTCTGAACCATTACTAGGCTACACGATTAGTGGCTATCTTTAAGTTATGGCTTGTAGAGACGGCTGGGTGGCGTAGCGGAGATTGCGCTCGTCACCAATGCAAGAGACTCCGGTCTCGATTTCCCGAGTCAGCATTGCCTGCGGCTTGGGCAGTCGTCATACTATCTCAATTGGCAGAGGTAGCGGGTGGAACGTCGATGGGTCGGGATTGGACGTTGTGGACAGCGACTCCTACAGGTCGGTTGGGTGACACCTGTACAGCAGAGACAGGAAGTATCAGGGGCAGCGTGAGCCTCCCACACGTTACTCCTCGCCACTGAGAGTCCGCACTGTCTGGTGAAAAGATGCGACAGGCTGCCTCCTCGTGTACCGGAGGGGACACGTGATGCAAGGCTTCTATCCTCACTAGGGATGGGCACCGTTCACATTTGAACCGATACGGTACCGGTACCTGTGAATCGATACCTATTTTTTTAACGGTATCTCACGTGAATCGATACTCGGTAGTACCGACGTGTTTCGGTAAGTACCTTTAAAAGTACCGAATTCGGTACCCATCCCTAATCCTCACTACAGCCGACCAGTGGGAGGCATAGTCTAGCAACGTTCAAGACAGGGGAGGGGAGAATTGAAGGGGAGAATTGGTAATACGAAATTGGGATGGGAGAAAAATAGAAAATAAGGAGAAAAAGTGGATCAATTTTTTTTTATTATTATGGCTTGTAGGTCTATTATTTATAATGACATTATACATATTTGAAATATCATTATTATTATCAATGTTATACGAGTCAACATGGATCGCTGCAGCAAGGAAGCTTGAGGTCGGAGCGGCGATCTGGGTCAATGTGGGCCAGCTGGAGGAAGGGATGAATGAATGAAAACTTTATTTAACAGATTGCAGAATGGGTACAATACAGTACGGCTCAATACACACAATTGTTAAGGGGATGCAGACCAGAGAAAGACGTTTGTCTTGTTTACATCAGGGTCCCCCATTTTCCATAGGGTCGGAGGAAGGGTCATCGGGCACCCCTGCAGGGAGAGATCTCCCAGGTCTATGGTCTGGAACCTGTTTGAGAGCTGCAGGATTTCCTTTTCGAGAGGTGGGGTACAGTGGAACAGCGCTTGCTTTTCTGTACCGGCACGTTTGACCAGGCGTTACTTAGCATGGACCTGCATGGGAGTCAAACAGCTCAGAGCCTTTGGCTTCGCCCCCAAAACAGGCCACTGATCTTGGAACATAGCTGAGGATGTAGAGTGGGTGTCCTTGCCATCCCAGATCCGCATTGGCACATCATCTAGCTCCCGGTGAGTAATGTTTTAGCGCTAACATCGTTAGCATAATTAGCAGCGGACATGTGGATGCTAGCGGTTTCACTCATATAATCCAGCAGTTGCTCATCTTCCTTTATCTGGTAAAGGATTGAGATTCTCCTCTCCAGCTTGGATATCCTCTTGATGCTGTTAATACAGCCCACACAGGACAGTGGGAGAGCGGCTGGCATCGCCATGGTAACCGGCTTGATGCTATTTTTATAAAGCTAGTAGGCTTAGCTGGCTAGCAGGCTAGCTAGCGTCCAATTGTTTGGCAAACACACCGATAAAGAGTCTGTAATCCAGAATAAAAAAAGACCAGTCCAGGCATATAAATTGAGATGGGAACTAAAGGCCAGAAAATTATAGACTACTGTAGGCTACTGAATGTAGCCAACCAGAGATTTGTTTAGCTACAAAACATGAATAATCGACAATATTGCTTCTGCAGACTGAATGGCTGTCTTACTTGAATCTGAGGTGAGATGGGGAAAGAGAGGGTTGAAGTGGATGGTTGGATGCGTTGATTCATCAGCTGAGGGGCCCGCCGACCTCCAACAGATGATCCAGCACTGTGTTGAACGAGATGGATATTTATGAAGGAAAAGTAACTGCTTGCAGGTGTGTGTTTGGCTTTGATTGGACACCATGGTCGGGCCGTGCAGTAGAAAAAAGGGAATGAATGAACGTCATCTGAAGTGTTATTGCTGGACAATGACAGCCCGTTTGTTGATGTAAGCAGTGATGGACGATTACTAATGACCGCAAAGTAGAGAGAAATGGGCAGTTTTGATAAAAAGTCTAGTCGAGAGATCAAGAAAAGAGGGCGGGTCAATTACTCAATTATATAACCCTGCCACTATTTTGCCTTCTTATGCCAAATGTTTTTAATTTAATCAAATTATTTAATTAATTACATTTAGGGCTGCAACTAACGATTATTTTGGTAGTCGACTAATCTGTCGATAATTTTTTCGATTAGTCGACTAATCTAACGATTATTTCTGTCACACCTTCCATCTCTGCTTCCTGTGGGCGCGGCTCCTTTTCCGGGCTCTTAGCAGACTTCTTAGCTTAACATAACAGACCGACAGTAAGTTTGGGGGAACTAATGGGATAACTGGGGTTGTAACAAAAGTGCAACTAGGGCTAAAAACACAATGAAATTAAATAATAATAATAATAATAATAATTATAATAATAATAATAATAATAATAATAATAATAATAATAATAATAATAATAATAATAATAATAATAATAATAATAATAATAATAATAATAATAATAATAATAATAATAATAATAATATATCCTTCTTAGCAGACTTCTTAGCTTAACATCCCAGGGAACTAATGGGATAACTGGGGATGTTGTTTGCTCCTGACAAGAGTCTCAAAGTCTGGGGTGATGGTAGACAAAGCAACTCTGAGGTCATGCTCAATGTCCAATCTGTTCCTCTGCTTTGTCTTCAGCTGGACCAGAGCTGAGAAGTCACTTTCACAAAGATAGGTAGTTTTTTATTTATTTTTTACGACTCATCGACGCAAAAATTCGGCGTCGACAAGTTTTTATGATCGACGTCGTCGATTATGTCGACTAATCGTTGCAGCCCTAATTACATTGATATTGAAAACAACAGATTGAGACACAAGCAGCCAAATCTACTAGAACTGTCTGGTTCCACCGCCGAGCTCTGATCCCACGGCACCCTCACTCTGAAGTCATGACCTCTCTCACTACATGTCAATATTAAACAAAGTGACTTTGTCTCTGAGCTATAGTCTCCTTGTTCGCAATAGAGCCAGTATGACACTGGACTGCTGCTGCTTGTGATCATTTGTGAGTTTGTACCATTCATTTCACATGGATTTCAGGAAGAATCTGGCCTTCATGAAATGAAAATGCTTCTTGCTAATACGTGATCTACTGGGCACTTATTGTCATTTAACACAATGACAATAGTTCTGTACCGACACATTTAAATGGGATATTATAGGGGTGTAAAAAGTACCCAGAAATTATACTTAAGTGAAAGTATGGGTACTGTCTCAAAATCTGACTCAAGTAAAAGTCAAAGTATCTGGCTAAAAACACACTTGAGTAAAAGTCAAAAAGTCCTACTTTTAAATGTACTTAAGTACTAAAAAGTTAAAGTAAAAAAAAAATTTGGAAAGGGATAGACGGGGTCTCAAACTCATTCCATCATCGGCCAAGTTTTCATTTTAACTATACATTGCACCAGGTGAGTTAGTTGAAGAGGTGAGCCAATTAGTGAAATCATCAGCTGGTGTTTAGGCAAGGCTGGAATGAAACCAAGCATACACTCTGCCCACAATGGAATGTGTTCTGTGATAGACCATGCTGAAATGAAAGAACAGCCGACACTTTTTTTGCATTAAAATTATTTAATGCACTTCTCCATTGAAGGTAAACTAACATGGACGGCATTCACATCACAGCATGAATAATATCACAATATTAAAGACCGAATACTGTAGTATCCTGAATAATATGACATTATTAAAAACAGAATGGTGTATCCTGAATAATATCACAATATTAACCACAGCATACTGGATTATCCTGAATAATATCACAATATTAAAGGCAGAATACTGGAGTACCCTGAATAATATCACAATATGAAAGACAGAATACTGGAGTACCCTGAATAATATCACAATATTAAAGACAGAATACTGGAGTACCCTGAATAATATCACAATATTAAAGGCAGAATACTGGAGTACCCTGAATAATATCACAATATTAACCACAGAATACTGGAGTACCCTGAATAATATCACAATATTAAAGGCAGAATACTGGAGTACCCTGAATAATATCACAATATTAACCACAGAATACTGGAGTACCCTGAATAATATCACAATATTAACCACAGCATACTGGAGTACCCTGAATAATATCACAATATTAAAGACAGAATACTGGAGTACCCTGAATAATATCACAATATTAACTACAGCATACAGGATTATCCTGAATAATATCACAATATAAAAGGCAGAATACTGGAGTACCCTGAATAATATCACAATATTAACCACAGAATACTGGAGTATACCCTGAATAATATCACAATATTAAAGACAGAATACTGGAGTACCCTGAATAATATCACAATATTAAAGACAGAATACTGGAGTACCCTGAATAATATGACAATATTAAAAACAGAATGGTGTATCCTGAATAATATCACAATATTAAAGACAGAATACTGGAGTATACCCTGAATAATATCACAATATTAAAGACAGAATACTGGAGTACCCTGAATAATATCACAATATTAAAGACAGAATACTGGAGTATACCCTGAATAATATCACAATATTAACCACAGCATAATGCGGATTTTGTACTCCAAGTGGGTGTCGTTTAAGGCACTGGCCAAAACATTCAAAGTATGGGAGCCCTTCAGTCTTCTGCAGGCAAGTGCAGCAGAACGCCTTTCAAAGATTTCAGTGTCGATCCAGTGAGCGGTTACCCCAATGAAACTTCTTCGTCAGGCTGTCCAGCAATCTGTTGTTGTCGCGATCCATTCAACGTCACTCATAGCAGCAGTGACTTTCTCTTTCATGGTTTGAGCAGCTTTGCTGATCTTCGAGCGGACAGTGGGCCTCGTAATGACGTTAGTGCTTGGTCGCAAACCATTTATCAGGTTTTTGAATGATGGCAAGTTGGCAACTCAACAACACTATAAGGTTGGAGTCCTTGAACTATTTATTTTTTATGTAGATAGGGCCATGGATGCTCGTCTTGTCCATCCACACCATCGCCGACCATTTCGTCCTCTTCATCACTCATTGTGGCCATCTTCTATGGCTTGTCACTCTGACTCTATTCTTCTGATAGCAGGTGTTTAATCAAAGATCCCCACTTTCTAGTCTTGCACAAGGACCAATCAGCATGGGTATGGATGGGTTCATTTTCCATTGATGGGGATTTGATTGGCTTTTTACCTGCGGTCGCAGGATTAATAACGTTAACGTTAGTTTGGCCAGATAAACAATTAAAAAATACTAATTAAAAATGGTCAGGTGGCGTAGCGGAGATTGCGTTCGTCACCAACGCTGGAGACGCTGGGTTCGCGTGTTCGAATCCAGCTCCCGGCGTTGTCACCAGCTTGGCTGGCCGTTCACACTAATACAACTGGCAGTATTAGGGGGTGGGGAAAGCTGGCGGTTGGGTCCTGGGCGTTGTGGACAGCGACCCCTACAGTTCGGTCGGGGCCCTGCTCAGCGAGGGTAGGATCTGGAGAGAGGTAGTGCGGCCTCCCACACGTTACACTCTCCCAGTGAGAATCTGCGCGGCCAGGCTGGCTGCCGGCTGGCTGCACATACGTCGGAAGAAAGCATGTGACAGTCTCCGGCCTCTCGGACCAACAGTAGGGGAAAGTGCGCAACAACCAGGAAGGGGGTTGGGAATTGGCATAACGACTAACAGTGGGATGGGAGAAAAATCGGAAAAAGGAGGGGGAATAAGATAATAAAAAAATAAAAAAAATTGTTGGACCTGCGAGATTTGTACTTTGTACTTTGTAGGTCTGCATTTTAAATGTAAGAAGTAAAAAGTATGTATTTTTTCTCTGAAATGTAATGGAGTAAAAGTACAAAGTATACAAACCTAATAATACTCTAGTAAAGTACAAATCCCCCAAAACAGTACTTAAGTATTGTAACGAAGTACAATTACTCAAGTACTTTACACCCCTGTAGCCTAATCTTCTCTTCTATTTACCGCCATTAATTTGACTGCTGCACGACTCAATGCAATTAAAGTGCCATTTGAGTTGTCTGAAATGCTGAATAATCCTGGCAAACCAGTCTCAACAGAGTTTGGAAAATCGGCTTAGAGATTTGTAGTATACAAACATCAAAACGTGAAGAAAAATATATTTGTGTCTCAGGTGTGTGATGTAGTAGGTATACGGGTAAGAGTAAAGCTGAGGTCATGTCTTTGTATTTTACATCTCAAACAGTCTGACTGCTAGGGCTGCTCAGCTAAAGAAATTCATAGTGGACTAATAGTCATGGAATTTGTCGACCAATCAAGTGATTTGATTTAATTGACAAATTTGCAAAATGATCTACCACATGCAATAATGTAGAAGGACCAATTAATGAACTAAGAGGGGACAGCCGTACTGCCTGCACATGGTGTTATGAGCTGGTCTCTGTTGGTTAATATGCACATGGGGTTATGAGCTGGTCTCTGTGTTGTTTAATATGCACAATACATGGGGTTATGAGCTGGTCTCTCTGTAGGTTAATATGCACCATGGGGTTATGAGCTGGTTTCTGTGTAGCCCCTTTCGTGACTGTGATGCACGCCAACAAGGTTTGGCCGAGTGAATCCACAGTCCCTTGCTCCTCAATGGGAAACCAACCTAGATTTACCCTGAAGAACTGGTCCTACCCGAACCGGTCGTCATACAAGTATGATATCACAGAGAAATTTCAAAGGTACTCACAGTTGCACGAGGGTTTCGAACAGACAAACGTTAGGGTTTGAAAGCTTGGCGTTGCTAATAAACATTTTAAATAATTTGTATACACTGGTCAACACAGCTTTATTTCCGGCATTGGGTGCCTGATGCGCCTGCGCTGTGATCACTTTAAAATGTGATCAAAATGTGATCATTTTAAAGTTAAATGCATCAATCTGGTGCACTTTGAGAGCAAAATAAAGAGGCTAGATCTATGATGAACTTTGTGCTCAAAACACAAACCCTGAAGTGAGTTGTTGTTGTTACTCAAAAAAGCTCATCTGATTTACATGCATTGTTTCCAACAAAACACAGAAGTAAAATAACACCATATCATATACTGTGTGTGTGTGTGTGTGTGTGTGTGTGTGTGTGTGTGTGTGTGTGTGTGTGCAGGGCCCGAAACTAGAGCCCGCCATTGGCGACCAGATTTTAGGTTTGGCGTGTGCCACTGAGAGGTCTGTCCGCCATAGTCATGTAAATAGTCATGTAAAATAATTAAAACTGCAGTGTGTTTTGGTCTTACGACAGGCCTAATTTGTGGCTTGTTTACCGATGTCACATCCACTACTCTTCTGTCCTGACTGCCCGTGGCGCCTGCTTGCACTGTAGGGAGCTAACTAAGCTAAGTTAATTAGCGTTAGCTGCTATTCCTGGAAACGCTCAAAGCACCGTCAGCGAGTCCACAAAACCAGTTCCATTAGTGAGGAAAGGGGTTATATTAACACTTTCACTGCCACACACGAGATATCTCGGGTTTCCGATAGTTATGTTGAAAGCCACTCACGAGATTTCTCTGAATTTTTTTTTCTTTTTTAGCGATCTGAAATCATATTGCATGACGCGAGCCTACCCGAGTATACCCGAGCGCCGCCGGCGATCATATGTGGAAAAAAGCGCCCCCTATCGTCTCCCAGATGACATAAGGGATTTTGGAATGGACTCAATGAAAATGGATGGGGAAAAAATCCGGTACTCCACATTTTCCAGTCCACTGATCCAGCCGGGGTTACCACAGTTCATTCTGGAGCCTCTCAGCCCCGCGGAATCATGTGTACTACTGTATCACGTTGGATCCATACACTTATCGATTTTTTCGAATGGTGATCAGGAATTGGAATATACCAGTTGGATACCATCTGATGTCAGGTAAGGAATCTATGTTATCTGTGTTAGGATAATCAGACTAATTTTGATGAAGATATAGGCTGTTTTGTGAAATGGGCTCTTTCGGTTTCACTGTAAAAGTCCTAGAGGAAATGAACACAGCGATTATCCGTGCGCGGCCCGAATGTGCTTGCGTGCACGTATAATATTGATCATCTAGCGTTTATTTGAAAACGATTCATAAATAGGCCGACGAATATCAACGTTCTGGAATATTCCAGTAAAAGACGATTATCATAGAATGAACTGTTTTTTTTATCTCAAAACGGGTGCTTTTCTAAATGCTCTGAAATGGAAATGAAGCGATAAAAAACCAATCACCAACAGCACTGACTGGAAAAGTAGTCTTTGATAAGCGACGGGCAGATTAGACACATAATTTAAAACATAGATTAGGCGATATTAACGTTAACATTGAAGTGGACCGTGGCATCAAGGGGGTAAAAAGGAAAACCCGGCGTGGCACTCAAAGTGTTAACGAGGCTTGACAACAGGGGTTCAAAGATAACTTCACATTTATTGGCTATTGGTTTATTTATATCGCTTCATGCATCCACCAGGCTCCGTGTGTTCTGTTGACATCTTAGTCTGTGTGTGACATCATCAACTACGCGACTCAGACGGAGATGCATCCAGCTGCAGCGCCGGAGAATCCTTGCATGCTGCTGAATGTAGAGTATAGGGTCCAGCTGCAGCGCCGGAGAATCCTTACTGGAGCTGGAGGCTACTCGAGTATACACACAGACAGTGGAGCTGTTTGCAGATAGCGAGCATTTTGACTTGTTGCGTGGTGGGGCGATGTCTCGCAGATAATACAACTACAAGTATGATTATATAATATATATATTTTATTAAAAAAAATTATATAAAAAAAAATTAAAAATAATTTAATCAAAAAAAATGTGGCAGGTAAGAAATATGCTTGGCGGGTAGATTCTTCCCATCTACCCGCCACTGGCCGGTGAGTCAAAAAGTTAATTTCGTGCCCTGTGTGTGTGTGTGTGTGTGTGTGTGTGTGTGTGTGTGTGTGTGTGTGTGTGTGCGCGCATGTGCGTGCACTTTAGAAAGACAAGTATTCTCAGTTGTTTAGATAAAGGTTCTGAAACTATGACATTTATGTCAAAACACTCCCACTCATTGTTGGTGCTTCTAGAACATCTTGTGTTGCCTGACTCACAGTGCCGTCTTATGTCTCAGTGCACTCTCACCATCACAGAGACATTGTTTAGGGATATGGTCTGTCAACATAAGAAATATCAACCATTTGAATCCCCTTCTGTTGACTGCAGCTTAGTTGGCACCATTTTTCTTTCTCAATTTCAGAATATGTTCTCTATGAATATATGAATAGTTTATTTTCGGTCTTTGTTTACAGATCAATTAAAAACCCACCTGTGTGGACTTTCAAAAGGGAAAAAGGGAGAAAGAAAAAAGAAAAATCACAAATGTACTATTCAAAGTAAGCTCACACACAAAATCCAAACTCAATGACCGAAAAAAGGAATAGGCTGAAGCACATGCTTATTTTTGCCTATCCTTTACAATTCTTAAAAAACAAATATACTTTAACCCTTTAATCGCTGTTGACGCTGAAACACGTCATTCCCCGCCATGCTTATTCTGCCGATGACGCTGGACAGCGTCTTTGATATCAATATTTCAAAAATCTGTGATCGAAATCATATTTCTCCCCCGGAGACATTATATGTACTGGTGAGCCCCTGTCAACTCTCTAACGGTTCAAGAGCGCCATCTGGTGGCAGATCGGCAGATCGCCCAGGGAAGAAACAGGGAAATGGAAGCTGGTGCTCATTTCAATTTGGTCCGATCACTCGCTATAGGTCCCGGGACTCGAGCTCGACACAATGGATATCGATCCGTTGCCAATAACTCGATAAACAACATGATTTGGACGTATATACTATTATACAACCTGGAAATGGATCGGGTATTTCTATATCCCATAATAGAAAAAATTCTGTTCCACGCTCATCTCCCAACGGCGAGAGGAAGCTACGGTGAGTTTCAGCGTTATTTTGTAATGTCTTCTATACTAACTGCTCCAATGATCATATCACCCACACTAGATGAATGATATAACGTTGCCCACGGAATTATAAACGACCCCCCGCCCATCCGGTCAACATCAGATCATACGTAGTCACTTCTAGAAGTACGTGCAGTTGACATTTTTTATCTCGCGCCGATTGCTATCAAACTGTATACAATCATCAATATAATGCATTTAGGGCTATAAATCACGTTCTGGAGAAAGCTGCAGAAAACGATAAAAACATACTTATACTTTAGACCGTATTTTTGTATGAATATGTGAATGAAAAAGTATAACGTTGCTACACCCTGAACAATAGATATAGGACTTTGAATGGGCCATGGTAATGTCAATTTAGCAATACAATTTAAAAAGTTATAGCCCTGCAAAGAAGGGGAACTTCTCCATGTTAAATAGGGCTGGCAAGGGATGGTAAATTATGAATTTAACCCCGGCGATCAAAGGGTTAATATAAGAAAGAAAAACTTAAAATATGCTGCAAGATATTTTCTTTTTTTTAAAGATTTTTTTTGATGTTTTACTCAAAACTGTACTCCTGAATTATTTTATCCTTTAAGGCCTTTTTAAATCTCCCCTGAGAAGTAAACAACTTCAACCCGTCACTATGGCTATTCCACAATTTAACTCTCAAAATTGAAACACATCTAGCTTTTACATTAGTTCTTACCTTTTTACATGTTTTAAGAATACACAACCCTCTTAAATGATACTTTCCTTCTCTTGGTTGAAAGAGACATTGAATACAAACTGGTAGGGTTCTTACTCTTAGCATGACAATTATCTCCAAGGTTTTTATGTACACCATATCTACAAATGTTTATGTTTTTTTAATGTTTTTTCTTATGCACATGATCTCACATACTGTATATCCCCAAACGCTAAACTGTTTTGTACAGTTTGGCAGCTATTGAGAGTAAATTAGTTTGAATATGTCCTCTGGTGACGTCACCGGAAGACACTGAATCCTTGTGTTGTGTTAATTACAGCTCAATGAATCATTGTAGATCAAATAACAATAGGGAAATTTTTTTTGCATTTCATTGAGTTCTAGGCTAATGGTGGATACTAGGGCTGTCTCCGACTAAGGATTTGTATAGTCGACTTTGATTGGCCGCAATTTGCAGATAGTTGACTATAAAAAAAAGAATAAAAAAAGAGAAATATTATATATATATTTTTTTATCATTCCATTTGGGCTGTGGGGCTGCTTAATGTCTGAAGGAGTCGACTGAAGGCTTCTTGTCCTCTGCGAAAGCATGCAATTGGTCCACTGATGGATAGAGCTGCCGCGGTATTGATGTTTTCCTTACCGCACACATTTGCAATATATTTCCTACCGCCGCGGTATTACCGCACACACACAAAAAAAAAGTTTGAATGCATTTTTTTTGTAGTCTACTCTTTATATAGCATATAGCCTGCCTCTAGTCTAAATGTCTATCTTTAGAGGATGACTTTGCAGCATGAATATTGTTTGGGATTCGGCATGCACGCATTCGTTATTAAAAGTGAAACACTGATTCGAAGTCTCCCCTCGGTGTCGCGCCCGCCGGTTACCCCCCCGACCCTTTCTTCTTCTTATTATTATAACGTTACTACTTATGATTACAAAGGCATTCGATTTGTGGCATTAACGTTAGTATAGTTACACGTTCGTATTTACCGGACCACATAGCAAGGCAAGCGTTACTCAATTAATATCTAAGTTCCTTTCTTTGCTCAGAGCGTGCCGAGTTGTACCCATTCTGCGGTCTGTTAATAAAGTTTTCAATCAGACAAGTGTATAGAACGAAGGGCTTTTATTATAACATTTCGTTGCAGTAAAATCATTATGCCTCGTTCCCTGAGGAGCGACGGTACGTCGGTAATACACTCCGGTCTCCGGTGGGAGCTAACGTATATTAGCCGTGTTGTGACTGAGCTCTGATCAATGGCTGAGATTCAGGAAGTAAAAGCACTGCAAGACGATCCAACGTGTGAAGCGTCTCTCTTCTGACCAATCAGTGGTCTGCAATGTTTCATGTGACTTTTCTGGTACCCAATAGGGTCGCTTGGAATCTCGACAGAGAAGTAGGGTATATCTGCAGAGCCGCAAGCCCAACGAGAGCGTAATAATAATAATAATATAATAAAAAACAGCGGTGATGCCGGTATTCAGCCCAACGCTGCGGTGGGCATGATGTAACAGCGATACCGCGGTAATACCGATACCGCGGCAGCTCTACTGATGGATACATATTAAAACATTTTGGATCCACTTTTTCTCCTTATTTTCTATTTTTCTCCCATCCCAATTTCGTGTGTATCCAATTCTCCCCTCCCCTGTCTTGAACGTTGCTCCCCCCACTGGTTGGTTGTAGAGAGGATAGAAGCCTTGCATCACGTGTTCCCTCCGGCACACGAGGAGGCAGCCTGTCACATCTTTTCGCCTGCCAGCGCAGACTCTCATTGGCGAGGTGTAACGCATGGGAGGCTCACACTACCCTCGCCACTTCCTGTCTCTGCTGTGCAGGCGTCTCCCAACTGACCTGTAGGGGTCGCTGTCCACAACGTCCAATCCCCACCCATCGACTTCCACCCGCTGACTCTGCCAAATGAGCCAGTACGACGGCCGGCCCAAGCCGAAGGCAATGCTGAGACTGGGATTCGATACCGGAGTCTCTTGCATTGGTGACGAGCGCAATCTCCGCTACGCCACCCAGCCGCCTTTGATGGATACATCTTGATATTTGTCTAGTCTAGTGTGTTCATTAGATGGGTGAAATCCTCTTTCAGTGCCTCTGTGCCCGTTTCTTAGGCAGTTAGCCTCTCTGGTATGTGCACCATTAGCGTTAGCCACGCTTCTAGGCCTCTTTGCTTTTGGAAAGAATGAGACTTTTTTTCCCCAGTTTTTTTTTGGTGTGCATTCGACTAAGAGGTTGGCAGTCGACTACGGCTCCTTTCGATCGATTATTCGACTAATCGGGGTTAGCTCTAGTGGGTACTATAAAACCGTTGTGACATCATTCAGGTTCCTCCTAATTTTCCATTGTGTATGGAGCACAGTTCAGTAGTCACTCACAGGCAGCCAGTCTCTCTGCCCATATCACTGCTCTAGTCTCGTGTCTTATAGCCTTACTAGCCTACTGAAGCTGATAAAGAGCCAGTCTTGGAGCACACATATTCTACACAGAAACCGAGAGAGATGTGATGGATCCTGTACTAAAAGCTGCTAATTAATAAGCGAGGAAAGTGGATTTCATGAAATTTGGAGAATCTGTCATTGAGGCAGCCATCGTTCTACTGCTTGGTGACAAACGTCCTGATCGTTTCCGACATTCTAATCACCTACTGTACAGTGTTCCAATGACAATGACATATATCTCCAAAAGTTGGCTACACCCATATGTAGGCCTATTCTATTTCTATGTTTACATCTAACTTATATGTTTTTGACTTTTACTTCAACGTTCTGCCGGACTAGCAAAGAGTGCCCTGTGTTGCATCTTGGGGTGGATTTGGAGGACTCGAGAAACCTGACTGATGTCACAGCCGCTTTATGAACGTCCACCATTAATACAACACAATAATTCAGTGTCCTCCGATGACACCGGAGGACATATTCAAACTAACTAAAAAAATAAATTTTAATTAAAAATTTTTTTTTACTAAATGCATGCAAAAACCTGTTTGGAGTTTTGGTGTATGTGAGATTATGTTCACAATAGATCAGCATTGTTTTTCAGGGGAAGTGCCCCTTTTAGATCATAAGCAAAAATCCCCAAAACCATAACAAAGAGGAAATAAAGAAGAAGAAAAAAAACTGAATAATCTGTGCTGTTTGAGAATTCAGCAAGCAGCCCCAGTAGGGTGTGTGACAGGGGAAATATTGGCACGCTCCTCTGGCCACATTAGCCAAGGAGTTTCCAATGGAAGACACAACGGGAGTTCTCCATTTTTCACTTAATCTCCCCCAGCCAGCAGAGAGAACAATGACTCAACATGCCTCAGAGAGACGGTTGCCTCAGGAGCAGAAGAAAGTGATACAAAACCAACTTGGAGGTTAGATGGAGTTGGCAGTTGGGAGTCATTAATACAGTAAGTTCCTGCTTAGTCTGGGACCTGTGTTACGGTAGAGTTTAGCTATTGGTTATTAGTAGCGCACACCAGTCCTTCATACCCACCAACAATGATAGAAACTGAGCCATCTGTGGCTCTCATTACTTATAAGGAGCACCTCTATAATCACTGCTCCTCTGTGTGACTTAGTTCGATTATTGCTTGGTTGGTTGGTTGGTTGGTTGGTTGACACCGTTTTCTTTCCCAAGGGGCAGCGCCAGCTTCGTCATCCATACACCCGGCAACTGCACACCCTTCCGAGCACCTAGCAAATAAATTTACCACTATAGTGATTGTGACATTCAGTTATATTTTTGTTAATGTATTATACAGGGACAATGTACCGTGTTACCTCATTGATACAGGCATAACTCAAGAAACTGAACATAAACAGCTAAAGCACCAGCAGTCTAGATATATTACTAGCAACAACCTTCTTAGATTATTCAACCATTTTGTGAATAACCCTCACTATAGAATCTGTCACTAGAGACAAACCACAGGTGACGAGGAGCTCTGTCACTCTCCCCTCCCTCTGTCTCTAGTCAGCTGAACACAGCCTTTATCTTAGAGGAGGCTGAGCTGTGATACTCCTCCATACAACATAAGTTTGCCTGCAATGGTTTTACTTTATTGTCCCTTGGCAAGCAGTCTTGGCTCAACCACTGGTAAAGAAAGGTTTGTAGCTTGAGAGGTTGGCTGAGGAGCTGTGAGACTGCAAATCAGCGGCTTACCAGATTTTGGCTTTCATTTCTATTATGTTACAATGAATATTATATCACAATTTCAAATGCACAGGTCTGTTAGTGTGTCTGTGGACAGGGTGCATTTTGGCAATTTTTTTATGAAGTTGAAAGTATTGTTTTGCTCTGTATTTTTCCTGAGGATATATAGAGTAGTTAGGAATGAATGTAACCAGGAATGGTTAAATGCTGTCTTACCGCTGTGGTGTCGGTGCACGTGCCGTCTCACCACATTCTCCCACCTATCCACATCTCGCTGCCTTCACCTCTTCTCCAATAAGAATGCTCTCCAGGGGATGGGTGCATGCCTGCGTTTCCATAGAGACACCACGCTCAGCCTGTTCTTCGTGGTCCTTGGGAGCCGGTGCCTGAATACAACCATGATTGACAGCTAGATTCTAAAAGGGTGTGTTTCCTGTGGCAACAAGGGGCCTCGGCTTCCCTGAAGCATCAGACCTGTATAATATGCTAACACCACTGTGCTAACACCACCGTGATGACGATACTGTGGGAGAAAATCAATGTTGGGAGAGATGAGGCCTTCTTGAGATATGATTCCTCTCCCCTTGACATTCACTGTGAAGTGGGGCTGGCGTTGTGCAATCTTTCTGAAGGGTCAGTCTTATTACGCTCAGCTGACATTTACAGTGAAAGGGTCTGGTCAACTTTTCACTACCTGATACTCTGATCTGTATGTGTTTTTTCTTTTTCAAATCGTTCCTGCAGAAAAGGAGTTATAGTATGTGCAGACAACATCCCCTTCCACATTCATTAGACTCTTAATTGCTGTACAGGAACCATGCCATGCTAGAGGGTCCTACACATAGATATATATAGAACACTAGATAGCTTGCCCGCGCTGCCGGCCAATGGAGAGCGACGTCACTGAACCGCCGCCATCTTGCTCCAGTTAGCCTTGAGTGAGAGTGAGTGAGCTGCACAGACAAAAATACTCATAACTCGCTGAAATATTGACGGATTTACAAACGGTTTGGTTTATTACAAGCATTATTAACGTGGCTATGATTCAAGCGGTTTGTAAAAAAAAAACATCTTTAATTTTTTTTTTAAGTATGCAGTATCATAACTACATCTTTGATGTTTATAGCAAACCAACCCGTTTGTAAATCCGTCAATATTTCAGCGAGTTATGAGTATTTTTGTCTGTGCAGCTCACTCACTCTCACTCAAGGCTAACTGGAGCAAGATGGCGGCGGTTCAGTGACGCTGGTGACTCCGCCTTAAGCTATCTAGTGTTCTATAGATATCTATGGTCCTACACATCGCCACATTTAAATTTTTATTAATGTCTAATGTTCTTGGAAGTGGATAATTATTCATTATGTTGTTGGATTACACTGTTAAAACGTGTCATTTTAACACTCACACAAAGTTTGCTTGAGCATTTTAGTAAAGCCACAATTAGTCAGTTAAATTTGAATATGAGTTTGCACAGTTCTTGCCTTCCTCCTTCTGCTCCTCAAGCTGTTTTTGCCAACAGGATTGTAAGGCTGGATGTTTTTTGGTTTGTGGCACTTGCACCATTCTCTAGACACGGTTGTGTATGAAAAGCTCAGTAGGGTGGCCGTAGCTAAGATACCGATAACGGCATGCCTGGCACCACCGATTATACAATGGCCAGCATTGCTTAGGTCACTCATTTTGCTCTAATCTTATTCAATTAAACCGTAACCGAATCCCTTGATGCCTTTCTGCCTGCTTTATATAGCAAACCACTGGCACGTGACTCTTATGTTGGTATAAGATCCATTTTCATGATCTCATGTTCATGTTTTACCTCATACATCTGGCTACTGAGTGTATACTGTAGATAAGACTTCATAGTTTATTACAGTTTTAGAAGCTCTTAACTATTTTCCACACGCCGTCTTGCTGTTTGTCATGAAGCTCTTTTCAGGCCTCGCTTCAGATGGTAAGCGATGGCAACCCGGATGGCACTCGATCGAGGTGAGGGGGCGAATCGAAACCTGCAAGTAGTTAGTAGAACTAATGCGGTTGATCCACCTACAATGGGACATGTTGTGATCTGGTGACGACAGTGTGAATTGATTTTATTTCAACAGAACATCCGGCAAAAGCTACGATAACCAAGCAGGTAATTATTACTAAAGTGGAAGGGGTGATGAATAGACATCAATCTGCTTCAGGATCTACCATCGGTCCAGTTCTGCTTGGTCATTGATTAGTTTCTGGTACTGCCGTCTTATCCTCTGGTACATGTTGTGTGCCGTGCTGCAGCAGTCTGGGGACAGATGAGCTAAGAGAGAGAGAACAGGGGAGATGGGGGCGGGCATAACGGAACTGGAGCCAAAGGGACAGATAACACTTAAGATAAGTCTTAAGCTCTTACCATTCCAGAATTACATTAAAGGGATTGTCCACATTTTAAAGAAGCACCTGTCTTTTTTTATCACAAACTGGGGACTTTCTTTGCATCCAATTTGGTTTTTGAGATATTGTAAGCAGAACATTTTAGCATTCTTTAGCAATGTTAGTGGAAGTCAATGGGGAGCATGAAGCATGAATATAGCTTGGCAACATCATTTGGAATGTCTTCCACTAGCATATTTAACAGTGGTTTGTGCCCAGTTTGCACCTAAACCATAGGGGCACAGAACTGCTAACTCACTGCTAGCTACAGTATGTCCCATGGTTTCAATGAGGAATATAATATGCATAATAAAAATGCACCATAATATCCCTGGCTTTAAGTTTAGCGTTTTTGCACATTTGGCTGTGTGTGTGTGTGCATTTGGTCTGTGTGTGTGATACCCCATAGTACTTTGCCTGGGTAGGGATGCAGCTAATTAATTATGTTTATTGTTCATATCATATACCATGATGCTACAGAACAGAAACCCCTAAGTGCTTTTCTCCTTCACCCACCAGAACTCCCATTCATGTACATATTCTTAGTTGCATGTCAGATACTCATTGTGTCTCTATCCCCTCTTGTTGTCTCAGTGCATGAATATATCTGTATCTGCCTCTCTATTCAGTGTAGCAGTCAGTCATACTAAGCCTGCCTCTGTTTAACTTTTATCATATCATGTCCCAGATGATGCTCTAGCTATATTTTACTTAGGCCTTTTATTCCTTTCGGAACATAGGCCATTGATGAAAAGTTTCCACCCCGTCTGTCTTGAGCCATCCTCCAGCTGTTTCCACGTCAGTCCCCTCGTCTTGATTTCCTGCTGCTCAGTGTCTCTTCTCCAGGTGTTTTTGGGTCTTCCTCTGCCTCGCTTGCCTTGTGGGTTCCAGGTTAATGCCTGTTTAGTTATTGCGGTTTTGTGTCTTCAAAGTGTGTGCCCAATCCAGCTCCATTTTCTCCTGGTCAGCTGGACCTCCACTGATTCTTGCTTGGTGCATTCCCACAGCTTGATGTTGGTGATTGTGTTTGGCCAGAAGATCCTGAGGATACGTCTCAGACAATGGTTGATGAAGGTCTGCAGTTTATTGATGATGTTAGTGGTGGTTTTCCAGTTTATATATATATAGCAGTACGTATTTGACGTTGGAGTTGAAGATTTTGAGCTTGGTGTTGAGTTTTAAGTTTCGGGTTTTCCAGATCTTGTTGAATGTTGCTCTTGCTTTTCCTATTCTTGTCCTTACGTCTTCCTAGCTATATTGCCCTAAGGTAAAAGTATCCATGTTTGATGATGCTCTAGCTATATTGTCCTAAGGTAAAATTAACCATGTTTAATGATTCTCTAGCTATATTGCACTAAGCTAAAATTAACCATGTTTGATGATCCTCTAGCTATTATTGTCCTAAACTCAGATTAGGCTAACCATGTTTTACTGATTTTCTCAATACAGCTTGCGGCACCCTGTACTGCCCGGCCAGCCCATTGCTCATTATCATTGTTTAGATTGAAAACAGAATGTGGTTTGTACAGGCTAATCGGTTTGAACCGTGGATATGGAACAATGGACATTATTCTAGTATTTATCTGGTTTGCATTTATAATTGTGAAACAAGGGAATGGTTTTTCTTTCTCTCAAGCTAAACATTTTCCAGTCCAACTAAAACCTCCAAGTCTGCAGGTCTGAAAAAGACAAATTACTTGATTATTCATACACATCCCAACCCGTCTGTTAACCCAGTCAGTACTTTGCGATTGTTCTAATAAGGGCATTGGCTCTGGTCGGCTTGTGTTCAAGACCGGTCATTAATACAGTCGCAGGGGGCAGATCAATTATCTTTTAAACTAATTGCCCCAAGAAGACATTATGCAGCCTCCCAAAATGTCAGACGGCTTCGGACAAAAAGTGCTGCATCACTTCACTGCTAGTGTTCTGTCATGATTGGGGGCACAGGTCTAGTGATTACAGGACAATGAGTATCTGCAGCATCAGTTCATAAACATACAGTATTCATATTCAGCATAGTGCTGAATAATTGGAAGAAGAGGTACAGTACTTTGAGTGATTAACGGACCACTTAACTTGGCCAGACCAATCTGGCACACTAGATGCTGCGCATTGCTCCAAGATTTTAATTAATTGAACTTCAACCACCACCCCCACAGCTTTCAAATGCATGGTCAATGGCTTTACAGTAGGTTGTAGTCACTGGTCATTTCCAAAATGGAGATAAATTCACTTGCCTGATCATTATAGTCTATTTACATGATGTATTAGCTCATTCCAATCAATTGACTTATCTCAAACCCTGCCTTCTTTTCTTGATCCTCCAATCACAACTTTGTTTGTCCAAGGGAAGCAACAGTTGTGATTGGAGGATCAAGAAAAGAAGGCAGTGGTTGATGTAGGTCAATTTAAAACGGATGGTCGTGTTGTTTTTTGTGTCAGTTTATGAGATGTCGTATTTTGTTGTTGCTGCACCCAGCAGCTAACTAGCAGGTCACTCAGGTCACATGTTGGTTGGTTGGTTGATTGGCTGGTCGGTTGGTCCACACAAGTTTCTCCACCCTCTAGGTTTTGCCCTAGGAGGCTGAAATTTGACATGGGTGTGTGTGTTCATGCCAATTGGCTAAAAGGGGGCGTGGTAATGGGAGTGAGTGGTCTATCGCAAAAAGGTTGCAGCTATTGCAAAGTTGCGCTTGTTGTTTGTTTTTAGGGATGCACCGATATGAAAATTGGCCACCGATACCGATTGTTCAACTAACACTATCGGCCGATACCGATACCGATATTTGTATATTTGTATATAAGTATTTGTAATTTTTTTTTATTAAAATTTTTTTTTTTTTTTTTTAATGAAACTACTGTATATTTGTATGTGTATGTTTGTATTTGTAGGCCTCTTTACTTACTTAAAAAAAGGAAACATCAAGAAATATGTTTATGGTATCACTATCTCTCTCCCAGTATCGTCTGGCGGCCTGCAGAGGGATACTATTTTCTCAACCAGAGCTTTCAACCAATGCAATGGAACCATTCTGGCAGCCTGCAGCGGGATACTATTCTCTCAACCAGAGCTTTCAACCAATGCAATGGGACCATTTTGATTGACAGTCGATTCGGCCAATTACGCCACACCGCTAGCACCCACCTCCTGCTGTCCTTACCACCAATCGGCAAGCGTTTATTCATTTTCTACTTTCGGGCATGCCGCCATTGTTCTGTTTGCGAGAGCGAATACGTTAGCTGCCCGGCCCGCCGACCAGCGCTCCACAGCATGACCAAATGAGACATAATGATTTTACTGCAACAAATGTTATAATAAAACAAAGCCTTTCTATACATTTGTCTGGTTGAAAACTTTATTAACAGATTGCAGAATGGGTAGTTTGGTACGGAATGAGCAACGGAATGGAACTCAGCTATGAACGGACTAACGGAGTAATGCCTTGTTTACTGCTATCTTCGGGTAAATAATATGCTTGTTATTGAACGTGTAACACTAACTATATAACGTTAATGCCACAAAACAAATGTTTGTGTCATTTTAACAGCAGATACTTTCTTAAATGCCATCTTCCCGAGAGAGGGTGTTGACGGGGAGTTGTGTTATTAATAGCATTGAACAGCTAACCGAAAGCTAGCGTTAACTATTGTTAAAGGTTTAGCCATAACGTTACCTTGGCTAAAGTTTGGGCTATTCATAATCCAGCAATAATGGCTGCAGACCTGCAAGCAAAGTACAGCAAGTTGGCAAAGGAGTATTCCAACGCAAATCACATTTTCACCAGTAACGTTAGTCTTGCATCTCCCAGTAGCTAATGAACGGACTCGGAGTAATGCCTTGCTGCTATGGGTAATAATAATATGCTGATGTTATTGTCCGTGTAACACTAACTATATAACGTTAATGCCACAAAACGAATGCCTTGTTAATCATAAAGTAACTTTGATGCAGTAGCTTGTGTGTGGGGGACGGCGGGCGTTGTGCAGGTAGGTCGCGAGTGAACTTTTTTTTTTTTTGCCTTTTGACGCTACAAAAATGTATGGTTATTTATCGGCGACTGCTATCGGCACATTTGAGCTTATAGCAGTCAACAAGGCACTTATCGGCCGATACCGATACCCGACCGATATATCGGTGCACCCCTATTTGTTTTATCTCATTTTTCTCTAGCAGTGTAGCAAGCAAAGCACCGTTACCACTGAAATTATGTGAAAGTTGCATAATACTGCCTCATCATCAATTTTGTTTTCCAGGAAGCAGGTGAACTAAAACATATAAAAGAGTTGCTGAGCATTAGCTTAGAAGGAAACATAGAGTGCAGAATTATAAATGTTGTGTATAGATCCAATTGCCTGGAAGGATGTTTTTAAATAACATTTAAACATTTGTTGGCAGTGGAAATGGTTAAAGGTGCACTATGCAGCTTTGGGAGAGAAATTTGAATCTCAGGGAATCTAAAAGAAATATGGTATATTTTAACTAAATAAACAAACTGTCCTCACTGTTTGAAGTTAGAAATATGCCTGAAAAGTTGCTGCTTCACTGCGGTTGTTTACAACGGCAGGGTCTGCAATTTTCTTTACAAACATTCAAAGAAGGCTTATATTTGTTTCACAGTGCCTCAAAATTATTTAGTTTTGATGACATAAAATACAATGAATAGTTCTAAGGATTTACATGTATAGTAAATATATTTTGTACACGAATTGCAGCTTATGCAAATATGAACAAATTCCCCTCCCCCGAAACTTAACTCATTCCCTGCCAACAACGATTTAATACATGTTTGTCCGCCAATCGTTGAACGCCAACCACGTATATATACGTTATTTGATCGTTATTTCTTTTATTCGCTATTTCCAATCGTTATCCATCCAGGGAGCCTGTGTAACCATAGGGAATGAGTCTGAGATCGCAAAAGTCCAATACCGCTGCCTGGTGGTATGCAGCCAATGTTGCACTCCCTTTGAGACTCTGTGTATGACTGTGTGTTGATGAAATTCATCCGGGCGGGGGCGGCTAAGTGGCGCAGTGGGCAAGGCGCTCGCCACTAATGCAGGAGACGCTGGGTTCGAGCCCAGCTCTCGGCGTTGCTTCCGGCTTGGCTGGTCGTTCATACTAATACAATTGGCAATATTAGGGGGTGGGAAAGCCGGTGGGTGGGGATCGGACGTTGTGGACAGCGACTCCTGTACAGCAGAATCAGGAAGTATCAGGGGCAGCGTGAGCCTCCCACGCGTTACTCCTCGCCACTGAGAGATCGCGCTGTGCAGGTGAAAAGATGCGACGGCTGCCTCCTCGTGTACCGGAGGGGACACGTGATGCAAGGCTTTGTCCACATTGCAGCCGACCAGTGGGAGGCATGGTCTAACAACGTTCGAGACAGGGGAGGGTAGAATTCGATAATACAAAATTGAAAATGGGGAGAAAAAGTAGATAAAAAAAAAATTATTCATCCGGGCGGACTTTTCTAGTAAGCTGGACCGAGGGTGGGTTATATCGTGGACATACGATCTAACAGATGGCAATCAAATAATTGGAATATTCTTTTTGGAATCTCATCGGCCACAGGTAAGAGCAATTTAACGTCATTTTCATCTCGATTGTGCCTTGTTTTCATAGCCATCGCCCTGATCAGCGTATGCTGTTGTACTAACGAATGCCGCTATTGACAATCAATTAATCAGAAACGACCCCCCCCCCCGTTTCATGCATTCATGATGGAACATAATATACCGATCATATGCATTTGAATTTTTAATTGTAGCATGTATAGGGACGAAATGCCAATGGATTAAGTATAATATGCGTCGCGGCCTATTACTAGCCTCCAAGGAATTACCCTAAACCGCTCTAAAACCATACTTATATTCACCACGGTATAAAATGGGAATGTATGGATGGACATTTCTTTTATTTTTCACATCTTGAACGATAGATACTCGATGCCAACTGGGCCATAGTATTGCATCCATAGCTATAATATATATATAGTTATAGCCCTGCAAACAAGGTGAGCGACTCCATCAGGGGCGGGGCTAGGGGGTGGCTACTTGGGCTCAAGCCCCGAATGTTTTCTGAAAAGCCCTGAATCTATTTTCAATTTTTTTTTTTTTTTTTGACAATTCGTCATTGTTACATGAAAATATGTTTGCACCAGATTTAGCAGAAGCTAATTTCCATCTGTAGTCTATCCAGCTGCTAACTGTATTTGAGTGAGTTAAGTCTTGGTGTTATGGTAGACTCAGACCTAAGCTTTAAATCACAATCAACAAGTTCTTCCACCTTAGAAACATAGCTAAAGTACGGCCATTTATAAATCAAAAGGACGCTGAAAACCAGATCCATGCCTTTATCTCAAGCCGACTCGACTACTGTAATACCAGCCTCCCGAAAAAATACGATTGATAACTATTTTATTGCAATGCACTATTGCATTATTTTATTCTATTTTACTAACTATTTTATTGCACTGCACTATTTTACTTTATCAGTGATAATCAAACCGTAAACAAAGCCCCGAAAACAAAAACACTTTCAAGGTGGTGGTATAAGTTAAAAATTGTGGTGTCGAAGTAAAAAAGATCTGTGCCGGCTATCGCGGCCGCGGGCACCTATCTGGGCTAAGCCCCGGATCTCCTACAATCCTAAATCCGCCCCTGGACTCCATAGGTTTAATGCGTGGCAGCACATAGTCATATCCCGTTCCCAGCGTGGCGATCAATGAGTTAAGGTTATGGCAAGGGATAGGGTTTATAAACAACTTTTTAGGTGACAATTACAAGGAGTTATGGCTTTGCAGCTTGGCCAACTAGACCTAGTGATGATCCCCTTCCAGATCACAGCCAAATGTCTTTCCCTGTTGTGGGATCTAGACTCCAACTATAAGAAGTTTTTTTTAGAATAATAAGAAAAAATATAGGTTTATTGTTCTAAAAGACACACATCTGATGCAGAGCCTGTATGTGACAAGATGGTTGGTTCCAATTTTGTCTATAAGATCTCCAATCGAAATGCAATGACTTGTTTCCATCCTTGCCTCTTGCTATATTCTGGTGCTCCAATGATAGGCTGTTGTAAGGCTTTAAATGGGCTATATCTATTCTAGGCCTTAAAAAATTTGGTTTTAGTAATCATTAATCAACCAGTAAGCGTGGAAGTTAGATGAGGAGTAGAGGGTCCCATCCTCCCACTGTGGGCACAGGAAAGCCCCCCCCCCTCCCCAACAAGCAGATGGTTCCATCCACAAAACCTTTAGAGGAGACTGGACTGAGACCGCAAAAGGGGGGTGGGATGGGAGGGTGAGCTTGGAGTATTTATGTTACACTGTTTCATTTGATGGTTGTTTATTATTCTATATACTGTCAATAAAAAAATAACCTGCACTGCAGAATACGTTAACCTGTAAACCGGCTTAAAATATTCCTGACAACAGCTGAGAAGACTCATTAGTATGGCGTGTAGACCACATCCCCCACCTAGACTGAGAAGGCTTATTAGTATGGCGTGCAGACCACATCCCCCACCTACCGCTGTCGTCGTCGTCCCGGGAAATCTTATTGATTGCCATCTTGGCCTTTAGTACTTTATACACCATTGGCTTCAACTCTGACATTGATCCACGTCTTCAATCTTTGACTGTTTTTTTTTTTTTTTTTTTTTTTAGAGTGCAGTCCTTGGCTCGCCCCCCAACCTGTCCTCCAAGTTTGAGACAAATTGGATAAGAGATGTGAGAGTTATCGTGGTTACAGATAGATAGACAGACAGGGAGACACACACACACTTATCCTACCACCCACACTTCCACCTCACTCACTCATTCATACACACACACACATGCACACGCACACACTCAGACACACCAACACATCTCGTCATGAATGCATGTCAACATAGAAGACAGACAATACATCAAGACAAAAAATAACACCACCACAAAATGTATATTAAAACACCATTCAAGGTCGCTGAAACAACATCCAAGTTTGTTGAAGGCCAGATTTGTAGTCCTTTACTGACCTTCAGGGTAGGGGCTTCACTGGTGGACCTTCCGGGTAGGGGCTTCACCTAGGTGTCTCTAAGCACTACATTGACTGAGTGCTCTTTATTGTCTGTAAACACCATCAACGTGAGGTTAATCTCTTTGGTTGGTAGCAGCCCAGTTGCCACCAAATGTTGCACTTCAGAGCATTTTTCTTTTAGCGGTGTAGCAGACTTTCTTTTTAGTGCTGTTCAAAAGGACAAACAATCGTGTGTAAGTACAGGCATAAATTCACAACATCCTCCTCGCAGATTGAAAAAGAACCACCATGGGTTCTGGCACTTTAAATAAACCACAGTGTAAGGGTGCGCAAGGAGCTGCAATACTGAGGGAATAATTCCTCATGGTTTCTTAAGAGGCGAGGACACACTTTTGGCTCGCATGACCTATTTTTCCAATCTCGTATGTCAAAAGCACTGCTGCAGCTGTTCGTTCAGTGTTTTTTATTTTATTTAAAAAAATAAAATAAAAATCCATCAAGTTCTCCTGCCATTCATGCAGATTGCTGGGATTGGATTGTTTTTGCCGTAGTAGAGTAGCATCGCTCCATGACTGGACCTGGTTATACTAGACCTCTGGTTGTATGGCTTCTGCTAAAGCTAGCTTAAGCTTTAGAGGCTGGGAAGGAGAGGGAGGCCCCTGAATACAGGGAGAGGCTGGGACAGCGGTTAACCACATATTGTAGCCGCTTGAGGCACGGGCCAGGCGGCACGTCATCGCAGGGAGGGAAAGGCTCCCCTGCACAACATCACCGCTTCAGTTGCTAAACACAAATGGCTCACTTCCCCCTGGTAGTCAGAGCCTGTATGTATACAGTATCCATGGGAAGGGCTTGACTGGCCATATTAAACACCCGGCAGCATAGAAACATGGCCCGTGTTGGTGCTGTGGTTGTGTCACGCTGTTACCCGAGTGTCACCCCCACAGCCCGGATATGTGCAATATCCTGTGTTGATGCAACTTCACAAGGGTCATCTTACAGACATACCTTTTAATTAAAACAATATTACACCATGAAACCACAAAAAGACTTTGGCCTTGATGTCAAATGTCAATGTAGAAGGGTGGATATGAACTGTCACCAGGTAGTGGGAGCACAGCAGATCTGGGTCCAGCTGAGTCCCCGACTGTAGTGTAGGGGTACTAGAATTGGGAGTTAGCAGAGGGGGCGGATGGGGCCTAGGGTTTACTAACCTAGGGGTTCTACGCTGGTCCTTCTTGCCCTCCAGGGCGACTGTAGTAATTCCCCAAACACCCACGCTTCCCCTAATACGTCCCACACCCTCACACCCGGTGGCAGTAATGGTAGATGATATATTTCTCCCCAAAGCAGTACCTTTCCTTGTTGACTGGTGAAGACCTGTACAGAACACCTGCCCCAATTACACATAGGCCGTGGATAAGAAGGGGTTAAACAATAATGCACATTACTCAAAAAGGGGGTTAAGCAATAATGCACATTAATTCACACGCACACAGTGGTCCCATTTATACGCCTCTCCTTTTACTGAAAGTTACCTGTATCTGCATGAACAAGTCCCTGTAAGGGTTAATAGGTTTTTCATGTACAAATAACGAGGAGGTTGGCAGGACGCTCCGGGAGCCACACAGTGGGAAACAACTTATTTCTACAATGGTGCCATATGCACCGCACGATAACACAACACAACAAATGCAATAGAGTGGGCCCACACTGAAACAAAATACCTTAGAAGTGCCGGCATTACCAAAATAATAAAGTTGGGGCGCCCTTAGTCACTGGTGCATGTGCCAGCTCAAAGTACCTTATCCTCTTCGCCCTTAGAGGGCATGCTCTCGAAAAAGAGAATGTTCGCCGATAATGTTCCAGGGCGCTTGGAGCGCTAACAGTACCTGGTGTGAGTGTACCAACCGAGTGCTGGCCTGCTCCCGCAACGAATGTCTGTGACGCGAGTTGGCCGTCAAACGGTCCCGTGGTTGTCACCTGTGATAGCAAGGGGGCTGGCTGGGCTGACGTTAGGCAGGCGAATCGCTGGACTGGCGGGCGGCTAGGAGAATGCTGGAGGCGGGTGCAGTCCGGATACGTCTGCTGCGGTGTCTGCTCCGGGGGCTGGAAGACGGTGGAGCGACGCGTGAGCTAACTGGGCTAGCAGGCCTATACTAGCTAAGCTAAGCTCTGGTCAGTGTGACCAAACTATTCTTCCGACTATACGTTCTACACGCTGCTCGCGGCGGATCAACGGTGCTGTCGAACGTCTTCTTCTTGGATCAACTGTTAGGGATGTGTTGGCAGAGGGCCCAAGCGCAAACAGATACGAGGGAGAGGTAGATATGAATTGTCAAAAGTGAGCACTGCTCCTTTAATCTTGAACACTTCGAGCCAGGGGTGAAGTGTAACCAAAAATAATCCAACTTCAAAAGAGGGCAGCAACAAAGATATTTACAAAAATACCAAAGGCAACAGCAAAATACAAAAACAAAGAATAGCACAGCTGAAGACTGGCAGAGGGCTAAATACAAAAACAAATAATAATCTCATAAAGAGAGCAAGTCCCAAAGGCACAAACAAAACACTGCAAGGCAGGCTAGGAAAAACATGAACAACTGACTACAAATAAAAACCCTAACAAACAAAATGAACTTTACACGAAAAAACAAAGAAGGGAGGAATAAACAAATGAACACTAGGAACACTTATTACAAAAATACTGGAAGGAGTAACAGGATCACAGGAACAGAGGAACTAGACAGCAAACACTAGTAGGGAAATCCAAACAATGAACCGACAAAGAGAGAATGGCAAACGAGGCAGATGTACACACACTGGTTGACACAAGAGGGTAATTGGGAACGAGACACACCTGAGAGGGAAAACTGAACTAACACACAGGGGTACAGGAAAACAAAAGGCCAAACACACACTGGGGAATAAACTAGACTAGAATCAAAAATACAATTACTGAGAGAACACCAGACTGATCATAACTACACAACACAGAAAACAGATAGCAGATTACTGATGGTATTCAGGAGATCAAAACATAAAGAAAGACAGAGATGCACACAGTGCAGCACCAACAGAATCTGGCCACAGGGTGGCAGTAGATTGACATGACTGTTCACCAAGTTCCAGAGTGGAGGAAGATTGTTCATGGGTGGAGGGATATTGTTCATGGGTGGAGGTGGGAAGGAGGGAGCAACAGGTGAAGCCTGGCCAGGAAATGAAGAACCCTTACATCAACGTCCCTTAATCACTATACTGGGAAGCTAAACTTTCGCATACAACGTTACTTTCCCACCCCATGGCAGGAGTCGTATTTCGCGTGTCCTTGGGATGATGAGCTCTTCGTCCACACGTCCGCTTGCTTCTCTGGAAATTGACGAAGAGAGCGTCCTGTGTATCTAGCTCCTCCTTCATACAAGCCTCTTCCTCACCTGTCTTGGCCAGCCCAACGTCGCACCAGCTCCCCCTGGCGACAGTCCAGCGCCATGTCCCACTACTGAATGTCAATATTAGAGTATCAAGAATCAAAACGGGTCATCCAGTTACACAGCATTATCACAAAAACAGTTAGAGCACAATGATTACAGTTAGACACATTGAATTACGGTTGGACATATTCACATGTCTACATCTAGATGTGTTGTCTAGATGTTTCTTTAGAGACTCTAAATACAAAACCTGGGAACTGGGAATTAGCAGCAGACTGGATAAGTGTAATGTACAGTTATTGTCACGTTTAGTATTCTACTGCCTTCATTCTTTGTTTTTTTTACATGGCCTCTGTGGATCAAATAATTTGCCATTATTTACACTCACTTAAGAAATGCAATGTTTTGAAGTTTGAGAAAATGGTTATCTATTATTCTATGAAACAAACATAGATCACATAGACCAGTCAGAGGTGCTAGTGAGCAACACCGGCACCCCCCAAATAACTGCTGTCACCCTTCCTGTTTACCCTCTACACCTCCTGGTGGAGAGCTTTGTAAGATGGTGCAACAGCAACTACCTCCAACTCAACATCAGCAAGACCAAGGAGCCGGTCGGTGGACTACCGGCTAAGGGAGATGGTGGAGATGGTGGAGACCTACACGTTCCTGGCAGTACACTTGAACAGTAAACTGGACTGGTCGGACAACACCAATACCCTCTACAGCAGTGATTCCCAACCTGGGGTCCGCGGACCCCCTGGGGGTCCGCCAGGGGGCGCAGGGGGTCCGCCAGACCACAGATGATTTGAGTTTTTTTTTTTTTTTTTTTTCAGATAAATATTTAATTAGCATATTTTTATCATCAGAAGCATGAGTAGTCTCTCCACTACAATAAAAAATAAAGATAAATAAATAAACATCTAGACATGATTTTTTAACGTTAACAGTAGGCTACCGGGTAGCCGCTAAAACGCGAATCAGTTGACTATCACTTTCCGTAGCTAGCCTAGCACGCTAGTTAACTTTCTCGGCTCGTCTGCAGTCAGCCGCCAGAGGCGAAAATGTGTGACAAACGAAAAGGAGATGACGGCAGCTCATCTGCAAAAAAAGTTAGGACCTACAGCAATCGCGAAAATTACATCACCATGGGCTTCACTGAGGGACCAGACAAACGACCTGAGTGTGTGATTTGTGGAGAAAAGTTGGCAAACTCGAGCCTGAAGCCCAGCAAGCTGAAGAGACATCAGGCGTCTAAGCACCCAGAAACCGTTGGGAAGGATCCGGACTTTTTTCGGAGGAAAGAACAGTCTCTCAAGGCGAACAAGCCCGTTGATGTTAGAGTAGCGTGGAGCAGGGGTGGCAGTGATTTACAGAAGGCTACCGAAGCCTCCTTTGAGTGTTCGCTTTTAATTGCAAAAGCAAAGAAACCGCACAATATTGGCGAGCAGCTCATCAAACCAGCCTGCATCAAAATGGTTTAGAAACTGTGCGGCCCACAGGTGGCGGATAAACTAAAATCAGTACCACTCTCGAACAATGTAGTGAAAGACCGAATTGATAAGATGTCAAGTGATTGCGAGCAGCAGCTGTCAGAAAAGCTTAGAAAGGGTCCATTTGCCATACAACTTGATGAAACTACAACTGTCGCAGACGAGGCTGTGCTCATGTTTATGTGCAGTATATCGAAAATGAGGATCTGAAGCAGGACATTCTCATGTCAGTCAACCTTACTACCACCACTCGAGGTGAGGATATTTTTACTGCAGTGGATTCTTACTTCATTCAACATAAATGCAAACCGTTCACCATTAGGGCCTGATTTGAGAGGATGAATACAGGATTTGAATATTGGCCAACATTTTGAAATACATATGGTGCAAGATGAGATTTGTTGATTGAAGGCACAAGTCAAAGAAGCATAGTGGGTCTAATTATGATGCATATGCCTGTGTATAAGCAGTATTATTAAAATGACAAAAAAAAAGTATTTTATTAGGAGGGGGGTCCAGGAATTTCATCAGAGATGTTTGGGGGTCCCTGGGGGAAAAAAGTTGGGAACCCCTGCTCTACAGGAAGAGACGGAGCAGGCTGTCTTTCTTTCAACGTGTGCAATAGGTTGCTGCAGTCGTTTTACCAGTCTGTAGTAGCCAGCATCCTCTTCTTTGCCATGGTATACTGGGGTGCAACATCAACTGAAGAGACACTAACAAACTGAACAAGCTGGTGAGGAAGAATAGCTCTTCAAACTGGTCAAGCTATGATGAGGAAAGAACTGGACGCTATCCTGGATAACCCATCCCACCTCTATGAGGAGCTAGCCAAGATGAGCAGTATGTTCGGCCATAGACCTACCCCCCCCACTCCCCTACCGACACACCACTAAATGCCTTGGCCAGTCCGTCATGCCAGTAGCCATCAAGCTTCACAACCGTGGGCATGGACTGCTGTCAATAGTTGGAGAATTAACGGCTGGAGAACAGTCTGACTTTTAACTACTAAAGGCGCAGTGTTCTATTACTACTACTAGTATACCATGTATACTATTATATTATTATATTATTGATAGAGTATCTACAGTGTATTGCCAATTTATTATTATTATTATTATTATTATTATTATTATTATTATTATTATTATTATTATTATTATTATTATTATTATGTTCTATTATAATTTTGTTCTTGCCTGTACCTCAACTCCCCCCTCCCCCATGCTACTATGACACCTGCATTTCCCCAGGGGATCAATAAAGGAACACTCAATCTACAAGGCATAGGGATTGGTGTCAACCCTGTTTCACCACTGTTATCAACCTATGTCTCTACCTTTAGGCTAACTGTGGCCCCCTGGGAAGCCCAGTGAGGGAAATAAAAGAACATGCTTTGTAGCGTTTTCAGCTGCTAAAATTATCTTTCATATGATGCAAGTAAAAGCTTTTATTTAGAATTGACGTTGAGGATGTGAAGTGGGGTCAGTATCCAATGTATGCGGATGATTCAACGATTTACACATCAGCCTCTACAGCCAATGAATTAAATACGGTCCTAAAGGCAGAGTTGCAATCAGTGATGGAATGGATAAAGAATAACAAACTAGTTCTAAACATATCAAAGACAAGTAGCATCATTTTCGGTTCAAACCATACTCTAAGAACGAACCCAGTCTTGAAACTTTTGATAAGTGATGTGGTAATTAATCAAGTCCAGGAGACTAAACTCCTATAGGAGTAACATTAGACAGTAAATTGTCATGGTCACACCATATAAACAATATAGTAGTGAAAATGGGAAGAGGGATTTCTGTTGTTAAAAGATGTGCTCATTTGTTACCACTAAATTCTATCAAACAGGTCATTCAAGCTCTGGTTTTGTCAAATCTTGACTATTGTCCTGCGGTATGGTTGAATGTACCCCAGTTATGGACCCCAGGAAGAATAGCCACAGCACTGCTGTGGCTAATGAGGATCCAAATAAACTTAAACTTAAATTTATGGGGGGCTTCCCTTTCTGTTCACGGATGACACAGTATCTCATATTCTTCTCGTACACAGTCACTTTTAATCAGGATCTGAAGCAGAAGTCTCAGATTTTCTGGTTTGTTCTTGAAAAATAGGCCACTAAGGCCAGTCTTTGTTCCAGAGTAGAAGCAGCGTTGCCTCTAATGACAGCTCTACAGAGTGGCCTCGGGTTTCTCTCATGGGTTCTCCCACCGGCACAGTGGATTTGCAGTCAGTCTGCTAGTGTCGGGTTCCACTCACAGAGAACCGTTAACTCTGCTACCCGGTCAAAGCAGTGGGGGTTTGAACTTCCTTCTCATTAAAATAAGCTTGATTATACGGTGCGTCTATGGGTGTAGCAGGGTAGACATTCCAATAACACATACACACACAGCATATCATATTGTGGCTTGGGTTCGTGGATTGTAATAGATGCTTTATGTTTATGTATGAAATAAAAGGAGTGATTATGCATATATTTTTTTATAACATATTATTATTTATGTTGGGAATAAACTCTCTGCCTCACAACTTAATTAACACTATAGAAATACTACTATTAGTCTAATAATTAGTCTCCAATATAGATTGTTTACACCATATTGCTATAAAATAGAAGCTTGGGTCACATGATTGTGTTTGGGAATAAGCAAGAGCACATTTGGACAACTAACGCAGAAATACGGTGCATTCAAATTATTATGACATGCTCTCCACTGTTTAATATTTTTTTGGTAATTTCTTTAAATTAATTAATTAAAGGCGCCCCAGTGGCGAACCACATCATAGCGCGCTCAGCCGCGACACGTCGTTATTTCCCGAATGTCTTCCCCCCACTCTGTCTCCCGTTTCTTCTCTGTCTCTCCCTATTGGACTGCCCAGTAGTAATAAAAAGCGACAAAATGCCAAAAAAAAATAAAAAAAATTAATTAATTAATTAAATTTTAGTTGATTGATTAATTCATGCATTTATTTATTCTGCACTCTTTTGGCAGCAGTGGAACACTTGGCTGATGTCCATCTTGTTGTGTGTTTTGATTGACAGAGATCCGTAACCAGTTAGTGGAGCAGTTCAAATGTTTGGAGCAGCAGTCTGACTCTCGCATCCAGCTGCTGCAGGACCTGCAGGAGTTCTTCCGCCGTAAGGCTGAGATCCAGCTGGAGTACTCTCGCAGCTTAGAGAAGTTGGCCGAGCGCTTCTCCTCCAAGATCCGCAGCTCCAGAGAACATCACCAGTTCAAGTGAGTTTCCATCCCTGCCTGAGGTTTTTTAGACCAGGGTCCATATTCACGCAAGTCTTATTAGCTTGGATAAAGTCACAAAGACAAGTGTTCCTGGTCTCTGAGCCAAGATCAGCACTTATACTTTGGGAATATGGCCCTGCTTTTACTGTGTGTGTGTGTGTGTGTGTGTGTGTGTGTGTGTGTGTGTGTGTGTGTGTGTGTGTGTGTGTGTGTGTGTGTGTGTGTGTGTGTGTGTGTGTGTGTGTGTGTGTGTGTGTGTGTGTGTGTGTGTGTGTGTGTGTGTGTGTGTGTGTGTGTGTGTGTGTGTGTGTGTGTGTGTGTGTGTGTGTGTGTGTGTGTGTGTGTGTGTGCGCGCGCGCATACTCGTACTTGGTGTGTTTTTGTTGTATGCGCACAGTCATAACCTTGCTTGCCAAATCATTCTCGTTCCCCTGCTGCTCTGTTTGTCTCTCTAACCTCAATCTGCCCACAAAAGGTTCCTGCTGCATTTCTCCTTCTATCTGCAACTGTATAGTTGAAGTTGTTCTTACACATCAAAAGCAAATACCCATCGCTGTCTTTTAGAAATTTTCATTCAGACAAAGTCTTTGCAACAATAAATGTCTTTCTCTTATTTATGTGAAAGCTGTGAACTTTACTGGCAAAGCCGATCACCCTCTTTTGTGAAGCTTTTGGCCCTTTGTTCCATGTGTTTGTTGATGTTCTAAGGCAGGGCTGCCAAAAGGAGGCTCCTGTGGGACAAATGCAGCCCTCCGAAGGGTTCTAGAGAATTATTACCATGCAATTAAACTATTTTTGATGGGATTTTAAAACTGACTCGACTGCTACAAGGTGATATTAGACAAAAGACACATATTATTAACATATTATTTGTCCCACGCTCCACCACTAGTGTTACATTTAGGCCCTCCAGGTGGGCACCTCTGTTCCAATGGCTGGACTTCTTCACCATCATCCCTGCTGTGAGACTACAAGTCTCTGCAGTGACTTGTGATTCACTGTCATGGAGGGTTGCCAGTCATAGATTTACAGTCTGCCTGCTAGACCCAGCCCTGTTAATCACTATTCCTAGTTTGATTACAGTGCAGCCCTATGCAGCCAAATGCTCTTGTATGGAGCTCATGCACCATGTTATATTGTTACAGACGAGAGCTGTATGATGTTTTAAAAGGTCTACTCGTATTGGTATGATAATGAGAATACACAGGTGATTAGATGTTAAAAGGTCTACTAGTATTGGTATGATAATGAATATACACAGGTGATTAGATGTTAAAAGGTCTACTAGTATTGGTATGATAATGAGAATACACAGGTGATTAGATGTTAAAAGGTCTACTAGTATTGGTATGATAATGAGAATACACAGGTGATTAGATGTTAAAAGGTCTACTAGTATTGAAGGGCGGCTACGTGGCGTAGTGGGCAAGGCGCTCGCCACGAAATCTGGAGACGCTGGGCTTGCCTGTTCGAGCCCAGCGCTCCACATTTGCTTTCAGTTTAGCTGGTCGTCCGTACTAATACACATTGGCCGTATTAGGGGGTGGGAAACTGATGGGTGGGGATCGGGCGTTGTGGACAGCGACTCCTACAGGTCGGTTGGTGCGCCTGCGCAGTAGAATCAGGAAGTGTCGGGGGCAGCGTGAGCCTCCCACGCGTTACTCCTCGCCACTGAGAGATCGAGCTGCGCAGGTGAAAAGATGCGACTGCTGTTACCTCAAGTACCGGAGGGGACTTGTGCTATGTATGACTTAGTCCACATTGCAGCCGGCTTGTGGGAGGCAAGAAACAGCGTTCGTGACAGGGGAGGGTTGAATTGGATGATACGAAATTGGGATGGGAGAAAATATAGAAAATGGGAGAAAAAGTGGATAAAAAAAAAAAAAGGTCTACTAGTATTGGTATGATAATGAGAATACACAGGTGATTAGATGACAAGTTGAAGGCCGAGGTGTTGGTGCTTTGGAGCTGAACAGCGTGTGTGTGTGTGTGTGTGTGTGTGTGTGTGTGTGTGTGTGTGTGTGTGTGTGTGTGTGTGTGTGTGTGTGTGTGTGTGTGTGTGTGTGTGTGTGTGTGTGTGTGTGTGTGTGTGTGTGTGTGTGTGTGTGTGTGTGTGTGTGTGTGTGTGTGTGTGTGTGTGTGTGTGTGTGTGTGTGTGTGTGTGTGTGTGTGTGTGTGTGTGTGTGTGTGTGTGTGTGTGTGTGTGTGTGTGTGTGTGTGTGTGTGTGTGTGTGTGTGTGTGTGTGTGTGTGTGTGTGTGTGTGTGTGTGTGTGTGTGTGTGTGTGTGTGTGTGTGTGTGTGTGTGTGTGTGTGTGTGTGTGTGTGTGTGTGTGTGTGTGTGTGTGTGTGTGTGTGTGTGTGTGTGTGTGTGTGTGTGTGTGTGTGTGTGTGTGTGTGTGTGTGTGTGTGTGTGTGTGTGTGTGTGTGTGTGTGTGTGTGTGTGTGTGTGTGTGTGTGTGTGTGTGTGTGTGTGTGTGTGTGTGTGTGTGTGTGTGTGTGTGTGTGTGTGTGTGTGTGTGTGTGTGTGTGTGTGTGTGTGTGTGTGTGTGTGTGTGTGTGTGTGTGTGTGTGTGTGTGTGTGTGTGTGTGTGTGTGTGTGTGTGTGTGTGTGTGTGTGTGTGTGTGTGTGTGTGTGTGTGTGTGTGTGTGTGTGTGTGTGTGTGTGTGTGTGTGTGTGTGTGTGTGTGTGTGTGTGTGTGTGTGTGTGTGTGTGTGTGTGTGTGTGTGTGTGTGTGTGTGTGTGTGTGTGTGTGTGTGTGTGTGTGTGTGTGTGTGTGTGTGTGTGTGTGTGTGTGTGTGTGTGTGTGTGTGTGTGTGTGTGTGTGTGTGTGTGTGTGTGTGTGTGTGTGTGTGTGTGTGTGTGTGTGTGTGTGTGTGTGTGTGTGTGTGTGTGTGTGTGTGTGTGTGTGTGTGTGTGTGTGTGTGTGTGTGTGTGTGTGTGTGTGTGTGTGTGTGTGTGTGTGTGTGTGTGTGTGTGTGTGTGTGTGTGTGTGTGTGTGTGTGTGTGTGTGTGTGTGTGTCTGTAATTGAAGCCAGCTGTTGGAGAGGAGGCTCCACCCTGCTCCCGCTGCTTCAGCCTAGTCTGACTTAACCCCCAGATTGTACAGTAGAGCCGATCAACATAGAGATGAATAGATATTAGAACACTGGCACCAGAAATCAGCTCATCCACTGATGTGTATCACTTGCTCCAAGTCACCAAGTCTTTAGGTGCAGAGCTTCTGGCTGCTCAGATACAGTAGATCAGTTTATCTGGCAATAAATGCACAGACACACACCCGCCGCCACCACAAACACAAACACCACCAACACCAACACCAACAACAGAGTTATGTGTTATTTGACAACAACAAGGTATGACACTTTGGTTGCACACACATCTTTACGAGGGCCACGCTTGAATCCCCTGTACTCAATTACCTCAACGAAATAGTTCTATAAAAAATGTCCTACCTAAAGACCGGCACCTTGTGGCATTAAATACAGTGTGCCATTGTTCATTGTATATTATGTACAACATTGTTGATTACAGATTGTCCCCCCTCTTTGTCTCTTGGCCTACAGTTTATTTTGACATAAACGAGCCCGGACCTCCCCTGTTCCCACCTGCAGGCCCCATTCCTCTCTGCCACTGACAGTCTGCGGCTACAGTGGCGGCTGCGCTGTCTTCAGCCTCAGCACTGTCTGTTGCTGAGGAGTAGGTCGGAAGCAGCAGGCCTCCTCCAGCGCCTAGCAACTCATGCGTCTGTCCCCTGCCACTGCATTCTGGGAAATCAAAACGGAGCAGTAAAAGAGGGTCAGACTCTCACATGCATAGGGTCCTCGGCTCGTTGGCTTAACCTACGCAGTATAAATACACGCTTTACTAGCCAAACACTGCTGTGACTTTCAGCCACTGTATTCACACTGCTGTTTGTCTGTCCGCCCCTGTGGATGCCATCAGTTTTAGTCAAGTCAACTTTATTTATAGAGTACTTTAAATGCAAGGTAGGATTGAGCCAAAGTGGTTCACAACGTACGAAAACATGAAACGGAAGCACGCAACAACAATGACGACAACGATTACAACAACGATGTCAACAACAACAAAGATAACAACACCAAAGAAAAAAGGAAACCTAAAACTAGGGTTTGAGACGCTTTCTGAAAAGGTCAAAGGTCAAGCTTTACCATTCCTCTGTAGGTTCCCATACCTTCATTCTCACCAGCCCCATTAGGCAGTTTCTAAGGGCACATGCAAGAGATCTCTGCAGCTCGATCTTCTCTGTTCTTCTTTGCTTGTCAGTGTGATTTCTTCATAAACCATCCGGCCGGGAAACAAAAACAAAGGTATTTAGCTATACATGATCTGTGACCATGTGCTGTTGAAATGCTGTTACGTCCTTCTATTCATCTTGATGCCTTGAATACATTATTCAGCAGACGTTTCAAGGGTTTATCCTGAATAGGATTTTCGTTTATGAATTAAATTAGAATGGACGGATGTTCATGTATCTGATATTGTCTGCATACAGGGATTTACACATAATGATTAGACCATTAAAGCAGCGCTCATGTAATTATGGTAAGGGAATATAACCTCTCTGGAAGAGATTAGATAAAGCTTCAAATAACAGCCAGTTGAGCTTAGTTTGTGTGTGTAAGTCAATGGAATGACCCCAAAAGGCATGAAAATGTGTGTGCATATGTGTGTGTAGCTTGGGGGAGGTTGGGTGTGGTATCTCCCCCCATTCTCTGTTTGACTACCAATAATTTAGTCCGTCTTTGCTTTATTCCAAGTGATGTCCCTGTCCCCTGTCTGTTCATTTCACGGTCAGCGGGGCACAACTTCGGAGAAAGCAGAATTTAATCTCCTTGTGTTTGTGTTGTAAGACCCGCCGCATGACACTGCATATTAAATTATGAGATTGTGTTCCCTGTCACTCCAACTTTATTGATGTGCTGCTATTGCTGCTGTGATGGTCAAACCAAACTGAAATTCACATGTTTTTTCTATGATATTGTACACAGCTCAGTTTTGAAGTCTCTCCTTAACACTTTTGCAGCCACTGGGATGAGTCTAATTAATCTCAAGAGGACCGGGATATGTAAACAGACGTGGGGCTGTTTGTAGAGCTAAATCTATTTTTTTTATCATTTTATTTATTTATTTTTTGACAGACAAACATTAACAGTAAATATCTCAATAAATCACAGTAATATACATTCCTGTATTTGAATCAATAAATGTAGGTTACGAGATATATACCTAATCCCCATTATACAATACAGTACATACCGTACTTTTCGGACTATAAGCCGCAGCTTTTTCCCCCATTTTTCGACCCTGCGGCTTATATAACGGTGCAGCTTATATGTGGACCAAACCCGAAAATATTGCTTTTTTTACTTCATTGAAATGTTATTTATCTGTTCCCTTATTTGCTAAACTTAATACAACTTGTAAATGAGTTCATTCTTGTTATTTGTCCGACAGTATTGTGACAATCCCCTCTGTGCACGAACCCTTACATATGGTAATTAAACATTAAAACACCTGCAGCTTATAGTCCAGTGCGGCTTATATATGTACACATCATTCAATTTAGCTGCTGCGGCTTATAGTCAGGTGCGGCTTATAGTGCGAAAAGTACGGTACATATGCTCTTGCTCGTTCTTCTTCCCCCCCCTCAGGACCCCCCTTGAAAACCATCCATTATTAGTTTCTAACCAGAGATTACTATTCATATGCTAACCTTTATTCTCTCCACCACTTCTAGCCAGATTACAATGCTGGCTTCATTGACACCTAAAATTCTTGCTGTAGATATCTCTAAATAAATCACATCGAGATAGGTAAGAACCCATACCTTCCGGCACATTTTATCCGGTTGAATCCATCGTGATGCTATCAACTTTTTAGCAGCCGTAATACCGGACAAAATTAGTATCTTTAGCTGTATAGAGGCTGCTAACTGTGAAACATCATTCAACAACAATACAGAAGGCATTACAGGTATGTTCAGAAATAAAAATTCTGATAATTGCGTAGTGACTTCTTCCCAGAATATCTTAACAGGGGGGCATTCCCAATACATATGCATAAATGTACCTATATCACCTCTTAAACACAAGGAGCATAGAGAGTCTTGTTTAAGCCCCATTCGGTTCAATCTTATAGGTGTCAGGTAAGTCCTATGAATATAATTAAGATTAATCTGTTGATGGTCCGGGTTGCGTGACGCTAGTCGAACGTTTTCCCAGACTTCTTGCCAATCAAAATCTACTTTCAAGTCTGGTATATCCCTCCTCCAAACTGAGTCTAGGGGAAGGATTCCATACGAAGACGTTAGTAAGTGATTATAAAAGTCAGATACGAAGCCTCTCGATGTCTCCCTTTCATAGAAGAATTTGTGATATCTGTGGTGCTCAAGTGGTATCTTTAATGGGACTCCATGAGCCTTCAAAGTTGCTAATAACTGTATATAGAAATAATAAGTGGAGCTGGTGAGGTTAAATTTGTTCTGAATTTCATGATAGCTACAGAAACCCTGTTTGTTGAATATATCTCCCAATGTATGTATGCCTTGATTTTCCCATTTGGGATATCTGATAGGTCGTTGTGCAATAAGGAGTGCATTGTTATTAAATATGGGAGAATGGCTATGCCATTTGTGTTGGTTAGTAAATATTTTCTGTGTGTCACGCCATATCCGAATCACATGTGTTATAATAGACGTGGGGCTGTTTGTAGAGCTAAATCTATACTTTATAGTATTGCTATCTGTCCATTCTCATTGTGAATTGAGACCATAAACCGTCCCTTCAAAATGGCTTAAAGATTTTTTTTTTCATCAATACGTTCTCATTTTATAGCGCCGTGAATATAAGCATTATACTGGATTTGGTCTAGTATATTTCCTGGAAGCCGAGATAATGGGCTAATAGCTAATAACGTTAAATCCAATGGCATTTCGGTTATAGATACGCTCCAGTTAAAACTCAAAGTGCATATGATCGGCACGATCCTCACGCATGTATGCATGAAAGGGGGGGGCGGGGGACGTCGTTTCTGATTATTGACAGATTACCAATAACCGCGTTAGCCTCATTAGTCGCATAGGCCGAACGCCTGGATGGCTATCAAAACAAGGCCCGATCGGGATGTACTTTACGTGAAAAAGATCCGGTGGGATCCCCCCGAGCATTCCCGTTATCGATCGCCATCTGGTAGATCGATATGTCCATTGGCTGATGATAAATCCCCTTATTGCATGGTGAAATCTGCGATGCAAAACATAATCCAAGCTACAGGCTGCAGATCCAGAATCGAGCTAACATAAAACTCCATTGAAAGTAAAAAAAAAAATAGTCCACCGTTCGGCCACAGGGAACACTGCATTATCGCGATAGCGCCCCTAAGAGGATCTGGCCGGTATTGCACCTTCTCGAATTCAAAGACTAGGGTATATCTGCAGTGCCGCTCGGCGACCTTGAATAGGTTATTAAAATGGAATAAAAGCAATAAAACTTGCCACGGATTTATCCGTGCTTCTGTCCACAACGGGTGGAATCGAAACACGGATATATACGTTGTTCGTCCCCATTGTGTTAAGCTTAAGAAAGACAAGACTCTGGTGATGATGCCATCAAGAGATAGAAGACCCTGTAGCTGCTCCATAGATGGTAAATAGTGAGTTACTCACGCTGATTTTACTTTACTGGGATATGGGTGTTTTTCTGAGTCGGAGCTGTAAGCCCTACATTTATTGTAAATAAACACCATTTGGATGTAATATCTCAAAAAAAAATTCTTCAAACCCAGAAAATTGGTCACTACTTCAAGGTCAATGGACCAACTCCAAAAAGTGTCACTCGACATCAGAAATTAGAGTCTTGATGCGGTTATTTCCGGTGTCTGGAAACCCAGCATTAAAGGAAGGCAACAGCTCAAAATGTTGCATACATTTAGCTCAAAACAGCATACATTTAGCTCAAAACAGCATACATTTAGTCCAGCCTTATGCTGCGATACAGTACATTCGGCAACCTTTTGGGCAACATGAAATCAGATGGAGAGAAACATCCAATAGAATCTATATGCGAAAGTCTGGGAATTTATTAGGTTGCCATGCAATCAGTACAAACTGACGTGTCGAGACATCCGCTTGTTTAATGTTGCCCAACAATGTTGCCCAATATTTCCCAAAAAGCTGGCCAGCTTATCACCACCATTAGGCAAACACACATGTCGGTACTACAGTCTAGATTGGAAATAACGATTGCTGCATGAATATTCTCCCTTTCCTAAAGTCTGGGTTTCAGGATCCACTACATCACAATGGTGACTTCAATACAAAGGCAATTTCTTCTGAAAAACTGAAAATAGTTGGAGGATTTTCTCATAATAGAATAACCCAGTTATGGTCTAAGATAGAAGATACCCTGAACACAGCAGTTCTACTCCCTTGTGTGCCAGCTGCTGCAGGATAAACCAAAGTCAACAAAAAAACACTAGCGCATACAAGGATACTGCAGGTTGACACTATGTTATTGATGGATTACATAAAAGCAGATGGAGCGAACATCTCTATGAGCGAATCCAATGAAGCAAGAAGTGCAAAATGCGTTGTCTGCGTTCTCCACCTTTACGTAATCCTGGATCCATCAATAGAATAATGTCAACCTAGTATCCTGGTTTGTGCTGGAATATTGTTTTATGTTAACCAGCGATGGTCTGTTCACTGTCAGCAGGGGCACAACTTTGAGAAAATATAATTTATTATTAGATTGTGTTCCTAGTAGCATCTCGTCCCACTTACTCCCAACTGACATTGTTGTAACGTTACTACTGCTGTGTGTTCTGGTGGTGGGAGGGAGTCAGAGGGGACAGGGTGAGAGGTTCAACTGTATCTCTAGTGGTGACCGCAGGCTTGGTAGATTTACACAGAGCTGTCCTCTCTACATTGTTCTCTGGTTGACGAGCACGGCAGGCTACGTCAAGTAAGTCTAACGTTTTCAATGCAGAATCCTAAATCAAGTAGGGTGTGATTTTTCCAATATCAATTTGATATTATTATAAGTAATCAGAGAATGTAAATAACCTTTTTAATACAGGCAGCCAGTTTCTTTGATCTCTTCAAAGAGTCAGTGAAATTATTCTAATCTAAAATCCAATTATGAATATCTTGCTTGTAAACAGGTGCTTACATTTTTAAGTCATCATATCACAAGCATCGAGTCACTGGAACGTCTCCGGTAATTTACCCTTATCAAGCGGTGTCTCAAGTCATGACATTATGAATCAAGTCAAACTCGAGCCCAGGTCATGTGACTCCAGTCCCCACCTCTTGTTTCAGGCCCCCGTCAAACCCTGCTCTCATTCACATCTACGCCACATGCTGCTCTGACCTACAGCACGTCTATGCAGCTGCACACTATCATACGTTGGCACCGTGTCTCCTCCCGGAAAGAGGCCTGGGCCTCCTGAATGATGTGCAAATCAGCAAGGGAGCATATTGAACTCCCCGACCGTGCATGAATGCAACATAGAATACGTGTGGATGGCAAAGCCAGTGGCAGGGGTGCCAACGTGGCCCCTATCTTTTGATTTAGCATTCGGCTCTTTCTCCCTTCTCTTGGCTGTTCCATTGAAGCAGCAGCCAGCCAGGCAGTGTGGATGGGATTAAAAACCTTTGCAGAGATGAGTCCTGGTTTATACACACTTCCTTCTGGAAAAATCCTGGCTCCAACATATTGGGGAGTGTGTGATTAGGTAGTGTTTCCGTGCCTTTCCGTGCCTTTCCGTGCAACGTAACCTTAAGGGTATACGCATTATGGAGATGGCTTACTATTCATTTGTCCTTGAATTGGAGGATTAGTGCAGCATTCTGAAACCCCATACTCTCTCTCTCTCCCTCTCTCTATTTGCCTGCATTCTTCCACTATTTCTCAGCCTCTTTCATCTTCTCCTGACACACAGCCTCTAGGTGTCCGTCTCACAGTAACAGTGGGGAAGTGCAGAGGTAAGGAAAGAAATACAGTGACAAGCATTGCTCTGATAGACGAGACAGACCGAGAAAGTTGGCAGCCATGCTCTCCTCTTTCCTCTCTCTTTCCTTCTCCCCCTCCCCCTTTACTCTCCTCTCCTCTTCCCTCTCGTTGTCCGTAACGTTTGCTTCCTGCGTGTTAATGATACCCGACTCCCTGGAATCGCGGGTAGTTTTGAAGCACTCATCATTACCTAGCAGGCTGCTGACTGATGCTCAGCCATTCACAAGGTTCTTATAATGAAGGTTTGGTCACGGATGTGGAAGTAAACAGCTATTGGAGCGATGACTGTGACCAGTGTTCTAAACAGTTCCTTCACCTAAATTCAGTCCTGGCCCCGGTGCTGTCCTGTGGGTGCTGAATTTCCACATCGTTGCCAAGGAAACATTGTCAATGTCTACAATAGAGTTATTTTTTTCTACAGACCTTGGCCATTCACAGGAAGTCAGTAGGGAGAGAGAGATGAGTGGTGATACAGAAAGGAGGTCTAGTTGTATACTGCATTCTGAGAAGACTTTGGTCAAATAGTATTTGTGAATAATTCTTAGCATTTGATTTAACCTGCTTGGAATACCAGATGGAAGGGGGGGTTTGCCACGTAAGACAATACAGTGCCAGAAATAGTGGCCACCCATCTGGTACTACAAGCAGGTTAAATCAAATACTGGTAAAAAATAAATAAATAAAAAAGAAGCTGGTTCTGGGGTTGGTCCATTCTGTCTGATAAGAAGGCCCCTAATAAGTTGTACTTGGACTGAATGAACCAGTACAGACTAGGCAGTGAGTCACTGCCACAGAATAAGGCCAAGATCACTGGATGAAAATACTCAGCTCCCAGAGATACAGCCTACACACAAGCCTAATTACCAACCTCCTGCTCCCAATTCCTGCAGAATGAGGACAGCAGCTGGGGAAAGGAAACCTGCGTCCTGTGTCTCTCTTTTCAGGAAGAGACTTTAACCCTCAGCTCAAAGAGTCAGTCCTGGCCAGATTCAGATGAATTTGTTTCTCTGGGACTGTGCTAAAAAAATTATTGTCTCAGGCCAGTGGTTCTCAGTGTTTCTAGTTTAGGCTTCTTCTAAACACAGAGGGATGCTTATTATATTGCATTATATTATATGACAGGCTGGTGGAATATGACATCAAAGTATTGTTTATAGTTAACCTATTTCATTGATTCATTATTGAGGAGGGCTTTAGACTTAAAAAAGAAAAATAATTTCACAAGAACAAATAACCTATAGCCTATCAAGGACTATACATAATCTATAGCCTACCAAAGTTTATAAACAGACGATGTATTTTTAATATCTTTTCATGATCCTCCAAAATCATCTCACATGGGTGTTCCTGACTTCCAGCCAGGTTAAGAACATACAGTTATCCTATAACCATAGTTATATGAGTATAGCGAGCGCTCTGCGCTCTTAGTGGAACTATCCCTTTATCCAATCTAGCACTGAATAATTTTTCTCCACATGTACACACCCATCCGCCTGGCCACACCCACATCCGCTCCTCTACATAAGCGGGGTCGTGGCCATACTAACAGCTCCTTCCCAAGTCTTTCACCACCGAAGGCGAAGACCACGGGGTCCTCAGTGAGTCAGCGCAGAGCGCTCGCTATACTCATATAACTATGGTTATAGGATAACCATATGTTATATATCGTATAGCTTACGCTCTGCGCTCTTAATGGAACACAGGAGCTGAGCAGAGGGGAAGCTCGACAAATGTACCCGCTGAGGCCCCCCACAACCATCAGAACCGGGGAGGACCCGAGCCCCCGGACCCCCCTAGAGGGGGACGGGAGGGAATCGGATCCGACTGTGCGAAGAGGGTTTAGTAACTCAACGCACAGGGTGAGCAGATCGTGGGACTTACCTTCTCACAGAAGGACCCACGACTACTCAGGCGCGCATTCCATATGTCACTAGGGAACGAACGGGGGGGGGGACGTTACAGCCCCTAACATCACGGGGTCAAAGGTCAAGAACCCAACCCCGGGGTAAGGCCGTAGCAGCGGAGCGCGAAGGAGGACCCAGCCCCCCCCAATCCAAGAGCAGGCCCTTCCCCCCTACAGCACGCCGCCCTGAAGCACTCCACAGAGGCTACACCCCCACAACACTGCGGGGCCAGTCGGCGCACCGGGGAGACAACCCCCAAAGAGGTTGATCCCTCAATCCTGGCAACAGGTCAAAAGCGTAACTCGACCTGTGCCCGGAGCACTGCGGACTAGACAGGCGCCTAAGGGGTCTACTGAGAACAGTACCCCGGCGGAAGGGGCGTTCGGTATGCTGTGCACCATGTCGCAGCCTCCACAAAAACCCGACCCCCTAGAGAGGCCGAGGCAGAGAAGGCTGACATGATTGGCAGACGTCATGAAAAGTGCGGGGGCACACTCGCAGGCAGACGGGGTCAAGCCCGGCCTAACCCGAGAATCGACTCCGCTATCAACACACCAGGGAACCAACCACCCCCCTATGTTTAGTTTAACAGGAGGCGGTTGTTCCCTTAACCCACCAAGAAAAACCTAGAAACAGAGTGTTTCAGTTTTCAAAAGGGTTAACCCAGGCCAACAGGTCGACGGGAATGAGTCCGGACCTGGGCCTGGCAGACCAGGACCTACACAGGGATGCCTAGAGGGGTTGACAGCAACCACCTCGACAGCCCGACCAAGCACGTCACTGTTATGGGCAAGCCGTAGTGGCATACACATGACACACATATCCACAACATCAATCCCCGCGAAGCCCGGACCGACCCGGCATTTCCCCCCCGGAAAAGCACGCATGTTCGGGGTACCAGAACAGCAGATCTGCGCCCTGGCGGACAACAGGTTAACTGACTTGGTCCGGCGTGACCAGAACCAGTCCCGCGTCCTAGTCACGCCGCCATCCCCAGAGAGGGGGGTACGCGTGTCGATCTAAAACATCACAGAGGGCGCCACCAAGATGGACAGAACGTGAATGTGCTGCTCCTGGCAGCCCACCTCATGGGCGTGAGACCCCTCCGCCAATGTAATGATCTACTCCGTCATCTCCCCCCGGAGATGCACGCGAGTCATCGAGTCTTGCACTGGCGCTCGGTAGAGATAAAAAATCTCCTTCCTTCCACATAAAAAACACTGTTCCTATGAATTGGGCAACCAAGGCGCGCCGGCCCAAAACAGTGGTTCCACATAGGAAGCACCCAGGGCCAGCGCTATATGCACGTCAAGAACCCGAAACACATCAATGGTGAATTCTAACAAGAAAACACCAGACAACGTCCCCTCCATGCTGTCTAGGACGAGCAGCAGGAAGCCGGTCAATAAGACACAGCCACAGGCCTTATATGACGCGACTGGGGGCAACCCCGTCAATTCCGCTCCTCACATAAGAGGGGAAGACAGAAGTTCCCCCAGAGAGACCTCCACGTGAGTACAATTGAAAAAGATACATGCAATAATAATTGGGCCAAGTGACCAACAGCCCAATACACACTGTAATAGAGAGCAGAGCAGAAAACGAAGTTTTCGAATGCAACGCATCATCCAACTTTGACAAAGACAGCGGTCTGCAGCACAGAGCCTGTAACCTCACGGATGTCTCCTGGCCAATAGGAAACGCACCCAGTGACGTATCCCATGGCCGGGGGGGAAATCCCGTGACCCACCCATCCTAACAGGGAGTGGAACCAGGGAACCCTTCCCCCTCCCTGTGACGCGCTGCCCCTCAGCCGACAGGGAAAAACTGACAGGCAGGAGGTCCCACCTCCCGGCCAATCAGTAAAGGGGGGGGGGGGGGGATTTTTATCAGCCCACCCCTCATGACCCCTCACCCCTGATACGATGCAATGACAAAGCAGAGCCATGACACCAGTCATAGCGTGCTACATGAAGTGCATTTATACCTGTTAAGCTTCACATTCTGCACGCCAGCCACAGACGATAACCTCGCCTGTGCAAAAACTGGTTTTATATATGGCTTCAGGCTCATGTGCGAACCTGCCAACCTCATGTGCGAATTTTTACACCTTTACCCTAAAGGAAGAAAAAAACACAGACCAAGAGAGGGGCCAAGGGCCCTGGTACAAGAGCTTACACATGTAACTTCTGTAGGCCAACACCTAACCCAGTTGTGGATCCTAAACGTGAATACGATACACATAACCCTCCATCACAACAAAAAAGGACAAAAGTACGCTCTCACTACTGTAAGAGGAACGCCACTTTTTATGATGAGAGAAGACGTAAGTCCTCGATTAAGTACTAGTCACAGGCCTTGCTAAGTCTACATGACAGCGACCAAACAATTTTCAGAAAAAATTGCCTCTCTCTAAGCAAGAGCACAACCCCAGCAGAATCTGAGGGATTTACACCGTATCCCCAAAAATATAGTGAATCAACACACATTTTGTAAACAAAATCATATTTGAGGGGAGGGGGGGGGGGGGGGGGGGGCAGAGGCACACCGGGGAATAATTTCGCTCGCATCGCCGGCTTCGCTGACCAGAGCTCTCTCAGATTCAAAGTTTTAATTGCAGCCTGGAACATACATGTTTCGGAACCAATGTGTAACTAGACAGTTACAATATAACATTTATATGAATTAACCCAGTTAATGCCTTAAGAGAAAGAGTCTGGTGGTCAATGTCACTTCGGATTGCTACGGAAATGTTGTCTTACTTTTTTTTTTTTATCCACTTTTTCTCCCATTTTCTATATTTTCTCCCATCCCAATTTCGTATCATCCAATTCAACCCTCCCCTGTCACGAACGCTGTTTCTTGCCTCCCACAAGCCGGCTGCAATGTGGACTAAGTCATACATAGCACATGTCCCCTCCGGTACTTGAGGTAACAGCAGTCGCATCTTTTCACCTGCGCAGCTCGATCTCCCAGTGGCGAGGAGTAACGCGTGGGAGGCTCACGCTGCCCCAGACACTTCCTGATTCTACTGCGCAGGCGCACCAACCGACCTGTAGGAGTCACTGTCCACAACGCCCGATCCCCACCCATCAGTTTCCCACCCCCTAATATGGTCAATGTGTATTAGTACGGACGACCAGCTAAACCGAAAGCAAATGTGGAGCGCTGGGCTCGAACAGGCAAGCCCAGCGTCTCCAGATTTCGTGGCGAGCGCCTTGCCCACTACGCCACGTAGCCACCCTAAATGTTGTGTCTTACTAATAATAACTAATTCCTTGGTCAATAGAAGTCTCTGTGATACTTTCTGAATATGATTTGGGAACATCAAATGGGCAGGGTTATAATAGAAGAAAGACAGTGTAAACAATATAATAATGAGGAAAAAGAAACAGGATACACAACAAGGTGCATGATGAGATGAGGTTATATGTAGAACATGGTACAGTTACAGTAAGTGGGGAGTGCGTCATGGTACAGTGATTCAAACCCCCTCAATGTACAGTTTCTGACAGCTGGGCTGTGTTGAACTTGTCACGTGAAATAACGTTATGTGAATAAACCGCGAAATAACATAACGTTATGTTATATAACGTTACAATGTACAGTTTCTAACAGCTGGCTGTGTTGTGAAATGTGCATAACGTTATGAATAAACCGCGTAGTCACGCGAAATAACGTTATATGCGAATCTGGTAGTACATTTCTTTTTATCTTCTTGATATGATAACATTACATCCGCCTTTTACCGCGTGACGAGCTAAACCAATCAGAGAGGGGCTTCGCTCAACCAATCAGAGAGGGGCTTCGCTCAACCAATCAGAGAGGGGTCTGCAGAAATGGGCTCAACCAATCAGAGAGGGGTCTGCAGAAATGGAGCTACGGAAAGTAGAGACGCAGCACAGCCGAAGACCTTGTTTGAACAGGCACAGGTGCACAGCCCTGCTTATGTGTGAAAAAAAACTTGCACTTGTTATTGTCATCATTACCCTCAAGTAAGAATAACAAGCTAAGAGAGGGACTCAGCCCTCGATCACCTGCCACTATGCACAGCATTGTAGGGTAACCCAGCCAGTTGTGGGCTCAGCCACGTTGTCTAAACGTTACATGAAGACACACAACTTCTCATCATACAACAAAAAACCCAGTTAATTTTACTCATGTAAAAAACAACGCTGTTCCTAGGTAGAGAGAAAGGCACAAGCCTTGGCCAACGCTAACCCAAGCTATACAAAGCGGCCAAGACAATTCACACACAGCACACGTCGTATCTCCAAATGTAGTGAAGTAACATATGTTTTGTAGACAAAGACATCGTTATTAACAAAAACATTCGGGAGGGGAAAGGAAGGAAGAGTGGGGTAATGTCCAATGGACATCTTACCTGCACCAAGGAACGCAGGGCGAAAGGCTGCAACACAGGTTGGTCTCCACGTTGACGAAGGCCTCTCGCTGGCAAGGCCAAAAGAAGCTATGGCCGGAGCCTAGCTCCGGCGCGACGCCCCCCCTCCTGCAGCCGGTCATGGCGCAGGCCCGACTACATCTTCTGTCAAAGAGCACAAGCTAACAGCTAACTCTAGGCTAACTGATGGCATCAAGCTAACGTTCCCAGCCGAGCGAAGCCGGCAGCTAACGTCGTAGCTAACAGCTAACTGGCTAACAGTTACCTCAAACCGGCTATCGCTAGCCACTAGCTAACGCAGAAGCAAGCTAAGCGGCTACTACTGAAAACTGTACAACGTGAGAAAAGCAATACAGGCCAACACTTCAGACAGCCGCTGTCTTTTCCTCTTCTCATCCGAAGAAAAAAAGGGGGGAAAAGGCAACACACGTCCCTCTTCAGAACGGTGTTTACCAGACACAGCGGTGTTGGCAACAAGTCCCTTGCGGACTATAGCCGCCTTGAGCATGGAGATATTCTCATAACGAACACCAAGCTCACCTCCCTCGCACCGGGTGCTTTTCATCTTGAAAATCGGGGCCAGCACAGCGACAGTGGGTATCCGTTTGTCCAGAGACCCGGGGAATTGAACCGCAGATTCAGAATCACGGCCCCAGTAAAACAAAGCTCTTACTTGAGGAGGAGCTAATGTTAACGTGGGGCATCAAACTAGACCCCCTCCACGCTGCTAAGTGGCAGCAAAAAGGATCCCAGCCTGGAGCCGACCTTCGTAAGCTGTGTAGTCGTTCCCCCCACAACCAACACACCTGGCGCCCGCATCGCAAAAAACATCACCCGCCCCGAGAGGCCGTTAGCCCTCACACGGCAGATCGACTCCCAAGCAAAGTGTCCAGCTGCAGAGCCGGAGGCAATGCCGGCGGGGATTGCTCAGCGACGCGAGCCCCTAATACGATAATACGAAGCGCCGGTGGAAGTCAGAATGATCATCATCTTCTAGACACTCCGGTGGCGAAGACATTATCGCTGTATTTCAAAGATATAATGTCAACGCAGCTTCTTTTCTCCAACGTAGCTCCTTTCCAACAACTATTTTGGCACTAAACTCAAATGGTGTATACAGACACTTGTCGTGGTGAAAATAAGGAAGGAGCTGTTAGTATGGCCACGACCCCGCTTATGTAGAGGAGCGGATGTGGGTGTGGCTAGGCGGATGGGTGTGTACATGTGGAGAAAAATTATTCAGTGCTAGATTGGATAAAGGGATAGTTCCACTAAGAGCGCAGAGCGTAAGCTATACGATATATAACCACTGTCTTAGGGTCTATGTTTTTGCTGTTTTTCAAATGCAGCATTTAATAAAAGAACAGGCAGCTTTACACATGTGGTTAAATCCTCTGTTGTTTATGAATTATTGTCGAGCTGTTATCGTTGGTCCCATGCCGCCCAAACACCTCAAGATCTTTCAATTTGAGGAGCTTTATTCACACAGGCCAAAATAACTCCCTCTCTTGTGTAAAGTGCAGCACATACAGTACAGTACAGTGAGGAATGAACACTCCAGCAGCTCCTGTCATGTGAAACAGCTGACTGCGTTTTAATAATCACAGGGGAAAAGTTACTTTATGGGCAGATTAATATTTTATCAAGGATTACAGGACTAGGAGAAGTCCTACACAGCATTTTTGTTGAGTCGAGGAGGAGGGCCGAAAGTTCAGATGGGGAAGCCGGAATGGGAAGCCGTGATTGGGAGGGATGAGGAGGAGGGTGGGAGAAGGGCAACCACACTTTAGAAGGCGTTCAAGCATCTCCGACCACTCGGAGGGATTAGCGGAGGGCACTGGAGGTGCTTGTTCCCTACATTCCTCAGGCCTCTCATCCACGAACGGCAATTATACACTGACGCGCTGTGGCTCTCTCTCATCCTGTGTCTGTTCTGTCAGAGAAGGTTCACCGCTTTTCCATAGCAACTGAGAGTTCAGTTTGAATCATTATATTATTACAACAGACCTCTTGATTGCGAGAACCAGGAACCGTGGCACGATTTGATTGGTGGATCTAAGCTCTTTTCAAATTACTTTCACATTTCCATTTGGATTTTAAAGTCATTGGCTTCATTGGCTTGCCTCTCTTGTGTTATATAGCAGGGCACCATTTTGTGTGAGATAATAGGGAGTCAAAAGGGAACCATGTCCATTAAGGCCTCAATCCTTGATAAAAAAAAATGAACAAGGTTTATATTCACGTATGTTCTTGAAGAGGGAAATATTTTTATCAAACCCTGTTTTACTCCAATCAGACATTAGTATTACCAACATAAACAACTGCCATGAAATACACACAACAAACAGACCCCCCCCCCCTGTATTTTTGTGTTAGACATGTCTCCATTCTTATTTCTTATTTTTGGAGAGTCTCAGTTTACATGCTGTCAAATCTCCCTGGGCGGCAAGAAAGATCTGGGCGGGAAGTAAATGAATAACGCTCTCCCTACCCTCAACACCCGTGAGCAAGGCACTTTACTTAACCCCCCAACTGCTCCAGTGGAGCTGCTCAGTGGCTGACAGTATGAGGCTGTGGTTGTAGTGATCGCTGCTGTATGAATGTTTAGAACTGTACGAATGTGAAGCAAGGCGTTGCTGAAAAAGAGCATCCATGCTCAGTAAACCTGCCCTGGATAAATAAAAGTAAAAAAGACAACAACAAAAAAGAAATCACACAAAGTGCCTTCATGCTGTGTCCGCTGGATGTAATAATACTAGAGTAGAGTGAATGAGCCTACATTAGAACCACACAACCTGTCTTCATGTTGTGTTCGGGTGTGTTCGGTGTGTGTAAGCCAGTCCGGTTTGGAAGTGTGCTGTGGAGATGAGTTAAGTAGTGGAATAATGGGGGCAGCACTCTGGAGCTGCCAGATATCAGCTTCATTAGATGTGATTAGCATTATGCAAGCTCTCTGAAGGGGGACGCTTTGATGTTGCTGCTGCTCATCCCCTTTATTCTGCTCAACAGTGAGACCCTATCCCCCAGCACTCTGATCTCTCTCTCCCTCTTTGTGTGTCTCTCTCTCTGATCTCTCTCTCTGCCTCTCTGTCTCTCTTTATGTGTGTGTATCTCTCTCTCTCTCTCTCTCTCTCTCTCTCTCTCTCTCTCTCTCTCTCTCTCTCCTTTTCTCTCCCCCAGGGGTGGTTGATTGATGAAAGTTGAGATTCTCTAGGATCTAAGATGGGGGTCTGAAGGGATTGTGTATTTTTCTTTTTTTGTACTAAGACACAAGGCACTTCATAATGGAATGGCTGCACGTCTGCATACACACAGAGTCTCCAATCCCTAACACTGGTGTTAGTACCATGCTGAGAAGCTACAGGACGTGAGTGAGTGAGTGAGTGAGTGAGTGAGTGAGTGAGTGAGTGAGTGAGTGAGTGAGTGAGTGAGTGAGTGAGTGAGTGAGTGAGTAATATGCAGAAAGACAGGAATGAATGAAAGAGAATGGTAGAAAGGATATAATAGGAAAAAACAAAGAAAATTCTGTTGCATCGTATGCGATAACAAGTTTTGTGTTTCGATGAAGCCCTGGGATCACGTCTGCATGCTGTATTCTATACTTTGAACGAACCCTGACGACAGTACAGTATGGTGTAATATTTGGAGAAGGAAAGCAAACTCACTCTGGAGACAGGGAATGCTGTGACTCAGTGAAAGACACTGTCTGTTAGATTTTGTTCACTTTTAACTTAGTAATGTTACTTATCCTCTTCCTTCAGGATAGACTCTGCGTTGTGTCGTTGGATGTTGTGAAGTCACTCTAATGAAATCTCCCCTTGAGATAATATATGACACGCTTATATATGTAGTCTTTTCTTAACCCAGGTGTATTGAAATAAACAGAAAAATAGTTACAATTAGGTTGCTCTCAGATTCTCTCTGTGTGAGCTGAATACCAAATAAGGAGACCGAAAATCGCTTCCTCAGTCACACAGCCAACCTGCAATGCCTGTATTGTATATTGTATGTATGTATATTGAACACTTTTGTTGTGAACACTTTTGTTTACACTTGTTACATACTTTTGACTTCTATTTTTTACTTATCTATTTTATTTTTTAAGCATTTCATATAAAAGTAGTCTGTATTTTTGTATGACACTTAATAAAGAAACTTGAAACTTGATTCGTCATCCACACACTCAACAACTGTACCCTCGTCCTTCAACCACACACACACTCAACAACTGTACCCTCGTCCTTCATCCACACACTCAACAACTGTACCCTCATCCTTCAACCACACACTCAACAACTGTACCCTCGTCCTTCAACCACACACTCAACAACTGTACCCTCGTCCTTCAACCACACACTCAACAACTGTACCCTCATCCTTCAACCACACACTCAACAACTGTACCCTCGTCCTTCAACCAGACACTCAACAACTGTACCCTCGTCCTTCAACCACACACACACACACACACACACTCAACAACTGTAACATTATATTCTTGTCATCCACACACTCAACAACTGTACCCTCACCCTTCTGAGCATCTAGGAAGCAATATGTACACACTCGTTCCAACTTTAGTTAGTTATGATTGTTTTCTGATTTTATGCAGATTTGGTACTAACCTTCTAACCCCTCTCCCGCTCCACCGTATTGTGTTCCAGGAAAGACCAGCACCTGCTGTCCTCTGTGAACTGCTGGTACCTGGTCCTGAACCAAACCAGGCGTGAGAGCCGCGACCACGCCACGCTCAACGACATATACACCAACAATGTCATCGTCCGCCTGGCCCAGATCAGTGAGGACGTCATCCGCCTCTTCAAAAAGGTCTGTTGGTTATTCTATATATTATATTGGCTTTTTTACCGATACCGATATACTGATATTGTCCAACTCTTAATTTTCCGATACCGATATCAACCGATACCGATATATGCAGGGTTTCCCCCCCCAAAAAATTGAATAATTTCAGGTAATTAACATTACATATCTCTTGTTGTGGAATTAACACAACATTATGCATACTTTTGACAATAAATAAAATCAGAATTTGTTCTTACTTGCTTGCCTGGGTAAATAAAGGTTATAGAAATGTAAAAAAAAAATATAAATTTTTTTAAACCAATACCGATATTTTCCGATATCACATTTTTATGCCGATATCGGCCGATAATATCGGTAGGCCGATAATATCGGACATCCCTATATACAATACAATATATATATACAATGAATTAACCCTCTAAAGCCAAGTGTCGCGCTTGAATGAAAATCACCTGTTGATGATTCATGTGTGTAACTATGCTATTTGGATAAGATGCAGAGAGGGACATTGATACAGTAGGAGCCCACAACAGAAAAGGAGGAGAGCTATATAATGGAGGGGTGGGGGTGGGGTGGGGGTGGGGGTGGATGGTTAAATTGCAGGGAGATAGATAATGGTCCAAATATGAAGGAAACACCAAAATGTATGTATTTTCACATTGTCTGCTAAAAAACGCCCAGAACAATCACTCACTGAGGAAAAGGTGTATTTGCACCATATTTCACATGGAGGTTCAAAACACTTAAACAGAACTTTCCATGTTGAAAATCAATAATTCCCTGGTAAACTATTGTCTTATTAAACAAAGCACAAGGTTCTTTCACTGGGTGTTTCCTTTTTTTTATGTCAAATATTGTATGCTCACACAAAGGTAATGTATGACGCACGAGGCCGAGCTAAGTGATACTAGCCTGACTGCTATTAAGCTACTAGAGGAGAAGGAGAAGCGACAAAAGGAACAATTGGAGAAGAAACTGGAGAGGCAATTCGAGAAATACTTTGAGAACTACCGCCTGGCAGTAACAGCTGAGATAAAAGGCCATTCAACCCTTGGAGTAGAAAATCGAAATACTCCACACGAAAACCTTAGACAATTCTAAAGAGATTGTCTCACTCACGATAGAAGCTAATCAGCAGGATCAGCGCCTGCAATGCATCGAACAGAACCTGGCTACCAAGCAAGCCGAGCTGGCCAAGATTCAGCCTAGGCTCACCGAAGTTCAGTCTCGTGAAAGACGGAACAATATAAGAATTGTTGGTATCCCAGAGGACATCTTTCAAGCTTCGTTCCAGATATGCTACAAGAGATCCTGGGTGGAGATTTGTTGGCTGGCCCCCTGGAATGTGACAAAGCACATCGAGCTAGCGTGGCTAAACCGAGAAAGGAGCAGAAGCCGAGAGCTATTATTATCCGAATCCACAGATTACAAACAAAATAACTAATCATCCGGGAGGCCCGGGCCAAGAGGGGCAAATTGTTTTACAAGGACCATCCCATCGCTATATACGAAGACTACACCCCGGAGGTTGTGGCCCAACGTGGAGAGTACAGAGAAGCCATGGCCGAACTTTGGAAGATGGGATGCTGGCCAACACTACTATTTCCAGCCAGACTTTCTATCAGATCCAAAGATGGAGCGAGAAAGAGGTTTGGGTCGGCTACTGAGGTAGAAAACTACCTGAAGGAGGCAGGGTGGCGACCCAGAAGCTAACGAGAATGCTTGCTAACGACGTAGGTGCAATCGGACCAAGCTAAATTGACCAAGCTATGGGACTTTCATTGTGGCAAGCTAAGCTAAGTAACAAATTTATGTTGAATGGCCCTCAGACAGGGCTGGCGTACCATGGACATATGCTAACAACTGTATTGCATTAAGCTAGCCCTCATGTTATGACCATCAACTATCCGATCAGGCTAATGGGACATGTGTGTGAGCTAGCAAACTGTATTGCCTTGCGATGTTAGCTCCAGGTTCATCTTTTAAACTAGCCGATTATAGCCTATATGTATTTCATTAAGCTAGCTGGGTATATTTGTTCCAAGTAAAATGTTTGGGCTGGTGGGTTATGTGCCCGAGCTGTTAGCTTTCCATTAGCCTAGTGTTTTTGATATGCAAACTACAATGACTGACATGTTTTGTGTGGGTTGATGGTGGATGCCCTTGGGTGGATGGTAACCACTAGTGATGTGCATCTCCATCACTGAGGCCGATGCGATGCGCATCTCGATACGGTGCCAACGATACGATACATTAACGATAAATTTTAAGCACCGGGCGATGCGATACGATTCACCCCCTGTTGAGATACGATACGATTCGATACGATTTGATTCAACATAATGCGATTCGGGGCGATACAATGCGATTCAACACGATGCAAAATAATGATACAATTTTATGGTATGACAGAGGATTTGGTTGTATTCCTTATATGCAGCTTATATTATTATTAAAAATAAAATAATCTACTGTAAGACAATTTATATAAAAACTGTTTTCTATCCACTTTAGCTAAAAACACACACACACACAATGTATATACACAGTACTGTGAGACAATAATACGAAATGGACTGCCTTGGAAAAACGGTCCACAATAGTTAGGATTACAGTCTTACCCAGGGAGTCCGGAAGCCCAGTAACAAAATCCAGAGCAATGTGGGACCATGGACGGGTGGGCACAGGTAGCGGACGTAGGAGGTCGGCGGGGGGACGATGAACGGCCTTACTGCGGGCACACACCGGACAGGCAGCCACGAACTCTCTAATGTCTCTCTCCATGGTTGGCCACCAGAAACTCTGCCGCAGGATAGATAAAGTTCTCCCGACGCCGGGGTGACAAGAGAACTGACTGGTGTGACCCCATTCAATTACCTCCGACTGCACCAGGTCGGGGACAAACAGTCGGTTGCGGGGTCCGTTACCAGGGTCTGGGTGAGCGTGTTGGGCAGTCCGGACCCTGTTCTCCAGCGCCCATGTTACCACGCCGGGGTGAACCTACGAGATAGGTAAGCGCAGGGGTGGAGAGTTCCGTCCTCTGCGGATCGTTGAGAGAGGACGCCTCCGACCCCGGTATCTGACGTGTCTACCTCCACAATGAAGGGACGGGTCGGATCAGGATGAGCTAGCATGGGTGCCGTGACGAACAACCTCTTGAGGGCAGTAAACGCCTCCTGAGTCCAAACAAAAGGTCGGAGCGTGGAGGTGAGCACGGTCAGGGGCGCGGCCACCCGACTAAACCCCCTAATATACTGGCGGTAAAAACCCACAAACTCCAAAAATCTCCGCATCTGGGTGTGGGAAATGGGCTGGGGCCACTCCTCCACCGCCTGTATCTTACAGGGATCAGCGCGCACGACCTCTCTCCACAAACAATTTGTTTCAGATTTTTATACACTCTTACTCAAGTCCACATACAAGAACCTATCATCAGATATAGTTTGGCCAGAGGACATTCCAGAACTGGACCCTGAGTTTGATTGGGATGATATCTGGACTAATATCGCATTGGCTTCCCGTAACCCTAATCACCAGCAAATAAATTTCAATTATATTCATAGGATGTATCTCACACCTAGGAAACTGTGTGTGATGGGTTTGGTGGCTGACTCCCGGTGCGCTCTGGGGACCACTGGCACATATGCACATGTTATGGGAATGTCCACCGGTGGCTCGATTTTGGAAATCCATAACCACTAAACTTTCGGACATATGTAACCTGACAATTCCACTTTCCGCAACAACGCTAATCCTAAATGATAACTCCCTGCTACCAGCTTCCATACAACAAAAAAGACTAATTCTAGCAGGAGTTACAGCAGCCAAAAAAGTTATAGCCCTGAGATAGAAACAACCCGGAAAACTTACAACGATCAATTGGTCTTTGACACTTTTGGATGTAATTTATATGGAAATCTCCACTACTCTGGTGATTGGAGTTAGTGAATCCAACATTGAGTTGTGGGCCTCAGCGGCTGAGAAAGTAAAAGCCATGATCTAGCGGCGAAGCGGGGTCGGGATGTTGGTCCTGAGGGGTCCAACATCATTTTTATCATTTTTTTATCATTTTTATTATTTCTATTTATTGTCATTATTGTTATTATTATAATTGCTGTTATTGTCCTGTGTAGTCTTGTTTATTATTATTATTATTATTATTATTACTGTATTGTGTTGTCTTGTTTCATCGGTGAAAAAAATTATTAAGAAGATAATCGATAAAAAATATTATTAATATTAATAGCATTTATATAGCACTTTTCTAGACACTCAAAGCGCTTTACAATGTAATTGCCTCCTTCACTACCACTGTGTAGCACCCAACCTTGGGCTATGCAGGCTCAATGGCTACCATACACTGGCACCAGGTACTGTACACAATCGCAATGGCTGAAAGGCTCGGGAGACGGGGATTGATACTGTATCAGCCAATTAAGGGAAGGGATGATTCGGTGGTGTGGGGGAAATATGAAGCTTGTCTCCTCCCTCTGTCCCATCTTCCCAGAGAGGGTGTGTTTTTGTCCCCTCCCACATGTTTCCCACAGTGGCCTTGATGTCGGAGACCTGATTTGGAATTGGTCAGGAATGTCTTTGTGATAGACGTCCTGGGTTATTTAACAACCAAATTCAGTCTGGACTTCGGTGTCCCTATCACCGTGACAAGGACATTGATACTGCCACGTCCAGAGTACAGAGTGCTCCCTGCTAGACAACAACACCACTTTCTGACTATACCCTTTACCGGGGCTCGAACTGGCAATCTTCATTGAGCCCTACCCATCTAGCCAGTAGCCACCCTGCCAAACAAGAACTTTGAACTTTGAGATACTGCACACATGAGTCATATTCAGTAAGTCAACATAAGTTCAAGTTCAAGTTTCAAGTTTCTTTATTAGTTGTCATACAGAAGTACAGAATACTTTTATATAAAATGCTTCTTTCTGTTTTGCTTCAGAGATTGTGCTAGATAAAAATAGATAAGTATAAAAAGTATAGTAAGTATAAAATAGAAGTCAAGTACGTAGACAAAAAGTGTTCAATATATACATATATACAATGTACAATGCAGAGTAGAAAAGTAACTGTTACAATACAATGCATTTGATGGTTGTTACGATTGCTCATTGTTCAATCCTTGTTCATTGAGCAATCATTGTTCATTGACCATCCTGATGGCCTGGGGATAGAAGCTCCATAAGTTGACATCACCTTTTTAAAGGAGTTTGAAAGGGTTTTGGCAAGCGTGACAATACAACCAGGTGCTTCTTATCCTCACCGCTCGTCGATTGCATGGTATTATTTAAATTTTAAAAAGCCTATATTGCAGCCATTGCGATAACAGACATTTAGTTAATTCACATTGCAATATCAATGCTTTGATATATTGTTCAATATAAGCAGTTTTACCTGTTCCCTGGGCCCTGTTTCTTGTACCTGGATAACTGAGTTAGCCGGATAACTTTAGCTGGATAACTGGGTTAGCCGGACTTTCCGATTTCATGTACCTGGATTTTCCAAATCACCATGACAACATATCCAAAAGTGTGAGCCTGGTCGAAAGCAGAGTTCAAGTTCAAGTTAGCCTGAACTATCGCCACGCCCCCGCAAAGAAGTGACAGCCCGTTTCCTGAAACTATTCCCACAGTCTACGATCTGCATTATACCATTCTGAATTATGTTTTTGTGCTCCATTCTTCCAGAGGGGGCTTTTGAAATGTAAAATAGACCCAAAATGCTGATATTAAATTCACTTTGTCCTAAATAATGCACGTTATATATACCGTGGCGACGGTGGCGCTCGCTCGTGCGATGTACACATGATGTGGTTATTTTAATTGTAACTGGGATTAAGATGTCTGATGAGATGCGCTGTTTGACGGATTTGAGAAATTGAATGAGCCGTTGACGTCACATTAATGAATGAGGATAAAGAGATAAACTTCATTCAAAACAAAGGATATTCTAAACACGGGTCTCTCGTTCATTAATGTATAAACAATGAATTTATCCCATCTGGCCCAGTGGCCCAGCGGTAGTGCTCATGCCTCCCAATCCAGCGACCGGGGTTCAAATCCCGGTGTTTTCAATATGATTTTTTTGAATATAATATTAATGATTATACGCCAAAGTAGCCTGGTTTTAAGTTAAAATATTATAAATCTACATGCATTGAGGATGTCATTCTTTATATAGCTCTCAACGTGCACCAAATTGAATTATTCCTATATTGCAAAAAGAAGGACCCCGGTCTTGAACCCGGGTCGTCCGTGTGGAAGTCAAAAGAACAACCCGTTAGACCACATTGGAGATAAGTTAAACATTGACTATACATCAATCAATGGGCAAGAAAGCCGTCTCGTAATTCTGTATAACAGTTAACTAGTTATTTTCGCTAGCAAGATCTCATTTGATTATTCAATCCAGCAGGCAAGTTTAAAGAAATATAATCTGATTGATTGAGGTAATGAGGGACTTAGAATTAGCCTATAGATAACGCATTTAACTTGTCGGCGAGGCGATTGAGCCTATTGCAATCTGTCAATAAAGTCTTAAATCAATTAATCAATCAATGCCGTTGAGAATCAGGGTCTCTGCCATCGATACGTGCTGGCTTTCCACCTAAAACGGGAGCGCGCATCTAGCCTGACTTGAGCCTGACTCTCAAGTCTGGCTTGAGTTAACGAGACTGAATCCTCCTTTGTGAAACAGGAAAATCCCGGCTTTGAACATCGGGTTAACTGAAGCTGGATAATGGACATGTTGATCGACTTAGTTGAACCACGTACATGAAACAGGGCCCTGGCCTGTTAGCAGGCAGGATGGTTTCATTACGTAGCCACGTGAACTGTGGTATTATGAGCTGCTAGCGTCTCGCCCCAGAGGACATGCAGGGTTAACAGCGCTAGACGTCTGGGCGCTATGAGTTCCATCTGGCCTGGGGAGCAGCAGCGGTAGTGGAGCTAAGACCCCCCTGGCCCAGAGGCCCCATGCTCCCTGCTAGTGGGAGCAGCATTTGGCCCACTGTCAGCACATAGCAGGGATGACTGAGGTCTTACCCAAACACCAGCGCCTTGTTTTAACCTGGTAGGTCTTCCTGTAGGTGAGCCCCCATACTGCCAGCCACTCTCCATTCAGACATCACCCTGTGTGTGTGTGTTTGTGTGCAGCTGTCTTCAGCAGGACTGTGAATGAGGGAGGTCCACGCAATAACACACCCTCCAGTCAGAGTCAAGTGTCCTCAAGTAGCTTTTCCTCCAGTGAGAAGTAGGAATGAATGGATGTGATGGTGCTCACACTGGCATGCCTAGGTGACAGTGAGTGTGGATGTGATGGTGCTCACACTGGCATGCCTAGGTGACAGTGAGTGTGGATGTGATGGTGCTCACACTGGCATGCCTAGGTGACAGTGAGTGAAGAGCAATATCACAAAATGCTGTGTCGCTAAAACACATTGAAATGAATGAAGGCGTTTTGGGAGAATTAATTTGGTGTACATTGAAAGGTAGGACTGAACACTTTAAATATATACATATGTATAATATATATATCAAGGTTATATTGATATTACAGTATGAAAGAACACAATATCCATATCATAATGCCTACAATAAAGGCTATATTTTAATAGTTCAATGGGAGATATATATATATATATTTTTTTATTGATCTTTTTCCCCCTCCTTTTTCCTCAGATTTTCTCCCATCCCAATGTTAGTCGTTATGCCAATTCCCAATCCCCTTCCTGGTCGCTGCGCACTTACCCCCCACAGTCGGTCTGGGAGAGTGGAGGCTATCACGTGCTTCCTCCGACACACGTCTAGCCAATCAACCGCTTCTTTTCACCTGGCAGCGCGGACTCTCACTGAGAGGGTGTAACGTGTGGAAGGATCACACTACCCCCCTTAGATCCTATCCGCGCTGAGCAGGCGCCCCGACCGAACTGTAGGAGTCGCTGTTTACAACGACCCGGACCCACCCCGCCAGCTTTCCCACCCTCTAATACTGCCAATTGTATTAGTGTGAACGGCCAGCCAAGCTGGTGACACGCCGGGAGCTGGATTCTAACAGGCGAATCCAGCTTCTCCGGCGTTGGTGACGAACGCAATCTCCGCTACGCCACCTGACCGCCAATGGGAGATATATATTTTTTTTTTATCCACTTTTTCTCCCATTTTCTATATTTTCTCCCATCCCAATTTCGTATCATCCAATTCAACCCTCCCCTGTCACGAACGCTGTTTCTTGCCTCCCACAAGCTGGCTGCAATGTGGACTAAGTCATACATAGCACAAGTCCCCTCCGGTACTTGAGGTAACAGCAGTCGCATCTTTTCACCTGCGCAGCTCGATCTCTCAGTGGCGAGGAGTAACGCGTGGGAGGCTCACGCTGCCCCCGACACTTCCTGATTCTACTGCGCAGGCGCACCAACCGACCTGTAGGAGTCGCTGTCCACAACGCCCGATCCCCACCCATCAGTTTCCCACCCCCTAATACGGCCAATGTGGAGCGCTGGGCTCGAACAGGCAAGCCCAGCGTCTCCGTCATTCGTGGCGAGCGCCTTGCCCACTACGCCACGTAGCCGCCCCTGCCAATGGGAGATATTCTAACAATCTACAGTACCATTGTACAGCTACTTAAAGTGTTTTGAACACCTTTCATAGGTAATGTAGACGTAAAGGTAGAATCTGAGCCTCTCTTAGTATTTTCTTTGGTCTGATGTGTGGGTTGGAGTTTAGTAACGTATTATGTTGTGAATATCTCCAGATCTCTCTTGGAAGAGCCTGGGGTGTGGCAGACAGTAACAACCCCTCCCCCTATCCCCTCTCAAATCCAGCCCAGATCAAAACAAAAAACTTAAACAAACTGCAAAACCAAGAGGGGCTCTTTTGCCTAGAGGTTGCTGTTTGACTGCATTACAGATTTGACCTTAGTCAATTTTTAAAAGCTATCGCAACAGCAATGTGTGTCAAAACAATCGCAAAATGATATTTAGTTCATTTCGTGAAGCCCTACTGCAAGGTAATCATGGCCAATGATTTAACAAAATTAAAAATTAAAACATTAAGTGCAGTATTCTCAAAGATAGTAATGAACATAACCAGTTGATAGGGAAATGCTCTATAATCATGTGCATAGAGGTTATGATGCATTAGATTCCCTTACAAAAACAAATGGTACTTTTATGTTAATTTAGGTTTTACCATTGTATAAATAATTGGCCATGGTAGAAGTTCTGTATCGCCATGGTACTACGTTTGTACTTAGATAATACCATCATATAATCCAAGTGAATGCTACTATCATGGTATTTGCATAATTCTTTGGTCAATACCATTATTATAGTGACCAAAGAAATTATGGAAATACCAGGATAGTTTTTTGGAAATACCATGATGTAGCCTTTTGCCAGGATTAACCATGAACGTGAAGCAGCACTCGTCTCCTAGGCTGCCTGACGGGTATGATAATGACGGGTGCGACAGTACCGTGGGAACATTCCCAACCTCTTCTCCAGGTGCTGGTCTTTCCTGGAACACATGTCCAGGTAGCTGTGTGTGTGGGAAAAGGATTTAGTCACTGCTGAAGACGCAGCGCACAAAATGACAACAAGAGTAACAGTTGTGAAGGGAATGAAATGGATTGAATAGTGCTGTTAGGTTCAGCTTTGTGTTCATTATTGAATTTTACGAGGGTGACCCGTCGCACCCCTATTCTTAACGTGTGTTGCGTCAGGAGTCTGCTCCCTCTGAGCCTGTGCGGTGTGTTCTGACATCAGAGCAAGTGATGCATACAGATGCCATTTACCTGCTATAGACACGCTTTCCCATCAATCACATTCAGTTCAATGCTATTTTGAGTAGGACCTTTATTCCCTGTGCTCCTGGCATAATATTTATTATTATCTTTATAATAAAGAAAGGGTTCTGCATTAACACTGCTTAAATTATGCTTTGGTGTTAATATATATATGTATATCCTGGTGTGTCCTCAAGTAGCTTTTCCTCCAGTGAGAAGTAGGAATACATGTATATCCTGGTGTCATCGCTTTTTTTATCTACATTTGTTCTCCTCCTTTTTTCTGTGATTTTTCTCCCCATCACAATTTACCTCTCGTGCCAATTCTCCCTCCCCTGTCCTGATCGTTGCTCGCATATGCCCCCCACTGGCCGGTTGTAGGGAGGATAGAAGCCTTACATCAGATGTCTCCTCCGATACATGTGGAGGCAGCCTGTCACATCTTTTCACCTGCCAGCGCGGACTCTCATTTGGCGAGAGTGTAGGAGACTCACACTGCCCCCGCCATTTTCCTGACTTTGCTGTGCAGGCGCCCCAACCGACCTGTAGGAGTCGCTGTTCACAACGACCAGACTACCACCCTTCGACTTCCCACCCGCTAACTCTGCCAATTGAGTTAGTATGACGGCCGGCCCAAGCCGGAGGCAACACAGACAGCTGGATTTTAACCCGGTGTCTCTTGCGTTGGTGACGAGTGCAATGTCCGCTGCGCCACCCAGCCGCCTTGACTACTGGTATATTGATCTAACTACCGGTATATTGATCTGACTACAGGTATATTGATCTGACTACTGGTATATTGATCTAACTACTGGTATATGTATCTGACTATTGGTACCGTAATTCCTCTAATAGTGACCGGTATTCAATTACAAACCGGGTCTCTATTAATGGCCGGGTGCGCTCTTGAGCTAAGCAATTATAAGCCGACCTCCTAATACAAGTCGGGTTACTAATATACTGAGCTGCATACTGAGCTGCTAAGGTAAAGTTACTTGATTTCACTTTGAAAACGTTGAAATGACAGTACTTGGTTTCAATAAATGAACCCAGTACATTTTACTGGGTTCAAACTGACACAAAATGTTGATTTATTCATTATGATCTGTTTGAAAATTAGAAATATAGGCCTCTCTCTTATACATGCCTCCTCCTAATAAAAGCCTGGTACCCGCTACAGTTTAAGCAAATACAAGCCCGGGTCACTATTAGAGGAATTACGGTATATTAATATGACTACTGGTATATTAATATGACTACTGGTATATTGATCTAACTACTGGTATATGTATCTGACTATTGGTATATTAATATGACTACTGGTATATTGATCTAACTACTGGTATATGTATCTGACTATTGGTATATTAATATGACTACTGGTATATTGATCTAACTACTGGTATGTATCTGACTATTGTTATATGTATCTGACTATTGGTATATTAATATGACTACTGGTATATTGATCTAACTACTGGTATATGTATCTGACTATTGGTATATTGATCTGACTGAGCATGATACTCAGGGGAGGCAGCTTCATAAATCCTTAACACACGTCAGAGCGGGGAGGCCTGAGCTGAATGGTGAACATAGCACTAAAGACTGAGAGAGGCAGTAATAATATACACACCGCTGGATGGCGGGGAGACTTCGCGGGGGTGGGGGGCGGGGTAGGCTGGGAGAGTGGGAATATGTGGAATGTCCTGCTAGGGTGGTATGAAAAACTCACTAAGCAGAATGAATAATAAGAAATGTTTAAAAGACTGATGCATTGATTTTAGTCGTGCCAGAAAGGAAGGTGACTAAGCTAACGTTAGCTGCCTTTTAAAAATGTTGGGGGGTTTATTTGAGATGTGTTATTTTTTATTCATCCCCCCCTCAGGAGAGTACACTGTAATGTCACACTGTACACTTGACTCTGTGAAAGTAGAATTCCACCTCGGAGTATATTAAAAACATCTGACAACTGACAACATCACTTTCTGACAGCCAGTAGAGTGTTAAAAGTTAACCACTCGTTTCTCCCAGGCAGTGGTGCAGTGGTGATCTCATGGTGCACTGTGTTCTAATGACGGCACGTGCACATTTCATTCACCTGTTTTGTGTTGAATTGTCCAACTGTAGTATTTGAACACACCTGAGCTATTGTTATGTGAAGTAGCCAGGGGGGGAGCTCCAGTAGCTCACCGCGTATCTCGGCGCTATTTCGGCGTCGGGGACAACCGTGCGCGTCACGGATCTGGGGTACACGAGTTCGACTCCCGGACTCGCCGTATTTTCTCAGAGTGTCTTCCCCTGATCTTTATCCCATTCAACCTGTTTCTGTCGGTCATGCTTGACCAGAAAAAGCGATAAACGCTAAAAAATGAAGTTTAAAAAAAAAAAAAGTAGCCAGGGGGGTACTTGGCGCAGAGTCGAGTGGAACGCATTATTGTGTGCACATCCGTGCGCGTGCTCCTGCTCAAAGAAGTTTGGTACGCCGTGCAACCCCGTCCCATGAGGCAGCTGGACCTGGATGTGTTGAGACAATAGGATTTTTGCATACTGTAGGAGAAAACCTTTTTTAAATATTGATACATTCTCTCATATCAGGCAGAACAATCCAGTATGTGAGAAGTCAAGTCAAGTCAAGTCAAGAGTTTTAATTGTCACGGCATACAGGTATACAATGAAATGCGGGTGGTCTTGCCCGCGACGATGTGCAATACAGTGGTACAACATATAATAGAATCCAATAAAAATACAGTGGTACAACATATAATAGAATCCAATAAAAACAACAGTGCAATAAACAGGTAACATGGTGTGACATCTCGGTATCTGTACATAGTATTTACAGAGCATATAGGACATGCTAGGTAGCTTTAGTAGTGCAATACACTGTTCCTGTTGTTATACTAATTTAAAGTGGCCTTTCCTCTTGGCCATAAGTGTGCGTGTGTGCGGCATGAGTGTTAAAGTGGCTGCTAGTGTGTGAGCGTGCTCAGCGTGCGTGTCGTGTGTGTGCTTGTGTGTGCTTGTGTGTGGATAGTTCAGTTTCTGTGGCTCTCAATGTTCATTGTTCAAGGCTCTGATGGCCTGGGGGAAGAAGCTGAGCCTAAGCCTCTCCGTCCTAGTAGCTGGGGTTCGCAGGCGTCTGCCTGACCTCAGCAGCTGGAACAGGCTGTTATTGGGGTGGTGGGGGTCTTTCATTATTCTGCAGGCTCTGGATTTGCACCTCTTGTTGTATAGAACCTGCAGGGTAGGTAGCGCAATACCCGTGGTACACTCGGCTGAGCGCACCACTCTCTGTAGGGCCTTCTTGTCCTGTGCCGTGCTGTTTCCATACCAGGCAGTGATGTTTCCGGTCAAGATGCTCTCTACAGCTCCTGAGTAGAAGGACTGGAGTATCTTCCCCGATACTCTGAACTTCCTTAACTGTCTCAGGTGGTAGAGGCGCTGCTTCGCTTTCTTTACTACTGTGTCTACAGTATGTGTGTTGACCATGTCAGATCCTCTGAGATGTGGACCCCCAGGTACTTGAAGCTGCTCACCCTGTCCACGGTAGCCCCGTTAATCATCAGTGGTGTGTGTGTCTCCTGCTGTCCTCTCCTATAATCCACGGTCAGCTCCTTGGTTTTACCAATGTTCAGGAGCAGGCTGTTATCCTGGCACCAACGTTCCAGTACCTCAACCTCCTCCCGGTAGGCCTTCTCGTCGTTGTCCGAGATCAGCCCCACCACCACCGTGTCGTCTGCGAACTTCACTATGGAGTTGGAGCTGAACTTGGCCACACAATCGTGTGTGTAGAGTGAGTACAGCAGGGGGCTTAGAACACAGCCCTGGGGGGACCCGATGCTCAGGGTGATGGTGTTGGAGGTCTGACCCCCACCCTGACCGCCTGGGGTCTTTCACTCAGAAAGTCCAGTACCCAGGCGCTCAGGGCGGAGCTCAGACCTAGCTCGATCAGCTTGTCCACCAGTCTGGTGGGGACTATGGTGTTGAACGCTGAGCTGTAGTCAATGAACAACAGTCTCACATAGCCCCCCTTCTGACGGTCAAGGTGGGAGAGAGTGCTGTGCAGTACCTGGGAGACCGCGTCGTCAGTGGACCTGTTTGTCCTGTATGCAAATTGCATAGGGTCCATATCACTGGGGAGGGAGGCACAAATGTGGTCCTTGACCAGCCTCTCGAAACATTTCATGACCACAGAGGTGAGTGCCACCGGTCTGTAGTCATTTGGACATGTTGGGGAGGGTTTCTTCGGTACAGGGATGATGGTAGACATCTTGAAGCAGGCAGGGACCACTGACTCCGCCAGGGATTGATTAAATATGGCGGTGAACACCGGGGCAAGCTGGTTTGCACAGGACTTAAGTATGCGTCCTGTTATACCATCTGGGCCAGCAGCCTTCCTGGTGTTCACCTGCATAAATGCTCTTCTCACACTGTGTTCCGACAACGAGAGAGCGCCCCCGCCCCCCCGCGGTTGCCAGGCCTGCTGAGTGTGTGTCTCAAGTTTATCCTGTTACCGTGTCCAGACTCCAGATCTGATCCATTACCAATGCTTGCTGAACAGCATTGAGTTTGACCGATCCTTTGGAACAAAAATTATTGACATATATAATACAGGGTGGGGGGTCAGACCTCCAACACCATCACCCTGAGCATCGGCACAGGACAAGAAGGCCCTACAGAGAGTGGTGCGCTCAGCCGAGCGTACCACAGGTATTGCACTACCAACCCTGCAGGTCCTATACAACAAGAGGTGCAAATCCAGAGCCTGCAGGATAATGAAAGACCCTCACCACCCCAACAACAGCCTGTTCATGCTGCTGCGGTCAGGCAAACGCCTGCGAGCACCAGTAACGAGGACAGAGAGACTTAGGCTCAGCTTCTTCCCACAGGCCATCAGAGCCTTGAACACTGAACTCTCCACGCACAAGCACACATGAGCACACACACAACACACACACTGTACACGCCAGGGTTTCCGTTAGAAAAAATTGTTGCCGGCCTCAGTGTCCGGTAGATTTCAATCTACCGGTCAAATAAGAGAAATTCCGGTCAGAGTTTATTGAGCTTAAAAACAATTGATAGGCAAAAGAATGACAACAAAACAAAAGAATGACATCATCAAGGCATGTAGATTTATAATATTTTTACTTAAAACTAGGCTACTTTTGCGTATAAAGCCATTATATTCCAAATAAAATAAGTCCCGAGACTCCATGCTGCTGCCGACTTTAAATCAAATAGGTGTCTGTGGGCAGTCGCCCGACAATAATAAACAGCAGTCTGTTATAATCACATTTTTATGAGCTAACGAATTCCGTTATATTGGACATTTGTATTAATTATATCAAGCGAAGAACTGAGAAATTTGGCAGAGAGAGACGGCAACATTATCGTGGGTTTGCGTGACGACTCTCTCTCTCTCCACCTCCCAACGACTTATTTGCGAGAGTATGTCGATGCAGAGCAGCAGATTCAGCTGTTATTGGCTCTTTTCTGGCTCTATCTGGGGACCGCACAACAGCGCCCCCCAACCCAACATTGAATTGCCAATGGCTGAATTGGAGTACTGCAATGGCCGCTGTAATGGCCGCTGCTGCTCCGGCTCTGCAGCTACACATGCACTCGCAAAACCCAGCACTAAGCTCTCGCCGACAACATTATTATACCTGCTTGGTGAAGCAACGATGAAACAAATGTAATGATTGTTTCGTTCATCGCATAGGCTATTTAATTTTAGCCTATTTTAATACAATTCAAATAATCAAATTGTGCTTAGACTCAGGGAATTATTTTCACCGGACATTAAGACCGGAGAGATTAAATATGTCGGACTTCAACAGATTTTGCCGGTCAAATACCGGTAATTACCGGCTAACGGAAACGCTGGTACACGCTCACACACTAGCAGCCACTTTAACATGAGCACACACACACTCATGCTGCACACGCTCACACTACGGACACTTTACAGAAGGAAAGATCACTTTAAGAATGTACAGATACCGATATGCCTACTTTGTTTACTTGTTTATTGCACTGTCGCTCTATTGGTTGGAGTCTTATATTATATTATTACTTGTATTATGCACATCGTTGCGGACGCGACCCCCCGCATTTCACTGTATACCTGTATGCCGTGACAAATAAAAAACTCTTGTATCTTGTATCTTGTACATTTTTGACATGGGGTAATTCTCGGATACATATTACCTCATTTTAGCCTGATACTCTATACCAGTATCGACGCATCCCCACACTGCCACCCATCCAGGTGTTTTCTCACCTCTCTGATCAGCAGCTCTGCTGTGTGTGGGTGGCTCAGCAGGAGGGCATTAAACACTTTAATATATCAAGTCGCATTAGTCTCTCTCTCTCTCTCTAAAGACATAAGGAGAATTAGAAGTGTCACTTCCTGTCAAGCCAAATCTCCATCACTGACACTCTCCTTGATGAGGTTCCAGACAAACGGGGAGGAAAGGCCGTCGGTTTCAGCGGTCTGTGTACAGATGGGGAGATGGAACTGGTGGTGTGATTTTGTTTGGTTTGATATATTACTGATGTTATCTATCCTGTATGGAGAATGTCAAAGCATCAATCAATATACTGTTTTTCTCAGATTCCTTGTCAGATTGTGTCATGCCTTTACACATACACACACACACACACGCGCACATGCACACGCGCACACACACACACACAGAGGTATCAGATCAGGACGAGAGCTTTGACATTTACAAAGTGCTGTTGCTAAACAGCTCACATCACAAAAAATTATGATATTTGTGGTATGGCTCACTGAACAACATTCAAAAACAGACAGACAGGTGCATTATAGCTGCCATATAAATTAATGTAATGCTATGAATTTAGCATTCTTAATTATTATTCTTAATTAATTATTTTAAAAGATTTCATGATGAATGGATTTCAGCAACAGAAGGGCCGCTCCTTTCAGAACTTGCTTGAGGGGAAAGAAATTATAGAGATTTTAAATAGATGATTTAATCTAAATAGATCTACATGAATCTATGTAAATAAACAACTCCTACATCATCCCATTGTCTCTTACTTTTAGCCTTCTTGAACTTTGTTTTGTTTCTAGCCTTAATAAACATGGAGTTAGCTTAAATGTATTAAACATACATTTCAAATATTGCAATTTTATATAAAATAGTGCAGTATTTTCCCCCTCAGAATATCTTACAAATGTGGAGCCCTATTTATCCCCTTTTTGTGTAAGCTAGCATAAAGTGATTGGTATCGACGGATTCTGTACAATCCCTAGTTTCATACAATACCATCATCTTCGTGCTAGCCATAAAATGTATCCCGCTACAGCCTGAGAAAAATGGAAATGTTGGCAGACTGATATCGAAATTCAATATTGGCTGATACCAATATTTTTTAAACTGCCAAGATCTGCCCAATGACTCAGTCGATCCCTACATTGTACTGTTGTACTACCACAGGTCATTGCAGGAGGTTGACAGATTAGCTGTTGTCTCACCTCTGTTCTCTCTGCTCTGTGTATCTTTCAGAGCAAGGACATTGGGATCCAGATGCATGAAGAGCTGGTGAAGGTGACAAATGAACTCTACACAGTAAGTAGCATGTCTCTGTCCTCTACCTGTTCAAATTAACTCTACACAGTATCTCTCTCTCTCTCTCTCTCTCTCTCTCTCTCTCTCTCTCTCTCTCTCTCTCTCTCTCACTCTGAAACATTTTATTTTCCCGTACCTGTTTCCTCTACCTGTTCAAATTAACTCTACACACACAGTATATCTCTCTCTCTCTCTCTCTCTCACTCTCTCTCTCTCTCTCTCTCTCTCTCTCTCTCTCTCTCTCTCTCTCTCTCTCTCTCTCTCTCTCTCTCTCTCTCTCTCTCTCTCTCTCTCTCTCTCTATATATATATATATATACTGTATATATATATATATTTCTTTCTTTCTCACTCTCAAACACCTTATTTTCCTGTAGACACACTGTACCCCCCTCTCGCTCTCACTCACTCTCAAACACCTTATTTCACTCTCTTTCTCTTGCTCTTCCTCTCTTCAGTGTTGCTCACATCTCTCATTGGGAGATATGTATATGGTTTGGTCCATAATGTACCAAGGGGGAAAGAAAGGAGTACAGCTTGTGATGAATGTTGTTTTGTGGCCAAGATGGTTATCTGGTCAGAGCCAAGGTCCTGCGGTTGGTTCACCGTTATATCATATCACGTGACAGCTGCTGGCATAGCTTACTTAATATTCACCTTAAATATGTTCCATATGTCTTACTAATAAATTAGCTGCTGTCTTTTTATTTTTGGTTGCAAAACTTTGTCAAAGATACAAACTCTGTTAAAAAACACAGTGTGAATTAGTTACTCTGCTTGTCCATTGCGGACCGGTTGTTGACTGGCTGCGTCGTCTTGCGCTCATGGACATTGCGCGGCCTAAGCGGCAGCTAATTGATTGATGGATTGATTGTTCATTAAAGAGGACTGTGGATTATTGTATGATTGCACTTAGCTATTGAAATATGGCATCAGGAGGATCAAGTGTTGATACTAATGACTCAAAAACGGATGGGCAAAAAAGAGAAATTAAACTCACTGCCAAAGGCATGGCCTGTAAATTGGAACAAATGAAGATGGATGCGGATCAGTTCTCATGGAAGTTGTGGAGAGCCTTGACGCTCCGACAGAGGAGGAGAAAGAGGATTTGAACCGAAAATTGGAAAAGAAAGAAGAGCGAACATACTATTCTGTTGCTTCCAAGAGAGAGAGGCGGCGTGACAGAAACGTAGACAATAACATTAAGTTTGAAAGCAACAATTCTGAGGACCATCACATGGATTTCAAGCCTGTGTCCCAGGAAAAATCGAAGGACAACTTTGATACAGGAAAGAAATTCAGAGCTGAAAGAGAATCAAAAAAGGAAGCACTGGCGAGTCCAAAATCGAAATGGCCAGTTGAAGATTCATACACAACTGACTCTCTAGGGACAAAGCAAACGATGACACTACTTCTGAAATGCCCCGTGGCTATAAGGGCCAAATTGAAACGAAGAGGTGTCCAAGGAAGAGGAAGCGGGGCCGGCTCAAAGACGAAAGGTTTGCCTTCAACAGGAAAGAGAGGTGGAAAGAAAAGAAAGAGCTGTGAGAACTTCATCAGGAAGCGGAAGAGCCATGAGGACATAGATATACACCCATAGACTGATACATAGACATACACCCATAGACTGATACATAGACATACACCCATAGACTGATACATAGAGATACACCCATAGACTGATACATATATATACACCCATAGACTGATACATAGATATACACCCATAGACTGATACATGGAGATATACACCTAGGCCTGCCGCGATAAGCAATAAATCGATTAATTGCTGCGATAATTAAAATGAATGCAATGATTTTGACGGGGCGCGATTAATTGCTATTTGCGCGTTTGTTTTAATGAGGCGGAACCAGTGCCCCTTGTCAGTCACTGTCCGTGTTGGGAGGCGGGCCGCTGACGTTACTAGAGTACAGCACGGGAGCTCCGTGGGGCAACGCCACATAGCTAGGGTGACCGAGTCGCGGGACAGTCCTGATATTGGGCCGTTTGTCCCGCGTCCCGCAACAACAAAACAATGTCCTGCAATTCAAAGATAAAAAAAAATAAAAAATTATTTTTTATTTTTTATTTTTTATCTTTCAAAGATTATTATTTAATTTTTTTTTTAAATGTTGTTAATTTAATGCCTCGTTCCAATACCCTCTTATATTTAAAATAAAAAAATCGGGCGACGTCACAAACCAATGCATTGCGCAGCCGAGCAATAGTATCCATCTGCAGGACCACAGCACTGACACATTCAGGACCGCGACACTTTGCGGACCCACACTCTCCAGACCCTCGCTCCCATTGGCTGATTTGGGTCACGTGACCGTCCCACCCAATGGCTGAATTGGAGTGGGACGGTCACGTGACCCAAATCAGCCAATGGGAGCGAGGGTCTGGACAGTGTGGGTCCGCAAAGTGTCACGGTCCTGAGAGTGTCGGTGCTGTGGTCCTGCAGCAGGATGCATCTCCAGCCGAGGCTGCTGAGCAGCTCACTCGAGTCGCGCAGCGCGCTGCCTGTCACCTGTCCGAGCCGATGTTCTGCAAAATTCTACTCTGCTGAGAACTGCTGCCGTAGTGCGAATCGCCTATATGTTTGGACAGCTGGGTGACGTCACCCTATAGTTCACTCCGAATTCCAACAGGTGTACCGACATTTTATCATCTACAAATACATTCGGCTGCAAAGCCAATTACATGCAAATATTTACATGCATGTACAGTTCAAAAGGTGCAATGAAAAACATATGTTTAAGATATTGTTTAAGATATATCAACAACAAGACTCAACAAGACGTTCGTCAGCAAGTTGGCAGGATATTGTAGTGTGAACGATTGTGGATCATGTGCATGCGTGCGCCATGCGTGCCAGCAGGTAGTAGAATTTCGCAGAACACCGTTTCAGATGATCCCCAAAAGGTAGAATGCAGGATCTGCCACTGACAGGAGCTTCACCCATGGAGGAGAGGGGGACGTCACATATAGTTGTTCAGAGGAGCGCCTCTTCAGCAAGTCTGGCCCCGACTATTATTGAGAACTGAATCAATCAGAGGGTCGGTTTGTTATAATAACAGAATACACGGGGAATATCGCCGGGACATAGAATCCGGAGGCTAATATCCCCAAAACCGGAGGTGAGTTTAATAAGATTAATAATAACAAAATTAGCTATATATAGCCTACCGTCTGCGTCGAATATGATATATAGGCATTTAAATAATAAATAAATTTATTTAATTTTAATTAGCAATAAAAAAAATTTAAATACTTTTTATTTTTTTTTGCCCCCCCCCCCCCACTCCCCCCCCCCCCCCCCCCCATACGTGTCCCGCATTGTCCCGCAAAAGCAGTGCTGCTGTCCTGCGACTGAACCATTTTGACCTGGTCACCCTACTGACATAGCTTAACTACATTTCTCAATAGTGTTGCTTCTTTTAACCAAGTAGCATTATTTGTAGTGTAACGTTAGCTATTTTTAGACGCAAGTAGTTACTCGCTACTGCCCGGAGAAACTGGACTGCTAAATAAAGATGAAAGATAGAGCTTTGATTCTCATTCCATGCTAACAACATTAGCTAAATAGCTAACAAACGAAATACAACATATAGCATAGCTACAAGTACAACACAGAATAACGTTAATACAATTACATGCATCATTGTTTACAATGAACGGGTGGGGCTAGTCAAAGGACTGGACACGGGGACAAGTTAAACATGAATTAATTTATTATAACACTCCGGTAGTTTCGAGTCGTGCTGCAGTGCTTACGCACCACAGCTATTCTATTATATACTGCTTTGACGCTTCCTCCTCATTGTTGATTGCCTGTAGTAGCTGCATCTAACGTTAGTAGCTAACGTTAAAACTAACCTAAAGTTAGTTGTTCACCAACAATTTGTTTTATCATTAGCTCAAAAACAGAACCGGACGAGACAAGTTGTCGGCTCATAGGTTCTGCTTAGGATAATCACAACAATACTTCCGGTCCGGTCGGTGGGCTTCAAAATAAAAGTCTAAAACACCGGAAAAGACGGAGCGGTTGGCTTCAAAATAAAAGTTTTGGGAAATAAATTTCTCAAAAAAAATTCTCTAACCGGTCGCAATAATATCGCTTATCGCGATATTTTCGGGGGCAATTAATCGCCCAGCAAAATGTGTTATCGTGGCAGGCCTATATACACCCATAGACTGATACATTTAATTTCAACCGTAAGCATCTGAGGTTTCCCTCATTTACAGAAACGACGATTGTACAGTACATAATAAAAACAATATTCACAGAAATTTAAACACCAGAGTAAAACAAATTAAAAACGTTTAAAAATCATTTTAAAATATCAACTAAAACAGTTACAGGTAGTCACACAATGGTCTGAAATCATACATTTAAACATTCCAATGGAAGGGAGAACCTCCAATTTTAGCGTGAGTTGAAGGACATTCCATGAGTTAGAGGCATCAAAGGAAAAGGCTGACTTCCCTAGCTCAGAACAAATCTGAGGAACCCTAAGAACCATCCAGTCATTCGATCGAGTTGAATAGGTTCCAATATTCCAATTTAACAGTGAGGAGATATAAACAGGTTGTTTACCAATAAGGGCTTTAAAAATAAATAAATACCAGTGTTTGTTGCGCCTTTCTGCAAGAGAAGGCCAACCCACCCTATCATACAGGACACAATGGTGAGTATCATATCTGTCACCAGTTATAAATCTGAGAGCTGAGTGATATGCAGAATCCAGAGGTTTAAGAGTTGATGCCGCAGCATGCCTATAAATTACATCACCATAGTCCAAAACTGATAAGAAGACTGATTCCACAATTCTTTTTCTACTAAATAGAGGAAAATTGGATCTGTTTCTGTACAGGAAACCAATTTTCTGTCGCAGTTTAGTGGCAAGATTTTCCACATGGAACTTAAATGTTAATTTCTCGTCGAGCCACAGGCCAAGATATTTATACTCAGTGACTCTCTCTATACAAGAGCCACTGACAGTAGATATCCTCAAATCATCAAGGTTAATATTCCTTGCTCTTGAAAATAACATAAACTTTGTCTTACTAGCATTAAGAACCAATTTAAGACTAGTAAGGGCATCCTGTAGAGCATAAAAGGAAAGTTGCAATTTCTCAAAGGCCAGCTGTACAGAGTCTGCAATACAGTACACAATTGTGTCATCAGCATACAGATGGGCATGACATCCATACAAAGAAGAAACAATATCATTAATATAAATTGTAAAAAGGACAGGACCCAAAACTGAACCTTGTGGCACACCTTTAGTCATGGCCAAGAATTCAGATTGTGCTTGACCTAACTTCACACACTGCCGCCTAGAAGATAGATAATCCTGAAACCAGACACAGGCATTATCATCCAACCCAATGTTAGATAGTTTCTTTAGAAGTAAGTAGTGATCAACTGTGTCAAATGCTTTTGATAAGTCAACAAAGAGGGCAGCACAATGTTTCTTCTTATCTAATGCTGAAATAATGTAATTTGTAACCAAAGTGATGGCTGATGTTGTACTATTTTTTGCTCTAAAACCAGATTGTTGAGAGCTAAGTATGGAGTTAGTTGAAAGGTAATATTTGAGTTGTTTACTTACTAGTGTTTCCAGGACTTTAGCTAAGCAAGGTAGCCTGGAGATAGGACGATAATTATCTAAGTTATCCCTATCACCTCCCTTATGTAAAGGAATCACCCGTGCAGATTTCCAAACTAGAGGAAATCTACCTGATGAGATAGAGAGATTCAAAATATAAGTAATCTGTTCAGCGATAACTGGTGCAGCCAATTTAATAAAAAAAGACTCTAAGTTATCCTCACCTGTAGAACACTTTGCATCAATTGATTGCAAAGCATCAAATACAGCTGACTGTGTAAAAGGTTGAAAGGAGAAATGGGAAGTGACGCCCACAGGGTACAAACAATCAGAATCAACAGGACAAGGTCCATTATAGTTCCTATTAAATAAATTACCAGCCTCCGCAAAATGCCTATTGAAGGCAACACAAATTTCACTCTGCTCAGAGATCACACAGTTTTCAACTTTAATATGAGAGGGTAAAGAATTAGATGATTTTATTTTGTTCACCTTCACCGCACTCCAACATTTTGCCGGATTAGAGTATGAGTTTGTAACCAACTCCAGATAGTAATCAGTTTTAGATTTTCTTACTACTGCAGTACATTTGTTCCTAATTTGCCTAAAAGAAAGCCAATGTTGAGGGTCTCCAGAACGCCTTGCCCGAGACCATGCAGCATTTCTGTCTTTAATTAGGGTTGACAATTCCTGAGAAAACCAGGGTATTACTCTATCTTTAATGCGGACTTTTTTAAAAGGAGCATGTTTGTCAACTAATAAATTAAATGTATTTACAAAGGAGTCCAGGGCTAACTGAACATCAATTTCAGTGTTGCAATAAGTATCAGAAAGAACAAGATCATCTAAAAATGATTCGTTATTAAAAGATTTAAAATTCCTCCTTAAAACTGTGTGAGATCTTGTTTTTGGCAGTCTCGTGCTTCTTACACAGACTGTGGGGCAATGGTCACTTATGCCTAAGTCAAAAACCCCACAAGCTGAGATCCTGTCATATTTATTCACAAAAATCAAATCAATAAGGGTAGACCTAGAGTCATTTTTAAGGTTTGGTCTGGTGGGCTCAGTAATTAACTGGGAAAGACTGAGCACTGGAGATATACACCCATAGACTGATACATGGAGATATACACTCATAGACTGACTTTGCCACTTTGGATTACAGTTTTTTGTTTTTTCTGACTTGACTGACCAAGCGATCATAAAGATCCCTCCTTAAGGCTATGTGCTAGTAACCTCTGGCCCTAGGATACAATTAAGAAAGAAGAAAAGGACATTTGTGAGAAAATTATAAAAAAATCAAAAAAAGAAAAGACACTTGTTTGAATAATGTCAATAATCGTACCTTATATTTAATGTTTTTCTTGTAGGCTCCTACATAATTTAGAATTGTGTAATTATTACATTTGAATAATTAGGGGCCGGTATGTAGGCGCCGTAATGGAGGTCTCTTTATTATCATTCAGTATTCTATTTGTGTTGTATTATTAGTTGTACTGTCACTTTAGGTGGTGGGCGTGCTCACGGGGGTGTGGCGCTAATGGCAGTGTTTTTATGGAATTTCATTCACCTTTTCACGTCTGACAGTTCTCGGTGGTTGACAGTTCACTGAGGTTGACAGTTCACGGAGAGAGGGGGTGAGAGTTAGGAGAGCATATTTTCTTTTGACCGCAAAGCGCAAATCGCAATATTGAAAGCATGCAAGAGCGCAATATTGAAGAACGCAACCACACGCAAGATAGTTCTAAGAACGTGAGCGTGCTTGTCCATTGGGGACCGGTTGTACCACACGCAATATTGAAAGCACACAAGCACGCAAGAACGCATCAGTATCTGTATATTAGTGTATGTTAAATAAGAGTATTTTGTTTGTCTCATGAAGCGAAAGAATAAAAGCCTCAAAAGTATTTCCTGGACGTGGAACAGAGTTATTTCACGGTGCGCGTCAATTGTTTGAACTCCTCCACACACACAACGTCGTTACTGTCATGCTTGCTTGAATTTTGGGCAGATAAAACCACACTGGACAATACCCACAAAAACTATATTTATGGGCAATTTGAGAGTTCAGACCTCAACCAAAAACAAGCATGTGGAACCTCACAGCTCAGTGGATGAAAACATGAAGCCACATTACAAAGCACAGCACTTCTGGCTCACATTAGGCCTGGCAATTTTTGTTTGCCATGCTATTTCTATACATTCGTTTCTTGTTTGAATGCATTTATTTCTATTAGACCAGTGGTGCCCAACCAGTCGGCCGTGGTCGACCAGTAGATCAATGACATGTAATATAATTGCCACGAGCGATGGGATAATGTTAGCTGCTGGACAGGCTAAGCTAACTAGCATTAGCCGTTAGCTTAGCGTTAGCCATTGCTGTATACTATACTTTCTTGTTCGAATGCATTTATTTCTATTAGACCAGTGGTGCCCAACCAGTCGGCCGTGGTCGACCAGTAGATCAATGACATTCAATATAATCGATGCAGCAATGTTACTAGTAAAAGGCTAAGCTAACTAGCGTTAGCCGTTAGCTTAGCGCTATCGTTAACCCTGCAAAACGCTCAAAAGCGGACTCTACAACACCATCCATTCGTGATAAAATGGGGTGGGTTATATTGACAAGGCTTGACAACAGAGGTTCAAATATAACTTCATATTTATTGGTAATTTGTTCATTTTATATCAGCATCCAGTCTCCGCAGTAGTGTTAAGACACTTCCTGTTTACATTTTCGAACGTGACATCATCGCTTACGGCAAGCGTAAACGCTCAAAAGCTACCCATCCCAGTTAGGACAGCCGAATCCCGTCCAATCTTTCGCCGTCGACTAAAGACTCACTTCTTCAACCATTATCTGAAATGATTAAAAAAAAAAAAATAAAATCTAACCCTGACTAACCTTACTGTCATGCACTTGTCCTAATAAACTAACCTACACTGTAACACGCAACACTTGATGAACATTGTTACTCAGCTGATAGAGTTGTACCCTTCTTGCTGTCTTGTCGTACAGAACTTGTAAGTCGCTTTGGATAAAAGCGTCAGCTAAATGACTAAATGTAAATGTAAATGTAAATGTCAAAAGGCAAACCGTAAACAGAACCCGAAGCGAACCAAGACCGCAGTGTGTACACAAACTAGAGGGGGGAGAGGGGGGGGGGGGGTTCGCACTCTGACCCGGAATGAGGACGGTACGGACCGGTACGGACAGAATGAGTGAGTGAGAAAGGCCCCCAACTGTCCCAGGTTCAGCGGGGGGTAAAACGAAACAGTGCCGGTTCGATCCCAAAAAAAGGTGTGTCCGTCTGAGTGAGAACACTCCCCCCCGTTCCCGGGAGCAGTGATTCGATCCCAATACCTGAGTGAGAAAGGCCCCTTAGAATAGACGACAGAGTACAGAAACTTGCAATGGGCCTGGTCTACAAGATACACTACACCACTAAGGTACCCATGTACATGTCAAAATACTTCCCAAAGGTCAGTGAATACCACAACCACAACACCAGAGGGAGCTCCACAAATCATGTTAAACCCAGATTCGGCTCAAACAAGGGACTAAACACGTTTTGCAATTATGCCACATCAATGTGGAACGCCCTACCCACGGCTGTAAAGGAATGTGAATCACTACCCACTTTTAAAACTACTCTCAAGGAGCACCTACAGGAGACTGTAACTCGAAACTGGCCCCTGTAAATGTCCAAACCCAACCCCCTCCTATGTACAGTTTCCCACCCCGCCCTCGATGTGATTTATCTAGAAATATCTACAGCAAGAATTTTGGGTCTCAGTGAATCCAAAATTACAATGTGGTTAGAAGTGGTGGAGAGAATAAAAGCTAGCATATAATTGTAGTGCCTGGTTAGGAGCGAATGATAATGGATGGATTATCCAAGGGGGGGCCCGGGGGGGGGGGGGGGGGGGGTTAGAGCGAGAGCATGTGTGTAGGGTATTAGATAGCAGGTATTAGGTGTATATCTTGTATAAGACATTTATTTAAATGGTGATTTCATTGGATGTGCACTGTTAATTAATGCTTGTATATCTAATTTTATGTTGTCATGTTTGTTTATGTGTTTGTTTAAAAAATAATAAAAAAATAAAATACAAGAAATACCCTACAAATCAAATATATTATTATTATTGTATTATTAAAGCTTGTATTCAAAGTATTGAACCGTTTTTAACAGCTGGGTATCGAGATACCTTTCTAGTATCTGTATCATGCAACACTAGTAAAGACATTTATTTTGACATTCTGATTTAAGAACTTTCTAAATAAAAGTTAATTTATCTGACTGCTTGTATTGATGAAAAAGTAGCCATGTGCAGTAATATAGATTATAAAATTGAGGATGTAATATATTATTGAGATGCATCGTAGAATCGAATCGAATCGCGGACAGCTGAATCGTAATCTAATCGTGAGGCCAGTGAAGATTCACAGCTCTAGACAGGGGGCATTGCACTCAATCTGGAATGAGAAATGAGAGCAAAGACTTGCCATGTCTTTTGTGGATCAGAGTCAATTACTCTCTTGGCTTGGGTACAGCATGTTCTGTAAGCTAAATGGCCCTGCACTTCAGCAGGTCCATTAAGAAAACTCACTCTCAGTAGAGGCTGTTTGTTTAATGAATGCACCAGGCTTTTAAGTGTGTTGCATGAAATTACAGGATTGAGTTTTCTCTCTGGCCTTTAATACACAATGGGCCTCGTATTAATCAATATGTCTGTATGTGTAAAAGGTTGAAAGTTGATGACATATGCCGTAATTTACTTAAAACACAAACTATGCATGCCAACTGTTTCCAAGGACCCACTATAGTCTAATTACGTTCAGACTGCAAATCCTATTTTCTTGCTCATGTGACTTGTTTTTAATAACAGTGTGAGCAGCACAAATCACATGGAATCTGGTCTTTTAAATTCTGATTTGGGCCACTTTCAACATATGTGGTCCTAAATCAGATACAGGTTTGGTTTGTTTTAATTAGCTGGCCTCCACTGCATTCAACTTAGCCTATAACTAAACTGTGACTTCAGTGTCCTCCATGTTTACGTCCATCATCATTATTGTTCATTTGCGCATGCGGGTCAGTTCAGGAGCATGACCAGTTCACACTGGAATCTGATATTGGCCACATTTAAAGAATTATGTGAACAGCCAAACAAATAAAAATCTGAATTATAAATCAGAATTGATTTATTAACCAAAGCTTGCAGTGTGAACGTAGCCTTAGTTTGATAGTGTGTAAAAAGCTGTTTGTACAATTTATTCTATGCCTGTCTCTTAACACTTTGATTGCCAGCGTGGCGTGCACTATTTATTGTTGAATGCCACCACCCACTTCAATGATAGCGCTCTAAACGCATAATCTATGCCTTAAATTATGTGTCTAATCTGCCCGTCGCTTATCAATGACTTGTTTGCAGTCAACATTGTTTTATAGCATTTTGAAAAGCCCTTGTTTTCTTGAAAGTTTCAGGAAAATATATAGATTCCGTGATAAATGGCATTTACTGGAATATTCTGGAATACACAAAAAAACGTTGTAATTTTTTGGCCTATTTATGAATAGTTTTCAAATAAACGTTAGATTATCGATAGTATATGTGTACTTATGCACGCTAGAGAAGCGAGCTGAAAAATCTATTCTTTCATTTCCTGATCAGCGCGCACACACACACACATGGGGCAAACGCTGATATATAGGTGAAAACAGATCCGATTACCCCAAGACTGGTAAAATAAATTACCTCAGATCAGATGTTCTCCAAAAATATTATTCCAATTCCTGATCGCCATTCCAAATATCGATCGCGTTTATTGATTCAGCGCTGGGCTGTAAATATGTATTCCACGTTGTTTTGCGGCTCTGCGATCACTTCGGTCTCTTCAGATGGCTTGACGGAAAAGTAAAATGAGGAAACTGGATCCCCCCCCCCCCCCCCCCCCATCAGTCTAATCCAATGGAGTGCAGTACCACAGGGAGAGACGATAGGGGGCGGTATTTTCCCAATGGAGCTCAGAAAGAGTCTGCAGCACTAGCGTGAGGCTCAATTGATGAAATATGAATTAAAATCGCTAATCAAAAAAAATACGACAAACAAACGCTATATAGCGTTGGTGGCATTCAACTGGCGGCATGAACTAACGACAAAACGCGTCCGTGGCACTCAAAGTGTTAACAATAAACAAATGGATGACCGACAACTTCCTAAAATTAAACAAGGACATATTCTACTAGTCGGCCCTATAACCAAAAAGAGAAGTGCTACTGAGCAATATGGGGCAACTTACTTTTTGGAATATAACCTGAAGTCTTGGTGTTATAATAGACTTAGACCTAAGCTTTAAATCACACATCAACAAGATGAAAAAAACATCATTATACAATGGCATGCACATTTCTTGATTCTGATTGGCTGAAACAGTCAAGTTGGATGTTGTTTTATTTCGTATAACACACTCCACGTGACCACAGATCCCTCCCACAACCTAATAATATTTTTTTTAATGAGACTGAATGAACCATAGATAGACAAATGGAAGTATATTTTGAACGAATCCTCCAAAAAAGATAGTCAACTGGAATATGTTAGTTCGTTACACATAATGTTGGATTATGTAATTGGTTTGTAACCCATTGTGAAACAAAAGAAAAATCGTGGACTTAAAAAAATATATAAATGGCCGTCACACGAAGCGATTTCACTGGATGTCCCGGACACAATGGAAGTTGGATATATATTCGTAACGAATAATTAAAAAAAAAACAGTCAACTGGAATAATGTTAGTTGTTTACACATATGTTGGATTATGTAATTGGTTTGTCATGACCCATTGTCAAAACAATAATAAATCGCGGGATTATATGAAGTTTGTTGTTAGATGGCATGCTTTGTAGCACCTCCCTCTGCTTCTAGACACGGAGGCAATTTTTTTTTTTTGTCTACTTTTTCTGTGGATGGTTTTGTGAATAAATCTCCATTATGCTTCAATTACCGGTACTGTGTGTTTATTGTATAGCAATACGGTTGGGTGAATTGGGCCATTGTATAAAAGCATTACATCACTTGAAGTCGTGTGTTATACTCATTAGACCACCCCTAGGCATGATCTAATGAGTATAACACACTCCTGCGTGTGATGTAATGCTTAATTAACTAGAACCAAGAGGACAGACCACATCAGTCCAGTATTAGCTACCTTGCACTGGCTCCCATTAACATTTAGAATCAATGTCAAGGTCCTCCTCCTTATATACAAAGGACTAAATGGAACAGGGCCAAGCTACATTGTCAATTCTCTTGTCAACTATGTGCCTTCTAGAATATTACGATCATCAACTACTGGTTTATTGAAGGTTCTCAACCACAGCCAAAAGAAAATCGGGGATGCAGCCTCTGCCAATAATTGTATGCATTATAATTATTATGCATCAAAGCTATGGAACACCCTAACTATGGACTAGGGAGGCTATATCACAAAATATTTTCTAAAGTAAGCTAAAAACTTACCTCTGCACCATAGCCTTTTAATACATAAATATATTACAATCTTAAAAATAAATATATAGTATATTATTATTTTTCATAAATTTGAATGAATCAAATGTCTATGCTCATTGTATGTCTATTATCTGTCTACATCACTGCTATGAAGCACTGCAATTATTGTATGAAAGGTGCTATACAAATAAAACATTATTATTATTATTATTATTATTATTATTATTATTATTATTATTATTATTATTATTATTATTATTATTATTATTATTATTATTATTATTATTATTATTATTATTATTATTATTATTATTATTATTATTATTATTATTATTATTATTATTATTATTATTAGTGTGGGTGACCTGGCGAAGCCAGGTTGCCACCCACACTATAGATATCTATACTCTTTTTATTTGCTGGACAGCGCCCTCTGTCTTGCGGGTTGTGTAATTGTACTCAGTAGGGATATCCTCTTTCATTTTTCATTGGTCCATGTTGACCACCTTTCATTGGTCGATGTTGACCACTCCCCCGATCATTAGACCACGCCCCCTTAGGCCACACCCCCTCAGTGTATCTCTTGAACCGTTTGTCGTAGAGACTTGCGGATTGTGCCATTGGTCGATGTTGACCACCTTTCATTGGTCGATGTTGACCACTCCCCCGATCCTTAGACCACGCCCCCTTAGGCCACACCCCCTCAGTGTATCTCTTGAACCGTTTGTCGTAGAGACTTGCGGATTGTGCCATTGTACTCGGTGTAATAGTGTGTAATAGTGTAATAGTGTAATAGTGTGTAATAGTGTAATAGTGTGTAATAGTGTGTAATAGTGTGTAATAGTGTAATAGTGTGTAATAGTGTGTAATAGTGTAATAGTGTGTAATAATAGTGTAATAGTGTGTAATAGTGTGTAATAGTGTAATAGTATAATAGTGTAATAGTGTGTAATAGTGTATTAGTGTGTAATAGTGTAATAGTGTGTAATAGTGTATAATAGTGTGTAATAGTGTGTAATAGTGTAATAGTGTGTAATAGTGTAATAGTGTAATAGTGTATTAGTGTGTAATAGTGTAATAGTGTGTAATAGTGTAATAGTGTGTAATAGTGTAATAGTGTGTAATAGTGTGTAATAGTGTAATAGTGTGTAATAGTGTAATGTGTGTAATAGTGTAATAGTGTGTAATAGTGTAATAGTGTGTAATAGTGTAATGTGTGTAATAGTGTAATAGTGTGTAATAGTGTAATAGTGTGTAATAGTGTAATAGTGTGTAATAGTGTAATAGTGTGTAATAGTGTAATAGTGTAATAGTGTGTAATAGTGTGTAATAGTGTAATAGTGTGTAATAGTGTAATAGTGTGTAATAGTGTAATAGTGTAATAGTGTGTAATAGTGTAATAGTGTGTAATAGTGTAATAGTGTAATAGTGTGTAATAGTGTAATAGTGTGTAATAGTGTAATAGTGTAATAGTGTGTAATAGTGTAATAGTGTGTAATAGTGTAATAATGCTATGTGACTTGCGGGTTGTGTCGTTGCACTCAGTAGGGATATCCTCTTTCATTGGTCTATGTTGACCACTCCCCCGATCCTTAGGCCGCGCCCCCTTTTTGTATCCTTTGAACCGTTTGTCATAGAGACTTGCGAGAGACCCTCTCCCCCGTTGGCCGGCGGTGCACAGGCGTCACCCACACTTTCACAATTTCCCCCGCGCGGAATTGTCTAGTTATTATTATTATTGATAAATGAGGCCCAGTGTCTCTGTCTGAGAACACAGTGATCCCTGAAGCTCCTAACTGTAATGCTGAAGTGTGTCTGTGCTAATAATGGCCATGTTAATTGAGATGGGTCCCTTAGGTTAATGAGGCCTCTGCTGCTCTCATAATGAGTAACCGCAGGAAACCTATTAATTTATGGAAAGAAAAAAAAACTAGCTCAGCAGCACATTTGCAACAACAAAATAAAGAAGGCATAGGTGTGATCCGATTCATTCTATCTCTTTACAGTATCTATATATTTTAAATGAGGCATACTGTATGTTGACTTTAAACATATACATTTATTTTTAATATATATATATGATGATACAGTTGTCTACTGCATTGCGGATACTGTTCAGGAAGCTATTGTGAACCTGCAGCTTGCGTTTGACACTCTCCAAAATGCTCTAGCTAAGCTCAAGTTAGTGCTTAATGCTAGTAAAACCAAGTCTATGATGTTTTCTAGAGCCAGGGTTATAGATTATGACATGCTACACCTAACAACAGCAAATGGTTTGTATATTGAAAGAGTTAGTGAGTATAAATATCTTGGTATATGGCTGGATGATAAACTTTCTTTTAAATTCCATATAGATAACCTAGCTACAAAATTACGGCAAAAGATTGGTTTCTTGTACCGTAACCGCGCTAGTTTTCCTATGTTCTGTAGGAAAAGAATTATACAGGCTGTTTTTTTGTCAATATTGGACTATGGTGATGTCATTTACAGGCATGCGTCTGCGTCTACATTAAGGCCTTTGGATTCTGCCTACCACTCCGCCCTAAGATTTATTACGGGTGACAAATATGATACTCACCATTGTCTTTTGTATGAGAGGGTAGGCTGGCCATCTCTCTCGTTGCGACGTAGTTATCATGGGTATCTTTTTATCTACAAAGCAATTATTGGCAAACTTCCACCTTATATTACATCTTTGTTGGTCTGGAGTGCTGTCACCTACCAAACTCGTTCGAATGATCGGCTTGTGCTCAGGGTGCCTCGAGTTCGGTCTGAGCTTGGAAAATCTGCCTTCTCCTACAATGCTCCATACACATGGAATACCCTGCAAAAGACTCTAAAGCTCGGAACATTCCCGTCATTCATGGAGTTTAAAGGCATTGCACTTGACCTATGTACTGAATCATGTAATTGTTTTTAATCCATCATTGTAGTAATTGTAATTCATTGTAATTATTAACTGTTATGATATTTGTGTCCTTTGTTAACTCGTCATGACTGTAAATGAGGGAAACGTCAGTGCTTTCACGAGTATAAATAAAGGTTTGAAATGAAATATATATATATAAGACTGTTGTGGCTTCTTTCATTACCTCAGTCAGAAAGCATACATTAGAACGCACACACACACATCTTGTAAGGGACACCCAGCGGCACAGCACTGTTCCCGCAAATAATTCTGTGTCTTTAACTCTGCCTGCTCACAAACTCCTGTGTTTTGTGGGACTTGTAGAGAAATGGGTTGACAGCCCGGGGAGGAGCAGTATGTTAGCCTAGTTTCCCTCCCGCTGGAGTGATGACTTCCACCGTTAACTCTGTCACCGCCAGAATAGACTGGATTTTTTATTTATTTTGCTTTGTTATCTTGTTTTTTGTGTGTGTGTTTGTCTTACAGATCTCTGTCGCCATCTTTGTTTCTCCTGCTCTCTCCAGAGCCATGCCTGTTGTGGAGGAGTAGTGTTCATTACAGGACAGGGTGGGTTGAAAGAGCCTGCTCTGGTGCTTGTAAACAGTACTATCACAGAGAGAGGCAGCCCAGTGGAAGTGATGGTGTTTGTGAGTTGATGTAACCGTAACCTATTTTGCAAACCCAGTGGTGTTCCTGAGTATAAAGTTCTTAGAGATAAAAGGAGCCCCTGCAGTGTAAATGCAGTGCCATGTAAGCCTTAAGTACAGGAAACAAACAAACTAGTGTTTATGTGGCTTGTCTGCATCCTGAGGTGTTGGTTGACCGTCCTGAATGCCGTCGGGGTTTCCACGCCTGTGGGGGGGTTCTTTAGGATGATGCTACTCACATCTGGGCTTTCCTTTACAAGACTGGAGGATGGGCTGCTGAGGTCAGGCTACACCACAGCACGCTACAGTAGCTTTCTCTCACCAGACATCTCTGGGACGCATTATAGGAACATGTTAAGTTAACATGGGAAACGCTCTTACCGTCTTTTTTTATCCACTTTTTCTCCCATTTTCTATATTTCCTCCCATCCCAATTTCGTACCATCCAATTCAACCCTCCCCTGTCACGGACGCTGTTTCTTGCCTCCCACAAGCCGGCTGCAATGTGGACTAAGTCATACATAGCACAAGTCCCCTCCGGTACTTGAGGTAACAGCAATCGCATCTTTTCACCTGCGCAGCTCGATCTCTCAGTGGCGAGGAGTAACGCGTGGGAGGCTCACGCTGCCCCCGACACTTCCTGATTCTACTGCGCAGGCGCACCAACCGACCTGTAGGAGTCGCTGTCCACAACGCCCGATCCCCACCCTTCAGTTTCCCTCCCCGTAATACGGCCAATGTGTATTACTGTGGACGACCAGCTAAACTGAAAGCAAATGTGGAGCGCTGGGCTCGAACTGACGAGCCCAGCGTCTCCAGCATTTTGTGGCGAGTGCCTTGCCCACTACGCCACGTAGCCGCCCTACGCTCTTACCGTCTTATCCAGAGTCGGACGAGAAGATAGATACCGGTTTCTTCTCTGTGTGTACAGTAAAAAGCTGTCTGGCTGCGTGCTAGTAGTGCGGTACAAATTTAATCCATTATTATTATTATTATTAGTCTAGTTTAGCACAATGGATGGAACTGGATGTGGAGTGGCTAGCCCAGGTGTTGACCAACTAACACCACTCCCGGAGCCGCTACGCATCCGCTTCCATCCATTGTACTAAGCTAGGCTTATGCAGCCAGATAGCTTTCTACTGAACGCACATGGAGGAAACTGGTGTCTATCTCCTTGTCTGACTCTGGAGAGGAATGGTAAGTGAATAAGTGAATTTACCATATTGTTGGCATGTTTCCTTAAGCTGCATGCAATGCACCGCTGTCTCCTCTTCAGTGTCCTCACAAATTGTCTTTGTAATGGGAAATATTAAAGGACTAAACGATGAGCCGTTTACAAATCATTCTGAGTCATTATTAATAATAGAAAAGTTTATTAACAAATAAGAAGAACGTTTATTTTACCGTGGCCACGTATGAAAGGACAGTCAACAGCAATAGAGACAATATGTTAACCCACTAGCGTCTGGCCGAAGACTGACCCAGAACGCTGTTCACACGTATGTCAAATACACAGTTGTCAGACATAACATAATATAGCAGATATGATGATGAAGGTAAACAAAATGGTTTCTCAGTAACTGGAAGCAAACAACAACTTTGTTATGACTGGTAGGATGTCAGAGTGATCTTAAAGAGACATACACACATTAACCAGTCAATCTGGTCATATTGAAACTCAAGCTGTATAACATGATAGATAAGAACAGATATAGATATAACACAGATATATAAGAACATGATAATATATTTCCACGACATCTTCTTTCAATGTCTGCTCTCTGACCTCCTCTCCATGAGAGAAATGTGTATATAAACTACATATGTGTCTCTGAGGGATATACAAAGAGTTAAATAATCATGTGTAATATGATGAGCACATAAAAAACAGGCCTAATCACAAAATAAAAAGATCACTAGATGAAAGAGAAGAGTCTATCTATTCAACCAGAGAGATGTCACAGCAGAGAGTGAGATGCAGAGAGTCCAGAGAACAATGCTGTCAATCTGCCATGTAGCAGGCCTGGAAATGAACAAGCCTTAGGTAAACTGCTCCCTGAATGTGGAAGCCAGCAGTGCCATGGAGGGGGCAGGGGGGTGGTTTGCTGGGGAGGAAGGGGGAGGGGTGGGTTCTGCATAGAAGTCTGGCCTCAGATGAGCAGAGCCACACACAACCCTGGGCCCCCTGATTCACTCAGGCTTTCATTGAAAATATCATCTGACTGGCATCTGTTGGCTATATGGATGATATGAGCTCTGGAGTAGAAACAATACCTGTGTGTGTGTGTGTGTGTGTGTGTGTGTGTGTGTGTGTGTGTGTGTGTGTGTGTGTGTGTGTGTGTGTGTGTGTGTGTGTGTGTGTGTGTGTGTGTGTGTGTGTGTGTGTGTGTGTGTGTGTGTGTGTGTGTGTGTGTGTGTGTGTGTGTGTGTGTGTGTGTGTGTGTGTGTGTGTGTGTGTGTGTGTGTGTGTGTGTGTGTGTGTGTGTGTGTGTGTGTGTGTGTGTGTGTGTGTGTGTGTGTGTGTGTGTGTGTGTGTGTGTGTGTGTGTGTGTGTGTGTGTGTGTGTGTGTGTGTGTGTGTGTGTGTGTGTGTGTGTGTGTGTGTGTGTGTGTGTGTGTGTGTGTGGTTTGTCTCGCCGGGATCACCACCTTATTGTGGTGAGGCACTTTGCGTGTCTCCATGACCCCTAGAGCTATGTCGGCGGGAGTCTCGCACTCCTGGCAGGGCCACCCAAGCCGAACAGGTCAAAGGGTAGAGGCCAGACTAAGAGTGATCCCAAAACACCTCAACGGCGGAGCAGGCGGAAGATGGTGGATGTGAGAACCACCACAACGGCTGCGAAGGCGGAGGAAGGGACCCCCATTGCCACATGGGTAAACCCGGGGCGGGTATAGTGGCTAGGGGAGTAAACCCTGAGGAAAAATCTGCCCTGGGGACGGGCACAGGCGGAGTCCAACAGACCGGACCACCGGCAGCCCCCTGCAACTCCTGCCAGACGAAGGTCGTCATGGGTTCTCTCATGCCACTGGAGGTTAATCTGCAAGGAGTGAAGATGGTGGGAGTGAGGACTGCACAGCCACACCCTCACCTTAATCCTTACCTATGTGCAAGCTTCTTGCCCATCCTCCCCCGCCCCCCCCCCCCCCCCCCCCAAAAAGTCCTGTGGCGTTGTGGAATGGCGGTAGGTACAGGCCAAGGATGTGGCTGGGAGTGTCTAGCCAAACCATGCACACAGGCGACAGTGGAGTGATGGTCGTTGAGACTGCGGGATGGAGCAGCGCATCGCTTCGGCAGCTTCCATTGTGACTGAGCAGCCCCACACTGCTCACCCCTGAGATGGGGAAGGACCTAGAAAAGGTGGTCCAAACATTGTCTGCTCTTCTACTCCGGGCGGTATACCGCAACCATCGGAGCATCCCCTTTTGCGGTCGAAAAACTAAAATATTAAGAAATAAGCCTTTATGTATTGCTTCGTGGAATGTTCGCACACTGCTGGACCTGGCTGAAACACCTGACAGGCCACACCGCAGGACAGCACTCGTGGCCCTGGAACTCGCAAGGTATAACATCGACATTGCAGCTCTCAGCGAGACTAGACTACATGGAGAGGACTCCCTGACAGAGGTTGGTGCAGGATACACCTTCTTCTGGAAGGGGGTCCCTGAAGGCACTCGCCGCATCCATGGAGTAGGCTTCGCTGTGAAGTCCCAACTGCTGCAACGCATCCCAGAGTCCCCCATCGGTGTTAGCGAACGCTTAATGACATGGCGCATCCCCCTTGCAAAGGGATTAGTGCTTATGCACCAACTTTAGATGCTGAGTTCAACATCAAAGAGGATTTCTACCGAGCCCTCGACTCAATATTACAGAAAACTCCAGCTACGGACAAGCTCATATTAATGGGAGACTTCAATGCTAGAGTGGGCACGGAGCACCTGGTATGGGACAGAGTTATTGGCCGACATGGAGTAGGGAAGATAAATGACAACGGGCTTCGGCTCCTCTCCCTCTGTGCAGAACACCACCTGGTCATAACCAACACCATCTTCCAGATGAAGAACAGGTTCAAAACTACCTGGCAGCACCCCCGCTCTAAACACTGGCATCTCCTGGACTATGTGATTGTACGCCAAAAAGACCGACAGGACGTCCTTACCACCCGAGTCATGCGTGGAGCCGAGTGTTGGACTGATCACCTCATGGTCAGATCCAAACTCCTCATGAGTATCCAACCCCGTGGACCGAGGGTAGCACCTAATAAGAAACTAAATTCTGCAGCACTGAATACCCCCACCTCAAAAAACCACCTCCGACAGCTCCTTGCTGAAAACCTCAATAAGATCCCGGAGGAATCAGCTGACTGGCCAGCTCTGCGCCAGGCTATCCACAGCGCAGCCTCTGAGGCACTTGGCCAGACGAGGAAACGACACCAGGACTGGTTTGATTGTAACTCAGCCAAGATACAGTCCCTGCTAAAAACCAAGCATGAAGCCCACAAAGCCCTCCTGTCCTGCCCTGGTTCTCCCACCCTGAAAGCTGCCTTTGCTGCAGCAAGAACAGCAACCCAGCGAGCCCTCCGGACTATGGAGGATGCCTGGTGGATACAGAAGGCGAAGGAGATCCAAAGCCTGGCAGACTGCCACAACATCCAGGGCTTTTACGATGCCATCAAAGCACTGCATGGCCCCAGGAAGCGGGCGACTGCTCCAGTTCGATCAGTCGACGGTTCTAAACTCTTTAAGGACCGACATGAGATCCTCACCCGCTGGGCAAACCACTTTGAGTCTTTACTCAATCACACCAACCCCACTGACCCACATATCCTGGATAATCTCCCAGACATGCCACCAGTCATGCACCTGGACACCCCACCACACTTCTCTGAGACCAGTCAAGCCATTGCGGGTCTAAAGAACAATAAAAGCCCTGGACCCGATGGCATCCCAGCAGAGGTTTTCAAACACGGAGGGTACCTCCTCACGCGCCGTCTGCACCTCCTGATCTGCAACATCTGGGAACATGAGACCCTCCCACAGGACTGGAAGGATGCAAACATTGTGGTCATCTACAAGCAGAAAGGGGACAGAGCAGTCTGCGGAAACAGCCGTGGAATCTCTCTCCTCTCCATCGCAGGGAAAGTGCTGGCGAAGATCATGCTGAACAGGCTGGTGGAAAACATCTCTGAAGCTGCGCTTCCGGAAACGCAATGTGGCTTTCGGAAGACCAGATCCACCACCGACATGGTCTTTGTCCTGAGGCAGCTGCTAGAGAAGAGCAGAGAGCATCGCAAGGATCTTTACATAGCCTTCATAGACCTAAGCAAAGCCTTCGACACCATCAGCCGTGAGCTGCTCTGGAAACTCCTCAACAAACTTGGGGTACCACCCAAGTTTCTCTCCATCCTTCAGCAGCTGCATGACGGGATGCAAGCCAGAGTCCAGACGGGTGAACTCCAGTCAGAATCCTTTAAGGTTAATGTTGGGGTGAAGCAGGGCTGTGTCTTGGCTCCGGTGCTCTTTAATCTCCTCCTCTCTGCCGTCACCTGCCTCTTCCGCCGAGCCATGGGACATGAAGACGGTGTCCATGTGGAATACCGCCTTGATGGTAGCCTCTTCAACATCCGCCGGCTCCAGGCACACACAAAGACAAAATCCTGCCAAGTATGTGAGCTACAGTACGCTGATGACTGTGCCATCTTAGCTCACAGTCCAGAGTCTATGCAGCATGCTCTCGACACCATATCCAGCCTGTACCAATCCTTCGGTCTCCAGGTCAACATACAAAAAACCGAAGTCATGTCCCAACTCACTTCCCGAACCTCTACACCTCCCAGTTTTCACATAAACGGTGTTCCACTCAAAACAGTGGATCATTTCACCTACCTCGGCTCCACTCTGTCCTCATGCTGCTCCCTTGACGCGGAGATACACACACGTATCAATAAAGCGGCATCATCCTTTGGACGCCTACGCAGCAGGGTTTTTGAAAACCGAAACCTGAAGATCAGCACCAAGGTTGCCGTTTACAACGCAGTATGTCTCTCCACTCTGCTCTATGGAGCAGAATCCTGGACCCCATACCGCCGGCACATCACCAACTTGGACGCTTTCCACATCCGTTGCCTCCAAAGGATCCTCGGCCTGACCTGGGAAGATCGAGTCCCCCACACAGACATCCTCAACAACACCAACTCAATCTGTATGGCCGCAGCTGTGGCCAAAAAACATCTTCGTTGGATAGGGCACACCATACGTATGCCTGACCACCGCCTGCCCCGCCAAGTCCTCTATGGCCAACTGAGAGGAGCAAAGCGGGCTGCTGGAGGCCAAAAGAGACGCTTTAAGGACTACACCAGGGACCTCCTAAAGTGTGCAAACATCACGCAGCTTGAAACTCTGGCACTCGACAGATCAGCCTGGCAAGTCACTTGTGCCACTGCAGTTTCCCAAATACACCAAACGAACCAAGACCGAAGATCTGAGAGGCGCACGCAACGACACCAGCGGGCGGCTGGCATCCCCCAGGTATCTGGCTTCCCTTGCGCCATCTGTGGACGGGTGTGCGGCTCAAGGATCGGACTCAACGCCCACGAGAAGTGGCACCAGCGGCAGTGTCGCTAACTCCCCTCCCCACCCCCCCCTCTCCCCATCCCTGGAGCAAGCGTCATCATCGAACACGATGGACAGCTAAGAGAGTGTGTGGTTTGACCAAAAAAAGAAGAAAATAACAGGTTTCCATGTGGCAGCAGTGGGGTGAGGATAACATCATTCCAGTTTTGCATCGAGGGGGCACATCCCTAAGCGCAGACTGAATGAATGAAAACTTTATTTAACAGATTGCAGAATGGGTACAATACAGTACGGCTCAATACCAAGTTCTCTTCTCCCCCTACACTAAATCACTGGGTAACATTATCACGTCTCATGGCTTCTCCTACCACTGTTATGCCGACGATACTCAACTCTTCCTCTCCAATAAAGGGGTTATAGCAATCTCCAATAAAGGGGTTATAGCATGCGGGTTAAGTGATCATTATATGATATTCTGTACCCGCAAAAAACTAAAACAAAAGGCTGGCTGCCACAAAACAGTCACATCTAGAGACCTAAAAACCTACTCTAGCGAGGCCTTCAACCTTTAACTGGAGAGTCTGGACTGGTCAGATGAACTCAATGGTACACTGGTTGAAGAAACATGGCTTGGTTTCAAAGCCAAATTCTCAACAATACTAAACGACATGGCCCCCCTAAGAACCACCAGGGTAAAAAATCGCGCTGAGCCGTGGATGCACTCCGAAATACTGGCCGCTATGAAAACCAGAGACAAAAAATGCTCTGAGTTTCGTAAAAGTCAGTCAAAGCTTACTAAAAGCACGAGCAGTGAACTCCAAGCCCACGTGACTGAACTCAAACTAGAAAGAAACAGACTAAGAAACGACGTAAACTCCATGATCAAAACTGCAAAAAAGAATTTCATCAATGACAAAACTGAGGAAAACAAAAACAAACCACGTGAACTTTGGAAATTACTCAATAATCAACTAGGATGCAGTAAAAAACTTAAAACCAGATTCTCAAACATAAACATAAAAACGGACAACACGCTCATCACAGACAAGCTGGATGTAGCCAATTACTTAAACATTTTCTTCACAAACATAGCCACAACACTGGTAAACAAACTACCCTCCCACTCAGGGCTTTATGGGGTAGAACACATAGTAGCTTACTACAAAAACCTAGGGGTCCGCAAGGACGACTTCAAGCTGGAAATGGTAACAACAGATGAGGTACTCAATAAACTGAGCGCCCTCCAACCTAACAAGGCCACTGGCCACGACAACATCCCTTCCAAATTCCTCAGACTCAGCAGCCGCCATCACCCCAATCATCACACACATAATAAACCTCTCCATAAAACAGGGACACGTCCCCAAGGACTTCAAAATTGCGAGGGTGACCCCTCTGCACAAAAAGGGCAGCAAATTAGACCCAGGCAACTACCGCCCTGTTTCTATTCTCACCTCCATCTCGAAAGTCATGGAAAAAATAGTCTACGAACAGGTCGAAAAGTACCTAGCGGAAAAAAATCTAATCTACGAATTCCAATCTGGCTTCAGAACATCCCACTCCACTGACACATGCCTTCTCTATTTGAATGACCACATCAAACAAGAGGTGGACGCAGGCAAATACTGCGGCATGGTCATGCTGGACCTACAAAAGGCCTTTGACACGGTCAATCACTCCATTCTGATTGACAAGCTAAAAGCAATTGGTTTTGATGTCTATCAGTGAGCTGGATGCAATCCTACCTTGAGGGGAGGGAACAGATGGTGGAGGTAAACGGTACCCTATCCCCCCCCCTCACAGTGAGCTGTGGTGTTCCACAAGGAAGCATACTAGGACCGCTACTGTTCCTAATTTATGCAAATGACATGTCGTCAGCTTGTGACTGCAACTTGTTCCTGTTTGCGGACGACTCAGCCCTGCTGGTCTCTGACAAGAACAAGTTACAGGTTGAAAAAACCCTCAGCTCGGAACTAGGCAGAATCTGCATATGGCTCGCTGATAACAAACTATCATTACACATGGGCAAAACAGAGTCCATTCTCTTCGGTTCAAATAACAAACTCAGCAAGACCGACGGCTTCTCAGTTACAGTGGGTGACAATATTGTCACAAGGAAAGATGAAATTACCTACCTGGGTTCCATCCTAGAGGCTAATCTCTCCTGTGACAAAATGGCATCCAATGTAATAAAAAAAGTCAACCAACGAACTCGATTCTTGTACCGGATATCCTCTCTGGTAAACAAGAATACCCTGAAGACTCTGGCAGGAGCACTCATTCAGGGGTACTACGACTATGCTTGCACCTCATGGTACCAAAGCACCTCAAAGGCGCTAAAAACAAAATTACAAACATCTCAAAACAAACTGGTCAGACTACTGCTTGACCTTACTCCTAGAACCCACCTCACCCCTGCCCACTTTGACAACCTAGGATGGCTTAGAGTAGACGACAGAGTACAGCAACTTGCAATGGGCCTGGTCTACAAGATACACTACACGACCAAGGTACCCATGTACATGTCAAAATACTTCCCAAAGGTCAGTGAATACCACGATCACAACACCAGAGGGAGCTCCACAAATCATGTTAAACCCAGATTCGGCTCAAATAAGGGACTAAACACGTTTTGCAATTATGCCACATCAATGTGGAACGCCCTACCCAAAGCTGTAAAGGAATGTGGATCACTACCCACTTTCAAAACCTCTCTCAAGGGACACCTACGGGAGACTGCAATTCAACACTGGCCCCTGTAAATATCCTAACCCAACCCCCTCCAATGTACAGTCATTTACCTAGTATGGTTTTGTCAATAGTCCAATGTACAATTTTGTTTGTTTGTACAGTGTGCCCCCCCCCCCCCCAACCACCTCCAATGTAGATTACCCAGTATGGTTGTCAATATCCCAGTGTACCCAACCCCCCCCCCCACCCAACCTCCTCCAATGTACAGTTTCTACGTCAAATGTATATACTCCCTTTTCCTGACTCCTTCTGTATCACAAACAGTACTGTATTTGCAAATCTGGTATGTCATAAATGTATAGATGTAGCAGTACTGACTATCTGTATGTCATGTATGTCATATATGTCCAGATGAATTGAAAATGGGGGACCCTGATATAAACAAGACGAAAGTCTTTCTCTGGTCTGCATCCCCTTAACAATTGTGTGTATTGAGCTGTACTGTATTGTACCCATTCTACAATCTGTTAATAAAGTTTTCAATCAATCAATCAATTCCCTCCCTCAGATATCCACGTCTCTGAGCGGATCTCGGCCTGTCTGTCCGACATCTCCGCCTGGATGACGACCAACCACCTCAAACTGAACCTAAGCAAAACAGAATTGCTCCACCTGCCGGCCAAATCCTCCCCCCTGACCGACCATTCCATCACAGTCGAGAATGCAGCTGTGACCGCGTCCCCGACCGCCAAGAACCTTGGTGTTGTCCTCGACGACCAGTTGAACTTCTCTGCTCACATCGCAGCGACAACCAGAACCTGCCGATTCCTCCTGAGCAACGTCAGAAGGATCCGCCCCTTCCTGACAAAAGAAGCCACCCAACTCCTCGTCCAATCAACAGTCATCTCCCGCCTCGACTACTGCAACGCACTGCTCGCTGGCCTCCCGGCCACTGCCACTAAGCCTCTTCAACTCATTCAGAACGCAGCGGCCCGCCTGATCTCAAACCTACCGAAGTCGGCCCATGTCACCCCACTTCTTAGGGACCTGCACTGGCTCCCCATTGCTGCACGAATCCGCTTCAAGGTTCTCGACCTAGCATACCGTGCGGCAAAGGGAACTGCTCCCGCCTACCTTCGGTCAATGGTCTCTAACTACACACCCTCAAGACCCCTACGCTCTGCATCTTCTGGCCGCCTCAGACCTACTCCTATCCAAGCTCCGGGAGGGTCATCAAAGAGAAGTCGCCTATTCTCAGTCCTTGCCCCACAATGGTGGAATGAACTACCCACCCCAGTTAGGACAGCCGAAACACGTCCAATCTTTCGCCGTCGACTAAAGACGCACTTCTTCAACCATTATCTGAATTTTAAAAAAAAATTAAAAAAAAAATCTAACCCTAACTAACCATACTGTCATGCACTTGTCCTAATAAACTAACCTACACTGTAGCACTCAACACTTTGATGAACATTGTTACTCAGCTGATAGAGTTGTGCCCTTCCTGATGGCTTGTCGTACAGAACTTGTAAGTCGCTTTGGATAAAAGCGTCAGCTAAATGACTAAATGTAAATGTAAATGTAAATGTTAAGGGGATGCAGACCAGAGAAAGACGTTTGTCTTGTTTACATCCCCCATTTTCAATTCATATTGACATTTATGACATACTCAACATACATGACATTTATGGCATAGGGACATGTACATACAGTACTGTTACCCATAGATCCTGACAGAGTATATACATATGATGGGGAGGGGACTGTACATTAGGAGGGGGTGGGTGGGTGGGAGAGAAATATACATACGGTGGTGAGGAGACTGTACATTTGGAGGATGTGGGTGGGTGGGAGAGAAATATACATACGGCGGGGAGAGAATATATACATGCGGTGGGGAGGAGACTGTATTAGGTGGGGGTGGGGGGTTTGGACATTTACGGTGGCCAGTTTCGAATTGCAGCCTCCCGTAGGTGCTCTTTAAGAGCGGTTTTGAATGTGGGTAGGGATTCACATTCCTTTACAGCTTTGGGTAGGGCGTTCCACATTGATGTGGCATAATTGCGAAACGTGTTTAGTCCCTTGTTTGAGCCGAATCTGGGTTTAACATGATTTGTTGAGCTTCCTCTGGTGTTGTGGTCGTGGTATTCACTGACCTTTGGGAAGTATTTTGACATGTACATGGGTACCTTAGTCGTATAGTGTATCTTGTAGACCAGGCCCATTGCAAGTTGCTGTACTCTGTCGTCTACTCTAAGCCATCCTAGGTTGTCAAAGTGGGCAGGGGTGAGGTGGGTTCTAGGGGTAAGGTCAAGTAGTAGTCGGACCAGTTTGTTGTGTGATGTTTGTAATCTTGTTTTTAGCGCCTTTGAGGTGCTTTGGTACCATGAGGTGCAAGCATAGTCGTAGTACCCTTGAATGAGTGCTCCTGCCAGAGTCTTCAGGGTATTCTTGTTTACCAGAGAGGAGATCCGGTACAAGAATCTAGTTCGTTGATTGACTTTTTTTTATTACATTGGATGCCATTTTGTCACAGGAAAGATTTGCCTCTAGGATGGAACCCAGGTAGGTAATTTCATCTTTCCTTGTGACAATATTGTCACCCACTGTAACTGAGAAGCCGTCGGTCTTGCTGAGTTTGTTATTTGAACCGAAGAGAATGGACTCTGTTTTGCCCATGTGTAATGATAGTTTGTTATCAGCGAGCCATATGCAGATTTTGCCTAGTTCCGAGCTGAGGGTTTTTTCAACTTGCAACTTGTTCTTGTCAGAGACCAGCAGGGCTGAGTCGTCCGCAAACAGGAACAAGTTGCAGTCACAAGCTGACGACATGTCATTTGCATAAATTAGGAACAGTAGCGGTCCTAGTATGCTTCCTTGTGGAACACCACAGCTCACTGTGAGGGGGGGGGGATAGAGTACCGTTTACCTCCACCATCTGTTCTCTCCCCTCCAGGTAGGATTGCATCCAGCTCACTGATAAACTATCAAAACCAATTGCTTTTAGCTTGTCAATCAGAATGGAGTGATTGACAGTGTCGAAGGCCTTTTGTAGGTCCAGCATGACGATGCCGCAGTATTTGCCCGTGTCCACCTCTTGTTTGATGTGGTCGTTCAAATAGAGAAGGCATGTGTCAGTGGAGTGGGATGTTCTGAAGCCAGATTGGAATTCGTAGATTCGATTTTTTTCTGCCAGGTACTTTTCGACCTGTTCGTCGAAAAGATATTAATATTATTATTTTGGGTAACATTAATTAACATTTTATGTTATGAGCTCCATTGACACAATGCTCTACCTAGGTGCACCATCTGTTTGCCGTCAAAAACTACCTGTATGACTGCTAGGGATGGGTACCGAATTCGGTACTTTTAAAGGTACTTACCGAAACACGTCGGTACTACCGAGTATCGATTCACGTGAGATACCAAAAAATATATATATATAAATTATATATATATATTTTTTTTTACTTTTTTCTTTTCATGTCAACGTTCACACGCACAATATACACTTACCTAGGATTTGACTTGATTCAACAACAAAGCAGTCGGGGCAATGGCAAGCCGAAAACGGTCGAAAGTGTAGTTATTTGAAGTTTGTGTGAGGTTTGGTTCTTTCCCCACCACGGGCTTCTTAAAGTACTGTGATGATTGGTCCGCTCCCCACCCACTCGCTCTGTTCCTTTAAGGTACTTTGTTGATTTATTGCATTCCCTGCCTCGCTCCGTTCCTTTAAGGTACTGTGAGGATTCTGTGTTGATTGGTCCGTGCCGAACACACACTTCTAAGTCAAGTATCAATTACCATCACGCACCTGATGTGTGTTCTAATCAGCGCCCCAAGAGGCTTTATAGACTCTGATTCCCCTAGTATCGATGTTGGATCGTTTTGAAACATTCCCTGCATTTGCCTGTTCCTTCCCGTCGCTGCTTCCCTGTTCTGTTGCTTCCCAGGACTCTCGAGAAATATTCCATTTGGAGAACCTGCTTCCCCGTTACGAAGCGGCCGCCTCGTTTGATCTGCCCGCTTTACGCGTTGCGCTCTGGTGAGTTTTTGTAAACAGTCTTTTGGATCTATCGTTTTTTGTGTGTTTGTAAAGCACCGAAGAGATCCTGTTTTTTTTTCATACTGTTCTCACCTTTTTGTCTGTTGGAATTACACGTTTGGATTACCTAATTGTTTTCACTCTGGACACTGCTCACTGTGTATTTCACACCGAAGATCTGTCACTTGGATTATTTGTTTGGACAATTCACCTCACCAGTCACCTGTCGGTTTCAATTGTGCGCTGAGCTAACTCGGACTCTCTCTCTCCCTCTCCGCCTCCATCCGGAGTATATGCTGGGAGGATCTGCAGAGCGGCTCAGACGTCACGGACAAATTCCACAACATCACCTTCTGGGAGAAGCTGCAGAGCAGCAAACATTCCTCACATGCCTGTTTCCCAGTTTGTTCTGTTCACCACCTAATTCATTCTTGTTACTCAGTAAATAAACACGCCCTTGAGTTTGGCTAACTCTGAAACAACTCTCTCTGTGCCGTTTGCGTTTGGGGTCGGTTTCAAACCATAACAGTTTGGATATTTTTTCCCACTGAGGTAGGTAGATTACATTTTTAGAGACTAAAGTACCGAAAAAAGGTACCGTTGGGTACCGTATCGATTCACAGGTACCGATACCGGTACCGTATCGGTTCAAATGTGAAAGGTACCCATCCCTAATGACTGCCATCAAAAAATTACCTGTAGGACTGCCCTGTCTCTTAGTTTGGACCCACAGACATATTAGTAATCATATTTTGAAAGTTGAAAAGTCTCGTATCTCTCTCGTAAGTTTGAAAGTCTCTCATATCTCAGCTGGTCCATGCTGAGCAAGGTCTCCCCTACATTTTCAAAAGCCTAGAGAAAGCTAGTCTTAAGCTTGTCTTAAATCGTCATCATGAGTTGCATGTGAAATAAATTATATTTATCATATCCGTGTGCATGCCTTTGGAGACATCCCAAGCACGCTCCCCGTTTCTCCTCTCCTACGGTACATGTACGTGAAGAGCAGCCTTCAATTACGTAAATTCCAGGAATATATATATATATATATAGATATAATTTATCTGTTCAAAAGTTTTCATGGGTTGTCCTGGTATGACAAGTCGCAAATGCAATTACTGGTAACAGAGATACTGACACACATCCCCATACTTTTGTTCTCCAGACACACCCTTCCAAATATTATTCAAAATATTTTCATGACTCCAAATCAAGAAAAAACGAAGGAATATAAGTATATTTTGGCGGTGGACATGGTGGTCATGTCAGTTTAACGATCAGACACGTTATAAGAAAATTATGTTATTGGAACCAGGCGGTATCCGCTCCTCCTTCCTCGTTTAAACAGCCCACACATTTCATATAGGCTATTTATAATTCAATATAAAAATGTATGAATAACCCATTAGATGATTGATATCTTGAATATCTATTAGAAACAAAATCTTGAATATGGGCAAATTTGTAGGAGACTCGTGAATATTAATGATTAGTTTCCGACGTTCATAAGTATCATACTTAAACTTTTTCTGCTCTATAAAGCTGATTTTGTTTTCAGAACATCACACAAATAGTAGATTGGATTCGATTAGATTAACCTTTATTGTTGGAGAACAACAAAAACGTATGGGCAGCCTACATATCAGTCTACAAGCTGCTTCAATAGAACACACATGATTTAGCAGGCAAAAAAGTGAATGTATACTATTACTGTTGTAAATATTTTTTACAATATGAAATAATTATATGACAAATATTAAATCAATTTGATGCTTTGAAGGCACAACGATTGCAATTCCAATGAATATTAAATTAGAAAATACATTTGCCTGATTTAACATGACTTCCTTTGATGTAATGTTCATTTGTTAATTTGATTACACCTCTTCCCATCTTGTATTGTACAATAATTGTTGCAAAAAAGGATATATATATTTACAACTTCTGGGTGTAAACCACACCCACTTCCGATTTACGATATAGATAAAATGTTGATGGTTCAACAGATACATATACAGATACTGACGTCTCTGCACATCCCTAGTGCCTAACAGAAAGGTTTAGTTCATGTAATTTCCTGAGGAAGAGGCACTTAATGTCCTTTCCTCAATGTTCTCTGGCCCAGGAATCCCAGCACAGCAGTGGCCCCACCTATGCATATTCATGGTTGGCTGTGGTCCTGATGAGAATACTGATGATGTGTTCACTAGCATGGATCGCAGACAAAGACAACTGCATTATTACTCAATCCATTATTGCATAGAAAATATAAAGAATAATATATATAAGCAAGCATGTAAAATTATATTTAATATATTAAAATATTTGGGTAAAGCACATTCAGAAACAATCTGACATGGTCTGAGCAGCCAGATGAGTTCTTTTTGAGCTGGGTCTTATAGTTATTAGTGATTTTAATCATTCACATTTGGCTTGGTGGTTAATAACACCTTTTTCTGTGGTGTGACAAACCCAGAACACATATTTAACCCACTGGCAGACTAGCACAAAACTCCTTTCTCCATTTGCTGTACTACAGTATCGATGTAACTTCTATGACTACTGTATAACTATGTGCACCGATATATAAAGCAGTATTTTATGGATGATATACAATGTAATTTTTGTGACCTTGTGCGTGTGTTGTTCACGTGCTAAGTGAATAAATGGAACACTAACCAGGACCTTTTTGTTTTTTTAAAGAACAAACTACTGTACATTTCAGTTAATTTCATTATTATGTCCTTTTATTTCTTAAAGTCATGACACCACTTGATTATCTGAAGACAGGCATGTCTGAAAAGCTCAACACTGTTTGAACAGAGTTTACAACACTCTGTATTGACCATATTAACAATGGAATATAGTCAATTGGCATCGCCTGATATGGGTGGAAGGTAAAAATCTGTATCTATCTGTGCATCCCAAGATGTAAACCTTATATCCTCTCTCCCGCTCCTCCCTACAGGTGATGAAGACCTACCACATGTATCACACGGAGAGCATCAGCGCAGAGAGCAAGCTGAAGGACGCAGAGAAACAGGAGGAGAAGCAGTTCAGCAAGTCCGGCGACCTCAACGTCAACCTACTGCGCCACGAGGACCGCCCGCAGAGACGCAGCTCTGTCAGGAAGATCGAGAAGATGAAGGAGAAGGTGAGTGGGTGGTGGAACGGGTCCCTACTCACTGTACCCCACTCACTGTACCCCACTCCCTGTACCTGCTGTACCCTACTAACTATACCCTACTCACTGTACCCCACTCCCTGTATCCCACCCCCTGGCCTGTACCCTACTAACTATACCCTACTCTCTGTACCCTACTCTCTGTACCCTACTCTCTGTACCCTACTCTCTGTACCCTACAAACTGTACCCTACTCTCTGTACCCTACTAACTATACCCTACTCTCTGTACCCTACTCTCTGTACCCTACTCTCTGTACCCTACTAACTGTACCCTATAACTGTACCCTACTCTCTGTACCCTACTAACTGTACCCTATAACTGTACCCCACTCACTGTACCCCACTCCCTGTACCTGCTGTACCCTACTAACTATACCCTACTCACTGTACCCCACTCCCTGTACCCCACTCCCTGGCCTGTACCCTACTCTCTGTACCCTACTAACTATACCCTACTCTCTGTACCCTACTCTCTGTACCCTACTCTCTGTACCCTACTAACTGTACCCTACTCTCTGTACCCTACTCTCTGTACCCTACTAACTGTACCCTATAACTGTACCCTACTCTCTGTACCCTACTAACTATACCCTACTCACCCTACTCAGCGACATGTCTATGATGTGTATGGATTCACAGATAACACTTTTTCACTGTCAATACAGATTCTGAGCTGACCTGAAAAATAGATTAATAAAAAAAAAAAAAATCGGGTTGTTTTGCTTTTATTAGTGACATGTCAAACAGCTCTTCTTCTCACATGCGGATGCTTCCTATTTTAGTATTTCGGCCCGATATCTGATACCGTAATCAGGAGTGGTGTATTTTTTACACATGCATATTTCATTCAGGACTTTCATCTGGACTTTCCTCAAATGAGAGCCTATTATCTGTCAGAAGCAGGGAATCAAAAGACTCTCTCTCTCTTTCCTCGTCTTCAGAGATCCCGTTTGGCACATGAAATAATGAACACTATTTATAACTTGCTACAAATGCTATGAATGTTCATTCTTGTTGTGCCTTGACTGGCCTTATTCTGTGAGCTGTTGAAGCTCACTATCTATATCAGGGGTTCTCAAACTTTTTAATACTTTTTTATACTTTTTTAGGACACAACCCCACACTTAATGTATTGCGTAATTTCAACATGGAAATAAGGAATATCAAAATAAAAGCACACGTTGTTGAATTTGATCATGCATATTTATTAGAAAATTCAATCGCAGCACTATGTTATCAATGAAATTAATGAATATTACCAACAAAAGCAACGGAATTGTTTCTATATAAACATTTATAAAACGAGGCCTATTTAGCCAAAATATGTTGCCAGAACATGAAAAGAAAATGCGCTCATGTGCGTTTTGACGGAGATCCGCTCTACTCTGAAAATCCGGCCTCACAGAGGTATGTTGATGACAAGCTTTCTCAGCGCAGCATTACACAACACTGGGTACTCGTTCCGGACTGATATCCAGAACTTTGCAAGGGCCTGTCCAGTGAACTTGACTTTCAGTAGCTCGTCGCACGAAAGACGAATTACCCCAAAATCTCCGCTGATTAACCTGGAGTGTCACTAACGGAGTTTCGTAATCCAGCTCATTATCAGCACATTTCTCTGCCAATCGGTTGTTTTTGTCTGCAAGGAAAATCTGCGCTTCTTCTCTGAGTTAAAAAAGGCGATTTATTACTCTGCCTCGAGATAGCCATCTCACTTCAGTGTGGTATAGCAGCTGGTTATGTGCAGAGCCCATTTCATCGCGACCAACCGGCACCGCTTCTGACAACAAACCTATCCATTGCGAGTCCAGGTTACACACAAAAGACCAGACCCCCCTCCCGCGATTATACATGCGCAGGATGTAGTGAGATGTGTATTGGAATACTGTGTGTCGGCCTCCGTTGATGAAGGGGCGAGACATGGCAAATACACACAGCTACCGGGTGGAAAACTCGATCGGAGTATTTTTATTTTTTTTATTACCCGTAGTTTGAGAACCGCTGATCTATATCATCCGGTTTCTGATGCAATGCGCAGAGAATTCTTTAAACTCATATTTCGCTAATAACACCAATAACACCAACAATCATTGGTAAACAAACATAGTGCTGAAAATATACAATTAGACTGAAATTAATCTCGGCCCAGTACCTTAAGGCAGGGGTTCTCAACCTTTCTGCTGCCAAGGCACCCCTGTGTTCAATAAAATATTCCAGGGCACCCCTACATACGATAAAGACTTTTCTGGTCCTGTCTTTTTTGCTACAATGATGACAAAAGTGCTTGCTTTCAAAATTATTTAAGAAACCGGGAAACACATTTGTGTGTATATGCATGCTATATAATGCATTATTAACAGGTGTTTCAGGTCTAAATGGCTTAGTACTGTTGACATTACACTGCTTGTAGTAGTAAATCAAATAGCATATTTCTTTAAATAAAATTTCAGAAAATTATCACTAAAGTGCTATCTGTTGCAGCTGCACACTTTTCCATAAAAATAGCATATTTGGATAAGTGTGACCATTTCTCAAAAACAGAAAATTTTAAATACAGAAAAGGATCACCAAGTTACCATTTCTCAAAAAATATAAATAAATACAGAAAATAAGCACTCGTTCACTCAGTGGACATTTCTAGCTGAATGCGAGGTCTGCTGCTGCTGGCTAATAATACGGTCAATACGTGGGGAGATCTTTGACAAGGCAACACGCATGTCATCCTCAAGGCTCAACTTGGCCCTATATTTTGTTTTCAGAGCTGTCATGGATGAAAAGCCAGCTTCACACAGATATGTGGTGCTGAATGGTATCAACACCTTAACTGCTGCATCATGAGATACTTGGTACTCAGCACCACACTCTGAAACTAGCTCTCCAGGTGGTATCAGATGAGATTTCAATGAGTTCTTCCAAGAGTTTGGATGGAGATGTGTCAGGAAGCTTTGTCTCAATGTTGTCCAGAGTAACTTGGTGATCCTTTTCTGTGTTATATTAAATAATGATTTTCCGATTTTGAGAAATGGTAAAACGTATCCAAATATGGTATTTTCATGGAAAACAGTGCAGCTGCAACAGATAGCACTTTAGTGCTAATTTTCTGTAATCAAAAAAAAAATATTGATTTATTTATTTTATTTTTTTAATCTCAAGGCACCCCTGGCAGCTCTCTGCGGCACCCCTGTTGAGAACCGCTGCCTTAAGGGGTTAAGTATTCATCATAGTATGACATGCTTATACTGTATATACACTTTTACGCTTGTCAGTATGTATCTCAGAAGTAGGTTTTATTCACCAGCCCACATCCTACTAAAGTCTTCCTTTCCCTGGTTTAAAATGACCTCACTGTTGATGTAGAGGCCACCTCTGATATACTCCGTACTGTAAAGCATTGATGTATACAAGCGTGCCATAATATGATGAATACATGGAGACACAGTTGGAAATCAGCAAAGTGATCCTTTAATAATTAATACATAACAGAAAGGCAAACATTTTGTGAGCACACTATACTCACTGCCTGGAGCAGCACACTACTCACTGGAGCAGCACACTATACTCACTGGAGCAGCACACTACTCACTGGAGCAGCACACTATACTCACTGGAGCAGCACACCACTCACTGGAGCAGAACACTATACTCACTGGAGCAGCACACTATACTCACTGCATGGAGCAGCACACTATACTCACTGGAGCAGCACACTATACTCACTGGAGCAGCACACTATACTCACTGCCTGGAGCAGCACACTACTCACTGGAGCAGCACACTACTCACTGGAGCAGCACACTATACTCACTGCATGGAGCAGCACACTATACTCACTGGAGCAGCACACTATACTCACTGGAGCAGCACACTATACTCACTGCCTGGAGCAGCACACTATACTCACTGGAGCAGCACACTATACTCACTGCCTGGAGCAGCACACTATACTCACTGGAGCAGCACACTATACTCACTGGAGCAGCACACTACTCACTGGAGCAGAACACTATACTCACTGGAGCAGCACACTACTCACTGGAGCAGAACACTATACTCACTGGAGCAGCACACTATACTCACTGGAGCAGCACACTACTCACTGGAGCAGAACACTATACTCACTGCCTGGAGCAGCACACTACTCACTGGAGCAGCACACTACTCACTGGAGCAGCACACTATACTCACTGGAGCAGCACACTATACTCACTGGAGCAGCACACTACTCACTGGAGCAGCACACTACTCACTGGAGCAGCACACTATACTCACTGGAGCAGCACACTATACTCACTGGAGCAGCACACTATACTCACTGGAGCAGCACACTATACTCACTGGAGCAGCACACTATACTCACTGCATGGAGCAGCACACTATACTCACTGGAGCAGCACACTATACTCACTGCCTGGAGCAGCACACTATACTCACTGGAGCAGCACACTATACTCACTGCCTGGAGCAGCACACTATACTCACTGGAGCAGCACACTATACTCACTGGAGCAGAACACTATACTCACTGCCTGGAGCAGCACACTACTCACTGGAGCAGCACACTACTCACTGGAGCAGCACACTATACTCACTGGAGCAGCACACTATACTCACTGGAGCAGCACACTATACTCACTGCCTGGAGCAGCACACTATACTCACTGGAGCAGCACACTATACTCACTGGAGCAGCACACTACTCACTGGAGCAGAACACTATACTCACTGGAGCAGCACACCACTCACTGGAGCAGAACACTATACTCACTGGAGCAGCACACTATACTCACTGGAGCAGCACACTACTCACTGGAGCAGAACACTATACTCACTGGAGCAGCACACTACTCACTGGAGCAGAACACTATACTCACTGGAGCAGCACACTATACTCACTGGAGCAGCACACTACTCACTGGAGCAGAACACTATACTCACTGCCTGGAGCAGCACACTACTCACTGGAGCAGCACACTATACTCACTGGAGCAGCACACTATACTCACTGGAGCAGCACACTACTCACTGGAGCAGCACACTATACTCACTGGAGCAGCACACTATACTCACTGGAGCAGCACACTATACTCACTGGAGCAGCACACTACTCACTGGAGCAGCACACTATACTCACTGGAGCAGCACACTATACTCACTGGAGCAGAACACTATACTCACTGGAGCAGAACACTATACTCACTGGAGCAGCACACTATACTCACTGGAGCAGCACACTATACTCACTGCCTGGAGCAGCACACTATACTCACTGGAGCAGCACACTATACTCACTGCCTGGAGCAGCACACTATACTCACTGGAGCAGCACACTATACTCACTGGAGCAGAACACTATACTCACTGCCTGGAGCAGCACACTACTCACTGGAGCAGCACACTACTCACTGGAGCAGCACACTATACTCACTGGAGCAGCACACTATACTCACTGCCTGGAGCAGCACACTATACTCACTGGAGCAGCACACTATACTCACTGGAGCAGCACACTACTCACTGGAGCAGAACACTATACTCACTGGAGCAGCACACCACTCACTGGAGCAGAACACTATACTCACTGGAGCAGCACACTACTCACTGGAGCAGAACACTATACTCACTGGAGCAGCACACTATACTCACTGGAGCAGCACACTACTCACTGGAGCAGAACACTATACTCACTGCCTGGAGCAGCACACTACTCACTGGAGCAGCACACTATACTCACTGGAGCAGCACACTATACTCACTGGAGCAGCACACTACTCACTGGAGCAGCACACTATACTCACTGGAGCAGCACACTATACTCACTGGAGCAGCACACTATACTCACTGGAGCAGCACACTACTCACTGGAGCAGCACACTATACTCACTGGAGCAGCACACTATACTCACTGGAGCAGAACACTATACTCACTGGAGCAGCACACTATACTCACTGGAGCAGCACACTATACTCACTGGAGCAGCACACTATACTCACTGCCTGGAGCAGCACACTACTCACTGGAGCAGCACACTACTCACTGGAGCAGCACACTATACTCACTGGAGCAGCACACTACTCACTGGAGCAGCACACTATACTCACTGGAGCAGCACACTATACTCACTGCCTGGAGCAGCACACTATACTCACTGGAGCAGCACACTACTCACTGGAGCAGCACACTACTCACTGGAGCAGCACACTACTCACTGGAGCAGAACACTATACTCACTGCCTGGAGCAGCACACTACTCACTGGAGCAGAACACTATACTCACTGCCTGGAGCAGCACACTACTCACTGGAGCAGCACACTACTCACTGGAGCAGCACACTATACTCACTGGAGCAGCACACTATACTCACTGGAGCAGCACACTATACTCACTGGAGCCTGCTTTATAGCCCCTTCATTGTTAACATCTGTGCTCTGCTCTGCAGCCTGTTGTGCTGAGTGTTGAGAAACAGTAGCTGGAGGCAAGCCTGACTGTAAGCCAGACTGTAAGCCTGACTGTAAGCCTGACTGTAAGCCTGACTGTAAGCCTGACTGTAAGCCCGACTGTATGCCTGACTGTAAGCCTGACTGTAAGCCCGACTGTAAGCCATACTGTAAGCCTGACTGTAAGCCCGACTGTAAGCCTGACTGTAAGCCTGACTGTAAACCTGCCTGTAAGCCTGACTGTAAGCCTGACTGTAAGCCTGACTGTAAGCCTGACTGTAAACCAGATTGTAAGCCTGACTGTAAGCCTGCCTGTAAGCCTGACTGTAAGCCTGACTGTAAACCAGATTGTAAACCTGACTGTAAGCCTGACTGTAAGCCCGACTGTAAGCCTGACTGTAAGCCTGACTGTAAGCCCGACTGTAAGCCTGACTGTAAGCCTGACTGTAAACCAGATTGTAAACCAGACTGTAAACCAGATTGTAAGCCTGACTGTAAGCCTGACTGTAAACCAGATTGTATGCCTGACTGTAAGCCTGACTGTAAGCCCGACTGTAATCCTGACTGTAAGCCTGACTGTAAGCCTGACTGTAAGCCTGACTGTAAGCCAGACTGTTAAGCCTGACTGTAAGCCTGACTGTAAGCCTGACTGTAAATCAGATTGTAAACCTGACTGTAAGCCTGACTGTAAGCCTGCCTGTAAGCCTGACTGTAAGCCTGACTGTAAGCCTGACTGTAAGCCTGACTGTAAACCAGATTGTAAGCCTGACTGTAAGCCTGACTGTAAGCCAGATTGTTAAGCCTGACTGTAAGCCTGACTGTAAGCCTGATTGTAAGCCTGCCTGTAAGCCTGACTGTAAGCCAGATTGTAAGCCTGCATGTAAACCTGACTGTAAGCCCGACTGTAAGCCTGACTGTAAGCCAGACTGTAAGCCTGACTGTAAGCCTGATTGTAAGCCTGCCTGTAAGCCTGACTGTAAACCAGATTGTAAGCCTGCCTGTAAGCCTGACTGTAAGCCCGACTGTAAGCCTGACTGTAAGCCAGACTGTAAGCCTGATTGTAAGCCTGCCTGTAAGCCTGACTGTAAGCCTGACTGTAAGCCTGACTGTAAACCAGATTGTAAGCCTGACTGTAAACCTGACTGTAAGCCTGACTGTAAGACAGACTGTAAGCCTGACTGTAAGCCTGCCTGTAAGCCTGACTGTAAGCCTGACTGTAAGCCTGATTGTAAGCCTGCCAGTAAGCCTGACTGTAAACCTGACTGTAAGCCTGACTGTAAGCCTGACTGTAAACCAGATTGTAAGCCTGACTGTAAGCCTGCCTGTAAACCTGACTGTAAGCCTGACTGTAAGCCAGACTGTAAGCCTGACTGTAAGCCTGCCTGTAAGCCTGCCTGTAAGCCTGACTGTAAGCCCGACTGTAAGCCTGACTGTAAGCCTGCCTGTAAGCCTGACTGTAAGCCTGACTGTAAGCCTGCCTGTAAGCCTGACTGTAAGCCTGACTGTAAGCCTGACTGTAAGCCCGACTGTAAGCCTGACTGTAAGCCTGACTGTAAACCTGCCTGTAAGCCTGCCTGTGTCATTTAACATGTTGTTATCTCCAGGCAGCTTCTCTAGAGACGGCCTTCCCCAGACCTTTTCCCCAGATCTCTCCATATCCTGCATCTATCTATGCATCCAGATCTTCGGCTGGACTATTGTTGTTATTAAACTCCCACCATTGCTTAACACATTGACGACCACGGCTTGCAGTGTAATATATGGCTGGAGGACAACGCTTTGTCAACAAACCGATGTACTTTCTAACAGCTATATATATACTTTATAGTATTGCTATCTGTCCATTCTCATTGTCACTTGAGTGCATAAACCGTGCCTTCATAATGGCTTAAAGAAAATAAAAATCCATCTGTTGGTTGTCATTTTATAGCACCGTGAATATAAGGTTTATCGCAGTTTTCGCCTAGTCTTTTTTCTGGGGAGCTAGATAATAGGCTAAAGGCTAGTCACGTTATATCAAACGCCATTTCTGCTGTATATATACGAATGAAATAAAACAAACTGCGTAGCATCCGGACTATTACAGAGCATCTATGGATGAAATGGGGGTGGCGGGGGACGCCGATTACTATTATTGATTAGTAATACAGTGTGCGTTCACGTAGCCATTTTCACTGATCGATCACGTTGCGTTTTAAAACAATGTCCAATCCAGCTGTAATTTGGGGGAATAGTATCCGGCAGATCACCGGCAGCATTTCGTCATTAGTCATCGGAATCTGGTAGATCGATATGTCCATTGGTTGATCATAAATCCCATTATTCCAGGCTGCGTTCGGTAACGGGATCAAAGATGGAGTCTGTTCGGCTGGGATCGAGGCTCATATGAAACGCCCACAGACAGTAAAAAAAATTTTTTCAATCGCCCTCAATGATACTGCAGTGGAGCGATGGCGCCCCTAAGCGGATCTGGGCGGTATTGCATGTTTCGAAAATCAAATATGCGGGTAGGTCCTGCAAGTCGATCGGGGACGTTAATAGCGTTATTAATATGGAATAAAACAATAACAACTTGCCACGACGCATGGCACCGAATGGCACTGAAACACGAGTTAACTCGTGGCTGGTCCCTATAGTGTTAATCGTCATGCACTGATGTATTTTTGTTTTAAGTTCCTTTTCTTTCCTTTTGTTCTTTCCTTCCCCAGAGGCAGGCCAAGTACTCTGAGAATAAGCTGAAATGTACAAAAGCCCGGAATGACTATCTGTTGAACCTGGCGGCAACAAACGCTGTTGTTGCGAAATACTACATCCACGACGTCTCTGATATGATAGATGTAAGTATGCACGTTAGGCACATGTGTTTGTTTACATGTAAGCATGCACGTTAGGCACATGTGTTTGTTTACATGTAAGCATGCACGTTAGGCACATGTGTTTGTTTACATGTAAGCATGCACGTTAGGCACATGTGTTTGTTTACATGTCTCAGCTGGCATTTCTAATGTTGGTTTTAACATTGAGACAGTAATATTCTCGCCATCTGTTTCTGCCTTCTTAGCCTGTTGGCTGTTTGTTTTCAAACTGCTCTGTTCTGCTGCCCAAATTGAACCTCTTTACCATCACTTTCTAGCTGTCTGTCTGTCTTTGTCTCCCTCTCTCTCTCTCTCTCTCTCTCTCTCTCTCTCTCTCTCTCTCTCTCTCTCTCTCTCTCTCTCTCTCTTCTATCTCTCTCTGTTTATCTATCTGTAGCTCTGATCTTTACATTGATTTGTATAGGTTTTATTTTATTTTTTTCTAATTTTTTTTCCAAGATGGTCTGGTTTCTGCATTATTCATTCACAATTATTACAATCACAATACAGCAATTATTCTTGAAAACAATCATGTTCTTTTATAATTTCACATCTTTCCCTTAACACTTTGAGTGCCGACGACGTGTTATGTCTGTATTCCATGCCCCCCGTTGAGTGCGCGAATTGTCGTTTTATTTTTTTTATTAGCGATCTGAATTCATATTTCATCAACCGAGTCTCCCGTTGGTACAGCAGCCCCTCTAGGAGCTCCGATGGGAAAATACCGCCCCCTATCGTCTATCCCTGTTTAACTGCAGGCCATTCGATTATACTGGTGGATGTGTGGTGGATGTGTGTGGGGGGAGCCTACTGGTTCCACTATGCTGGCGAGCCGTCTGATCAAGAGGGAAGTGATCGCGAGATGGAAATATATATGGAATATATATTTACAGCAGCCAATAATCAATCAATAAACGTGATCAATATTTGGAATGGCGAATTGGAATAATCTTTTTGGAGAACATCTGATCTAAGGTAAGGAATCTATGTTACCAGTCTTGGGGTAATCGGAGCTGTTTTGACCTATATCTCAGCGTGTCCCGTATGTGTGTGTGTGATGTTGAGGAAATGAGGTAATCGATTTCTCAGCTCGCTTCTATAAGATAAGATAAGATAAGATATTCCTTTATTGATCCCCTTGGGGAAATTCCAGTGACACACACATACAGCTCATTGTCTCATTAACAACAACATATCACAATCATTAAATTTTTACAGTAACAACGGCACAACATAAATTCAAACAGACATGTACATTTGTTGACACATGTCGACTACAGAATGCCTGAGACACCATATGCGATAGCATATGTGCATAAGTACACATATACTATCGATAATCGAGCGTTTATTTGAAAACTATTCATAAATAGGCCGACAAATGACAACGTGTCTAGTGTATTCGAGAATATTCCAATAAATGCCGTTTATGAGGGAATCTTTCTATTTTCCGAAAATTTTTGAGAAAACGATAGCTTTTCGAAATGCTATAAAAAGGATATGAACCAATTAAAAAACTATCCGTTTTGACAATGTTGACTGCAAACAAGTCATTGATAAGCGACGGGCAGATTAGACACATTTAAAACATAGATTATGCGTTTTTAACGCTAACATTGAAGTGGATGGCGGCATTCAAGGGGGTAAAAAGGAAAACACGCCGGCATTGAAAGTGTTAAACTCCACACGTTTTGTGAAATGTGAAAATGTATATCAATTCCTTTCCTATGACCAAAGGATTTTTATTTGTATTATATACAAAATAAAAAATTAAATAAATTAATAAAGTCAACAAGCTAGCGAATGAACTTGGGGAGATTTCATCACATGTATCACAAAGGTTAGAATAGAATTCTCAAGTTGTCGTGTAATAAGTAAAGCTCACACATGTTCAACTGGCACCGACCTGGCCCCGGGACATTTTAAGGACGATTTGCCCATTTCTAGGTGAAAAGCCACGAGCGCAAACAGGAAGAGAAATCTCCGCCGAATGCATTGGAGTCAATGAGGAAATGGTTTTCTGCAGTGCTTTTTCCCCCCTCACTTTTTACCAAAATCGATCCTAATCACTCATTTCTGAACGGATTTTTATGAAATTTGGACATGGACACGGTTTTTTCAGCCATACAAATTTTTTGGGAAATATACTTTTGGATATTGCAACTCTACAGAAAAACGTGAGTAACAAGTTTTTCTACAACTCAAGTTCAGACTTATGTTACTCTATTTCATTATCACTAAAATGCTCCGGGTGCTCTTTTCTACTAACCTGAACCTAGGGCTTCACCCAATCGCATTGAATCGTTTTCGGGACCCCCGATTCATTATGCTGTGGTGGGTTATGTCGTTGACCAAATGGACATACGATCTACCAGATGGCGATCAAATAATTGGAATATTCTTTTTGGAATCCCACCGGCCACAGGTAAGAACAATTTGGCGTCAATTTCAGCTTGATCGTGCATTGTTTTCATACCCATCCCCCTGATCGGCGTATGTTGTGGTAATAACGAATGCCGTTATTGGCAATCAATTAATCAGAAACGACCCCCCCCCCCCCTTTCATGCATTCATGATGAAACATAATACCTATCATATGCATTTGATTTTTTAATTGTAGCGTGTGTAGGGACGAAACCAATGGATTTGGTATAATACACGTTATGGCTTGTATTGATTCCATGTGGCTAGGCCTGCCACGATAACAAATTTTGCTGGGCGATTAATTGCCCCCGAAAATATCGCGATAAGCGATATTATTGCGACCGGTTAGAGATTTTTTTTTTTAGAAATTTATTTCCCAAAACTTTTATTTTGAAGCCCACCGCTCCGTCTTTTCCGGTGTTTTAGACTTTTATTTTGAAGCCCACCGACCGGACCGGAAGTATTGTTGTTATTATCCTAGCTTGCTGATGCTGCTGGTGGACTGGGGCCAGCTAACGTTAGCTTGCTGATGCTACTACTACTTCGACATGCTGCTAATGGGCTGGGGCGAGCTAACGTTAGCTTGCTGATGCTGCTGGTAGATCGACATGCTGCTAGTGGACTGGGGCCAGCTAACGTTAGCTTGCTGATGCTACTAGTAGATCGACATGAGCTAATGATAAAACAAATGTTGAGATTGTTGGTGAACAACTAACTTTAAGTTAGTTTTAACGTTAGCTACTAACGTTAAAACGCTAACGTTACACTACAAATAACGCTACTTGGTTAAAAGGAGCAACACTATTGAGAAATGTAGTTAAGCTATGTGGTGTGCTCTCTGCTCTGTAGTAAAGCCAGCGGCCCGCCTCCCAACACGGACAGTGACTGACAAGGGGCACTGGTTCCGCCTCATTAAAACAAACGCGCAAATAGCAATTAATCGCGCCCGTCAAAATCATTGCATTAATTTTAATTATCGCGGCAATTAATCGATTTATTGCTTATCGCGGCAGGCCTACATGTGGCAAATAAAAACTCTGAATCTGAATCTGAATAAACAGCCTCCCAGGAATTAGCCCTGATCATTCCGAAATAACACTCATATTCACCACGGTATAAAACGGAAACGTATGGATGGAATTTTTTTCTTCTTTTTTGCATCTTGAACGGAAGGTTCTTACTGTCAAATGACAATGGTATTGTATCCATAGCTATAATATAAAATATAGATTTAGCTCTACAGTGACGCACAGTGAAAGTGTGTAATGAAAAACTGGCCGTGGCTAAACAGGCCGGGGAATTCCAATCGCCGGGAATGAGTTAAGCAGCACATATAAATGACGAAAGATAGTGAAAAAAACAAAGGATGCAATGGGTCATGAAAATACTAATTAAGCAAGCTCTATACATTACGAAGTAAACGAAATAAAATGGTGAAAAATACTGTTATGTCTATGCCTCATTTCGGGGTTATTTTTCCCCTTGCTGATATCTGCCAACAGCGCTGTCAGGTGCAGAAGACTGCTCCACGAGCCAACTGCGCTGGAGCAGATCAGGATCAATCTACATATTTCATACATAATAATAAATCAAATCAAATGTATTTGTAAAGCCTGCAATCACAAGTTAATATCCCCATGGGCCGGACAAGTATACATCACAATAAATCAAGAAAAGAAAAAAACGCCATGAAATCCAAAATAAAGGTAAAAATAAATAAATCCAACACTCCCAGACATACCCCAGCGAAGGTAAGGAAAAACTCACAATAAACCTAGCAATAGGAAAAAAGCACCACAGGCAAGGTGGAGGAGAGAAACCTAGGGCCATTCAAGGGGGGGATCCCCCTTCTTGGATGTCGGTGATAGTAGTGTTGCTATGGATGATCGATGGGTGGAGAATAAAACAGGTGAAATAGTTGGTATGTACATATACGTGTAATAAAACACAAATATATTACAACAACAAAAGAGAAAGCATTATGGAAACTAGCACTAGTATGAAAATAGGATAAAGGCTAAATGTCGAGGCTCGGAGCTCAAAATATCAGTCATATTCCTATTAGTTTCTTTAATAGTTGTCATACAGAAGTACAGAATACTTTCATACAAAATGCTTCGCTCCAGAGACTGTGCTAGACAAGATAGTATCAAATAACATAGTATAGCATGTAAATTAGAAGTAGAAAATGAGGTCACAGTGTTCAGTATAGACATATGTACAATGTTCGATGCAGAATAGACGTAACTGAGTTACCATATAATATACAATACTATGCAGTGTACTAATGTACAATATTATATAGTGCAAAGCAGAAATGCAGAAATGGGATGAGGTACAATTTAGGTACAATTTACAGTAAGGTGTACGAGTTGTAGTGCAATCCTTCATCAATAAATATAAAGTGTGGGGAGTGGGTGCTACAGTGTGTTTGTTTAAAGTGAGTGTGTGCTATAAAGTGTGGGGAGTGGGTGCTACAGTGTGTTTGTTTAAAGTGAGTGTGTGCGTGTGGATGTGTGTGCTATGTGCGTTTGATGGTTGTTGTTGTGTAGTGTTCATTGTTCGTTAAGCAGCCTGATGGCCTGGGGATAGAAGCTTCTTCTGAGTCTTTCTGTGCTCGCCTTGAGACTCCGGTATCGCTTGCCTGACCGCAGCAGTTCAAAGAGGCAGTTGTTCGTGTGGCTCGAGTCCTTAATAATTCTCTTAGCCTTCCCCCTGCACCGCTTGTTGTAAATGTTCTGGAGGGTGGGGAGCCCCCCTCCGATTGTGCGTTCGGCTGAACGTGTCACTCTTTGTAGTCTGCTTCGGTCTTGTGCAGTGCTATTCCCAAACCAGGAGGTGATGTTGCCAGTCAGGATGCTCTCTATTGTACATGAGTAGAAGTTCTTAAGGATCTTCTCACTGACTTGGAACTTCCTTAGGCGCCTGAGGAAGTAGAGGCGTTGTCGTGCCTTCTTCACTACACTGTCAATGTGTGTGGTCCATGTCAAGTCCTCGGATATGTAGGCTCCGAGGTACTTAAAGCTGTTGACTCTCTCAACCGGTGCCCCGTCGATGCTGAGGGGGCTGTAGTCCTTGACCCCCGACCTCCTGAAGTCCACAATCATCTCCTTTGTTTTGCTGACGTTCAGGGAGAGGCTGGTTTCCTGGCACCATCCCGCCAGGACCTTGACCTCTTCCAGGTAGGCCCTCTCGTCGTTGGCAGAGATCAGGCCCACCACCACTGTGTCGTCGGCAAATTTGATGATTGTGTTGCTACTCCGCTGAGCCACACAGTCGTGTGTGTACAGGGAGTAGAGGAGGGGACTCAGAACACAGCCCTGGGGGGCCCCTATGTTGAGGGTGATGGATGAGGAGGTGCAGTTGCCTGCTCTCACCACCTGGGGTCTGCCCGTCAGGAAGTCCATGACCCACTGGCAGAGGTCATAGTTCAAGCCCAGGTCCCTGAGCTTGGCTATGAGTTTGGAGGGGACTATGGTATTGAATGCCGAGCTGTAGTCGATGAATAGCAATATTAGCAATAGTTGCTGAGCTGTAGTCGATGAATAGCAATATTATAGAAGTATATTACAGCAGTAATAGTCACAATAATTATTAAAAGTGTGTGATGCTTGTATAACCCAGTAGCCATTCTCTAAATGGTGACTTTGTTTTGGAAACCACTAATGACTGTAGGAATGAAACAAAAGTGGGTCTGTGTATACTGGGCCTATGGGCAGTGGGTCTGTGTATACTGGGTCTATGGGCAGTGGGTCTGTGTATACTGGGTCTATGGGCAGTGGGTCTGTGTATACTGGGCCTATGGGCAGTGGGTCTGTGTATACTGGGCCTATGGGCAGTGGGTATGTGTATACTGGGCCTATGGGCAGTGGGTCTGTGTATACTGGGCCTATGGGCAGTGGGTCTGTGTATACTGGGCCTATGGGCAGTGGGTCTGTGTATACTGGGCCTATGGGCAGTGGGTCTGTGTATACTGGGCCTATGGACAGTGGGTGGGTCTGTGTATACTGGGCCTATGGGCAGTGGGTTTGTGTATACTGGGCCTATGGGCAGTGTGTGTGTGTGTGTGTGTGTATACTGGGCCTATGGGCAGTGGGTCTGTGTATACTGGGCCTATGGGCAGTGGGTCTGTGTATACTGGGCCTATGGACAGTGGGTGGGTCTGTGTATACTGGGCCTATGGGCAGTGGGTCTGTGTATACTGGGCCTATGGGCAGTGGGTCTGTGTATACTGGGCCTATGGGCAGTGAGTCTGTGTATACTGGGCCTATGGGCAGTGGGTCTGTGTATACTGGGCCTATGGACAGTGGGTCTGTGTATACTGGGCCTATGGGCAGTGAGTCTGTGTATACTGGGCCTATGGACAGTGAGTCTGTGTATACTGGCATGAATGTGGCTGGTTGGCAGTGAAACTCAGGCCAGTGTTACCTGCTGCAGCTGCCCTGCAGCCACACAGATTTAGATGTTGGACAGTTTGCAGAAGGTCATCACCAGAAATCTTCCTTTTTGCATATCCCTGTTACACACAGATATAACCCTCTGACATTTCTTCAGAGGTCAGAGCGCCGTTTTCAGTGATGGGGGATTAGCCTGCTAAAGATACCAGCCAACCTCCAGCTGTCAGCTTATAGCTTCAATAGAGCTTGTCTGTTTGTATTGCATTTCAAACAAGCAACTTTCCACTTAGCCTATAGGCCAACCTGCTGCCCCTCTTACTGGTCTGTCTCTTCCTCCGTGCCTTCTGCTGGGTGGTTACTGTGTTACTCTTCTGCCTGGGGCCCATGAACCATACGCTGCCATATTAGTTGGAGAGATGCTGCGGATACAGGGCCTGGTTGTCAGGCTGGGGAGAGGAGGATACAGGGTCTGGTTGTCAGGCTGGGGAGAGGAGGACACAGGGTCTGGTTGTTATGCTGGGGAGAGGAGGATACGGGGTCTGGTTGTCAGGCTGGGGAGAGGAGGATACAGGGTCTGGTTGTCAGGCTGGGGAGAGGAGGATACAGGGTCTGGTTGTCAGGCTGGGGAGAGGAGGATACAGGGTCTGGTTGCCACGCTGGGGAGAGGAGGAAACAGGGTCTGGTTGTTATGCTGGGGAGAGGAGGATACAGGGTCTGGTTGTTATGCTGGGGAGAGGAGGAAACAGGGTCTGGTTGTTATGCTGGGGAGAGGAGGATACAGGGTCTGGTTGCCACGCTGGGGAGAGGAGGAAACAGGGTCTGGTTGTTATGCTGGGGAGAGGAGGATACAGGGTCTGGTTGTTATGCTGGGGAGAGGAGGACACAGGGTCTGGTTGTTATGCTGGGGAGAGGAGGATACAGGGTCTGGTTGTTATGCTGGGGAGAGGAGGATACAGGGTCTGGTTGTTATGCTGGGGAGAGGAGGACACAGGGTCTGGTTGCCACACTGGGGAGAGGAGGATACAGGGTCTGGTTGTCAGGCTGGGGAGAGGAGGATACAGGGTCTGGTTGCCACGCTGGGGAGAGGAGGATACAGGGTCTGGTTGTCAGGCTGGGGAGAGGAGGATACAGGGTCTGGTTGCCACGCTGGGGAGAGGAGGACACAGGGTCTGGTTGTTATGCTGGGGAGAGGAGGATACAGGGTCTGGTTGCCACGCTGGGGAGAGGAGGAAACAGGGTCTGGTTGTTATGCTGGGGAGAGGAGGATACAGGGTCTGGTTGTTATGCTGGGGAGAGGAGGATACAGGGTCTGGTTGTTATGCTGGGGAGAGGAGGACACAGGGTCTGGTTGCCACGCTGGGGAGAGGAGGATACAGGGTCTGGTTGCCACGCTGGGGAGAGGAGGACACAGGGTCTGGTTGCCACGCTGGGGAGAGGAGGAACAAGCTTGTGACCAGAGGGTTGATGGTTTAAATCCCTGAACTGGCTGGGATCTAGGCGGGGCAAGTGAATGAGGAACACCACTGATGTGCCCTTGAGCATCTTCATAGTCTAACCCTCCCTCTCCCTGTGGCTACTTCTCTATAGGCCAAGCCTGTAAATAACAGTGTGTTGGTCGTCGAGTAACCTGTTTCAAAACACAACCATGACTAATGAGTTGACCTGCACAGAACTTGTAGACGAAGAATCCAAGTCAAGTCAAGAGTTTTATTTGTCACGGCATTCAAGCATACAGTGAAATGCGGGGGGTCATGCCCGCAGCGATTGTGCAATAATCCAAGTAATAAGAATAGGAATGAGAATAAGACATTTGTGCAATAATACAAGTAATAAGAATAAGACATAACAGGTATAATGTACATACATTTTACAAAAAGCATGGTAAGACATGCTAAGGTCCTGCAATAGTGCAATACAATGTTAGCTACGGATGAGGCACTGGGTCTTATGTACACTACTATACAATGCTATACTATACAATCTACAGTTATACTATGTGTCCTTATGCTAACTTGCTATATCCATCTATTTACTATACAAGAACCACTCTGTTCTATTTTATTTTTTATTTTTTAAAGTGACCTTTTCATTGTGTAAAGTGACCGTTGAGTGTGAGCGTGTGCAGCATGTGTGTGTGTGTTCATGCTAAAGTGACTGTTAGTGTGTGAGTGTATACAGTGTGTGTGTTTGTGTGTGGAGAGTTCAGTGTTCAAGACTCTGATGGCCTGGGGGAAGAAGCTGAGCCGAAGTCTCTCTGTCCTAGTTGCTGGTTTTCGCAGGCATTTGCCTGACCGCAGCAGCTTGAACAGGCTGTTGTTGGGGTGGTGAGGGTCTTTCATTATTCTGCAGGCTCTGGATTTGCACCTCTTGTTATATAAGTCCTGCAGGGGTGGTAGTGCAATACCCGTAGTACACTCAGCTGAGCGCACCACTCTCTGTAGGGCCTTCTTGTCCTGTGCCTTGCTGTTTCCATACCAAGCAGTGATGTTTCCAGTCAAGATGCTCTCTACAGCTCCGGAGTAGAAGGACTGGAGTATCTTCCCCGATACTCTGAACTTCCTTAACTGTCTCAGGTGGTAGAGGCGCTGCTTCGCCTTCTTTACGACTGAGTCTATGTGTGTTGTCCATGTCAGGTCTTCTGAGATGTGGACCCCCATGTACTTGAAGCTGCTCACCCTGTCCACGGTAGCCCAGTTTATCCACAGTGGTGTGTGTGTCCCCTGCTGTGTTCTCCTAAAATCCATGATCAGCTCCTTGGTTTTACCAATGTTCAGGAGCAGGCTGTTGTCCTGACACCAGCGTTCCAGTGCATCAACCTCCTCCCGATAGGCCTTCTCGTCGTTGTCAGAGATCAGCCCCACCACCACGTGTCGTCCGCCAACTTCACTATGGAGTTGGAGCTGAACTTGGCCACACAATCATGTGTGTATAGTGAATACAGCAGGGGGCTCAGAACGCAGCCCTGGGGGGATCCGATACTCAGGGTGATGGTGTTGGAGGTCTGACCCCCTACCCTGACCGCCTGGGGCCTTTCACTCAGAAAGTCCAGTATCCAGGCGCTCAGAGCGGAGCTCAGACCCAGCTCGATCAGCTTGTCCACCAGTCTGGTGGGGACTATGGTGTTGAACGCTGAGCTGTAGTCAATGAACAACAGTCTCACATAGCCCCCCTCATCCTAAGATTCATGGAATTCCACTAAGTTCCAAATAGCATGGATAGGATTTAAAAAAAAAATACCTAGTAGAATTAACTACTAGTATTAATTTTCTTTTGTTATTGGTAAATTGTTGAATTGTTGAAAACCTTTATCTATCCCTGAGGGGAGATTCAGATGTCCATCACAGCATAACAGCAATTTAAAAACAGTTAATGGAAACAGTTAATACATAACATACACTTATTAGTATGTGTTAAAAACAAGATGGACAAATACATAGGGATAAAAAATAGCTAAAATAGAGCTAAAAGTGGTGAAAAGAAAAAGAAACAAGTCCAATCATGATGTTAAATAATTAAATAATTAAATAAATTGGTTACAGTCCACAACCCAGCTCCTCCAGTCCACGGCAGTTAGCCCGTCCTGGCCCTGCCTGGTTGTGGAGCCTGATTGCCACCGGCACAAAGGACTGCCCGAAGCGCTTTGTGGTATGTCGGGGGGGAATAAGTCTGTGGCTAAACGTGGACCGCATTGCGGTCAGCTCATCATGGAGGGGGTGGCAGGGGTTCTCAAGGATAGCATACAGCTTCCTCCTCGTCCTCCCCTCTGCCACCACCTCCAGACTGTCCAGGTCCGCTCCCACCACAGAGCTTGCTTTTTTGACCAGTTTATTTATTTTGTCTGTGTTGGTGTTGCCCCCCCAGCATACCACAGCGAAGAAGAGGGCACCACCAACCACAGACTGGTAGAACATCTGCAGCAGTTTGCTGCAGACATTAAAAGACCTGAGCCCTCTCAGGAAGAACAGTCTGCTCTGTCCCTTCCTGTAGAGGGCCTCCAGTCCAGTTTATTGTTCATGAGAACACCCAGGAATTTGTAGTTCTCCACCCTTTCCACCTCCACCCCCTGGATGATGATGGGAGTTGGGGGCTTCCTCCTGCTCCGCCGATGGTCTACCACCATCTCCTTCATCTTGCTGATGTTGAGCTGTAGGTGGTTTTCATTGCTCCACTCTGTGAGGCTCTCCACCACAGCTCTGTACTCCTCCTCGTTGTCGTTGGTGATGTATCCAACAATGGAGGAGTCATCAGAAAACGTTTGGAGATGGCAGTTCCCGGAGCTGAAGCGGAAGTCTGAGGTGTACAGGGTGAATAACCCCAGAGCGCCAAGAACCTTGGTGTTGACCTTGACGACCGGCTGAACTTCTCCGCTCACATCACCACAACAACCAGAACCTGCAGATTCCTCCTGAGCAACGTCAGAAGGATCAGCCCCTTCCTGACAAAAGAAGCCAACCAAATCCTTGTCTAATCAACAGTCATCTCTCGCCTCGACTACTGCAATGCACTGCCTGCTGGTCTACCGACCACCACCACCAAGCCACTTCAACTCATTCAGAACGTAGCCGCCCGCCTGATCTCCAACCTACCATAGTCAGCCCATGTTACCCCACTTATCAGGGACCTGCACTGGCTCCCCATCGCTGCACAAATCCGCTTCAAGGTCCTCAACCTGGCATATTTCGCAGTGAAGGGAACGGTCTCTAACTACACACCCTCAAGACCCATCTTCTGGCCGCCTCGGACCCACTTCTATCTGAGCTCCGGGAGGCTCATCAACGAGAAGCCGCCTATTCTTGGTCCTTGCTTGGTCCTTGAACGAACTTCGCACCACAGTTAGGACAGCCGAAACCCAACCAATCTTTCGCCGTTGACTAAAGACACACTTCTTCAATCAATATCTGAAAGAAAATTAATAATAATAAAAAGAACACTAACCTTCTTACTGTCTTCTACTATCATGCACTCTTCCTAATATACTATGTCTCTACTACTATGCACTCAACACTACAGCACTCTCGTTTCACCACTTTGATGAACATTGTTACTCAGCTGTTAGAGTTACCCTTCCTGCTGACTTGTCGTACAGCACTTGTAAGTCACTTTGGATAAAAGCATCAGCTAAATGACAAAATGTTAATGTAAAATGTACAACTTATGCCTCACATTCGCCCATTCACTCACACATTCACACACCAACAACAGAGGCGACCATGCACGGTGCCACCCTGCTCATCAAGAGTAGTTAGGGGTTAAGTGTCTTGCTCAAGGACACTTCGACACGCTGCCCCGGGAGGACCTGGAATCGAACCGGGAACTTTCCAATTACCAGACGACTGCTCTCTGATTACAGTACTCTGATTTACATTTTCGCCCAGTAATGAGCTGTTGGTCCCATCTCTCCCAATAGTCTACCGGCCTACTGTTGGGAGAGTGGTGATGCAATAGGGGCTTCTACTTTCCTCAGTGCTAAAGCATGTTTAGTGATTCAGTCAGTCGCCTCAAGCTTGCTCTAAACCCACTCACTCTTCTGAGTAATGAGGCTAGTTTATGCAGCCCTTTGTGATAAGGTACTTGTAATTAGCGTTGGGGCCTGTGTTGCTGCCAGCTCCTCTAATTTTGTGCCGTTTTGCTCCTGTTTATGAATGGTTTAAGCCACAGCAGGGGTTCATTTATAATTTGGTTCACATTTGTGCCGAGGTTAACAAGATGACGCGAGGTAAAGCAATTAAAACCAGACATATTTTGTAACTGAATTGTTCACACCTGTCACATTGGTCTCCTGTGCATATAATGAGGCAGTGGATTGAGAATGATTTGTCGGATTAAAGGGAAGCGACCCCCGTTTTCAAATTCACATAGAAGTTATTCCTGTGCCCCAAAACACCCACCACTCCCTGCTAAAGCTAAAGCTAAAGATCAGTGAGATTTTCAACTGGATATACAAGTCGAGGGCTGCTCCATAGACGATGTATTGTCCATCGACTTTATAGGCAGATAAAATGTTTGTGTGACCTCTGAAATGGGGTTGAATTTACATTCATACCCATTAGCAACAGTAAAATATAAAGTATTATGTATGCAAACTCAACTTAACCTTTTATAGTCCCACAAAGCCAACGTCTATGTAGCAGCCCTACATCCTTGAATCACAAATTCAAGGATTCTCTCTTTGATTTCTAGCTTCAGGAGAGAGTGTTTGACATTCTAGTGGTTTTGCTGGTCCGAGCGTCTTCCTCTTTTGTCTGCATTGAATGTAATAATAACTCATTGGCAGAATGTTTACCTGGACATTTCCACCCCCCCCCCCCCCCCCCCCCCAGTGCTGTGACCTGGGCTACCATGCCAGCCTGGCACGGACCTTCAGGACCTACCTGTCTGCAGAGTACAACCTGGAGACATCACGCCACGAGGGCTTAGACATCATGGAGAATGCAGTGGACAACTTGGACTCCCGCAGCGACAAGCACAAGATCATGGACATGCACAGCCATGTTTTCTGTCCTCCCATGCGCTTCGAGTACCTGCCACACATGGGAGACGAGGTGAGAGACTTTTTCCATGATAACTGTCCGTTCCAATTCTGGATTTCAAGTTTCAAGTTTCTTTAATAGTTGTCATACAGAAGTACAGAATACTTTCATACAAAATGCTTCTTACTGTTACGCTCCAGAGACTGTGCTAGACAAGATAGTATCAAATAACATAGTATAGCATGTAAATTAGAAGTAGAAAATGAGGTCAGTATAGACATATGTACAATGTTCGATGCAGAATAGACGTAACTGAGTTACCATATAATATACAATACTATGCAGTGTACTAATGTACAATACTATATAGTGCAAAGCAGAAATGGGATGAGGTACAATTTAGGTACAATTTACAGTAAGGTGTACGAGTTGTAGTGCAATCCTTCATCAATAAATATAAAGTGTGGGGAGTGGGTGCTACAGTGTGTTTGTTTAAAGTGAGTGTGTGCTATAAAGTGTGGGGAGTGGGTGCTACAGTGTGTTTGTTTAAAGTGAGTGTGTGCGTGTGGATGTGTGTGCTATGTGCGTTTGATGGTTGTTGTGTAGTGTTCATTGTTCGTTGAGCAGCCTGATGGCCTGGGGATAGAAGCTTCTTCTGAGTCTTTCTGTGCTCGCCTTGAGACTCCGGTATCGCTTGCCTGACCGCAGCAGTTCAAAGAGGCAGTTGTTCGGGTGACTGGAGTCTTTAATGATTCTCTTAGCCTTGCCCCTGCACCGCTTGTTGTAAATGTTCTGGAGTGTCACTCTTTGTAGTCTGCTTCGGTCTTGTGCAGTGCTATTCCCAAACCAGGAGGTGATGTTGCCAGTCAGGATGCTCTCTATTGTACATGAGTAGAAGTTCTTAAGGATCTTCTGACTGACTTGGAACTTCCTTAGGCGCCTGAGGAAGTAGAGGCGTTGTCGTGCCTTCTTCACAACACTGTCAATGTGTGTGGTCCATGTCAAGTCCTCGGATATGTAGGCTCCGAGGTACTTAAAGCTGTTGACTCTCTCAACCGGTGCCCCGTCGATGCTGAGGGGGCTGTAGTCCTTGACCCCCGACCTCCTGAAGTCCACAATCATCTCCTTTGTTTTGCTGACGTTCAGGGAGAGGCTGTTTTCCTGGCACCATCCCGCCAGGACCTTGACCTCTTCCAGGTAGGCCCTCTCGTCGTTGGCAGAGATCAGGCCCACCACCACTGTGTCGTCAGCAAATTTGATGATTGTGTTGCTACTCCGCTGAGCCACACAGTCGTGTGTGTACAGGGAGTAGAGGAGGGGACTCAGAACACAGCCCTGGGGGGCCCCTATGTTGAGGGTGATGGATGAGGAGGTGCAGTTGCCTGCTCTCACCACTTGGGGTCTGCCCGTCAGGAAGTCCAAGACCCACTGGCAGAGGTCATAGTTCAAGCCCAGGTCCCTGAGCTTGGCTATGAGTTTGGAGGGGACTATGGTATTGAATGCCGAGCTGTAGTCGATGAATAGCATTCTCACATAGTTCCCCTTCCTCTTGTCCAGGTGTGATGCTGCTGTGTGCAGCACATGGGCTATGGCGTCCTCCATGGACCTGTTGGGGCGGTATGCAAATTGCAGGGGGTCCATGTTGATGGGGAGGGAGGAGCAGATGTAGCCCTTTACTAGCTTCTCAAAGCACTTCATGGCTATGGAGGTGAGAGCTACAGGGCGGTAGTCGTTGAGGCAAGCAGGCTTGGATTTTTTGGGTACAGGGATAATAGTGGACTTCTTCAGGCAGGTGGGGATGACAGCCTGTTCTAAGGACAGGTTAAATATGTCAGTGAATACCGGGGCCAGTTGGTCGGCACAGACTTTTAGGACGCGGCCGGGGATGCCGTCCGGTCCTGCTGCCTTCCTGATATTCACTTTTTTTTTTTTTTTAAACTTACATTTTTATTAACACTTATAGACAAACAGCACTTACAGAAAAAAGAGACTAACAACACAATAAAAACAAAAAAAGCAGTGCACATAAATGGTTACATGGGTATCATGGTTAGTTGTCTGGTTCCACTACAGTTGTTTTCCAGGTACTTAATACAAAGGCTGATTGTGTACCTCCCTTAAACAGGTATAAAAATATAATTCCTACTCAAAAATATTAAATACTGACTAAGGCATGCATGTGTGATATGGGTCCAGAGACCCTCCTTGAGCTTCTTTCTTCCCTTATCCTTTGTCCTTTTGTTTATTTTTTTTTGTTTATTAACTTTCTCTTTGCCTTTTGATTCACCCATACACAAACCTCATCATCCCTGAATATTAATATAATACTGTTAAACAGACATAAATAATAAAGTACAAAAATATAAAACAATTGTAATACCCCAAAAAAAAATTATAAAATACTAACTAAAGCAAAAGTGTGTGACATGGGTTCAGAGACCCTCCTTGAACTTCTTTCCTCCTTTACCCTTCGCCCTCTTGTGTTGCATTTGGTTCTTCCTCTGTGATGTCGTTTTCGTTCCCTTTATAATCCTCCCACTTTACCCATCTTTCCCCAAATTTCTCTTCCTGTAGCCTCAGCATGTGCGTTATCCTCTCCATATCCTGTATCTCCTCTACTATTCCTACCCATTGTGCTATTGTCGGTGGGTCTTCCTTGTACCACAGTCTCGTTATTGCTTTTCTGGCCGATATCAACATTATCTTTATTAAATATTTGTTCCCCCCCCTGTATTCCCTCGTGTGTCAGGTCCCCTAAGTACAGCACCAGTCCCGTTTGTGGCAATCCGTATCCTAATATTCTGATCATTGCCTCCCCTATCTCCTCCCAATACCCCTTCAGCTTCTGACATCCCCAGAATATGTGTGTGTGATTTGCCCCCTCCTTCCCACACATCCTCCAGCATGCTCTTTGTGTTGGTGCATATTTTCCCTTCAGCTCTGGGGTTATAAAGAATCTGATTATGTTTTTCCATCCAAACTCTTTCCATATCCTCGATCCTGTTGTTGAATGTTGCACCTCGCATATGTTCCCCCATTCCTTCCCTGTTATTTCTATCTCTAGTTCTCTCTCCCATTTCTCCCTTATGTAATCGGTTGTGTGTCCCTTGCTGTTCATTATAGCTCGGTATATTGCTGATATTACTCTTCCTTGCCCCCCTTCGTATGCCCATACTATCATCTTGATTATTCCATTCTGTTCTTCGTCTTTGGCCCCCCTTATTTTTTTGTTGTAGTAGTCTCTAACCTGTAGATATCTGAAGTGGTCCCTGTTTTCTAGTCCAAATTTCTCCTTACATTTTTGTAGTGTCTGCATTTCCCCATTCTCTATCATTTTGCATATCGCTGTTGCCCCCCCCCCCCCCCCCCCTCTCCCACCGTCTGAATCCATGGTCTAACCTCCCTGGTTTGAATCTCTTGTCATGTGCTACCCATCTCAGAACCCCTGACTGCTTCTCCAATTTGTGTGTTTTTACTACTCTGTTCCATATGGTCAAGGTGCATTTGGTGATTGGATCTAATAGTCCCTCTTTTTCTTTAAATAGTTCCCTATCTCCCACCAGAGCTTGTACATTGTATCCCTCCCCTTCTTTTTCAATGTCTTTCCATCTTGCCTCATATCTGTCGTTACACCAGCATGTCACTGCTCTCAGTTGTGCTGCATAGTAATAATCTTGTAGGCTGGGTACTGCCATCCCTCCCTCTTCCTTTGGTAGTTGTAGTGTTTTATATCTGACCCATGGTCTTCTCCCCGCCCATATGAACCTCGATATCAGTCTGTCCCACTCCCTGAATTGATTCTGTGGTATTTGTATCGGTAGTGACTGGAATAGGTACAGTAACCTTGATAGTATGTTCATTTTAATGACCTCTATTCTTGAATTGAAGTCCAAGGGCATTACTGTCCATCTCTCTAAGTCTCTCTTGATGTTCTGATTTATCTGTGTATAGTTCGCCTCAAACAGTTTCTCCACCCCTCTCGTGATGTTCACCCCTAAGTATTTAATCTTGTCCATGTCCCATCTTATCCCGTACTGTTCCCTAATTTCCGTCGTTGGGGTATAGTTCCATGCTAAGGTCTGTGTCTTTGTCACGTTTAGTTTGTATCCTGAGTAGTGGCCATATTCCTTCAGTAGATCCATCAGTGCCGGGAAGCTCTTGTCTGGTTGCCTCATGTATACTATCACGTCGTCCGCAAATAGGCCTAGTTTATATTCCGTTCCCTTTATCCTTACTCCCTTAATGTCCTCGGTCTGTCTGATCAGTTGTGCCAGAGGTTCTATGAAAACGGCGAAGAGCGTCGGTGAGAGACAACATCCCTGTCTGGTAGCCCTCTCTAATCTGATTCTATCCGTCAAGCTGCCATTCACCTTAACCCTCGCTGTCGGTTCTTGATATAGCGCCTTGATCATCTTCATCGCCCTCCCGTTCAGTCCGAACCTCATCAATGTTTTATATAAAAATGTCCAGCTCACACTGTCGAATGCTTTTTCTGCATCTAGGCTAATCAGTACCGCGCTACCACCTTGTTTTTGTATCTCCTCTACTATGTGTAATGTCTTTCTCACGTTGTCCTGTGTCTGTCTCCCTTTAATAAATCCAGTTTGATCTTCATCTATAATGTCTGGCATAAACGTCTCAAATCTCTTTGATATTATCGATGTATACATCTTGTAATCCACGTTGAGTATGGACACAGGTCTGAAACTACTACATCAGGGGTGGCCAACCCGCGGCTCGCGAGCCGCATGCGGCTCTTTGCCCGTCAATGTGCGGCTCTTCCATCCATAAAAAAAAATTAAAAAAAATTAATTTTTTTTTTTTTTTTTTTTTTTTACTTTTTTTTTTTTTTTTTTACTTTTTTTTTTTTATGTCACTCATTCCATAAGGACGTAGAATAAACATTTACAATTTTTTTTTAAATGGTCCATTTGCATGTTCTTGGTATCTGAATCTAGGGACATATATGGATCAGTGTCAGAAATAGTGTGTCTGTTACTAGGCTTGAGTAAATTGTAATGAACCAAAGGAGAATATCAATCCTATTTAAAAAAATATATATCTTTGACTGTAAATAACACCATGCTAAAATTGACCAGACCTGAAAAATCTAAGCAAATGAATAAAGGGAAGATGATTAAACAGAAGGTTTTGTAGATACAGTACTGAATTCTGCCATCTTTTTTATAATGTAAATTTCTCCACCATTTTTCATCATATTGCAACACCGTTTTTTGCAAGACGTTCACAGAAAGGTAGAGAAACTAACTGCGTTCTGTTTTATGGCAATAACGTTCAGGTTTGTGGGAGATAATCCCAAAAAATAAGAGAAATTAAAAAGTAAATCCAGAAGTCAGATGATTGACAGGGGCTGGTGTGAGCTGGGTAGGGTAGTTTTTCGAAATTTGAAAGCCCTGAGTCTCTTCCTTCAAAAGACTACACTCACTTTTGGCTGTGCCACTTCCTCCTGTCAATATGCGCCGGTTTCCGACTCAATGCCCTGAGATTTCTATAATCTTATATTTCACTAATAACAGTTAAAATAATTGGTAAACAAACATAATGCTGAAAATATACACTTTTACTGTATATCTCGGGCTTAAGAGGTTAACCCTGTGAGGCCCAAATTAAAAAGAAATTAGCAACTTCAGAGGCCAGAGGGTGGGACATATAAACACATTTACTATCAAATAGCATTGTGAGGCTGAACAACAGGACCAATTGACTATACATGTGCTTAAAGGGGAACTATCTTATAAATGGCTTTTTTCAGTGTTTACCATTGTTTCTTAGCTATGTGGACTTATATTAATAGGATATATGTCTCTAATTCTCATATTGGCGAATTCTTCCAATTCTCCTCTCACAATATTCACCCTCACTGAACTGAGTCATCTGAAAATGTGCATATCTGTGATGTCAGAGATTTCTCAGCTGCATAATAATGTGGCAGTTGATGTGGCAGTTGGCACCAGGCCACACAGTGGTTGGAGCCCAGCCTCAAAACGGCTTAAGATCTTGAGGTAGAAAAATGCGGTTTTTAGTACTTGATTAGAAATACAAAACAATGCATTTTTTTTGAAAAAAAAACCTAGGTGTTCCATAGACTCACAGGAATTGTGTAAAAGTGCCCAAATAGTGAAAGAAATAGTAAATAGTAGTATAATAGTTAATAGTTCCCCTTTAACATTTTTTAAATAAACATTATTTTTTTAAATGGCTAAAAGTGATTTTGTAATTTTGCAACCGTGGGTCTCACAGGGTACTTTTAACCCTGTGAGGCCCAAATAAAAAAGACATTAGCAACTTCAGAGGCCAGAGGGTGAGACCTATAAACACATGAAGGGTGCCGTGACTGAAAAAAAAGGTTGAGAAACGCTGGTATATGGTGTGGCTCTTTGTGGTACCACAGTCATTTTTTTGTGGCTCTTAGTCTCTGACTGGTTGGCCACCCCTGTACTACATAATTCCCTATCCTTCCCTTCCTTCGGTATCGTGGTGATTATGGCTTCCTTCCACGAGGGGGGCATTTTTCCCTCTTCCATCGTGTGTCTGAACGCCGCCCCTAACATGGGTGCTAATTCAGTTCTAAATGTCTTGTATAATTCCGATGGGAATCCGTCGCTCCCCGGAGACTTGTTGTTTTTAGCTCTACTAATTGCCTCTTCCAGTTCTCGTTCCGTAATTATTTTATTTAATTCTTCATTCTGTTCTTTCCCTATCGATGGTAACTCTAGCTTCTCCAGATATGCTTCTATTTCCTCTTCTCCCGCTGCTTTTGGCTGTGTGTATAGTTTCTCATAGTATTCTCTAAATGTCCTCTCTATTTCAGCTGGGTCCCTCAATATTTCATTAGTCTTTGTATCCCTTATTGTGTGTATCGTGTTCAACTTCTGTTGCGTCCTAATTCTCCTAGCCAACAGTCTGGTCGCTTTTGGTCCCCCTTCATAGTATGTTTGTTTCATGAACCTCGCTTTCTTTTCTATTTCCGTCAATAATTCCCTATTTATCCTGGCCTTTACTTCTTTGATTTCTCCGAGCGTTTCCTGTTCTTTTGATATCTGGTGTCTCCCCTCTAGCTTCTTCAGCTTCCCTATCAGATTGTGATATGTCTCCGTTCTGGCCTTCTTCAGCATTGCTGTCTTCTCCATCAATTTCCCCCTTATCACCACCTTCAGTGTGTCCCATAGAATGTTCGGATCTACCGCCCCGTTGTCATTTTCTTCCTTATATCTGGCTATCTCCTCCTTGATCTGACTCACCACCCCCTTGTTATTTAATATTCCTACATTTAGTCTCCAGATCGTGTTCCTCCGTCTCCCTTCTAGATCTACTGTCAGATATATGGCACTGTGATCCGATATGTCCGCTACTCCTATTCTGCTCTCCCGTGCCCTGTAACTGTCCCCCGTCGTCATCAAAAAGTAGTATATTCTCGCATATGTCACGTGCGGGTGTGAGTAATGTGTGTATTCCCTGTCCATGGCGTGCATCCCCCTCCAAACATCTGTAATTCCCATTTCCGTCATCATATTCATATATCTACTGATTGGTGCCCGTCCTTTTCTAGTACTCGTGGTGTCTAGGTCGTGATTCATTACTACATTAAAATCTCCCGCGCATATCAATATCCCTTCTAGTTCCATCACTATCATATCAAAAATGGTCTCATATAAATCCCTCTCACTCTCTGGGGGTGCATAAACATTCACTAACGTAACCATTTGGTCCTCCATTTTCCCCTTCACCAGAACAAACCTTCCCTCCTTGTCTCTTACTTCCTTGATCAATTCAAATTTGACTGTGTTTTTGATTAACGTGATTACTCCTCTCCTCGGGTTCCGTTTCAAGGAACTATAGTATGCATTTTCATATCCAAATCTCTTCAGTTTCTCATGATCCTGTGCTACCAAATGTGTCTCCTGCAGAAAAATCACTTCCATCTCACTTTTTTTACATTTCAACATCACTTTGCCCCTCTTTATCGCATTATTCATTCCATTAACGTTTAACGACATCATTTTTATACCTTTAACCATTGTCATCTTTCTTCTTCTTTCTTCTGTCAGTCCCCCCCATGTCACATTCATTCCCCCCTCCGGTTGTAGCCTCTGCTCTCTTCACCAAATACATATAATGATTAACATAAATAAAAAACATAAACTTTACATAAAGTGCTCCCAAGGCGTTCGGGGGGTCCCTGTGTCCCCCCCTGTCCCCTGCTGGTGGGTGAGGAGTAATTGCTCTCCTAGTGAGAGGCCTCCTCCTGACGGCTTGGGGGTTTGAGACCTTTGTCCAGCATTCTTACTGTTTTTACTGCTGTGGTGCTCCTGGTCAAAAGCACTCTCCTTCATTCTGAAAGACCCCCATTTCCTAGGTCCCCCTCAATGCGGCTCGCATGTTCCAATGTCCCTCTTTCCTCCCAAACCCGTGTGTGGTGTCTTCTGTGTACCCCTTTTTATTTTCTTTTCCTCCTCTCTATTTTCTATGTGATGTCTATTTATCCCCTTAATCCCTTCCAACTGTGTTACTCTCAGCGTGTGTCTATGTACTTGTCTATGGTCTGTTTCGGTCTCGGAGCCAACGCCCTGTGGGCCCTCTGTATCTCCATTTTTTCCAGTCCCGTCTCCTTCAGTTGTTCCTTGATAAGCTCTTCCACATATTGGATCACCGATTCCCCTTCGACTCCTTCTTTCAATCCCCATATTCTGATGTTATTTCTCCGTGACCTCCCCTCCATGTCCGATATATTTGTCTCCATCTGTTCTTGCTTTTGAATCACACACGTTAACACCTCGTGTATCTCTGTGCTCCATTCCTCCATCTGCGCCGTTCTAGTCTGTACCTCTGTTACGTTACTATCCTGTTCCGCCATCTTCTCCTCCACCCTTTTGATTTCTGTATTCATTTCACCTCTGAAGTCCTCTTGTTCCTTCCTCAATTCCTCCCGTAACTTCCCAATATCATTTCTTATCGTGTCCGAGTTCAGTTTCATGTTCGCCTGCATCGTGTCCGAGTTCAATTTTATGGTCGCCAATATCCCGGCCTGCATGCGCACGGCCCATCCTGGCATTTCCTTGTCTGTCTCAGCCGAGACTCCCCCTTCTTCCGCCTGCTCCTTCTCGGTCTCGCCTCGGGGGTTCTGCTCCGTCGAACTCTCCTCTTCCTGTGAGTTCTCCATTTCTCTTTCCTTCATATTTGTTTTCTCCTCCTTCCTTCTCGTTTGCATCTTCATTTTTGATCACTTTCCGTCACTTTTCGGGTCCTTATTTCTCCGTTTTTCGCTCTTTTGACCAGGAGCCTCACCACATGCGTGCTACTCTTCCGCTCTCATACCGGAAGCCGATATTCACTTTTTTAAAGGTCCGCCTCACCTCATGTTCTGTTACCCTGAACACTGAGTCTCCATCAGCAGCAGCCCCCCCCCCCATTGCCATGGCTTGTGGGCTGGTGTTGTTATTACCAGCATCAAACCTTGCATAGAAGGTATTGAGGTCATTTGCTAAGGAGATGTCACTGTTCAGTTTGAGGGAGGTGCCTTTGTAGTCTGTCATCGTTTTGAGCCCCTGCCACATAGCTCTGGAGTCAGCCTGTTCAAACTGGAGTTCAATTTTATCCCTGTAGCGCCGTTTTGCCTCTGTCACTGTCCTCCTTACGTTGGACTTGGATTTGTTGCATTATCGAAATTTGATGTCACTCTTTTACGGTGTGAATTTATTTATTAAATGTATTTAGCAAAACCACGCTTTCAACTATAGTGATATTTCTGGTTACACTCTGGTAATTTTTCTATCACCTGGCATGATACCGATTGATTCTGATCAAAACGTGTCGACTGGACCACGAAATGAGCAGGTTGTGTATTTCTGGGCATCTCAGCTGGTCACAGCGCCGGAGACGGCAATTCATTCCAAGCGGACAATCGTGCAACAAACAAAGGATTTTAGCAAGAACACAAAATATGTCCTTTCAGTCACATCAGGATTAGAAAACAAAACAACATAACACAAATGTTGCATTGCGTTGAAAGGCAGCAGGGAGAGAAGCAGCCAGGCAGAGTAACTCACTCAGTTCTGGTCCAATTGAAGAATCTGAATAGATTGGAACAACGATGGATGATAGGAAAATTGGGTCTAGGTAAAAAAAAAAAAAAGACAGGAGTTATGCTATGAATTTAATTTATAAAAAGAAATTATTACATTTTCATCTGACACAGTAATTAGCGGTATCTTCCAGTGCATGATGGCCCATGTAATATTCCCTGTGTCCTCTTCCTCTTCCTCAGGTGTGCCAGGTGAGCGCCCAGCAGCCTGTCCAGACGGAGCTCCTGATGCGATACCACCAGCTGCAGTCTCGACTGGCAACGCTGAGGATTGAGAACGAGGAGGTGAGGACTCGGGATGAGTAGACGCAACCCTCTCAGACACGACCATGTCTCCCGTCTCCCCAGAGCCCCACATGCCATCTGTTCCCATTGCAATTACACTCCACTGACCCCGACCCTGCTCCCCCGGAACTGAGAATATATTTAGATTGTGATAACAACACTAATGGCACATATTCCATGAAGATACGTTCCAGTGATTGGGTATTGAGTCGTGAAGAGCGGGCCACTGAGAACAGCATGTGCGCGCGTGCAGTGCACACACACACGCAAATGCATGTGCAAGCACGCACACAGACACACAGGAAATGTAATTTGTCCTGCAAGGGAAGTAAAACTGCAAAGTTCTTGGGATAATGTTCCGGTTTCAGGCCACACACACACACATGCATACACACACGCATGCACACACACACACACACATGCACGCACACACACACACTCACTCACTCACTCACTCACTCACTCACTCACTCACTCACTCACTCACTCACTCACTCACTCACTCACTCACTCACTCACTCACTCACTCACTCACTCACTCACTCACTCACTCACACACACACACAGATACTCACAGATACACACATAGTCCTGCCTCTTAACCCATTCAGTGCCAACCACGAGTATAGTCGGGTTAACTCGCCATGCGCTGAGTGCCAATCACGAGTATAGTCGGGTTTTAATCGTTATTTCTTTTATTAGCGATATCCATTCTTTTTTCATCCATCCAGCCTGACGTTATCATTGGGAATGGGTCTGAGCTCGTAAAGGGCAAATACCGCCGCCTATCGTTTCCCGGATGGTATTGCACATCATTGGATTGGATTGGCTGGGACTGTGCATCAAAAAAATAAGTCCGGTCCAGGTTTTACTCCTCGGGCATGCAGCTGGATACTATTGCATTGACTCCCCCCACTGGGAGCATCGTGGATCATTGTGTTTTGGACTATAACGTTGGATCAATGGACGCAATCGATATTTGGAATGGCAATCAGGAATTGGATTAATCTTTTTGCATGACATCAGATGTTATCAGAGGGTAATCAGATGTTCCTTTCTCCGCCATTGCAGCGTGCGTGTGTGTGTGTGTGTGTGAGGTTCGCGCCGACCAAACTACGGAAAAGCGATACATGAGGACACATACTATCGATAATCTAGCGTTTATTTGAAAACGATTCATAAATCAGCCGAAAAATTACAACGCGTTTTGTGTATTCCACTAAAGGGCTATTATCGTGTCTTTCTCTGGAATTACTAGAAATCTCCAAAACTATACTCGTATTCAAAACGGTATAAAACGGAAATGTACAGATGAAAAAACAATCAGTTTCGTACATGTTGACTGCAAGCAAGTCATTGATAAGCGACGGGTGTATTAGACCCATAGCCATAATTTAAGATATAGTTTAAGCGTTCGCAAATATCCCCGTCCTCCCATTGATTAAAGCGGTGGCAATCTAGACCTAATTTGGTCATATGGGCGTGTATGTAGGTGCTAATGGAGGTGCTAATGGTCTGCCTATGGGGGCGAAAGTGGCTCAGGAAGTAGAGCATTCGCCTGGTAATCCGGAGGTTCCCGGTTCGATTCCCGCTCCTCCCGGGCAGCATGTCGAAGTGTCCCTGAGAAAGTCACTTAACCCCTAATTGCTCCCGATGTGTGCGTTGGCACCTTGCATGGTTGCCTCTGCCATCAGTGTGTGTATGTATGAGTTAACACATTGGCCGCCATGCATTGTACCCATCTTTGGGCCCAGTCTGCCAGTGCTGTAACCCTATGGAGATGTTTACCTTCTTTACAGGGCTATAACTTTTTAAATATTATAGCTATATCGACATTACTATGGCCCATTCAACATTGGGTATCTATCGTTCCGGATGTGGGAACGTTATATTTTTTCATTCATACATTGTCGTGTTAATACCGTCATGAATATAAGTATGTTTTTAAGGTTTTCTGCAGTAATTCCTAAAACGCGAGTTATAGGCCCCGACGCATATGATAGATCATCGATTGGCGTTTCTTTCCTATACACGCTATATTACAAATTTCAAATGCATATGATCGGTATACATTATGCTTCATCATGCGTGAAGGAAAGGGGGGGGGTCGTTTATAATTCCTTGATTGTCAGTAACGTCTTTTTTTAGTATGGGTTGATATGTTGATCAGATGGATTGCAGTGAAATAAATAAACAATCGGGCTGAAAATAACGTTAGATTCCTCTTACCGTTCACCGATGAGACTGGAGGAGAAATATTCCAATTATTTGACGTTGATCTGCTAGATCCATTTCCCGTTTGTATGACGCAATAAACGCCGAAATCATATTGATTATTGCTTTTCGAAAGCGATCCCAATGCACTCGAGTGTGTATCTAGACCCACGTTACAATATATCTCTGGCGGAGGAATTTCCCCGATGCACCGAGCGCCACTTCCGGTTTGGCGTGGAGTGTAACTCGCCCGAAATCCACCAGGTGGCGGTATTGAGGCGTTGCAATATCAGACCAGGGTCCAGCTGCGTCCCGGAGGGAGGCTGGATGAATTATGAATGCCATGGCGAAAAAATGAAATATTGATCCCAAAAACGAGTTCCCTCGTTGTTGGCGCACAACGATTGGCGGGCAATAACGAGTATACTCGTTGTTGGCGCACAAAGTGTTCATGGGTCAAATGTGAGGAACAAATTGTAAAGCGCTTTGGATAAAAGCGCTATATAAATGCAGCCATTTACCATTTATGCCGATGATGTTGTCTTTTCTATATCTCCCTGTGCATCATCACTAGCAGGTAATGGACAGGCTGTACCTTTACCGGAAACAAGCTATCAATCTCAGCTCCAAACTAAAGAGTCCCTGCAGTAGTTTTACATACAACATGCATGTCTGCCAAGATACTAGTCTTGCTCTGGGGGGGCAGGGAGGGGGAGGTCAGCACAATCTTTTGTGTGTGTGTGTGTGTGTGGGCGGGGGGGGTCAATTTGTCTTTTAAATGTATATGCCAGTAATCACTCATACTTGAGAATAGGTCATCTTGTTCTTCTGTTCTGTTAGGCTCTGAAACTGAAAGTGGTTTCCTGCTCTTGGTCATGAGTCATGCTTCTTTCCTTTTGTAATGCTTTTCTACCTGTGCACCGCTGTCCCTGTTCATGTGCAGGTGAGGAAGACCCTGGATGCCACCATGCAGACACTGCAGGACATGCTGACAGTGGAAGACTTTGATGTGTCGGACGCCTTCCAGCATAGCCGCTCCACTGAGTCCATTAAGTCTGTGGCCTCTGAGACTTACATGAGCAAGCTGAATGTGGCCAAGAGGAGGGCTAACCAGCAGGAGACTGAAGTCTTCTACTTTACTGTGAGTTTATGTCTGTCTGTCTGTCTGTCTGTCTGTCTGTCTGTCTGTCTGTCTGTCTGTCTGTCTGTCTGTCTGTCTGTCTGTCTGTCTGTCTGTCTGTCTGTCTGTCTGTCTGTCTGTCTGTCTGTCCCATCTGCAAATTGCTCCCTGCTGTGCTCTGTCAAACCATACTGTACTAAGATAAGATATTCCTTTATTGATCCCCTTGGGGAAATGCAGGCATCATAGCAGCATGGGAGAGGGGGAGGGGAGGTACAGGTAGTAAAAACAATCAGTGTAAACAATATAACAAGTCAATATAATGAATGAACTAACTCACTGAAATATACAGTATTCACATAAGGTGCTGTATGCATAAGGTAGTGTTATTGTCTTTTTTAGGTTCCTAGTAGTTGTAGTTGGATGTCTGTCAGCAGTCCCTGCCCACTGTTGTGGAGCATGATGGCCGCTGGTATGAAGGACTGGCCGAGGCGCGTGATTACCAAACCAAGCCGCATTTCTCGGAGACGCTCTCTGATTGGCACTGACTGACGCTCTCTGATTGGCCACTGACGCGTTTGCCCAATCCGTGGCGAGCTGTGTCTTTGCTATTTCCACGTCAAACAGCCTGCAAACTACCTGGCGTTCTATCGCCATGCTCTAAGCAGGGTTTCCGTTAGAAAAAATTGTTGCCGGTCTCCGTGACCTGCAAGATTTCAATCTACCGGACAAATGAGATTAATTCCGGTCATAGTTTATTGAGCTTTAAAACAATTGATAGGCAGGCTATATAAAGAATGTCATCCTCAAGGCATGTAGATTTATAATATTATTACTTAAAACGAGGCTACTTTTGCGTATACAGTCATTAATATATTCCAAATAAAATAAGTCCCTCGATACTCCGTGCTGCTGCTGACTTGAAATAAAATAGACCGCGTATGTGGGCAGTCGGTCCGACACTAAACAGCAGTCTGTTATAATCACATTTTTATGAGCTAACGAATTCCGTTATATTGGACATTTGTATTAATTATATCAAGCGAAGAACTGAGAAATTTTGCAGAGAGAGACGGCAACATTATCGTGGGTTTGCGTGATGTATATCTCCACCTCCCAACGACTTGGTGCTGGTCATAATGTCCGGTGAAAACAACTCCCTCCAAGCACAACTTGACCACCCGAACCGTACCAAAACAGGCCAAAATTAAATAGCCCATGCGACGAACGATTCATTACATTCGTTTCATCGTTGCTCCACCAAGCAGCCGGTCCAACAATGAAAGCTGTTATCAGCGCGAGCCGGCCGCAGTTAGTTTGCAAGAAGCATCCAGCTGCAGACCCGCAGAGCAGCTTTCCAGGTCTGGGGACCGCACTGTGCCAGCAAAGCTGGTGGGTTCTGTGGGTCTGCAGCTGCATGCCTTCCCCAAATCCAGCAGCAAGCTCTCGCTGAGCGAAGCAACGACAACAAACGCAATGATTGTTTCATTCATCGCATAGGCCACCCAACTCCAGCCCATCCAAATACAATTCAAATAATCAAACTGTGCCCAGAGGGAACTATTTTCACCGGACACTATGACCGGAGAGATTAAATATGTCGGACTTCAACAGATTTTGCCGGTCAAATACCGGTAATTACCGGCTAACGGAAACGCTGGCTCTAAGACAAACTCTAACCTTAACCAACTTCGAAAGAGTGCCTAAGCTTAACCGTCGAAAGAACTTGCCATCACGCTCTAAGACAAACTCTAACCTTAACCAACTTCGAAGAGTGCCTAAGCTTAACCAGTGTAGAAACAGGCGTCGGCCAATCAGAGAGCGTCTCCGAGAAATGTGGCTTGGTTTGGTAATCACGCGGCAGAGGCAGTTAGTTGAGTGTCGGGGGGGTATGAGTCTGTGACTGAACGTGCTTCTCATCTTGACCAACTCGCCGTAGAGGGGGTGGGAGGGATTCTCCAGGATAGCAGCCAGCTTCCTTCTCATCCCCCTCTCTGACTAGAGCCATAGTCTAGAGAGCAATAGTCTTAAGATTTAACTGTGCTCATTTCAGGATATGGCAGTGCACTCACTGTATATCCAAATCATGCCGTCGGACTCACCCTTTCTCAAAAAGCCCATATGACAAGCCCCGTGTTTTGTAAATAGAAATTCAATTACCCACAGAGCAGATTGGATTTGTACTTGTTTGGAGTGAGTCTGAATTGAATGTGTGGGCTCCGGTCACGTTGCATTACAGTGATTCACTCACCAATGTCTTCATCTGGCTTTGCAGAAATTCAAGGAGTTCCTGAATGGCAGCAACCTTATCATCAAACTGCAGGCCAAGCATGATTTACTGAAGCAGACTCTGGGTGAAGGTAAGGACCCCTTTTTAACCTGTGCTGTGTTAACGGCAGGTGCATGGCCTTTCCTTGCTTTCTTTAATCATGACAGTACAGGTACAGGTTTGTCAAATGGATGCCCTAGGGGTCATTATAAAGGAGCTCTTATCTAATGAGCAGCAGTGAATGAGGAAGAGGAGGCCACATAGGAGCGTTGTCCTCTCTTGGGGATTGGATGAAGGAAACAAGAAATTAGTTAATATTCACAAGGACGGCTATGATGCCAACAAAAACTCTATCACCGCTCCCTCAAGTCCCCCCCCCCCCCCCCCCCCTCGACTCCCACTCTACTCATTTGCACTGGCGAGGAAACGAGTTGGCTGGTTTCTATGTGCTATATACCAGGTAGCCTCAGGGAGGAATTCCATTTCCAGGCCCCATCAGTGACACTCCCACTCCCCGCTGGCCCCTCCACTCCCAGGAGGACCCTTGTCCCCTCAGCAATGAACAGTTTACGCCCAATCAATCAGCGGAGCCAGAGCGGGCCCATTCCAGCAGCTGCTTCAGCACCAGGGGTTCGCCTAATAGAGAAGGGAAGCCGATGGAGACAGCTGAGGCCATATACACACATGATATACACATGATATACACACATGATATACACATGATATACACATGATATACACATGATATACACATGATATACACACATGATATACACATGATATACACATGATATACACATATGATATACACATGATATACACATGATACACACATGATACACACATGATATACACATGATATACACACATGCTATACACACAACCACTGCATGGCTCCACATTTCATGAAGCATGTACTGTACACATACATGGTATTTTCTTTACCTCTGATGGTACTGTATCACATTACTTCTGGCTGCCTGTATTTCATCTCAGTCTATAGGCACCCAGCTGGACTTATCTGTTTGTATGACCAGTTGCTGCATGGTGGAGCGTAAACAGTGTGGGAGTGTAAACATGGTGGAGCGTAAACAGTGTGGGAGTGTAAACATGGTGGAGCGTAAACAGTGTGGGAGTGTAAACATGGTGGAGCGTAAACAGTGTGGGTGTGTAAACATGGTGGAGTGTAAACAGTGTGGGAATGTAAACATGGTGGAGCGTAAACAGTGTGGGAGTGTAAACATGGTGGAGCGTAAACAGTGTGGGAGTGTAAACATGGTGGAGCGTAAACAGTGTGGGTGTGTAAACATGGTGGAGCGTAAACAGTGTGGGAGTGTAAACATGGTGGAGCGTAAACAGTGTGGGTGTGTAAACATGGTGGAGTGTAAACAGTGTGGGAATGTAAACATGGTGGAGCGTAAACAGTGTGGGAGTGTAAACATGGTGGAGCGTAAACAGTGTGGGAGTGTAAACATGGTGGAGCGTAAACAGTGTGGGAGTGTAAACATGGTGGAGCGTAAACAGTGTGGGTGTGTAAACATGGTGGAGCGTAAACAGTGTGGGAGTGTAAACATGGTGGAGCGTAAACAGTGTGGGTGTGTAAACATGGTGTCTGCAGATACTGTACCACCCATGTTTAATTATTCAGGTGATCAATCAGGGCTGGGTCCTTCTCGTTAGCCCTCTGCTTCCAGAGCTGTGTGTGTGTGTGTGTGTGTGTGTGTGTGTGTGTGTGTGTGTGTGTGTGTGTGTGTGTGTGTGTGTGTGTGTGTGTGTGTGTGTGTGTGTGTGTGTGTGTGTGTGTGTGTGTGTGTGTGTGTGTGTGTGTGAGTGAGAGTAGATTGGCCACTCAGGGCACCACATTGTGCTCTCATCCTCATCTAGCTATATGAATGAATAAACCAGTGTCAACATGGTCATCAGACAAAATGGTACCTATGGGATCTCTATTTCAGACAGAGAATCACCAGGATGCTTGGTTAATGAATGGATCTGCACCTGTCCCATACTGTGGTTATAGGCTGGGCTCCTCTTACTCCATGTGTCCATTAATCGTCCGGTTTGGTCTTTGTTAGAGTTGATTAGTCTTTCATGCTGAATGACTTATTTCCTTAAATATTATTAGTAGTCAAGGAGATGAAAGTCTATACTAAAAAAAAACTCTCCAGGCTAACTTTGTTTCAAGTTTTAAAAAATTGTCTTTGTTTTTTTTTATTGTAGATAAACACTTGTACAGCTCAAATATTTGAGCACTGCCCCACAGTGAAGAGTTTTTGGCACAGGGTCATTTTAAGACTATCCTCTAGGCTTGGGCGGTATGACGGTATTACGGTATACCAGGGTATTTAGAAATACCGACGGTATTGAAAATCAATACCGTCAAAATCACAGATGCGTTTCAGTTTCCATTACACTGAAACGGAGTTTTGACAGTGGTTGGTTGTAGTGCACACACAGCAGGCGCCAGCAGAGGGCGAGACCAGTCCTCACTAGTGGAGCGAGCACACGCAGAGCTGGTTGTCAACACAACAGTGTTCACGCTTTACGGTAATGTTGCGACAGTGCTGTGAAAATACCGTAAAGCGTTAGCTCTCAGAATGGTAGCCAGAAGCCCGCAGCTCCTAGTACTACTACTATCGTTAGCTCTCAGAATGGTAGCCAGAAGCCCGCAGCTCCTAGTACTACTATCGTTAGCTCTCAGAATGGTAGCCAGAAGCCTGCAGCTCCTAGTACTACTATCGTTAGCTCTCAGAATGTTAGCCAGAAGCCCGCAGCTCCTAGTACTACTATCGTTAGCTCTCAGAATGGTAGACAGAAGCCTGCAGCTCCTAGTACTACTATCGTTAGCTCTCAGAATGGTAGCCAGAAGCCTGCAGCATCCTAGTACTACTATCGTTAGCTCTCAGAATGGTAGCCAGAAGCCCGCAGCTCCTAGTACTACTATCGTTAGCTCTCAGAATGGTAGCCAGAAGCCCGCAGCATCCTAGTACTACTATCGTTAGCTCTCAGAATGGTAGCCAGAAGCCTGCAGTTCCTAGTACTACTATCGTTAGCTCTCAGAATGGTAGCCAGAAGCCCGCAGCATCCTAGTACTACTATCGTTAGCTCTCAGAATGGTAGCCAGAAGCCCGCAGCTCCTAGTACTACTATCATTAGCTCTCAGAATGGTAGCCAGAAGCCTGCAGCTCCTAGTACTACTATCGTTAGCTCTCAGAATGGTAGCCAGAAGCCTGCAGCATCCTAGTACTACTATCGTTAGCTCTCAGAATGGTAGCCAGAAGCCCGCAGCTCCTAGTATTACTATCGTTAGCTCTCAGAATGGTAGCCAGAAGCCTGCAGCATCCTAGTACTACTATCATTAGCTCTCAGAATGGTAGCCAGAAGCCCGTAGCATCCTAGTAGTACTATTGTTAGCTCTCAGAATGGTAGCCAGAAGCCCGTAGCATCCTAGTAGTACTAGGATGCTGCAGGCTTCTGGCTACCATTCTGAGAGCTAACGTTACTAGGATGCTGCGAGCCGGCCATCGTTCTGTGATTTGTTTACTTGGTAACACGGGTTTACTTTGTTAGTGTGTTTTGTCTGTATTGTACTGTATCGTACTGTTTGTGAGTTTTGTTTTGTCTGTATTGTACTGTTTGTGAGTTAAATTTTGTCTGTATTGTACTGTATTTATGTTGAGCTGTTTTGTGTTTCAATTCAAACCATTAATAATAATAAAAAATTAAAAAAATTATGAACACATCTCTGGTAAGCACTAGATTTAAAATTATGAACACATCTCTGGTAAAGCACTATATTTAAAATGATAAGCACATCTCTATAAGCACTTTGGCGACCAAAGTCCTGCGGCGATTTATAGTCCAGAGGACCGAGCGTTGTCAACAAACCGATGTACTTTCTAACAGCTATATATATACTTTATAGTATTGCTATCTGTCCATTCTCATTGTCACTTGAGTGCATAAACCGTGCCTTCATAATGGCTTAAAGAAAATAAAAATCCATCGGTTGGTTGTCATTTTATAGCGCCGTTTATCGCAGTTTTCGCCTCGTCTTTTTTCTGGGGAGCTAGATAATAGGCTAAAGGCTAGTCACGTTATATCAAACACCATTTCTGCTGTATATATACGAATGAAATAAAACAAACTGCGTAGCATCCGGACTATTACAGAGTATCTATGGATGAAATGGGGGCGGCGGGGGACGCCGATTACTATTATTGATTAGCAATACAGTGTGCGTTCAAGTAGCCATTTTCACTGATCGATCACGTTGCGTTTTTTTTTAAACAATGTCCAATCCAGCTGTAATTTGGGGGAATAGTATCCTACCGTCAGCCCATGTGATCGCCGGCAGCATTTCGTCATTAGTCATCGGAATCTGGTAGATCGATATGTCCATTGGCTGATCATAAATCCCATTATTCCAGGCTGAAATCTGCGTTCGGTAACGTGATCAAAGATGGAGTATGTTCGGCTGGGATCGAGGGTCATATGAAACGCCCACAGACAGTAAAAAAAAAAATCAATCGCCCTCAATGATACTGCAGTGGCGCCCCTAAGCGGATCTGGCCGGTATTGCATGTTTCGAAAATAAAATATGCGGGTAGGTCCTGCAAGTCGATCGGGGACGTTAATGGCGTTATTAATATGGAATAAAACAATAACAACTCTGGTCCACAACGCATGGCATCGTAACACGTATAAACTCGTGGCTGGTCCGTGTTGATGAACACATTTAAAAAAAAATATAAAAATAAGAAAATTCTAACCCTAACTAACCTTACTGTCATGCAACTGTAATATACTAACCTACACTGTAGCACTCAACACTTTGATGAACATTGTTACTCAGCTGATAGAGTTGTGCCCTTCCTGCTGACTTGTCGTACAGAACTTGTAAGTCGCTTTGGATAAAAGCGTTAGCTAAATGACTAAATGTAAATGTAAATGTAGATTTAAAATGATGAACACATCTCTGGTAAAGCACTAGATTTAAAATGATGAACACATCTCTGGTAAAGCACTAGATTTAAAATGATAAGCACATCTCTGGTAAAGCACTGCAGGTCCTTCTGCATGATTACATGCGAGGACCACAATTTTATGGATGTATTAATTAAATCAACTAACCTATTAGTTGTCTAAATAGGCTAAGTCCCATGACAGTAGAATTTCTAAATAAATTGATAACCCTATATATCGATTTTTTTTTTTTTTTTTTTTTTTTGTATCTTTCACAGCACCTCTTTGTTATTTTTTGGATGTGAAATCGAGGCAACATTTTATGTAGTGCTTTTTCTCTTGCTCATGCTTGGGAAAAAGAAATGTAATTTTTGGGTTCACTAGGCAGAGGTAGACCGGCCTGTATCACTCAGCAGAATGACTCTCCACATGGACGCTCCAGTGACCTCTGACATGTCCCATCTGCCAACATGAAATGGGTTTAGTCTTCACTCTGTGTCCATTCTGAGCTGGACTAAAGAGACCACAATGGTGGAATAATGTACTGTTGTTGCTTTTTGTACGCAGAGACCCCCCCCCCCCTCTCTCCAGTCAATGCTCAAGTCGAATGCTCTCCAGACAAAGACTTGTCTCTCAGCTCATACAGCCGTGCCCAATTGTCTTTTAAATTACCCTCATTTATGAAGCTGTGAAACCCCAAGTTATTGTTTCTCTATATGGCGTTAACATTTGAAGTTTGTCCGTTTAATTTTTTTTTTATAAATTGCCCCCAAACATTAACCCCATTGTTCGATTAGCAAACCCAATATAGTCGAGTTAAAATGTCCCATTATCATTGCCCCTAAACATTAACCCCATTGTTCGTTTAGCAAAGCCAGAATAGTTGAGTTTGACGGTGACTTTGTATGTGTTTTGATTGGACACAGGCTGGAGTCTGGCGTGTCGATATGAACATGTGCATGTGTTGTTCATGTTAGAACAAAAGACTCAGTGAGACAGGACAGACATCGCTCAGTGTCTGCCAACCCCCCTCCCCAGCTACCCTTCTCCTCTCTGAGAGCAGGCCTGTGCCCTGGAGCCTCTCCCCTGAGGGTTCTACCAAGACTACTGAAAAGCTTTGTCCCGGGAATGGTATTAGTGCTGCACCATTCATCTCTCCATCAATAACCATGGTTTCCCTCATTAAAGCCTATACTACGTGCACTGTGGACACACTGATATTCTTTATGACACGTATCTCTTCTTCTTCTTCTTCTTCTCCCCCCCCCCATAGGAGAAAGGGCAGAGTGTGGAACTACAAGGTGAGATTTGACCATGTGATAACTGAACTATTTAAAAACTGAAATGCCACTGCTTATTGAAATCAACTTGAATCGAAATTGATAGAATTAATAAAAAATTATAATAAAGAGGCGGCTGGGTGGCGCAGCGGACATTGCGCTCGTCACTAACACAAGAGACACCGGGTTCGACTCCGGCTGTCGGCGTTGCCTCCGGCTTGGGCCAGCCGTCATACTAACTGAATTGGCAGAGTTAGCGGGTGGAAGTCGATGGGTGGTAATCTGGACGTTGTGGACAGCGACTCCTACAGGTCGGTTGGGGATGCCTGCACAGCAGAGACAGGAAATGGCGGGTGTAGTGTGAGCCTCCCACACGTTACACCTCGCCAATGAGAGTCCACGCTGGCAGGTGAAAAGATGTGACAGGCTGCCTCCTCCTTCTATCCTCCCTACAACCGGCCAGTGGGGGGCATATGCGAGCAACGTTCAAGACAGGGGAGGGAAGAATTGGCACAATGGAATTGGGATGGGAGAAAAATAGAAAAAAGAGGAGAAAAAGTGGATAAAAAAATATATATATAATAATAAAGATAACATTTTAAAATGTCCACAGTCGAGGGCAAATGCTGAATAAAGCTTGAAGAATGCAAAAAAAAACGACATACAGTATTTGACTAATATTGTGGTCCTGTGTTTAATATAGTCATGGACCGTACCTAAACTCACTGCTTTAAGCTGTTCATGATTTAAATTCATAGTATAGTCGAATCAGAAGTTACATGAAAACATGGTAGTTTTTCTAAGGGAATAAAACAAAGTAGCATTTTGATTTGTTTATTAGTGATTATTGACATCCATGTGATCATCATCTGAGTTCATAGGTTACCCACTTTTTTATTTTACAAACATATTAACACTATCAGTGCCGGCCTTGTTTTCCTTTTTACCCCCTTGAATGCCATCATCCACTTCAATGTTAGCGTTAAAAACGCATAATCTATGTTTTAAATTATGGCTATGTGTCTAATCTGCCCATCGCTTATCAATGACTTGTTTGCAGTCAACATTGTCCAAACGGATTGTTTTTTAATCGGTTCATATCCTTTTTTTTCTTTTTTTTATCTTTCTTCCCCTCTTTTTCCCGATTTTTCTCCCATCCCACCCTTCCTGGTTGTTGCGCACTTTCCCCTACTGTTGGTCCGGGAGACCGGAGACTGTCACATGCTTTCCTCCGACGCATGTGCAGCCTGCCGGCAGGCCAGCCTGGCCGCACAGATTCTCACCAGGGAGAGTGTAGCGTGTGGGAGGCCGCACTATCTCTCCCTAGATCCTACCCTTGCTGAGCAGGCGCCCCGACCGAACTGTAGGGGTCGCTGTCCACAACGCCCAGGACCCACCCTTCAGCTTTCCCACCCTCTAATACTGCCTATTCTCCACTTGCACAACCTGAAAGTAGGCACTTCCGGCTGACTTCCGGTTGCCAATGGTACTTCCTGTCCCATCCAAATACATTGGTTTTAGCTACTTTTCTCCCCTTATTTAAACAACTTTGTCGTCACAGAGAGGCAATGAAACGTTTGTATTATTATAGTATAGAATGTATTTAATAAGCAAACGTTTGTCAGCAGGGTTTTTGGGCTGTATTTCATGTAAAAACGTTTACTGTTAGTTTCCTTGCTCAGCCAGCATTAGCCTTCATTAGCTAACAGAAGCTAGTGGTTAAACAGGCCGGATTAGCTTTGAGCTAACTATCTTTCCCGACCCATGTATTCATTCCATTCTAAACATAACTTTAGTTTACAAAACATGACCTGTCTATATAACGTTGAGGAACAAATTATAAGTGTGTGGGTGTGTGTTTTGGTGAACATTGGACTGCAAACAGAAAATGCATCACAGTTACAGACAGTAGCTACTGTTAGCTGCACTCAGGCTGGCTGCACTCAGGCGGCGCGATCAGCCTGTTGGACAGGGAATGAAGATCTCCAGCGAACACTTCATTGCCTCGGATTATGTTGTTGGGGGTGGAAGGTTTGTCCAGAAGACCACTAATCAGCTGAAGCCTGATGCGGTTCCCTCGGTCTTCGACAGACAGACCGGTGCAGGCTCCCGGGAGCGATGGCTAGCTAGTTAGCACCAGCCGAGGACCGGCGTTAGCTGCCGGGAGCGATGGCTAGCTAGTTAGCACCAGCCGGGGACCTGGAGCGATGGCTAGCTAGTTAGCACACACCCACACACTTATAATTTGTTCCTCAACGTTATATAGACAGGTCATGTTTTGTAAACTAACGTTATGTTTAGAATGGAATGAATACATGGGTCGGGAAAGATAGTTAGCTCAAAGCTAATCCGGCCTGTTTAACCACTAGCTTCTGTTAGCTAATGAAGGCTAATGCTGGCTGAGCAAGGAAACTAACAGTAAACGTTTTTACATGAAATACATCCCAAAAACCCTGCTGACAAACGTTTGCTTATTAAATACATTCTATACTATAATAATACAAACGTTTCATTGCCTCTCTGTGACGACAAAGTTGTTTAAATAAGGGGAGAAAAGTAGCTAAAACCAATGTATTTGGATGGGACAGGAAGTACCATTGGCAACCGGAAGTCAGCCGGAAGTGCCTACTTTCAGGTTGTGCAAGTGGAGAATTGTATTAGTGTGAGCGGCCAGCCAAGCTGATAGCAACGCCGGGAGCAGGATTCGAACAGTCGAATCCAGCTTCTCCGGCGTTGGTGACGAACGCAATCTCCGCTACGCCACCTGATCGCTCTTCATATCCTTTTTATAGCATTTCGAAAAGCTAGCGTTCTCTCGAAAATTTCAGGAAAATTTAAAGATTCCCCATAAACGGCATTTATTGGAATATTCTCGAATACACTAGCAGTGATGCCACAGATTACTTGTAAAAGTAATCCGATTACTGATTACTGATTACTCCTTTAAAAAGTAATCTTAGTTACTTTACTGATTACTTGATTATCAGAGTAACTTAGTTACTTTGAAAGTAACTAGGTTACGAAGTCGTCGTCCCTGCTGCTGCCACAACATAAGAATGACAAAAAAAATTTAGTAAAATGTACTCAGTTTGAGTAAAATGTACTAATAGGGCAGGTAGGCCTATCTTGCTATCTATAGATCTATAGATTTCACAAAAGATAAATGGTCAATAACACCACATGTAGGCTGATATGTAGCCTATACCTTTGAGGCCTGCCCCATTCAGATATGGTTCTACGTTATTATTATTTATTATTGTGTGAATGAATGAATGAATGAATTAATGAAAACTTTATTTAACAGATTGCAGAATGGGTACAATACAGTACGGCTCAATACACACAATTGTTAAGGGGATGCAGACCAGAGAAAGACGTTTGTCTTGTTTCCATCAGGGTCCCCCATTTTCAATTCATATAGACATTTATGACATACACAACATACATGACATTTATGGCATAGGGACATATAGGTATTTAGTACTGATACATTTGTGACATAAGCGGTATTCAAATATACAGTACTGTTACCCCTAGATCATGACAGAGTATATACATATGATGGGGAGGGGACTGTACATTAGGAGGGGGTGGGTGGGTGGGAGGGAAATATATACGGCGGGGAGGGAATATATATACTGCAGTGTTGTCAGTGTGCTACTGACAACCTACATACTGCAGTATGGTGTTCCATGTTCATGAATTATAGTGCAATGCAAAAGATGTTTAACTCAAAGGTGGAACATACTGTTTGGCTGGTGGTGCAGCTCCGAGTCCTGTAGAAGTCGACGGTCGTGCTGTGCTGTATATTCCATATGCGGTAGACAGTATTTTGTTTCCTCCGCAAAGTGAATGTTTTTTTCACCCGGCTTAACAAACGTTAAGTAGACTAGTGAACTTCCAGTGCAAGAAAGCGTTACGAATACGAGCGCGAGCTTCTCCCTGCTAGCGCGCAGTTTAGGTCAGCCTGAAAATAACAATAACAGCCGCGCCCACCAGCATGGCTCAACACGCCAGGTTGCGTGCTGTGACGTCACTCCCCAATACAAGGAAAAGCTTTCCAAACATATATTTGACTGTCGAAAACGAAAGAAAATACTGCATTCCGCCTGCATTATGATGAGATAGTAACGAAATAGTAATGCACAGCCACTTGGACAAGTAACTGCAATCAGATTACTGGCTTGTAAAGATTAACGCGTTAGATTACTATTTTCGGGGAAAAGTAATCAGATTACAATAACGCGTTACTTAGTAACGCGTTAGTGGCATCACTGTACACTAGACACGTTGTCATTTGTCGGCCTATTTATGAATTGTTTTCAAATAAACGCTAGATTATCTATAGTATATGTGTACTTATGCACGCTAGAGAAGCGGGCTGAAAAATCTATTCTCTCATTTCCTCAACATCACACACACACACATACACACACACGGCACATGCTGATATCTCAGTGAATACAGCTCTGATTATCCTAAAACTGGTAACATAGACTCCTTACCTTAGATCAGATGTTCTCCAAAAAGATTATTCCAATTCCTGATTGCCATTCCAAATATCGATCGCGTTTATTGATTGATTATTGGCTGCTGTAAATATATATTCCACGCTGCTTTCCAACTCGCGATCACTTCCCTCATCATCAGATCCATCGCCAGCATAATGGAGCCAGTAGGCTCCCCCCACAGGGATCTCCCAGTATAATCGAATGGCCTGCAGTTACACAGAGATAGACGATAGGGGGCGGTATTTTCCCATCTGAGCTCCTAGAGTGTCTGCTGTACCAACGGGAGACTCGGTTGATGAAATATGAATTCAGATCGCTAATAAAAAAATCAAACGACAATATACGTCGTCTGCACTCAACGGGGGGCATGATAAGACAACAATACACGTCGTCGGCATTCAAAGTGTTAATGTGTATCTTTATTCTGCTTGTTGAAAATGAACTGTGTCAGAGTGTGAGTGCTAACCATTTGTTTGTGTGTCTGTGTATGTGTGTGTGTGTTGCCTGAAACCTGAACATTATTCACAAGAATTTAAGCTTTACTTCCCTTTCAGGACAGATTAATCGTGTGTGTGTGTGTGTGCGTGCTTGCGCCTGCGTGTGTGTGTATTGTTAATAGGTTTGTTTGCATGTCTTTCACTACTCTCTCTTGGGGGTCTTGGAGTATAGAATAATACAGGAAACATGTAATTGTATTGTCATAATGAATTGGTGTCATTCCACCTAAATGCCATGTGCAGTGTAGGACTGTTGTGTTAGCTTAGCCACATTAATTTAGAGCAGACCACCGGTTGTCTAACCACACTGTAACTTACACCTCAGAGACGAGAGGAAATATCAGCAGGGGGACTTGATTTTATTAGCCCAGGCTAATAATATTTCCATGCAGGTATACATTAGGAGTTATTAACCTGTGTTGTGTTTTCAACAAGTCACCAAAAGTATTTTAGAGAGCCAGGTCTAAGTCTTTAAGGGCCCCCTTTACACTAGTTCGAGGTTAATTAGAGGACAGACCTATCAGGTTTGAATAACTGCAGTGCCTGCATAATAAAACATCTCCTGTTGGTTTTATTTTCAACATTTGGATGAAGATCAGTTTCTTCATCCCACACACATGTCCTTTACCAAAAGAGAGCTTTAAAAAAAATATATAATAATAATATTAATAATTGTACTTTACCATTTTACCCTAGAGACACCTGCATTTCAGCCTCTATGTTCTGTTATATTCTATTGTTTCACTGTATGTGGTGTTTTTGCCCCCCCCCCCCCCCCCCCCCCCCCCAATGTCTCCCAGGCCTCCCACTCTTCCCCCTAAACCGCAGAAAATGAGGAAGCCTAGGCCACGCTCCACGTATAACCATAAGCTGTTTAACGGCAATATGGAGACCTTCATCAAGGTACCCTCTGGCAGTGGTGTTTGACTGAACTAAATGCCTCGGTGGAGCTGGAGCAGAAGGCTAGCCCTTCTCCCTCTTCCTCGCCTTCCTCCCGCTCTCTTCCCTCTTTTAATCTATCTGTAATGATTATCTCTTGTCTTATCTCTAACATCTTGTCCTCAATGCCGCCGCTTGCGCAGAACATAATCGCAGAACTGTCTCTCCTTCCAGAACGGTTGACCATCATCTATCTATGACTTTATTCCTAAATCCAGCCTCTCTGTGTGTTACTGCTGAGAGACGAGAGTCCGTGGTGGTGGCTCTGGTCTTATTCCACACTGCGCCCCACCCCTCCCTGCATCCCATGCTGTCCTGTTGCCAGTCTCTGTGTTTTGTCCTCTATAACCCGTCTGTCGTCTCTGTGCTTCTCCTAACTTGTGGTTCTCTGCCTCCTTTCCCCTGCTCCTCCTTGCTCTGCTGTTTTCTGGGTGCTCCCAGGGGACGGAGGAATGCCCGTTCCCGCATTCAGGTACTGATATTGGGGGGGGGGGGGGCGGAAGGGTACAGGGTGCAGCGTTAGTGTCCACTAAAGATCGCTAAAGACAAATAATATGACTTCTTCTCCCGCCACCCCATGCCGTCGCACCCCCTGGTCCTACTAATGAGCTATGCTTTGCACGCCACTAGCGTTTCATGGCTGTCTGCTTCCTGTAACGATGGACTGTGAATGATAATGGTTTCTATCTTTCACTTTTATGCCGCTCATTAGTTTTATAACAGAAACATGTTTATGAACCTATGAGAAGTGTCCATGTGGTTCTCTATGGTGTCACACCTCTTTTCTCTTTTATAATGATATGGACTTGCAGAAAGCAGCTGTTATACAAAGAATTTATAAATAAATCTCCCTAGGTCTATATGTTTTATACCAAGCGTTTTACAAGCGTTAAGTGTTGCAAAAGAGCTTCTCACCAATTCTTCACATTTTCTGTAATATTTATTAGTAAAATAATAACATCTATTAGTAAAATAATTATATATATTAGTAAAATAATTATATCTATTAACTGCTGTGTTGGTGCTTTTATTATTTTCCTTTCTTTGTTCTTATTGTTGACATTATTTTCTTTCAGGATTCAGGTCAACCAATCCCACTTGTTGCTGAGAGCTGTATTAGACACATCAATCTGTATGGTAAGTACCAGACTATTACCACTGAGCTGTATTAGATACATCAGTATTATACCTTAAGTCCCACTAGTACCACTGAGTTCTGAGTTGTATTAGATACATCAGTCTGCATGGTAAGACCCAGACTACTGAGCTGTATTGGACACATCAGTCTGCATGGTAAGACCCAGACTACTAGGCTGTATTAGACACATCAGTCTGCATGGTAAGACCCAGACTACTGAGCTGTATTGGACACATCAGTCTGCATGGTAAGACCCAGACTAGGCTGTATTAGACACATCAGTCTGCATGGCAGGTCCCAGACTACTAGGCTGTATTAGACACATCAGTCTGCACGGTAAGACCCAGACTACTGAGCTGTATTGGACACATCAGTCTGCATGGTAAGACCCAGACTACTGAGCTGTATTGGACACATCAGTCTGCATGGTAAGACCCAGACTACTAGGCTGTATTGGACACATCAGTCTGCATGGTAAGACCCAGACTACTAGGCTGTATTGGACACATCAGTCTGCATGGTAAGACCCAGACTACTAGGCTGTATTGGACACATCAGTCTGCATGGTAAGACCCAGACTACTAGGCTGTATTAGACACATCAGTCTGCATGGCAGGTCCCAGACTACTAGGCTGTATTGGACACATCAGTCTGCATGGTAAGACCCAGGCTACTAGGCTGTATTAGACACATCAGTCTGCATGGCAGGTCCCAGACTACTAGGCTGTATTAGACACATCAGTATGCATGGCAGGTCCCAGACTACTAGGCTGTATTAGACACATCAGTCTGTATGGTAAGACCCAGACTACTAGGCTGTATTAGACACATCAGTCTGCATGGCAGGTCCCAGACTACTAGGCTGTATTAGACACATCAGTCTGTATGGTAAGACCCAGACTACTAGGCTGTATTGGACACATCAGTCTGCATGGCAGGTCCCAGACTACTAGGCTGTATTGGACACATCAGTCTGCATGGCAGGTCCCAGACTACTAGGCTGTATTAGACACATCAGTCTGTATGGTAAGACCCAGACTACTAGGCTGTATTGGACACATCAGTCTGCATGGTAAGACCCATACTACTAGGCTGTATTAGACACATCAGTCTGCATGGCAGGTCCCAGACTACTAGGCTGTATTGGACACATCAGTCTGCATGGTAGGTCTCACTAGTACCACAAAGCTAAAGACGAAGGGCTAGAAGTGAGGGAGGGAGCTTTAGGTACATCTTTGTCTCACAAAGCGATGGATACATTAGAAAGAGTCACCTGTTTCCATAAACAGCTCCAGGTTAGCAGACCTGCTCTGCCTTTGTCCTCTGGACTCTCAGGTGGCAGCCGGCGATGTGACGTGAAGTACATGACAGCAGATCACAGACTTTCGACAGGCTCTTGTTTCTCCCTGTTTAGTCAGTCCAACCATTGACCTCACCCCTCAGACCTCCTCTCTGCTGCCTTCACATCTGTCGTTTAGCCCTGTGCTGTAGCCTGTAGCCTGAAGGCATTTTCTCTAGGACCTGGACCTAATGAAACTCCAGAAAACTGATTAAGGGCTCTCTAACTGAAACCATATGCTACAGCCAGGCTGAGGGGCCCTCTCCTGGAAGAAAAAAAAAAATCTCCCTTTTACGAGTAGATTACATTTCCTGCCCTCTGTTGTGTGTTTCAGTGGGCTTTCGTGTAGCCAGGCGTTTGGGGGGTAGAGATAATGGTGGGCTCTCTACCAGTATCTCTGAAATCTAAGGGCTGTGTGTTTTTGTGTTCTTAGGATTGCAGCAGCAAGGCATATTCCGCGTGCCTGGATCACAGGTGGAGGTCAATGATATTAAAAACTCATTTGAGAGAGGTGAGTCACTGTGGTGGCTGAAGGTAATTAACAGATAACTGTCTTATTTCCCCCTCTCATTCAGGTATACTGTACCATATAAACACATGAGACTGTCATCTCGATTGTTGGCTATTTATGTAATTTTTTCTTGTGACTTTTCTTACGTCTCACTGATTCTACCTTTTTATTGTCCTCACCAGGCGAGGACCCGTTGATTGACGACCAGAATGACCATGACATCAACTCTGTGGCAGGGGTCCTGAAGCTCTACTTCAGGGGGCTGGAGAACCCCCTCTTCCCCAAGGAGCGCTTCTTAGACCTAATTTCCACTATCAGTGAGTCCTGTGGAGGAGCAGCAGCTTGCACTAAACGACAATATTCACTCAATGCCATAGTAGTCTAATGTTTCTTTTTTGGAATATATCAATGATATCAAAGCCTCCATGGAGGCATGGATAGTGTAGAGAAAAACACTTGGCAGTGCTTTGTGGAACAGCAGTGAAGGGGGAGGGAGGGAGGGAGGGAGGGAGGGAGGGAGGGAGGGAGGGAGGGAGAGAGGAGGGAGGGAGGGAGGGGGGGGGGGGGGTTGGCCCATGCAGCAGCACATGGAAACAATCTTAACATCACTGTTCCTCTCTGCCTGTGATTTAACCCGATAGGAAGAAGCAGGGAGCATATGGGACACCTCAGTCTGCGTTGTTTAATTACAGTACAATCAGTGGACACTGACTGGACCTGTAGATTCCTTTCCTCACCTTGTTCCAAATTGACCTATCTCAATCCCCGTCCTCTGTTCTTGATCCTCCAATCACAACCGGTGCTTGTTGAAGAAAGCGACAGTTGTGATTGGAGGATCAAGAAAAGAGGATGGGGTTTGAAATAGGTAAATTGCTTCAGTTTGCCATAGTGGCACACAAGTGGGGGACATCTAATTAAAGTGTCAAGTAACAATGTTCGATCTCGCTCTCTCTCTGTCTGTTGTTTGATGGGGTCTTGCTGATGCTATATTATTAACCCTTTCAGGTGTATTAATAAGCTGCATGTGATTAGAATTTGGGGAACTGAACATTCTAACAGTGATTACTGCCCATTGAAAAATGGAGAGATTTAGAATTTTACTAAATAATTCTGAGAAAACATAATAAAAAAAATACAAATAGGAATGTACACCTGAAAGGGTTCAAAGGTCACGGAGGCTTAATGTCCATGTATTAGCATGTCATGTCTTTATTTGTCTCCCATGAGTCCTGGTGCTTAGCGGTGCTTAGCGCACTCTCCTGTGTGTTTCAGAGCTGGAGTCTGGAGCAGAGAGAGCGCATCACATCCAGCAGATTGTTGTGACTCTTCCTCGCACCATCATCATTGTCATGCGATACCTCTTTGCTTTCCTCAACCAGTGAGTCTGATGCCGACTGACACCGCACCTTAGGTGATACAGTAAAATTACGCAGGAGTGAGTTCACATTGTGCATTAAGAACCACAAAAGCTATTACACAACCAAGTCTGAAATCTTAGATTTTGATGGAAATTTACCAATTCTTAGAGTGAGGGAAGAGCCCGGCTCAGCAATGAATCGACAAACAATTTCCGAAGATATGGAGGTTCACATCCCATTTAAAACTACACCTGTCAGCTGAGCTTTAGAAGTTATTTACAGGCCCGGAAACCCATCCCTCACCCTAGTAATATACCTGTTCTGCTTTTTACTGGCCGTTATTAATGCCTTCTTTGCTCGGTTCCCCTGCAGAACAAAGAGTTAGATTTTTTACATCTTGAGTTTTACTCTTCCATTTTTTTATACCCTGTTGGAGCTGATCCAGGCGCAGATTTACTGCTCTACTTCAGCTTGTCAGCATGCAATAGGTCTGCTCTGAGCTGCTGTTAGAGCAGATGGGAGTGAGGATTTCACTAAAGAGATGATTGTAGAATGTGCTGTTGGCTGAGTTGATTTGTTGTGGGGAGCACTTTTCAGGAAAGTCATTGACCATAATCACATGGTGGCCATTTTGCTCTTATGTCATGCTCAGGTTGAGTGGGAACAGGGTAGAAAGGAACCCAACCTGAGCATGAAGCGTGATAATCACGTTGAGAACCACAGTTGTATCAAGTTTGACCAGTAGGGGTTTCTGTAAGAATGCAGTATACATTTTACAGCATAAAGTAAAATTGTGTAATAGAAAGACGCTTAATGTTCTTGAACCGAATGTGTTTTGCGCATCCAATATATTTCTATCGACGGTGGCTTACTTGAGCTCAGTAAAGTGAGTGGTGAAAGCTGTTGTCACATAGTTTTCTCTATGAGTCAACCCTGTAGTCGACCCCAATACTTCAGTCCCGTGGATCAGGCCCAGTGATGTGTTGCTTCTCTCACAGAGAATAACAAGGTCTGAATCATAAACTGTAAAAAATTGTTAGTTTGAATCCACTGTCTGGGAAACTCTGGGCCCAGAAAGTAATTAGAAGTACCAAACCCTGAGATGCCCTTGAGCAAGGCAGTTAACACCCAACTGCTCCAGTGGAGCTGCTCAGTGGGCAGCAGTGGAAGACTCTCAAGGTTTGAAACATAAACTGCAGTGTTGGGGAAACTACTCTCAAAGTGTAGTTTACCAAACTACTAGCAACTTCACAATGAAAGGTAGTTAAACAAAAAAAAAATCACTTATGCATACTGTTGTGAAGGGCCAGATTAAACCGAATATATATATTTATTTATATATATATATATTTAATTGTATTTGTATATTCTCTAATATTCCTTGATATCCCTTGTATATTCCTTGTACAATATGCATTGAATATCCATTCTAGCCTACTGAACATCCCATAATAGTCTCCATTCTACTATTGGTCGAGACCTTGGTGCCAGGCTGCCATACCCCCCAGACCCAGTTCAAACGTACCGCTCAACATGTACGAACAAGTCCTAGTTCCGCGTAGGAATCTGGCTACCGCACCACTAACGGTACTATTTGTTCATAGTGCGTATATATACTGCGCTACTAAAGTAGGACTTCCTTTTCAGTCCAGTTTCTTACCCTCCAATAGAGTGACAGACGTAAAGCCTCCCCGCGACGCCACGTGTGGGAGTAAGGCCAAGTTCGGCCTACCATCGGTATTGAGACATCGTGTATATTAATATTTGAATAGTCATATTTGGCACTATATCGTCGAGTTGGACGTAGTCTATTAAGCTAATAATAGTCTATTAATATATAGTGCTTCGTACGGTGAGAATACTACCGTAGTCAGTACCCCATCGTTTCGGGCAGAGAACTGGCTGCTTATCCAGGATGGTCGACCCCATGTGAGACTGCATCCGAGGAGCCCCAGAGCCGACGAGCGAGTGGACCTGTATACCGGATTATTCTACCGACGACAGCCCGCCTTCCCAGGCACGGATTATGCTTTGTGTACAGTGATTATTCCATGGATAAAGACCCCCGACACTGCCGTGTGTTGGAACCCCCCCCCCTGGAAAGGACGCAAGGTGAGGAGACGCTCTGCAAGACGAGGTCGCTTCACGTCTCTCCCCCGTGGACCGGAGAGAGCCGGCTCACAGAGAGTCCACCTGCTTTCATCTGTGGTCCAAGGATCGCTGGCGCACCGAGCTGCACAACTGTGGGTTCACCCAGGATACCCTTGGCCGGACGAGGCAGCCAGACTCTACCCCCCCCCCTCCTACTCCTGTTGTCTTACAAGCGACCGGATTACCCCCCTTAGTGTATCCAGTCTTATAATCATTAAAGTATCATTGCTGTTATTCCTTAACTATTCCAGGTCGTATATTTACCGCCTGCGCCATCAGAGATTGGACATTCTCTATTGATATACTAACGAATACTCTTTGCCATAAAAGTGCATACTATTTCAATTCATAAATGTAATTAAGTGATTAAGTGCTTGCTCTACACACCATTGCTGTGTAGTAATAAATACATACTTCGACTTCGTACATTTGTGTTGGATCCGTTTCATCTACGTGAGAGTGTTTATCATAATATATTTATGCCGAGTACTGGGTGGCCGAATATTAAGTACAAAGGTAGTGGTAGTAAGTATCATATCTAGTAATACAGTCAGGGAATTGTACCCCTCAGTTACACATACCCAGGAGTGTGTTTTAAAGGAACACGCCAACTTTTTGGGAAATTAGCTTATTTGCCATCTACCCTGGAGTTAGACAAGCAGATACATACCCTTTTCTTCACTGTGCATGCATTAGGGAACAGCCGCTCCGTTAGCCTAGCTTAGCATCATTCAGTGGAAGTAGGTGTGCCAGTGTAGCCTAGTTCCCAACAGTCACCCCCAATACACTCCAAATACAACTCCAAAACTTTCCTGTAAACATGTTGTGACCTATGTATTTACCACGTGGAGAAATAAAAAAGAATAATTAGACATTTTAGTTTTCTAAGCAGATATATACTCAGAATTGTCTTTTGCCGAATCACTGCTGCCTAGCTGGGCGCAGTGATTTCATCACCTCAAAAGCCCTGTTGTTTTTAGAAAAACTGGGCTTTTGAGGTTACTTAACAAGAGCAATGTTATATTTACAATTGCTTTCAAAGCTGTAGTTTTCAGGCTGTGAAACTTAAATTCTGTTGTATATTATTCATAACAGAATAAACTGTTTGTCTTGCTAGTAATGCTGGGTTCCTGGACCATGCTCTCCAACACAGCTTGTTTTGACTTGTGAAGATGCAAGATACAATCAAAAGGCTGTTCTCAATAATTCTTTCTAGCAAAATGACACAGTGCATCTTTAAAACAAATATAAAACTTTGGATTCATCATGTAGATGAATCATGTCAGTATTCACTAATAGTTGACATATCTCAAACTCTGCCCCTCTTTTCTTGATCCTCCAATCACAACTGTTGCTTTCCCTTTTTTTTTTTTTTTTATATAAAGTTGAGTCATTATTAATTAATACATTTTATTTTATGTTTTCATGCTGAATGTGTTATATTGTGGAACGATTATCAGTTTATCTCTGGTTAAGCACTGAATGCTGGAAACGCAATTTTCCACATCTGTCATTCAAATTGACCGATTGGGTTGACAATAATGATCCAGTGACTGCTGGTTGGCTAAGACGTTCTGTTTCTGAGGAAGGACCTGCTGTTGTGTCGACCACACATCTCACATCTTGTCTCCCCCCTCACAGTCTCTCACAGTACAGTGACGAGAACATGATGGATGCTTACAACCTGGCCATCTGTTTTGGCCCCACCCTGATGCCCATCCCGGACAGCGAGGACCCCGTGTCTTGCCAGGCGCAAGTTAACGAGGTCATTAAGACCATCATCATTCACAATGAGGTCATCTTCCCGAGCCACCGGGAACTGGACGGCCCGGTGTATGAGAAGTGCATGACTGGTGGAGAGGAGTACTGGTGAGGAGGGTTTAGAGCTTAAGGGGTTCAACACAGTGCGGATGGTTTAGCGCTAAGGGGTTCAACACAGTGAGGAGGGTTTAGAGCTAAAGGGGTTCAACACAGTGAGGAGGGTTTAGAGCTAAAGGGGTTCAACACAGTGAGGAGGGTTTAGAGCTAAAGGGGTTCAACACAGTGAGGAGGGTTTAGAGCTAAAGGGGTTCAACAACACACCGTCAGGAGGGTTTAGAGCTAAAGGGGTTCAACACAGTGAGGAGGGTTTAGAGCTAAATGGGTTCAACAACACACCATCAGGAGGGTTTAGAGCTAAAGGGGTTCAACAACACAGGTAATGAGGGTTTAGAGCTAAAGGGGTTCAACAACACAGGTAATGAGGGTTTAGAGCTAAAGGGGTTCAACAACACACGGTCAGGAGGGTTTAGAGCTAAAGGGGTTCAACAACACAGTGAGGAGGGTTTAGAGCTAAAGGGGTTCAACAACACAGTGAGGAGGGTTTAGAGCTAAAGGGGTTCAACAACACAGGTAATGAGGGTTTAGAGCTAAAGGGGTTCAACAACACACCGTCAGGAGGGTTTAGAGCTAAAGGGGTTCAACAACACACCGTCAGGAGGGTTTAGAGCTAAAGGGGTTCAACAACACACAGTGATGATGGTTTAGAGCTAAAGGGGTTCAACAACACACCGTCAGGAGGGTTTAGAGCTAAAGGGGTTCAACAACACACAGTGATGATGGTTTAGAGCTAAAGGGGTTCAAAAACACACAGTGAGGAGGGTTTAGAGCTAAAGGGGTTCAACAACACACTGTCAGGAGGGTTTAGAGCTAAAGGGGTTCAACAACACAGTGGGAGGGTTTAGAGCTAAAGGGGTTCAACAACACAGTGAGGAGGGTTTAGAGCTAAAGGGGTTCAACAACACAGTGAGGAGGGTTTAGAGCTAAAGGGGTTCAACAACACAGTGAGGAGGGTTTAGAGCTAAAGGGGTTCAACAACACACCGTCAGGAGGGTTTAGAGCTAAAGGGGTTCAACAACACACCGTCAGGAGGGTTTAGAGCTAAAGGGGTTCAACAACACACGGTGAGGAGGGTTTAGAGCTAAAGGGGTTCAACAACACAGTGGGAGGGTTTAGAGCTAAAGGGGTTCAACAACACACGGTGAGGAGTGTTTAGAGCTAAAGGGGTTCAACAACACAGTGGGAGGGTTTAGAGCTAAAGGGGTTCAACAACACACCGTCAGGAGGGTTTAGAGCTAAAGGGGTTCAACAACACAGGTAATGAGATTTTAGAGCTAAAGGGGTTCAACAACACACCGTCAGGAGGGTTTAGAGCTAAAGGGGTTCAACAACACAGTGGGAGGGTTTAGAGCTAAAGGGGTTCAACAACACAGTGATGATGGTTTAGAGCTAAAGGGGTTCAACAACACCGGGTAATGAGATTTTTGAGCTAAAGGGGTTCAACAACACACTCTTCCACTTTTTCCTTGTCTATATTACTACCTACTATACTAATATATCTCCACTACAACTACACTACAACACTGCAGCATCCAAGTTTCAACAATGTTTGATGAACATTGTTACTCAGCTGAAAGAGTTGTACCCTTCCTGCTGACTTGTTGTGCAGAACTTATAAAAGCGTCAGCTAAATGACTAAATGTAAATGTAAACACACGGTCAGGAGGGTTTAGAGCTAAAGGGGTTCAACAACACAGTGGGAGGGTTTAGAGCTAAAGGGGTTCAACAACACACCGTCAGGAGGGTTTAGAGCTAAAGGGGTTCAACAACACACCGTCAGGAGGGTTTAGAGCTAAAGGGGTTCAACAACACACCGTCAGGAGGGTTTAGAGCTAAAGGGGTTCAACAACACAGTGAGGAGGGTTTAGAGCTAAAGGGGTTCAACAACACACGGTCAGGAGGGTTTAGAGCTAAAGGGGTTCAACAACACAGTGGGAGGGTTTAGAGCTAAAGGGGTTCAACAACACAGTGAGGAGGGTTTAGAGCTAAAGGGGTTCAACAACACACCGTCAGGAGGGTTTAGAGCTAAAGGGGTTCAACAACACAGTGGGAGGGTTTAGAGCTAAAGGGGTTCAACAACACACCGTCAGGAGGGTTTAGAGCTAAAGGGGTTCAACAACACAGTGGGAGGGTTTAGAGCTAAAGGGGTTCAACAACACAGTGAGGAGGGTTTAGAGCTAAAGGGGTTCAACAACACACCGTCAGGAGGGTTTAGAGCTAAAGGGGTTCAACAACACACCGTCAGGAGGGTTTAGAGCTAAAGGGGTTCAACAACACACCGTCAGGAGGGTTTAGAGCTAAAGGGGTTCAACAACACACCGTCAGGAGGGTTTAGAGCTAAAGGGGTTCAACAACACACCGTCAGGAGGGTTTAGAGCTAAAGGGGTTCAACAACACACCGTCAGGAGGGTTTAGAGCTAAAGGGGTTCAACAACACACCGTCAGGAGGGTTTAGAGTTAAAGGGGTTCAACAACACACCGTCAGGAGGGTTTAGAGCTAAAGGGGTTCAACAACACACCGTCAGGAGGGTTTAGAGCTAAAGGGGTTCAACAACACACGGTCAGGAGGGTTTAGAGCTAAAGGGGTTCAACAACACAGTGGGAGGGTTTAGAGCTAAAGGGGTTCAACAAGCTGTCACATAGTTTTGTCTGAGTCGACCCTGTAGTTCCAATATCAGTCCTGTGGATCAGGCCCAGTGATGTGTTGCTCCTCTCACAGAGAATAACATGCTAATGTGTCTGTCTGCTCTTCACACCGAATGAGTCCTTATCTAGGAACTTTTTTTAGTAGCATATACTTGAATGAGAGCATATAGTAGTAAACACGTATTTGGGGGGGAAAAGAACCCTGCTCTGTCTTATCTATAGTGACTTACAACTAGTACAACCGCAGAATCGGCTCAAATTCTAGTATCGCCACCATACTGTAGCAAGCAGCCGAAAGAGCAGTACTAAGCAATAAACAGTGAGCAGTCAATAACCTGAGAATGAGAAGCTATAATGACTCAGTAGAAGGACAAGCCTATGATATGTGCAGATATAAGCATTACTTCTATCCCTCTCCCTGTAGCGACAGCCCCCATAGTGAACCAGGCACCATCGATGAGATCGACAATGGAACCGAGCCACATACCAGTGATGAAGGTCAGTTCTACTTGGTCAGACTACCTGTTTCTTTTTCTTTTCTGTTTCTTTTTTGCGATTTCTCAACATTAAGAGATCTCTCCATTGTCATTCTTTTATGTTGACATTTGACATTTGATTTGAGTTTGAGTGTGATTTTGATCTTGTAAAGGGACTATGCCAGCCAAGAATGGGCTATTTTATAGCAAAGAGTTTTCTGTGAAATACAGCTCTTTGTGTCTTGGTATTGTAGTCTTGCAAAACATTTAGGGAAATACACTTATTTATCATCTTCTTCATATACATTTTCTGACATAGCTAGGTTAGCTGCTGCCTACTGCTTCCAGTCCTTGTGCTAAGCTAGGCTAACATGCATCTGGACCTCTCTCTGGACACACAGAGATTAAACTGATATCAATCTTCTTGTCGAACTCTGGGGAAGATGGCAAATAAGTATTATTTCCCAAGATATTGGAGTGTTCCTTTAAACATTGAAGGCCTTAGGCATTGACCTAAAAAAAGCTTTTGATACAATAGATCATGAGATTTTACTGAAAAAGATGGACAGGTTTGGTGTCAGAGGGGCTGCTCTAGACTGGCTGAAAAGCTATATTAGTAACAGGCAGCAATTTGTTCTGATGGGTCAGCACAAGTCACAATGCTTAAACATTACCTGTGGTGTTCCACAGGGGTCAGTATTGGGACCCAAATTGTTAATTTTATACATAAATGATATATGTAAAGTATCTGACATACTGAAACTTGTTGTCTTTGCGGATGACACAAACATTTTATGTTCGGGGGATGACCTTCAGCAGCTTTTAGAAGTGGCAAACATAGAAATGGACAAATTAAAAGGTTGGTTCAACACAAATAAGTTATCACTCAATTTGAAAAAAACCAACTTCATGATATTTGGAAATTGTAAAATAATCACTGATCCTCAACTGAAAATTGATAATGTAAAAATTGAGAGAGTATATAACAAGTTTCTAGGGGTCTAGACCACAAACTCTGCTGGAAACCCCATATAAAATATTTGTGTTCAAAGTTACCGAGAAGTATTGGTATACTGGGCAAGACTAGATATATCCTGAATCAGAAAACTCTATATACATTATATTGCACACTCATTGTACAATATCTATCATATTGTGTTGAAATCTGGGAAATACTTATAAAAGCAACTTATAAAAGATATGCACACTGCAAAAAAGAGCCATACGGGATAGTACATCATGGTAGATATTTAGATCACACAAATAGTCTGTTTGTAAGGAGTCAAACATTAAAATTCATGGACTTAATCAAATTCAAATCTGCACAAGTTTCTGGCAATAAAAAACAAATTACCAAGCAACATAAAAAAAAATCACGGCTAGAGAGAGTGTTTATGATTTTAGAGGGACATTAGCTTTAAAGCAACTCTTAAAAGTATGTGCATTGCAGTTTGTGGGGTATCACTCTGGAATGGTCTGGATGCGAATATAAAATTAAGCAAAAATATCAATACATTTAAAGGTAGCTATAAACAAGCACTTATGGACACATATAAGAGAGAGGAGCTTGAGCAGTAATGTGACTGCCTATTATTTTTTCTCATTTGGATATTTGGATATATAAAAAACTGTACTTTTATTTTACTTTTTATTTGTTATATTATTTTTATTTTTATTAAATTATAATGTCAAATATTGTAAGGAAGGGGCAGGGCTTGATACGTTGTTTTACTTCCCCCTGTTCCTTCTCGAACACTTATTGTATGGAAATAGTCTTTGACTATTTACCTTTTTGTTTTTTAAACTTGTTTTATGTTTCTATGTTCGAGACAAATAAAAATCAAATCAAATCAAAATACATAAGCTTATGACTGGTTATGGATGCTGACTGCATTATGTTTGAAGCTAAGAATGTGTCAAGGAAATATAAATATAAACAAATACTTTTATTTATATTTCTCCATATTGCAGTATTGCACATTGTACAAAGTAGATTTAGGTTATCTATATTTGTACATGGGGTTGACTTAGAATATAATCTGAATAGTGATGCACCGATGTGAAAATTGTGGCCGATACCGATAACCGATATTAATATTGCTGTTCTGGCCGATACCGATATTTACCGATGTCGATATCTCTGTATAGAAAACACTTTTTTATGATAATCAAATAAAGAGCTATTTTCCAAAACGCATAATTTTTTTACTTTTGTAACTTATTTTCAGAAATGACTGATATTTTGAAACTATTTAAGGCCAAAACATGTAAAAAGAATATCGGCCCTATCTTGATATCGGACCGATACCGATGTGTAAAAAAACGGCCATATCGGCGGCCGATATATCGTGCATCACTAAATCTGAATATTATATCAGGGGGGGCTGTTTATACAGGCATTGTGTTATTATTATCGATAGAGTATACATATGTCTCACCTGTCCAGCAGATCAGACCCTCATCTTATTTTTTTATTTCATATTGTATCTTTACCTTTTATTCTTATACTTTTATTATATTATATTACCCTGCCCTCCCCTATGACCCCTGAATTTCCCCAAGGGGATTCATCAAATTTATAAAATACATACGTATTCTCCTTGCCCTCCTCCCCTGCTTTGTCTGTCTTTGTTCAGCCTTAGTAAACAGCTCCCATGGGACTCTGTCTCCTTTGTCCTGTATTTTGCTGTTTCTCTTCAGAGCTCTGACTGAATAATTGGACCAGACACTCTGGCCAAATCAAAACATGTTGTAATGCAAGTGATGATGTCTCTGGTGTCAACAGCAGAGTATGAATTGGGCCAGACTGCACAGTGTAGTGTGGTCTGCGTGGTGTAGTGTGGTCTGCATGATGTAGTGTGGTCTGCGTGGTGTAGTGTGGTCTGCATGGTGTAGTGTGGTGTGGTATAGTGTTGTCTGCATGGTGTAGTGTAGTGTGGTCTGCATGGTGTAGTGTGGTCTGCGTGGTGTAGTGTAGTGTGGTCTGCATGGTGTAGTGTGGTCTGCATGGTGTAGTGTAGTGTGGTCTGCATGGTGTAGTGTGGTCTGCATGGTGTAGTGTGGTCTGCATGGTGTAGTGTGATCTGCATGGTGTAGTGTGGTCTGTATGGTGTAGTGTGGTCTGCATGGTGTAGTGTGGTCTGCATGGTGTAGTGTGGTCTGCATGGTGTAGTGTGGTGTGGTCTGTGTGGTGTAGTGTGGTCTGCATGATGTACTGTGGTCTGCATGGTGTAGTGTGGTCTGCATGGTGTAGTGTGGTCTGCATGATGTACTGTGGTCTGCATGGTGTAGTGTGGTGTGGTCTGCATGGTGTAGTGTGGTGTGGTCTGCATGGTGTACTGTAGTGTGATCTGCATGGTGTACTGTAGTGTGGTCTGCATGGTGTAGTGTGGTCTGCATGGTGTAGTGTGGTCTGCATGGTGTAGTGTAGTGTGGTCTGCATGGTGTAGTGTGGTCTGCATGGTGTAGTGTAGTGTGGTCTGCATGGTGTAGTGTGGTCTGCGTGGTGTAGTGTAGTGGTTCTCAACCTTTTTACACCAAGTACCACCTGAGAACGTAGCTGACTCTCCAAGTACCACCATATGACCGACGTTAAAATACAGTCTATGCACAGTTCACGCAGGAGGCAAATTTATTTCTAATACCATTATTTATTGTTAATGTTTGTCAGACACAGCCACAATGTACAAAGGGGTAGCACTAGAACTAGCAAACTCTTCCACACAATTATCATACAATGCAAGGGGCATTGAAAACATAATAACTAACATTCTCACATACAGTAGCAAGTGATCAAATTAGGAACAACTGTATTTCAGCAAATGTACTTCATTCAAACACTCTCTCTCTCTCTCTCTCTCTCTCTCTCTCTCTCTCTCTCTCTCTCTCTCTCTCTCTCTCTCTCTCTCTCTCTCTCTCTCTCTCTCTCTCTCTCTCTCTCTCTCTCTCTCTCTCTCTCAAATACTTTGTTCTATCCCTACCCTTTTACAATATAGAGGAGTGAAATTCTTTAAATACAGATTTATAAATTAGCAGATGATTTATAAATTATAAAATAGATTACATTATGATCACATTCCATTTGAATTATTTCATATTTTATGACAATTCTACATCAGGTATTGTGTCATCTGCAAACTTAATGACCATGTTGGACTTAATGACCATGTTGAAGTTGTACATGGCTACACAGTCGTGGGTGTACAGGGAGTAGAGAAGGAGGCTTAAGACACAGGGGGCTCCTGGGTTGAGGGTCAGGGGGGTGAGGTCCCATCCTCACCACTTGGCAGGTTTAGATGATTGAAATATTTTCCAAAAGAAGGAATAGATAGATAGATAGATAGATAGATAGATAGATAGATAGATAGATAGATAGATAGATAGATAGATAGATAGATAGATAGATAGATAGATAGATAGATAGATAGATAGATAGATAGATAGATAGATAGATAGATAGATAGATAGATAGATAGATCATATTTATTTAAGCATGTCACTACCAAAAATGGTAAATGATCCACTTCACTTTATTATAAAAATACCTAGAAACTTTGAGGTACCCTAGTAGACTTTGGAAACGGATTTCACACGTGAACTATACGCTTAATCACTATCACTTACTAACACTCACTCACTCACTCACTCACTCACTCACTCACTCACTCACTCACTCACTCACTCACTCACTCACTCACTCACTCACTCACTCACTCACAGTTAACCACTCTGCCCCTAGTGGTGGCTAACAGGCATGGCAAATTGTGTAAAATCAGTTCAATCTAGATGTGAGAATGCTTCACATCTAATATGGTGGCAGTCTATGTAATTCCCCTCTAAATGTAAAAAGTTATGTAACTGTTTGTATTTCGGCATCTGTTTCTGTTTTCAGAGGTGGAGCAGATTGAGGCCATAGCTAAGTTTGACTACGCAGGACGCACTCCCAGGGAGCTGTCCTTTAAGAAGGGAGCCTCTCTGCTGCTGTATCACCGAGCGTCTGAGGACTGGTGGGAGGGTCGTCACAACGGTGTTGATGGTTTGATCCCTCATCAGTACATTGTGGTGCAGGACCTGTGAGTATCAGTAGTATAGTCATTTCAAACAGCATTTGCACACCTGCGTACAATGCGACAGGTGTGTAAGAGAAGACAATTAGGGATCAAAGCTCCTGTCTTTTGCACTTTAGAACATTGTTTTAAAGGGTAAGTTCAGAATTTTGGAGCCCTATTTCCTACTTACCAATGATGTTGTCTTTCTCAGCACAATCTTCATACTGGATACCTGCAGCTCAACCTATTCCACAGTGGATCCAATGCAAATAATTTATTATTATATATATCTTTGGGCTTTTCTGTATTTTTCACCCATCCCAATTTGAGTTGTTATGCCAATTCCCTTCCTGGTCGTTGCGCGCATTGCCCCACTGTCAGCCTGGGGAGGGTGTAAAAGGGATGGGAATCGAGAATCGGAATCGATTGGGAACCGGTTCCTATTTGTCCGATTCCTGGAATCGCATGCCTCCGTGACTATCAATTCCTCTCATCGATGCCATGTTTTTCCGACAGTTGCGCATTTAAAAACAATAACGTTAGCGCCACGCATGCAGCCATAGCAGACTATTTGATTCCTTTATTGCGACCATTTTGTGTGTGCAGTGAAAACTGAAAGTGCTTTGCATCCTAGTCATTCATTTACATGGTAAAGTAACGTTAGCCGCTAGTTAGCTAAATAGCCATGCTCATTGCAGAGAGAGACAGAGAGAGAACACTGGCACGGGTGGGGGGGAGGGAGTGTGTGTGTGTGTGTGTGTGTGTGTGTGTGTGTGTGTGTGTGTGTGTGTGTGTGTGTGTGTGTGTGTGCGTGCGCGACATCAGAGGAGGTAGAAGCCTCGGAATTTTGGTAGGTGAATAGCTTTCCTAGATGTTACTTATGTGTCAGTTATGTTTTTACTTTTAACCTTTATTTATACAGGTAGGTTATTGCTAACGAATTCTCTTTTGCAATAACGACCTGTTGAATGCAACTACAGTACAATAGATTCAATTATTTCTCAAATACATTATTTTATTTAAGTGTATAGTTAATAAAAAAAATTACAGTTTTGTATTTTTCTTACATGGGGGCTCAACAATAAATGATAAATGACTATCAGAAATGTCAAGTTGCATGTTGTTATTTTAACCAGCTTAGTTCTGTTGCATTTCCAATTTATTAATTTAAAGTGTAAATGTATCAGGAACCGATAAGGGAAACGACAAAGAATCGGATCGATAAGCAGAATCGATAATGGAATCATATTGATAAAATCAATTCCCATTCCTACCACATGCGTCCTCCAATACATACGCCAGCCGCTTCTTTTCACCCGACAGCGAGGAGTTTCACTGGGGGAACATAGCGCGTGTAGAGGTTCACACTATCTCCCCCAGATCCCCTCCCTGCTGAACAGGCGCCCCGACCGACCAGTAGGAGTCGCAGTTTACAACGACCAGGACACATACCCCACCGGCTTCCCACCCGCTAACACTGCCGGAGGTACCGCTGACAGCTGGATTCAAACCCAGAGTCTCTGCGGTGGTAGGCGAGTGCTTAGTCCACTGCGCTACCCAGCCACCCCCAACAAATAATGAATCTTTTAACAGTGGCCCCATTAACCTTACATTAGTCTTGTGGCTAACTAATGAGGAGCTGGTATCAAGTTCAGTTTATTTTATTTATTTATTTGCAGGGATCATGTTGCACATTAATTACATTTTTTGTAAAAATAGAATAGAATAGAAATACTTTTATTATCCAGAGGGAAATTTGACACTGCAAATCGCTCAACATTTAAACATTTAAACATTTAGACAGAACAGGTCACGAATAAGAATGACAAAACAAATCAAATCAAATTGCCTAAGATAAGAGTAGAATAAAATAGAATAAAATATACAGTAAATAAATACAGTAAAAATATACTGAGGTCTACAGTAGGTGTAATATTGCACAGTGCTGTTTCAAAACTAAGAGTCCAGGAAGATGGTAACTGTCACTCTGTGCTCAGTGATGCAGTGAGGCACAGTGATGCATTGTATAGTCTGATGGCTGTTGGAATGAAGGACTTCCTGTGCCGTTAAGTGCTGCATTTAGGTAGTGTGAGCCTGGCACTGAACATGCTCCTCCTGTCAGCCAAGTCATTGTATAGTGGGTGGGAGGGGTTTTCCCTGATGGCCTGGAGCTTAGCAAGGCTCCTCCTCTCCGCCACCCTCACTAGGGAGTCCAGCTCCACCCCAACCACGCTACTGGCCTTCCTGACCAGCTTATCCAGCCTGTTTGTGTCCCCTGCTCTCAGTCCGCTGCCCCAGCAGGTCACAACGTACAAGAAGGCGCCCGCCACCACAGACTCATAGAACATCCTCAACATCCTTGTACAGACATTGAAGGATCTCAGCCTTCTAAGGAAGTAGAGTCGTAGAACAGCATGAGACAGTAAGTAATACAAGTAGTACAGCATGAGACAGTAAGATACAAGTAGTACAGCATGGGACAGTAAGACACAAGTAGTACAGCATGAGACTGTAAGATACAAGTAGTACAGCATGAGACTGTAAGATACAAGTACCGGTAGTACAGCATGGGACAGTAATATGCAAGTAATCCTACAGCATGAGACAGTATCCTACAGCATGACACAGTAGGATTACAAGTAGTACAGCATGGGACTGTAAGATACAAGTAGTACAGCATGAGACAGTAAGAGACAAGTAGTACAGTATGAGACAGTAGGATTACAAGTAGTACAGCATGGGACAGTAAGATTATAAGTAGTACAGCATGGGACAGTAAGATACAAGTAGTACAGCATGAGACAGTAGGATTACAAGTAGTACAGCATGGGACAGTAAGATACAAGTAGTACAGCATGAGACAGTAGGATTACAAGTAGTACAGCATGAGACTGTAAGAGGCAAGTAGTACAGCATGGGACAGTAAGATTATAAGTAGTACAGCATGGGACAGTAAGATACAAGTAGTACAGCATGGGACAGTACGATTATAAGTAGTACAGCATGAGACACCTAGGTTCTTGGCGGTCGGGGATGAAGCCACGGCTACATTCTCCACTGATAGAAATGTCGTCAACAGGGAGGATTTGGCCGGCAGGTGAATTAGGTTCAGTTTGAGGTGGTTGGTCATCATCCAGGCAGAAATATCAGACAGGCAGGCTGAGATCTGCTCAGAGACTTGGATATCTTAGGAAGGAGAGGAAGAGTTGAGTGTCATCGGTATAGCAGTGATATGAGAAGGCATGAGACGTGATAATGTTACCAAGAGATTTGGTGTAGAGAGAGAAGAGGTGGGGTCCAAGGACCAAGCCCTGGGGGACACCCATCTGTACGGTGCGTCTCCATGATACTTGGTAGGAGCGGTTGTTGAGCACAGAGCCTACAACTCCCATTCCTGCAAGGGATGCAAGGAGGATCTGTTGGTTGACTGTGTCGAAGGCTGCTGACAGGTCCAGGAGAATCAGGACAGAGGAGAGGCCTTTCGCTCTTGCTGAGTGAAGAGCCTCTGTGACTGCTATGAGGGCTGTCTCTGTAGCTCTGTAGCCTCATTGACCTGTTCTGAAGCCTGAATGATAAGGGTCTAGGAGGTCGTTCTGTAATAGATGATCAGTGAGCCATGCAAAACTTGATAAACAATGATAAAACACTGATGTAAAAATGTTAACCACACTGTCAGTGTCGATCGGACCCGGTACCGGGCCGAGATTTATTTAACGTTGCACAAATAGATCAATACAGTCCATATTAACTGATGTGGTGTTTCTTTTTCAAATTTAGCCAAGAGTAAAGACCCTAATCCTATCAAAACAGCAGTCAAAATGTATATTTTCAGCACTACGTTTGTTTAGCAATGATTTTAAGTGTTATTAGCTAAATATGAGTTTATAAATAATCTCTGCACATTGCATCGGAAAGCGTTTGATTTAGACACGAGAACGAGAAGCACTCATGAAATCGTTATAGTCCAGAGAAAGAGGAGACCCAGGGCTTTCGATTGACGTCTACATTTCATAAAACTACACTACCCAGCTCACACCAGCCGGCGACAACAGAAGTAAAAAAAGAATTGTTCTTACAAGCATTGACGTGAATATCGTGTTTATATTTCACAAACCTCAACGTTATTGCCATAAAATACAACATATATTGTTTCTTTTTTTTGACGCGGCTGTCGGCCATTATATAAAAGTAACTGTACTTACAGTAGATTTCATTCACGGTCTTTGCTGCCCTATACTGGGCTTCATCCAGATTTAACACTGGTATTCCCATAGAGGAGATATTGGCCTTTGAAATGATGTATGACTCAACCCTATGAAGCCATTTATAGGCCTGGCATTTTATATTCTATATTCATATTTCATATTGCATGTGTCCGGATGGCAAAATTCAGTACTGTATCTACAAAAAAACCTGTAAATGATATGCCCTTTGTTTATTTGCTTTATTTGCTATTTACTATACTTGATCTCAAGAAATAGCTGAATGAGCTCAGTGGCATCTTTTAGCTTTTGGTCCTTGTCAGCATGGTGTTATTCACCGTCAAAGATAAAAAAAAATAAAAAAAAAAGGATAAAACTAATAATAATAATAATTTTGGTTCATTACAATTTACTCAAGCATAGTAACAGACACAATATTTATGACACTGTGAATACATTCCCTGAGGTCCATATATGTCCATAGATACCAAGAAGATGCAAATGAACCTTCCCTATTGTTAGGTTTTAGTGAGTTTTTCCGTATGTCTAGGAGTGCTTGCATTCTTTCATTTATTTGCATTTATCAAAAAAAATTGGACCTTATGTTATGGTGTTCTTGTTCTGTTCTTGACTTATTGTTATGTTTTCTTCTTGACTTGTTTAAAGAAGACCTGTACGGCCCATGGGGACATTAACGTGTGTTGTCGGGCCTTATAAATAAATTTGATTTGATTTGATTTAGACGTGGAGCAATCTTAAATGTACTTGGGTATGTAATTTTAGGCAAATTTTGGGAAAATATGGCTAACTCATTCAGCGCCAGGGATTAGCCGGGTCCCGTTGTAGCTATGCCATGCTTTAAAGATAGGAGTGCGTCACCTTGTTTGTAGAGCTATATTCTATATTATAGCTATGGAGACAATACTATAGTCATTTGACACTGACTTTCTTCCGTCCAAGATGCAAAAAAGAGATAATTTTTTCACGCATATGTTCACGCGGTATCCCGTGGTGAATATAAGTATAATTTCAGAGTGATCCGGGATAATTCCTGGGAAGCAAGTAATAGGGCACAACGTGAATTCTACTATAAGCGTTGGCGTTTCTTGGACATGCTACTAATAATAGGAATTATGTTTCATCATGAATGCATCATAGTCCTTACCTGTGGTCGGTGGTATTCCAAAAAGAATATTCCAATTGTCTGATCGCGATTCCCAGTATTGGTGTCCATCTGGTCCCGGACATAATTTGGCACAATTTATGGATCAAGTGTGCCAGATGCGCTTCGAATAGGTCTGATGAAGCGACTTACTCTGCTCCGTCTAAATATAGCGCCCGGAGACATTTGAGTGTAACACAGAGTAAGATATACGTTTTCAAAGGGTGGGCAACACTGCCATCTGGCAGGATGCGGCCAGTATTGCACTTTGGCAATCTCAAAATCCTTTCATATGGCAACACAGAATAAAAATAAAAATAGTGAATAAAAGAAAAAACGACCAAAACCCGAGATATCTCGTGTCTGGCGTCCAACGCATGGCAAGTTAACCAGATATATCTCGGGTCTGGCAATTAAAGAGTTAACAGGTTAATAAAATGTTAATAACCACAATGTTAATGTAAAAAAATTAATAGACATACTCAATACACACTAGCCATGCAGCGAAGACCGTCCAGCAACAGGCAGCCGAACATGGGTTCGGCTCAAACAAGGGACTAAACACGTTTCGCAATTATGCCACATCAATGTGGAACGCCGTACCCACAGCCGTAAAAAATGTGAATCCCTACCCACCTTCAAAACAGCTCTCAAAGAGCACCTACGGGAGGCTGCAATTCGAAACTGGCCCCCGTAAATGTCAGATACCCACCCTCCCACCCCCTCCTAATGTACAGTTTCCTCCCCCTCGTATGTATATATTTTCTGTTAGGATCTCTGTTTAACACATTCGCGGCCATTCAATTTCCCCATCTAGCTATAGCTGGGCCAGCTTTCCATTACATAGTTTCACTGTGCGTCACCTTGTTTGTAGAGCTAAATCTATATTTTATATTATAGCTATGGATACAATACCATGGTCATTTGACAGTATCTTCCATTCAAGATGCAAAAAAGAAAAAAAAAATTTCATGAATACGTTCACTCATTATCCCGTGGTGAATATAAGTATAATTTCGGAATGATCTGGGCTAATTCCTGGGAGGCCGGCTACAGGGCGCAACGTGAATTCTACTAAAACCATTGGCGTTTGGTCCCTGGAGCCACTACTATTTCCAAATCAAATCTATATCATAGGTATTATGTTTCATCATGAATGCATGAAAGGGGGGGGCGTTTCTGACTATTTGATTGCCAGTAACGTCATTCGTTATTACTACAACACACGCCGATCAGGGGGATGGGTATGATAACCTTGCATGATCAAGCTGAAATTGACGTCAGATTGTCCTTACCTGTGGTCGGTGGTATTCCAAAAAGAATATTCCAATTAGCGGCGGCTAGGTGGTATCGAATCCGGTATCGAATCCGGCTGTCAGCGTTGCCTCCAGCTTGGCCGGCCGTCATACTGGCTCAATTGGCAGAGTCAGCGGGAGGGAAACCGGTGGGTGGTAATCTGGTTGTTGAAAACAACGACTCCTACAGGTCGGTCAGGGCACCTGCACAGCGAGGAAGGGAGATGGTGAGGGTAGTGTGAGCCTCCCACACGTTACACCTCACCAATGAGAGTCCGCGCTGGCAGGTGAAAAGAAGTGGCTGGCTGACTCTGCATGTATCGGAGGGGACATGTGATAGTATCAACCCTCCCTAGACCGAACAGTGGGGGGCACATGCGAGCAACGACCAGGAAGGGGAGGGGGGAATTGGCATGACGACTAAATTGGGATGGGAGAAAAACACAGAAAAACAGGAGGAGAAAAAGTAAAAAAGAAAAAAAGATATTCCAATTATTTGATCGCCATCTGGTCCATCCTATGTCCATCTGGTCCATGACATAACCCACCACAACATATGGATCGGGGGTCCCGAAAACGATTCAATGCGATCGGGTGAAGCCCTAGGTTCAGGTTAGTAGAAAAGAGCGCCCAGAGCGTTTAGCGTGTGGCACAGCCCAATACACAAGGTTTCAAATGGTGCTCGATACCGCCACCTGGTAGGATGCGGCCAGTATTCCACTTTAGCGATCTCAGACTCAGCCTCATGATAACACCAAGCTCCCTGGATGGATAATTAATGGAAATATCGAATAAAAGAAATAACAAGCAAACAACGAGTATACTCGTTGTTGGCGTTCAACGATTGGCGGCCAATAACGAGTTTAATCGTTGTTGGCAGTGAATGAGTTAACAATTGTGTGTATTGAGCTGTACTGTATTGTACCCATCTGTTAATAAAGTTTTCAATCAATCACATGTAAGGTTTGGTGTGAAAGTAGGGTATGTGGCGCAAGTATGTATGTCTGTTGATAGGTATGAACTACAGCATGGACTGCGATGAGTATGAAATAGGGCGAGTGGTCCAGAATTAACCTTACCCTTTAATGGAACACTCTGCCAAATAAATAAAGCTGATTTATTATGCCATAATAATCTCCCACACATACCAAAACTATGAACGGTCTTTTACAAATGAATTTGGTTTGAGTTATTGAGTGAACAAATTGGAATGTGTGATGTCATTACTATGTCATTACGATGTCACATATTCCAGGAAGTATTACATACAGCTCAGTGAGATGATGAAAAATGAAAATATATATAAATATATATATATCAAGGCCGATCAATATTTTCTCTCTTTCAGAGATGATGCTTTCTCAGACAATCTCAGCCAGAAAGCAGACAGTGAAGCGAGCAGTGGACCCCTTCTGGATGACAAGGCCTCATCCAAGAATGATGATCCGTCTCCCTGCGAGCCGTCACCCGACTACAACTTTGGAGGGGTCACAGGGAGGTGGGTACAGCAGGGTAATTGTCATTGTCACATTCACTGTCGTTGTCTTGTTATATTGCGTTATGTTTTTCCAAATGGACTGCATTTATATAACAGCTTTTATCCAAAGTGTTTTACAATTCATGTCTCATTCACCCACTCACTCACACATTCACACACCTACGGCGGAGGCAAACATGCAAGGTGCCAACCTGCTCATCGGGAGAAGTTAGGGGTTAAGTGTCTTGCTCAAGGACACTTCAACATGCTGCAGGGCGGAGCTGGAATCGAACCGGGAACCTTCCAATTACCAGACGATGGCTCTACCTCCTGAGCCACTGTCTAACCCTAACCTTCTGATTACCAGAAGATGGCTCTACCTCCTGAGCCACTGTCTAACCCTAACCTTCTGATTACCAGACAACCGCTCTACCTCCTGAGCCACTGTCTAACCTTCTGATTACCAGAAGATGGCTCTACCTCCTGAGCCACTGTCTAACCTTCTGATTACCAGAAGATGGCTCTACCTCCTGAGCCACTGTCTAACCTTCTGATTACCAGAAGATGGCTCTACCTCCTGAGCCACTGTCTAACCTTCTGATTACCAGAAGATGGCTCTACCTCCTGAGCCACTGTCTAACCTTCTGATTACCAGAAGATGGCTCTACCTCCTGAGCCACTGTCTAACCTTCTGATTACCAGAAGATGGCTCTACCTCCTGAGCCACTGTCTAACCTTCTGATTACCAGAAGATGGCTCTACCTCCTGAGCCACTGTCTAACCTTCTGATTACCAGAAGATGGCTCTACCTCCTGAGCCACTGTCTAACCCTAACCTTCTGTTTACCAGACGACCGCTCTACCTCCTGAGCCACTGTCTAACCCTAACCTTCTGATTACCAGACGACTGCTCTACCTCCTGAACCCCATGTTAGTTGTCCAGTCCTGAGTGCACTTTCACACTACATTAATTTGAAATGGTCCCAGATCAGAAGTAAAGTTGTTATTTTGTTGTCAAAAAACCCAAGGGTTTGATTCAGCTCCTCTTAACAAGGCAGGTCTGAAAGTCTCTCCGATGTATGTGATCCTTCTCCATAGAGTAAGGCTACGGTCTGACGGGGCTGCCATCCCGCGACATCGGAGTGGGACAGATACCCACAGCCCTACTAGGGGAGCTGACACACCGCCACGTGCCGCAGCCTGTCCTAGCAGCCCACACAAGGTGCCCATCAGCAGGGCCCGTATGGAGAGTCCAGATAAGAGACGCCTGGCCACCTTTGGCAGTGCAGGCAGCATCAACCACCCAGACAGGAAGGTTTATCCTGAGGGCCACCCGTTGAGGCCCATGCCAGGGGCCACTCGCCACAGCAGCCTGGGGGACCACAAGTCATTAGAGGCAGAGGCTTTGGCAGAGGTGAGGCTCTCTCTTTCTCATTGTTTATATCAAAGCCTTTGACTCGATGATCATTACCCTGTGGCCTGCTATACATAATATCAAGACATTATGTAAAACGATATAGACTTTCCCAAATATGTCATATACCACTAGATATATGAGACAGCCAGGCTTTATTTCATAGTCAGTCTGAAACTTCAGTTGCAGAGAGGACTAAATGATCATTGATAAAAAAAAAAAAAAAAAAAAAGTGCTGTGTTCACTGAATGAATAATAAATAGGACACCAGAGAGCCTTTAAAATGGCAGAACGACGTGCCCTGCTACTAATGAGAGTAATTATCCTGTCTGCTGTATTTCTGACCAAGCTCTTATTTATAGACTGTTTGGAGATATAAATGCAATATGATAAATGTTATCTCATCTTTACTTATTCTACCAAGGGATTAATTAATTTATTATGCAGATGAGGTGTTCCAGAGTGAGACAGGAAAGGGTGAATGGGTGGCTGTGTGCAACACATGTAAGAAGGAGAAATACAAATACCTCGATGTCTTCCTTGTTAGCATCCTTTGTGACATGATCATTTTCAGTCAACGCTTGTAATGTCTTATTTGCATAATAATTTGATGCTTTATTGTAATTTTACAAAATTTAGATTTGATTGTAATTTGACTAAATTTAGATTTTTATTAAAACAGTCTTGGGGGTTTCATAAATTGTATGATTTATTGACATGTTCAGAATATAGTAAATACAATTTATAACACTTTACAATGGCCTTATTCTAATGTGGTTTGCCAAAACGTTATATCAAAGCAGTAGAAGAAATAATAAAGGTATTGTTAGGACGTTGTCATCTCCCTCTGTCCAGCAGTGTATAAAACGAATGTGTCTGGGGGGCTGAAAATCATAAAGCAAGTCACATTTTGTTTGTTTTTATAACTATATCCCTATTCGGTGACTATATAATGTCAGTATATAAAGTGTCATTCAGTGGTTATATAATATCAATATATGAAGTCTTGTCCATGGCTGATGGCTACACAGTATAATGTCAGTATATGAAATGTCATTCTGTGTAATTTTTTTTTTATCTACTTTTTTCTCCCATTTTCTATTTTTCTCCCATCCCAATTTCATATCGTCCAATTCTACCCTCCCCTGTCTCGAATGCTGTTAGGCCATGCCTCCCACAAGCCGGCTGCAATGTGGACGAAGCCTTACATCACGTGTCCCCTCCGGTACTCGAGGAAGCAGCCGTTGCATCTTTTCACCTGCACAGCGCGATCTCTCAGCGGCGGGGTCTGCGTGGGAGGGACACGCCGCCCCAGTCGCTTCCTGATTCTGCTGCGCAGGCGCACCAACCGACCTGTAGGAGTCGCTGTCCACAACGTTCGATCCCCACCAGTGCACGTGAGCGGCGCGTGAGCGGCGCGGGGAGCAGAGCGGGCGGTTTTGACGTGAGCGAGGAGTGGGTTTTAAAATGGGTCGGCGCGACGTCCGGAGCGAGAGTTCTCCTCCGCTCCAATCCACTCCAGGCCTCTCACAGTGGTTTAACACTGATGTAATATACATGTAGTACAATGCCAAAGCAACAGATGGAGATGTACAAACATGAAGGCCATTTTCAACCAATGAGAAGGGTGAACCTGTGATATCCTGTTCAGGCTTTGTCACTCACATCCTGTTAGAAAAAGTTTTGACGCCATTGTTGTTGTCGTTAGCTTACATGCTAACGTTAATGGCAGCGACCATAGCATTGTGGCTAGGCTAGCTATCATCGCTTAATAGAGCTAGTGAATGGATAAACAACGTTATTTAACATTGCTGAATGGGTACAATTACAATGCGGCTCAATACAAACAATTGTTAAGGGGCCCAGGGGGTGTAGACTGTTGTAGTTTGAGCTAATTTACACCATGCTCCAAAAAAAATGTAAAAATCTGCCGAGCGATGTGGCGCGGGGAGCGGGGAGCGCTCGATTCAAGGTGAGCGGTGAGCGAGCGGAGAGCGACTTGGGGGCATGAGTCAACATGAGCGATTAGCGGAGCGGACCAAGCTTTAAAGAGCGAAGAGCGGATTTCTCGCCCGCGCCGATCCGCTCACGTGGCCTGATCCCCACCCATCAGCTTTCCCATCCCTAACACTGCCAATTGTGTTAGTATGAACGACCAGCCAAGCTGATAGCAATGCGGAGAGCTGGGCTCGAACCCAGCGTCTCCTGCATTGGTGGCGAGCGCCTTGCCCACTACACCACCTAGCCGCCCGTCATTCTGTGTTTTTATAATGTCAGTAACGCTATATGAAGTCTCATTCCGTGTCTATACAGTATAATGTCAGTATATGAAGTCATATTCCGTGGCTATACAGTATAATTTCAGTATATGAAGTAATATTCCGTGGCTATACAGTATAATGTCAGCATATGAAATGTAATTTGGTGTCTTTATATCTTATATCTATATCAGTAATGTTATATGAAATCTCATTATGTGGCTATACAGTATAATGCCAGTATACAGTATGAAGTGTTATTTTATGGCTATACAGTATAATGTCAATATATTAAATCGTATTCTGTGGCTAATGGCTATACAGTACAATACTGTCAGTATATGAAGTCTTATTCTGTGGCTATACAGTATAATAACGTCAGTATATGAAGTTGCATTCCGTGGCTATACAGTATAAATGTCAGTATATAAAATCTTATTCTGTGGCTATACAGTATAATGTCAGTATATGAAGTTTCATTCCCTGGCTATACAGTATAACATCAGTATATTAAATCTTATTATGTGAGATGTTTATTGATATTTATTAGGTTTATAGTTGGGTGTGTAAATATTTATTTAGATGGTTTATATGAACTATTTATGGTATAGTTAGGTGGGTGGATATCTGTGCAAAAAGTCCCCTGTATATGGTATGTGCTAAACAATGAATGGAACAGGCACCCTTATATAAGACCGTCAGTGTTACAGTGAGTGGTGGTGGCGAGCAGTGAGTAGGGCCCAAATACGAGACAGAGGACGAGGAACGAGTCAGGCAGCGAAGGTAGCAAATGCAATACAAGGTTCTTTACTGGCAGTAGTAAACACGGGCACGTCACGGGCACGTCACAATAAACAAAGGAGCGGTGCAGTCAAACTGGCTCGGGGAAACACGACACAGACTAGAAACAAAACCGAACTTCAAAACACGAAACCTCAGCTATGCTGGAAAACATGGCAAGAGATATACAGGAACGGACTCACAGAGAAATACAGGATAAAGGGGCAATTCCGCAAACGGCAGGAATAACTGGAACAGGAACATGACAGAGAGCGAGCTTCACGCAGGCAGGGAAAACGGAACAGGGTATGCGGGGTAAACAGGACAATGACGCCATGGGGAGACACAGAGCAGACAGGCATAAATACAGATGCTGATTACAACGAGCAACAGCTGGGGGGACACGGACAGACTAGAATACATGACTGGACCGAATACAGATACACACACTGAGACTAGATCACAATACAACCATACTGGGGAGAACACAGGACTAGATAATGGAACACAGCACAGATAGCAGATACATAGGGAATGACATTAGGACAGGGAGCAGAGTAATACAGACAGACAATCAGAGATAATGTGTAGTAGCGCCAACAGGCCGCAGGATGGCAGCAGAGTATCGTTTATGAGTGGCACATGATTGTTCATGAAGGGACTTCAGATGGAGGCGAGAAACAGATTGTAACAGTCAGTCTGTGTGTGAGGGGTTGTTGAAGGGTGTTGGCAGATCCATTTCATGCTGAAGCATCACCCTGGACTCGTGCTTCTCCTCATTTGTATTTGTATTGTATATACAGTATAATGTCAGTATATGAAATGTCATTCATGTCTCTAATGTCATTGTCATGTGGTATATGAAGTGTCAGACAGTCTTCATATACCACATGACAATGACATTAGAGACATGAATGACATTTCATATACTGACATTATACTGTATATACACAATACAAATGAGCTGTCAGTCTGAGAGCAGCACCTGGGACTGGGACACTGCCAGACTACAGCAGGGAGACACACACACCTCCAGGACCATAGGGACATGGAGCTGAAGAACATGTTAATGGAGCACTTAATGTTCTGCACCATCATCTCATTATTAGCCCAGGGCTACAGCCACTTGATACAAGGACCACTCAATTATCAATATACCACCATGTGCAAAGTAGTGGTTGACAGAACGGTTATCTATTTGAGTCCGTTACAGCAGGCAAAATTATATACTGCATACTCTATAATTGATTGTTGTTATAGAGTGTATTTGTTATTATGAATGCACTTTTATTTTCTACTCTACATAACTATTTTATTCTCTTCATGTCCACTTTTTCTCTTCCAGGACATAGAGAAGACCATGACCACAGCCCTCCATGAGCTCCGGGAGCTGGAGCGGGCCAACACTGCTAAGCAAGCCCCGGATGTGGTCCTCGATACCCTGGAGCCCATGAAGAACCCGGTGAGCTCGGAGCCGGCCAGCCCCCTGCACACCATCATGATACGGGACCCGGACGCGGCCATGCGCCGCAGCAGCAGCTCCACCTCTGAGATGATGACGACCTTCAAACCGGCCCTCTCTGCCCGGCTGGCCGGGGCTCAGCTACGCCCCCCTCCCATGAGGCCGGTGCGTCCACCCCCCACACAGCATCGCTCCAGCAGCTCCAGTTCTTCAGGAGTGGGCAGCCCGGCCGTCACCCCGACAGAGAAGACGTTCCCAAATAACAATGCAGCCGCTGGCTCCAACGCTAATACGGCTAATGGAGCCGGGGATAAGTCTGGTACCATGTAACACATGTAGAAGCTGGTAGATGTGAGGAGAATTTGGCCTCTTTCCTAAGTGAAAGGTGAGCTTGGAAAAGACAACGCTCACGTGTAAAAAGCAGGTGTGAATATTTTTCCCCTCTCTCTCTGTCTTTGTTTTGTGTTTGAGTTAATTCTATGAATTCAGGAAGGTCCTCAAGTGAGCCTGAGTTACCATGGTGACGAAGCATCCGGAGAAGCTTGTAGGGTCACACGTCAAGCTCAACACTCTGCGAGACTTGATTCAACTACAGGCCTGAACAGAATGAGTAAAAAAGTTACCTCAAAGCAATTTCTGTTATTTCTGTTTTACCTCAAGATTAACAACATCGTATGTGGCCAGGTTCTCGTTTCGGAGGCAAGTGAAGCAATACTCACCCTGCACTGGCTGTCCAGATAGATGAGCTTTCAGTCACTCCTCCTGGTGTGCAGGAAACTGTCCGTCTGGACTGACTTGGACATTTGGTCGAGGAGACTGTGTTTATGACCAATATGGCCATAGGCCTTTTGGCTGTACATAAAGAGTTACTTGAAGTTGTTAGGCTTTCTGTTTGTACAATAAAAATAAGGGATGTTCAGCAAAGTAACAGCATAGAAACATGTATAATCCTACAAGCAAGGTAGTATGTGGACAAAATAAGGGAACTGCCAGTATAAAGACTTCCCTTGTTGAGATGATGGCTCTGTAACAAAGCGGGAGACCTTGAATAATTTACAGGTCAAGTCAGACGTTTACACAAAAGGTGTACAGAATGACTGTCTGTTTCCTTCAATGTGGTTGATAGTCACATGCAATATTTCGGAAACTACTGGCCGAATTTTGACTTGTACTGTAACTTGTAACAATGGTGTGTTTTACCATTGAGATCCGGCATTTTACTAAATGAAAATTATGACCTAAGGCAATTGCTTCCATCATAACATTTTGTATTTAAAAAGTTGCCAAGTTTCTCATGAGAAACTAGTAAAGACCTATCATATTGTTTTCTCACCGCAGACATCTCTGGTAGGCAAACAACAGGTGATTGTAATCAAATAACAGGCGATACTCATTAAATGACAACTGTGGCCAGTGAGCTGTGGTTTATGGCATTGTGCCATATTGGTAGGAAAGGCACGACGTGTCATGAAGATACTATGAAAACCCCATGAGAGAAAACAATCTGAAAACCCCATGAGAGAAAACAATCTGAAAACCCCATGAGGGAAAACAATCTGAAAACTAGTCTCAGAAATGCAGCCCCTGGCATTCCAGAGCCGTTGGCTGTGGGAAAACTTTATCCTCGCTTTTCCTTGATTCAGTCTATAGTCTGATGTAAACATTTTGTTTAACTTGTATATAAATTATTTGTAGTATTTTTTCCTTTTTGTTGAAAGTGTTAATCTTGTATAGGCCACACAGAACAAGCAAGGAGTTGATGGTGAATGGTATTTGTCAAGATCTAAACCAACTCCTTTTGATGTTTTCATCCTTTACATTAAACAGCAAACATGCTCCCTGCCCCGTGTGGATGAAGAGACCATACCACTCATGCTACTGTATGTTATGACTGCATTCTGTAATCATACAGTAGATATCCCCAATCAGCATAAACAGACATTCAGGATCAGGTTAGTGACCATGAGAACACATACGTATATGTGTGTATATATATATATACCAGGTGATCTTTGAATTAACATCTTGCCTGTTCAAGTGATTATGTAATGTTATTACTGTGCAAAATATACTGGAAAATATCTTAACAGTTCCTTGTTAAAAAGAAATCTGAAAATCTGATTATTTACCCACACAAACCCAGTCTTGCCTGAGCAGTACACTCTTAAATGTTGTGATATACTAATATACCACAGAGGTTTCTCACAGCCTCGCTTTCTCTGACCTCCATATAGAGACACAATCAGATTATTGTGACCCATTCCCTATATGAGTATCTACAGTAGCTGCTGTCCTTCTGAATAGAGGCCTGTCACATACACCCACTTTTACACAGCTCACTATAATGACATTCTGGCTATATATATAAAACTACATTCACTTGCAGCGATGGTGGCCCACATTTACACATTTAACACCAAGAAAAGAAATTATAGCAGAACCTAAATTAAACGATTGCCATTGTATTGGTAGATCTTATTAATATAGGTCTGAGCAGTGCAGTAATTTTAAGCTTTTCCCCGTTTTACAGACTCATTTGAGCACTGCTTTCTTTCTGCTGTTGTCTTCCAACATGACGACATGTAACCACTTTCCAAACCTTCTGTGTCAGGCCTCTATTGTGTCCTATGGCCTAGTCCAGTCTTGCCTCTCAGCCCTATGCCAGAGGCCTTGTATTTGGCAGCCCAAAGAGCCTACCCTTTGTGCATGTTTTGTGCTGTTCTATGTTACTCACTATCTGACTGATATAATATGGCAATTGACCATGGCTGTGTGTCATGCCTTGCCTCGATAAAACGCACAAAATTACTTCAATATGGGCCTTTTTGTTTTAGTTTTTTTAAGAGTTGGGCTTGCACAACCTTTTTTATTTTTTTTTTAGAATGATGAATGATGCCCGTGTGCTACTATCACTAAAATATAATTTTACAATTATGATATTGAAATGTTTGATTTTCTAGATTGAAGGAAACATTTATTGGCATGTTAACCAAGCAACGGTTCCAGTTTCCAGATAGCTGTTATTCTACACATTTTACTGAGACACTTGCTTTAAATGGGAAATGCTGGCTTTCCAATGCATTACATACTAATGTATTGTGTACTTTTTGTTTTGTCACGAACAGAATTCTGCATCTGTATCAGCCTCCTGGTAGGTGGATTCTTTAGAGTGGTTATACAGCATTGGGAATGCCTAGCAAGAAACATGCAACAAAGCAATAAAAAATGCATACAGTGCACTTACGCCCTCTGCCGGTTTTCAGTGGTACTTATATGGTACTTGTATACCATAAGTACCATAATAAAACTGGCTGCTTATCATACTTGTACATTGGGCATTTTGACTTTGATCTGTAATTGATATGGCAATTGATGAAATAATTTTGGTCAGCTGAAATAATATATACTATATCATCTTGTTTTTGACCAGCCTGATTACAGCTTTGCTTCTGATTATAAAGATAACTATAAAGATACTGTTCTCAAAAGTCAACTATATGTTTAGAATGCAAGGAAAGCACACAATCTGAAAAACTTTAACTAAAATGTAAAAGTGAAATGTATAACTAGACTTTCACATTTTCTTTATTCATTTATAAACCGTTTGTCAAAGAGTAGCCGCCAAATTAAAAGTGCCTTTTGTGCACAATATTGATTTTTATTGGACTTTTATATTTACTTTTTTTGTATTACACAGTTGTCATGTTTGATATGTACAATGATCTTTCCATTATCATCCCAACGCTTTTCAATGGTAAAGTCCAATGTAACATCTCATGTACATTAAAAGAAAAAAAGGTTGTTGTGGACTCATAGAGGAATCATGGTGGACTGATTAGGGTATAGGATTTATGAAGACCACTGGCACACCATCTACTGATGAAATTCAGTAGAATCATCTCAGAAAACTTCTTTCGCTCTTTGTTTTTCCTCCTGTGCTGCGGTTGAGCTGTAGACTCATGCAGCTCCTTCCCTTCTCACAGCGAACGCATTGCAGTATAGTTGACTGATATGGATCCTCTTGCACGGTTTAGGAGGCACTTGTTGCACTCTTCTTTTTTTTAAGCTATATGTGATGTTCCAAGGATGTGTTTTTGGTTTCTGGAATGTACGCTAACATGGGTAGTTTGTTTGCTATATAACAGAAAAATATCAGGCTTCTACCCAGCAGGACTTGTCTTGAGAAGAGTGACTGGCTGTTATGTGACGAGGACTGTCAAGTTGTTGTCATACTGTTTACTCTCTAAACATTTGTCTAGTGATGCTGTTTGTTCATGAGTGTCTGGTTGGTTGAAACCCTGTGATGTAATGTATGCCATACCACTGTCTGGATGTTGAGAACCCTTATGTCCAAATAAAAACATAATTGCCCTATGATCTAAATCTTCAGAAAATGTCTGTACATTTCTTGATTAAAGTTAAAGGCGTAATCCTTGCAGGTATATGATCTCCCTTATAAACATTTGGAGAACTGAACATTCTGATAATGATGGCATCATGGGCTACTGGCCATTGACTGGTATTTCCCCTTGAAACATTTAATCATGTAAATGGTATAGAATGGAGACTCACCCGGGAGGTGGTTCTACTTCTGAAAAAAAACTAAACCAGAACAGACATTAGTGCATCTCATCAACTGATGATTTATAACATTAGTTTGTTTGTCCTTTTTTGGCGTGAAATAATCTAACCAACAAAAAACATCATGCCCACTACAGTTTGTGACTATAATAAGTACATTAGAATTAGTGCTGTCGTGTCTGTATTCCTGTGACTAATGCAACATGTGACCTCCGTGATCTTTGTTCTCTTACTTGTTCATAGAAAAGGAGGTAGGCGCTATACTGTAGATGCTATAAAGGCTCAGTTACTAATGTGTTTGTGAGTAAACCTGGATTGAGAGGGCTACTAATTATGTGTGTGTATGTCTGCACAGTTCTATATCGTATTAGCTGCCGCTCAGCGTCAACTGCACATATCTCACTTAGCGCATATGCACTGAATAAAAACTCACAAATGCACCTTTACATACCAACATCCGTCTGGCCACACCCCATCCGCTAACTACATAAGCAGGTGTGTGGCCACACACTCGCCTCCTTCTTCACTTTCACCACAAGAGAGTGCCTGTATACCAATCACTTGACAAGGGTTTTTAGCTGAAGAAAGTTGAGTTAAGTGTTCACATTGTTTCTTGCTTTTTTCTTTCTCTCATACTTTTTAAAGAAAAAAGCTAAGCTATAATGTTTACCTCTGGGGGTTGCGCTAGCAACGTTACCCTTCACCAGCGATTCTCCATTTCCTCCTCTGCCGTGCGTCTTGGGGCGGGGTTGACGCCGCTGTCGTGGGCGGCATCCGCGCCCGGGAGGCGTCCGGTGGGTAGCTTGCCTCTCCAAGGAGCTGGTGCACCAGCGCCGTCTCCTGTGAGATGGCCTGGTTCCTGCTCTGGTTCCTTTGCCGCCGGAGAGTCGTCTGCCGTTGGGCAGCCGGCTCCTCTTGTGGCGGAGGATTTGAGACGCAAGCTTTTTGCGTCTGCTCACTCCCGTCGTAAGATGGTGGCTTGCAGACGCGAACAGCCTGGTTTCGGGGAGTTGCTGGAGCCGGATGAGGATGCGTCTGCTTCTCCGTGGCCGATGGAAACTGAGGATTACATGGTAGAGGCAGATGGGTTCTTGTTCAACGCCCCGGTGGAGACATGTCCGCCTCCCGTTCAGGATAAACTGGCAGGGGGTGATATGTCTCCTTGGGGTCCCTCGTATGCTGATGTTGGGTTAGAACCTCCGACTCAGCGACGGGATGCCCTGCTATCAGCCACATCGGAATGTGGCTCTGCGATGACCAGTAGTCTGCCGCATGTGAAATGGCGTGCCGCTGCCGCAGCCACTGCCTGTTCCTGTCCCTGATGATCTCATAGGTCATTTATGGCAACGTCGTCCTGTGAGGGAGACGGGCGTTGTCTGCCCATTTTTCCCCTCACATGAGGCCTACATCCGCCAGGGACAGGTGGTCTCCCACATCACGGGCCTCACTCCCGCCTACGCGCGAGTCACGAGGGTGGTGGGTTTGGTAGAGGGTATGAAGGAGGGGGTGCCTCGGCTTGATAGGCCGATGGCAGCTCTCCTTTGTCCTGAGGTGGTGTGGGAGCCTTTACGGAAGCCGGTTCCCCACGGGAAATTGGCGAGGCGGTTGGCCAACTGGAGCGACCAGTCATTCATCGCCGCGACTCAATCCCTAGCTGCCACGTCTAACATCGCGCAGCTAGCGAGGTTCATGTCCGGGATAATGACGGGCGGTACGGAGCTGACCGAAATACAACATGATCAGCGCGGCCGGAGCCATCCTGCATCTGATCCAGCTGCAGGCCGTCGCCGCTGGGAAGGTACGTGCCCTGGCCACTCTAGCTCAGCGCCACCTTTGGCTGGAGCAGGCGCGTGTGCCGGAGAAGAAGAGGGCACCACTTCTGACGGCACCCCTCTCCGATGCTGGGCTCTTCGGGTCGGCGTTGCAGCTTATGACTTCAACCTGCAGGGAAATGCAGGAGGAACGGTCCGTGCTCCAGCCTCATTTTGCCCCGCCCGATGTCGCCGGTGGAGTCAGGCGGAAGGCTCGTCGTCGGGGATCCGCGGCCGAAGCCGCCGCCGCTACCATCGCCACTGCTGGCCCTTCGGCGAAGAAGGCCAGGAGGAGAGAGGGCGCCTCAACCACTGCAGCCGGCCCATCCACGCTCGGAGGTGACGGTAGGGATCGTCGAGACCAGCCTCCAATCCTTTACCGTCCCTCCGAGGCTCCCCGGGGTGGCAAACCCAGAGCGGCTCGTGGCAGGCGTCGCTAGAAGTGACTTTTCCCCCTATTGTTTCCCCCTGTTCCCTTCCCTGGCCCGCATATGATTTGTCCAAATAAAAAGTCCCTCCTAGGAGGGACTGTATTTTGTTACAAAAGGTGTGTTTATTCACTACATATGATGGGGATACGATGTGTGAACCTTCGCTAGTGTGGGTTTGATAGGAGGGCTAGACTTTTTAGTCTTGTTGGTCGCGACATTACATGTGTGCTTAAGCAAGGCCTGCGGCTTACACTCGGTCGAAAGGGTTTTTTCTTCCTCGACCTGAAGACTTAGGTTCTTCATATAAAGGTAGATGTTAGTGGTGTGTTCTGTTGCTTAAACGGTGATATTGAGCCACAACACTGTTGTGTTGGTCTGCAGTAATGCTCGTGTGTGTAAGGGTACCGCGGACTTTTAGGCCGCTCTCTCTCTCTCTATCAAATCTTCTGTGTTCTTGCAACATAAACACGGGTGTCGTGTTCACACATATAAACTTTGGCCTTGTTATAAACCCTGTTCACAGACTTGTCTGTGGCTAGCGTGCATTGAGTTAGCTTATCCTTGGATTCGCTGTTCATTAGCATACTGGCTACTTAAGGTATCATATGGCTATTGTTGTTGTCGTATTCGAGGGTTGGGCTTGCGAGGGGGTACCGAATAAACCCCTCCTTCCCTCTTCTGATTGGTCAGGGTTCTTTTTTTTATCCTCTTTTCATTCGGTCCGGCCAAGCTGTTAGGTCAGCTCAACACGGGGGGGGGGGGGGTTTCCCTGACTCCGCACCTATCACGGGCAGTTGAGTCATGGGATTCCCCCCGTCATAGAATACGTCACTGGGCACGTTTCTATTGGACGACGGCTTCCGTGAGTTTTTTACAGACCCATGTTATTGTCAAGTTGTCGGGGCAGAGCGTAGGAACTTGGTGTTCTGCTACGCTCTATGTATGTGTAACTTGAGTCTGTTGGTCACATGGCTCAATGTTACCGTGACTTTTCAATTCATGGCTCATGTGGGAAGTCTCTCTGAGGATTCCCGTCTCCTCCCTGTGGTGAGGTTGGCGGGGTGTAAAAATGAAAAGATTTTTCCCTCAGCCGCGTCACATGGGGTCCATGTCAGTCTGTGTTTTCTTTCTTTTTTAATAAAAAGAGGAGAGGAAATGAAGCGCGACGGCTTCTTGTCGTTCTCCCAGGCAACTTGGAGGAACAATGTCTGGTGTCTTGTTAGACTATCCATTGATGTGTTTGGGTCTCGACGCGTACATAGTGCTGGCTCTGGGTGTTTCTGATAGGAATCACGCATGAGGCTTGTGCGCCTTGGTTGCTCGTTATTAAAACAGCGTTTTTATAGGGCAACTGGGATGGAGTTTGTCTCTTCAGAGCGCCAGTTTACTAGGTTTGTCTCGACGAATTCTCGTTCATATCTGGGGGATGTTAACGGAATAGATCAAAGCATAGGTGGAGGGGTCTCACGCCTTTGGGGTGGGCCACTGAGCGCGGTACGAATGGGACCGTCTGGGTGGCGCCCTCTGTAATGTTTTAGATCGACACGCGTACCTACCCCCCCTCCTGGAGTTGGGGATGTCGGCGTGATTAGGGCACGGGACTGGTTCTGGTCACGCTGGTCCAGGTCAGTTAACCCGTTGTCCGCCGGGGACGCTGAGGGACTTGTGCTTTTTTCAGGGGGAAAAATGCCGGGTCGGCCCGGGTGTCACAGGGTTGGGCGTTATGGAGATGTTCGTGGTTGTGCTACGTTTACCCCTCACTGTTGTTTGGTCCATGTTGTACCTTGTGCTGTCATGAAGGGGCCTGGGTTTCTCCATTCTTTTCGCCCCTCTCTTCTCCCGCTTACGCAGGGCTGAGAGGGGGCTGTTGAGGTGGTCTTTATAGAACTCCTCTGGCATCCCTGTGTGCATCCCGGTCCGCCGGGCCTGGTCCGAAGTTGTTTTCGTCGACCCGTAGGCCTGGGATAACCCCTTTTTGAAAACTGAAACACTTGTACTGCGGTATAGTGTTTTGGCGTTTTTTCCTGAGGGGTTATAGGAACAACCACCGCATGTTGAACCAGGAGGGTGGTTGATTCCCTGGTGTGTTGGAGCGGAGTCAACTCCCGGGTTACCCGGTTGAGTGTGCCCCTGCACGTTCATGACGTCTGCCAATCGTGTCAGCCTTCTCTGCCTCTGCCCCTCTAGGGCATCTGGGATTTTTGGTGGAGGCTTTGACATGGTGCTCAACAATGCCAGCATTCGCCCCTTCCGCCGGGGTGCTGTTTTCAGTTGACCCCTTTGGCGCCTGTCTCGTGCGCAGTGCTCCAGGCTCGGGTCAAGTGCCTGCTGCCTGGATTGAGGGATCGGCCTCTTCTGGAGGTCGTCTCCCCGGTGCGCTGCCTGCTCCCGCTGTAGTGTAGCCTCTTGAGTGCTTCGAGTTACGGCCATGCTGACTGCCTGAGTATGCCAGGGTCAGTGTGCCAGGCGGCGTGCTAGTGGGGGGAAGGGCCTGCTCTTGGATGGGCCCTGTCCGAATACGCTGGCGATGTGGGGGGCGGTGTCACTAGTGACCGCCTGGTGAGGTCTTGATGCTGTGGCGTCATTGGCCTCTCCGGGCCCCCTTTTTCCGGGGGGATCCAGTCCCTTCTGGGTCTGGGTCTTCCTTCGCGCTCCGCTGCTACGGCCTTGCCACAGGGTTGAGTTTGCTCTTGGCCCCGTGATTTTGGGGGCGGTAGCGAGGTTTGTTCCTTCCGTTCGTTCCCTGGTGGCATGCGGGTTGTGCGTGTGCGTAGTCGTGGGGTCAAGCCACGGTCTGCTCACCCTGTGCGTTGAGTTGCTCGAGTTCCTCTTCGCACCGTCTCCCTCCCGTCCTCCAATAGGGAGGGTATCCCTCCATTAGGGAGGGTCGGGGGGCTCGGTCCTCCCCGGTTCTGATGGTTGTGGGGGGCCTCAGTGGGGTACATTTGTCGAGCTTCAGCTCCCGCTCAGCTCCCGTTGTGCAGTTGACGCTGAGCGGCAGCTAATACGATATAGAACGATAGGTTATGAATATAACCGTAGTTCTATTAGTATTAGTGACGCTCAGCGTCTGGACGCCACTGCGGCCCTTGATCTTGCCTTGTGGTGAAAGATTGGGAAGGAGGCGAGTGTGTGGCCACACACCTGCTTATGTAGGTAGCGGATGGGGTGTGGCCAGACGGATGTTGGTATGTAAAGGTGCATTTGTGAGTTTTTATTCAGTGCATATGCGCTAAGTGAGATATGTGCAGTTGACGCTGAGCGTCACTAATACTAATAATAATATAACTACGGTTATATTCATAACCTATCGTTTTTAGATGCAAAGCACCTCATAGACCTGCAATGTCACTGACTCACTTACTCACTCATGGCTAGCAACATCTGCCCCCTAGCGGTGGCTTACGGGCATAAGACCAGATCAATCTATGGGAGAATGATACACATCTATGGGCTAAATCCACAAAGAATGGATTGCACGGAGCAAGTTGCACCCTTACTTACAATTCATTATGAATTGAAAATGGGGGACCCTCATGTAAACAAGACGAAAGTCCTTCTCTGGTCTGCATCCCCTTAACACTTTGAGTGCCACGCCGGGTTTTCCTTTTTACCCCCTGAATGCCACCATCGGCGCCTATGTTAACCTTAATATCGCCTAATCTATGTTTTAAATTATGGCTATGTGTCTAATCTGCCCATTGCATTATCAAAGACTATTTTCCAGTCAGTGCTGTCAAGGCAGATTGGTTTTTTATCGCGTCATTTCCGTTTCAGAGCATTTAGAAAAGCACCCGTTTTGATATTGGCCCATTCTATGAAAATCGTCTTTTACTGGAATATTCCACAACGTTGATATTCGTCTGCCTTTTTATGAATCGTTTTCAAATAAACGCTAGATGATCAATATTATACGTGCACGCAAGCACATTCGGGCCACGCACGGATAATCGCCGCGTTGATTTCCTCTTGGACTTTTACAGTGAAACCGAAAGAGCCCATTTCACAAAACAGCTTATAACTTCATCAAAATTAGTCTGATTATCCTAACACTGATAACATAGAGTCCTTACCTGACATCAGATGGTATCCAACTGGTATATTCCAATTCCTGATCACCATTCGAAAAAATCGATAAGTGTATAGATCCAACGCGATACAGTAGAACTCCATGATCAGCGGGGCTCAGAGGCTCCAGAATGAACTGTGGTAACCCCGGCTGGATCAGTGGACTGGAAAATGTGGAGTACCGGATTTTTTTCCCTATCCATTTTCATTGAGTCCATTCCAAAATCCCTTATGCCATCTGAAAGACGATAGGGGGCGCTTTTTTCCATATATAATCTCCGGCGGTGCTCGTGTATACTCGGGTAGGCTCGCGTGATGCAATATGATTTCAGATCGCTAAAAAAAATAAATAAAAAAAAAATCCGAGAAATCTCGTGAGTGGCTTTCAACCACATAAAAATAAACCCGAGATATCTTGTGTGTGGCAGTTAAAGTGTTTTAACAATTGTGTGTATTGAGCCGTACTGTATTGTACCCATTCTGCAATCTGTTAATAAAATGTTCATCAATCAATCTGCACGGTGATTGATTGAATGAAAATTGTATTAACAGATTACAGAATGGGTACAATACAGTACGGCTCAATACACACAATTGTTTTTTTTTTATCCACTTTTTCTCCCTTTTTTCTATATTTTTCTCCCATCCCAATTTTCGTATAATCCAATTCAACCCTCCCCTGTCACGAACGCTGTTTCTTGCCTCCCACAAGCCGGCTGCAATGTGGACTAAGTCATACATAGCACAAGTCCCCTCCGGTACTTGAGGTAAAAGCAGTCGCATCTTTTCACCTGCGCAGCTCGATCTCTCAGTGTCGAGGAGTAACGCGTGGGAGGCTCACGCTGCCCCCGACACTTCCTGATTCTACTGCGCAGGCGCACCAACCGACTTGTAGGAGTCGCTTGTTCACAACGTTCGATCCCCACCCTTCAGTTTCCCTCCCCGTAATACGGCCAATGTGTATTACTGCGGACGACCAGCTAAACTGAAAACAATGTGGAGAGCTGGATTCGAACACGCGAACCCAGCGTCTCCACATTGGTGGCGAGTGCCTTGCCCACTACACCACCTAGCCGCCCAATACACACAATTGTTAAGGGGATGCAGACCAGAGAAGGACTTTCGTCTTGTTTACATCAGGGTCCCCCATTTTCAATTCATAATGAATTGTAAGTAAGGGTGCAACTTGCTCCGTGCAATCCATTCTTTGTGGATTTAGCCCTATGAGTGTGTGTGTGTGTGACCTGATGAGGTCTGCTGTGGGGTCAGAGCTCCAAACCCTGTGCTGTCGTTTGACTTCCTCGCTAAAGGTTGTCAGTGTCAGGAGACTGCAGGTCGAAGTTCATGTAACAAGTTTGCCCAAGGTTGGGGAACCTAAAAGCACAACACAACAATCAGGAGACAACATGCTGTCGTTTTCTTTTCCACTGTAGCAAGACATTTCAGTGGTGTTAAACAATGTGTCATGCAATAATCCCAATACTCAACCTGCAGTATATGAGTTGATGGTGCTGTGAAAGCCATCTTGCAGAAATCTTGATTACAATCTTCAGTATTGGGAATTTAGTCTTCGACTAAAGAAACGGCTAAAGGATTTCATCAACAAATCTGTGACATTGTGTTTCCCACACAAGTGGCAGAGATGTTTTTACCATTTACCGTACTTTTCGGACTATAAGCCGCGGCTTTTTCCCCAATTTTTCGATCCTGCGGCTTATATAACGGTGCGGCTTATATGTGACTCGACGTGACCAAACCCGAAAATGTAAAAATCTAAATATTGCTTTTTTGACTGCATTGAAATGTTATTTATCTGTTCCCTTATTTGCTAAACTTAATACAACTTGTAAATGAGTTAATTCTTGTTATTTGTCCGACAGTATTGTGTCCCAATGCTAATTACATATGGTAATTAAACATTAAAACACCTGCGGCTTATAGTCCAGTGCGGCTTATATATGTACACATAATTCAATTTAGCTGCTGCGGCTTATAGTCAGGTGCGGCTTATAGTGCGAAAAGTACGGTATTTGAGAAAATAACTCATTCAGCAAAGAAAGGGTAGTCCTAATTAATGGTGACGATAACCAGACAGACCTGTAGCCACATGGTGGAGAAACTGCTGCATGGGACACACAAAGCACTTCTATGTAAAAAGGACCTGTGCTAAGACTTGAGATGAATAATACATAATGTAGCAGGCCTTGGGTGAGGTGTAAGATAAATGGGGTATAAGGTTCTTGGATGGATACATGTAGGTAGTTTGTAGGAAAGGGAACATTTTAGGGGGAGGGCTGCACCTACAGTTTTGAGGAGGATATTGTGGGGAGAACTTCCGAGTTGTAAGATTTTTGATGGAACTTTCGACTAAAAACACACTTCAATTTCTGAAATGAAAGAAAAATTATAATAAATAACGTACTACAGTACTAACCTTCGTACTGTCTTTTACTCATCATGCACTTTGCTACTAAGTAATCTTCCTTGCCTATTTTACTGCCTAGTATGCTGATCTGTCTATATTATAAGACTATGCACTACTTACTACACCCAAGTTCAACACCATTTGACGAACATCGTTACTTAGCTGCCAGAGTTGTACCCTTCCTGCTGACCTGTTGTACAGAACTTGGATTGGATAAAAGCAAAATGATTAAATGTAAGATTAATAAACAATACTTTGTCAAAACAAAATTTTACACAAATGTTAGTGGTTGAGTCTACATGTCCCTCATTTGATACAGTCCAGCCATGACAACCTTGGCATAGACTCAACCACTAAATTGACCCAACTCAAACCCTGCCTTCTTTTCTTGATCCTCTAATCACAACTGTTGCTTCCCTCTACCTTTGTTTGTCTGAGGGAAGCAACAGTTGTGAGTTGGAGCATATAAAAAAAGGGCGGAGCTTGAGATATGATTAGTCCACATATTGTACATGCTCCTCATTAAAAAAAATATTTGTTATTGTGTAGAACAGGAAGTGACAGAAAATCAGGATGAGAGAGAATAATGTGCAACAAATGGCCGGATTCTAACATAAAACGTTGTGACTACATGCTATGCGCCTTAGGGCCACCAAGACACACGGAATCATCAGAAATCTTGGTGCATCTAAGACAGCTAGACCAAGACCTCTGGAGATGTCCACATAGATTCAAGAGGTTTATTTGTCACATATGTAATGGATGGTATAGTGAAGCGCAGTCACGAAGGGCTGGGGTGAGTAGCGGTGCGATGGTATCGTGAAGCGCAGTCACGAAGGGCTGGGGTGAGTAGCGGTGCTATAGGTTAAACTCACTCTCATCCTCAAAAGACGCATATGTAACGGGGAAGCCCGTGGGTATGTCCACAGTCACGGAAACAGGTGTGTTGACGAGTGACTGTGGCAGTGCGGGCTGGTAAATTAAACTCACTTCCCCATAACAGGGTTAACAGACGCATAGGTACGGTAGTTAGGAGTGAATTCACTTCTTAGTGCAGCGGCCTGTGTCGTCGGACGCGGGAGCCCCCTGTTCGACTCCCCCTCTGGACATTCTCATTTAACATCAAACACAACGCAGACCAGTATGATCCGTCACAGTGGTGCCCAGTGACCCGGATGTCCTGAGGGGCGTGAGTTTAGGGAGGTGAGTGTAACGGGGAAGCCCGTGGGTATGTCCACAGTCACGGAAACAGGCGTGTTGACGAGTGACTGTGGCAGTGCGGGCTGGTAAATTAAACTCACTTCCCCATAACAGGGTTAACAGACGCATAGGTACGGTAGTTAGGAGTGAATTCACTTCTTAGTGCAGCGGCCTGTGTCGTCGGACGCGGGAGCCCCCTGTTCGACTCCCCTTCGGGACATTCTCATTTAACATCAAACACAACGCAGACCAGTATGATCCGTCACACATAGACACGGTACAAAGAAGTGAATTCACCTCTTGGTATAGCGGTCTGTGTTGTTGCATGCGGTGTGGGAGACCCGTGTTCGAATCTCCCTCGGGCCTCGAAGTTTGAGGTGACGTTGTCACAACCGTTACAATGGTGCCGACTGACCCGGATGCCTTGGGTGGAGTGGAGTGAGTTTAAGGAGGGTGAGTGTAACTGATAGTATCGTGAAGCGCAGTCACGAAGGGCTGGGGTGAGTAGCGGTGCGATGGTATCGTGAAGCGCAGTCACGAAGGGCTGGGGTGAGTAGCGGTGCTATGGGTTAAACTCACTCTTATCCTTAAAAGACGCATAGACACGGTACACAGAAGTGAATTCACCTCTTGGTATAGCGGTCTGTGTTGTTGCACGTGGTGTGGGAGACCCGTGTTCGAAACTCCCTCTGGCATCGAAGTTTGAGGTGACGTTGTCACAACCGTTACACATACATACCAGGGCATACAGTGAAATGCGGGTGGTCATGCCCGCATTGATTGTGCAATAATACTAATAATAAAATAGACATAAAAAAACAGGTAATAAGAAGACATAAGATGTGCATGGTAAACATGCTAAATTCCTGAGAAGGCACTGGGTCCTATGTACACTACTATACAATATACAGTTTTATCATTATGCTATACTTCGTTTACTATATCTAAACTATACTATACAAGAACCCCATCGGTTCTTTCCTTAAAGTGACCTTTATATTCCTCATTCCTTTAAAGCAGGGGTCAGCAACCTTTACTATCAAAAGAGCAATTTTTCCCCCTCCCACAAAAAATCCTCTGGAGCCACAAAACCAATTTACCCTTAAAATGAAGATAACACAGTGTATAACATTTTATATATAGTTATCCTCAAGCATACCCCACATTTAGCATAAAATGCCTGACAATTGCATACCCAAAGTAATTTGCGATTTATTATACTTTATACTTATAGCACACAGTTTGTTGCATTAATGGAATTATAAAGCAACAATTTTTTTTTTGACTTTTTATTGCTGTTTTTACCTGTTATAACAAAGGAAAACCTCAAACTCTTATGGAGAGGAGAAAAAAGACTGGCTGTGTAGACCTACTTTGAAATAAAACGCAGAAGAGGAGAAAAAACAATGGCGTCTGTAGACCGACTTTGAAATAAAACCCTGAACTATGCAGGTATATATATTTTCTTATCCACTTTTTCTCCCCATTTTCCCTCCCCTGTCTTGAACGTAGACTATGCCTCCCACTAGTCGGTTGTAGTGAGGACAGAAGCCTTGCATCACGTGTCCCCTCCGGTACACGAGGAGGCAGCCTGTCGCATCTTTTCACCGCAGCAGCTCAAACTCTCAGTGGCGAGGAGTAACGCGTGGGAGGCTCACTGCCCCTGCTGCTTCCTGCTTCCGCCGCACCGGCGTCACCAAACCGACCTGTAGGAGTCGCTGTCCACAACGTCCAATCCCCACCCATGGCTTTCCCACCCTCTAACACTTGCCAATTGTGTTAGTATGAACGAGCAATGCCGAGAGCTGGGCTCGAACCCAGCGTCTCCTGCGTTAGTGGCGAGCGCCTTGCCCACTGGGCCAATCAGCCGCCCCCCTATGCGGGTATATTTGAGTCTTTCCCTTATGTGTGGAACATTCATAAAATAAAAAGTAGTCTACTTTGAAAAAAAAGACTACCATGTGTAGACCTACTTTGAAATAAAACCCTGAACTATGCAGCTCTATTTGAGTCCTTCCCTTATTTGTGGAAAATCTATAAAATAAAAAGTAAATTTTTTGTTGTTCGCAAATTTCTCACAACATATCTGTGAGGGCTGTGTGGGGGGGGGGGGGTCATGAGCAGATAACAGGGACTCTTAAAGTTATCCATGAAACGGACAACCACTAGACTGCTTACGCAGATATTTTAGGAGGGGAAAAATTAAACAACAGAAAACAACCTTTACAGGTGGAAATCTCAAAGTGAGTAATTAAGAAAATAAATCAAGTCCCAAAAAACAGGACTACTCTCAATAAAGAGGTATAGTATAAAAGTAAATAAGCCACAAGGACACCTCCTAATAAAGGAGTTTATATTGGAAAAAGTAAAACAATAAACCTCCACTAAGGGAGTTTATGTGTAGAATCACGTGAGTAGCATAAAATAAGAATGACTACCATAAAGCTCAATTCTGAATCAGAGATCAGACTACACTTCAATATAATGAGCGTGACCAAAAGGACAGCCAACACTAGGAAATGAAAAAGCAGTTGACACTGCGATCTCCAAACTTAAATAGACTCCACATGGCCATAGGCACAGCTGCACTGCATCAGGTGCAATCAAGCCCACACACCTGCCGATCCATGAGGCAATTAACCACAGGGAACAGGGATTGACAGCTATTCCTCACAGAGAGATGAAATAAAGCAAAAATAGACAGCTGTCCCTCACAGAAAGGTGAAATAAGGCAAAAACCATGACAGGACCCCCCCTGAGACACGTCTCCGAAACTTCCGAACAAGCTCAGGGTCCAAGATGTCCCTGGCCGGAACCCACGTGTGCTCCTCTGGCCCATAACCCTGCCAGTCCACCAGGTACTGTATACCCCTACCAACCCGCCTACTGGACAGGATACGCCGTACAGTATACACAGGTTGGCCATCAACGAATCGAGGGGGAGGTGGAGGTCTCTCTGCAGGAACCAACCTGCTCCTCCGAACCGGCTTAAGGCGGGATACGTGAAATGTAGGGTGTACCCTCATCGACGAGGGTAACCGAAGACGCATCGTGACTGGGTTTATCTTGCGAACAATAGTGAAAGGGCCCACAAAATGGGGAGCGAGTTTGCGCGACTCCACCCGTAATGGAAGGTCGTGTGTGGAAAGCCACACCTGTTGGCCCACACGGTAGGAAGGCGCAGGGCGACAGTGTACATCCGCCGACCGCTTGTGCCGGGCCGCAGCACGCACAAGAGCCGAACGCACCCTCTTCCATGTTGCCCGAGACCGACGGATAAAAGCCTTGGCAGATGGCACCCCCACGTCCCTCTCCTGTTCAGGAAACAGTGGAGGCTGATACCCAAACTGAACCTCAAATGGGGAGAGACCAGTGGATGCATTGCACAATGAATTATGTGCATATTCTGCCCATGCCAGTTGGTGACTCCAAGTGGTCGGATTGGAGGAGGCCAAGCAGCGAAGTGTACTCTCCATAGACTGGTTGGTGCGCTCTGTTTGCCCATTGCTCTCCGGGTGGAACCCTGATGACAGGCTAACTGTCGCACCCAGTATAGCACAGAATGCCTTCCAAAACCGAGCAGTAAACTGGGGTCCACGGTCCGACACCACGTCCTGGCAGATGCCATGAATTCGGAAGACATGGTCAACCACCAGTTGAGCGGTCTCCTGAGCAGATGGCAGCTTGACTAGCGGAATGAAGTGAGCTGCTTTGGATAACCTATCCACCACCACCATGATGACGCTGTGACCATCAGAAGGAGGCAGACCAGTCACAAAATTCATGGCGATGTGTCTCCACGGACGACTAAGAATGGGCAAAGGATGAAGCAGCCCTGGTGGTGACTGTTGAGAAACTTTGTTCCGTGCACAAACGGGGCAGGCTGCCACAAATTCCCAAATGTCCTTCATCATACCAGGCCACCAGAACCTTCTGGCCAAGAAGTCACAAGTTCTGTGCACTCCGGGATGTCCTGTCAGCCGAGAGGAGTGGCCCCACTTCAACACCGAGAACGAATGCTGTTTGGTACAAATAACCGACCCGGGGGCACCCCACCAGGATCTGGTTCCAAACGTTGTGCCCTCCGCACAGCAGAGTCAATGTTCCATGTCACAGGAGCTAGGATCTGTCCTGCAGGAACAATGGGCTCAGGAGGACGGTCTTCTTCTGATCCATCATTAGCCCCTTACGTGACTGCGATCTGCAAGCCAGGGGCTTTTGATATCCGCAGTCACTCTCAGCTATGTAGCTACCAGGCTAGTTTGGACCACCAAGCGCTGCTTCTGAGCTGGGGGTGGGTCAAAAATATATCAGATATGAATTTCAAAGGTACCCAGCGTACAATTAGGGTTTCACACAGCGAGGCGCTGGGGTCTGAAAGCTCGGAGTTGCTAATAAACATTTTAAATCATTGTTATAAAACCAGTGGTACTCACAGAGCGAGCCATGTATTTCCACCGTTGGTGTCACAGCGCATGCGCACCAGGCTCCCGGCGGAAGGAGTCCGTGCTCGCCTGAGCCCCGAGGCGCGGACCGGCCCGTCACGGGTCCCCGCTCTAGCCGCAAGGCCAACCGGCGAAGGCTTCGTAGTGATCCCGGCGGAAGAAGTCCGGGCTCACCTAGGCCCCGAGGACCGGACCGACCCGCCGGGGGTCCCGGCGATCGTCGCAAGACAAATAGTGGCGCAGTATAGTTGTTATTGCCATAAATAACACCATTCAAATCAATAATTGTATTTTTATTTGAAATAATTTCTTTTAACAATAGGCACATTAGATCAACAGGTAACAACAAAACAATCAACTTTTATTAAACATTCTATTAAACATTCTGATATTATTCGCGGATCTCGTACCACTGTCGGTGTCAACTAAGCGAGCACTCAGAAGATGCTTGCCGTTTGTCCAGGACGCGTGAATGCCTTCTACAACAGAACTGCGTTGCTCTGATTGGCCACTGACCCCACGTGACCCTACCCTATTACACGCCCCCTTATCGACGCGCGTTATGCGACGCTCTACAGCTCTTTCGCTGACTTCCTCGCAGAACAGCTGTTTCCGTATTTATAATATTGGAAACGCCGCGTTGTGAGTGCTGTGAAGCACCTCTGTATTAAATGCCGACAGCACCTCTGTATTAAATGCAGACTCATCAATCAATCAATAACAACATCAACGATAACGTTAACGTTAGCATTAGGCTAACGCCAAGCTGTAATGTTACCAGTCTCGCGTCTATCTGCTAACGTTAGCATTAGGTAATAACCGGTTTAAAATGGATGGTGATTACCTCACGTTGTGTCTATTCTGCTAGCATTAACGTTACTAGTACAAACAATCAAACCAAAACATTGACATCTAACTTATCTTTAGATATTTACTCAACCTCTAATGTCTAACTATGAATGAACACAACACTCTAACTTAACATCTTTAGCTAATAAAGTACTCAACCTCTACTGTCTTTAACTATGAACAAACACAACACTCTAACTTACCATCTTTAGATAATAAAGTACTCAACCTCTACTGTCTTTAACTATGAACAAACACAACACTCTATGTTCTGGGCTTATGGTTTGTCCAGCAAGGCAATCACTGGACTGAACCTCTGCTGCAGCTTATGGCTGCTTGTATCGGGTCTATGGCAGGGTCGTAGCACACGTTAAGAGGGGGAGACGTGACAATCTGAGATCGTCTCAAGTTAAAGTCTTCTCGTGGTATGCTTTCACAGGGAGATCCTGATATAGAACTGAGTGTGCTTAGGGCTCAGACCCATGCTCTTACAGTAGGACTGGGTGTACTTGGGGCTCAGACCCATGCTCTTACAGTAGGACGGACCGGAGTGTACTTGGGGCTCAGAGTGACCCATGCTCTTTTTTTTTATCCACTTTTTTCTCCCATTTTCTATATTTTCTCCCATCCCAATTTCATATCATCCAATTCAACCCTCCCCTGTCACGAACGCTGTTTCTTGCCTCCCACAAGCCGGCTGCAATGTGGACTAAGTCATACATAGCACAAGTCCCCTCCGGTACTTGAGGTAACAGCAGTCGCATCTTTTCACCTGCGCAGCTCGATCTCTCAGTGGCGAGGAGTAACGCGTGGGAGGCTCACGCTGCCCCCGACACTTCCTGATTCTACTGCGCAGGCGCACCAACCGACCTGTAGGAGTCGCTGTCTACAACGCCCGATCCCCACCCATCAGTTTCCCACCCCCTAATACGGCCAATGTGTATTAGTATGAACGACCAGCTAAACTGAAAGCAATGTGGAGCGCTGGGCTCGAACAGGCGAGCCCAGCGTCTCCGCATTCGTGGCGAGCGCCTTGCCCACTACGCCACGTAGCCGCCCGAGTGACCCATGCTCTTACAGTAGGACAGAGTGTACTTGGGGCTCAGACCCATGCTCTTACAGTAGGACGGAGTGTACTTGGGGCTCAGACCCATGCTCTTACAGTAGGACTGAGTGTACTTGGGGCTCAGAGTGACCCATGCTCTTACAGTAGGACTGAGTGTACTTGGGGCTCAGAGTGACCCATGCTCTTACAGTAGGACTGAGTGTACTTAGGGCTCAGACCCATGCTATTTTTTTTTATTTTTTTTTTAACTTTATTTTTTAGCGTTTATCGCTTTTCTGGTCAAGCATGACCGACAGTTGTAGGGTGAAACGGGAGAGAGAGCAGGGGGAGACATTCGGCAAATGACGGCGAGTCCGGGAATCGAACTCGGAGTCAACCAGATCCGTGACGCAGCACGGAGTCCCGCGACGCAGCGCGGTAACATGGTGTGCTACTGGAGCACCCCAGACCCATGCTCTTACAGTAGGACTGAGTGTACTTGGGGCTCAGAGTGACCCATGCTCTTACAGTAGGACGGAGTGTACTTGGGGCTCAGACCCATGCTCTTACAGTAGGACGGAGTGTACTTGGGGCTCAGACCCATGCTCTTACAGTAGGACTGAGTGTACTTGGGGCTCAGACCCATGCTCTTACAGTAGGACAGAGTGTACTTGGGGCTCAGACCCATGCTCTTACAGTAGGACTGAGTGTACTTAGGGCTCATACCCATGCTCTTACAGTAGGACTGAGTGTACTTGGGGCTCAGAGTGGCCCACTGACCCATGCTCTTACAGTAGGACTGAGTGTACTTGTCTACACTGTACTCGGTTGAGTACTTTATTATCTAAAGATGGTAAGTTAGAGTGTTGTGTTTGTTCATAGTTAAAGACAGTAGAGGTTGAGTACTTTATTAGCTAAAGATGGTAAGTTAGAGTGTTGTGTTTGTTCATAGTTAAAGACAGTAGAGGTTGAGTACTTTATTAGCTAAAGATGTTAAGTTAGAGTGTTGTGTTCATTCATAGTTAGACATTAGAGGTTGAGTAAATATCTAAAGATAAGTTAGATGTCAATGTTTTGGTTTGATTGTTTGTACTAGTAACGTTAATGCTAGCAGAATAGACACAACGTGAGGTAATCACCATCCATTTTAAACCGGTTATTACCTAATGCTAACGTTATCAGATAGACGCGAGACTGGTAACATTACAGCTTGGCGTTAGCCTAATGCTAACGTTAACGTTATCGTTAATGTTGTTATTGATTGATTGATGAGTCTGCATTTAATACAGAGGTGCTGTCGGCATTTAATACAGAGGCGCTTCACAGCGCTCACAGTGTGGCGTTTCCAATATTATAAATACGGAAACAGCTGTTCTGCGAGGAAGTCAGCGAAAGAGCTGTAGAGCATCGCATAACGCGCGTCGATAAGGGGGCGTGTAATAGGGTAGGGTCACGTGGGGTCAGTGGCCAATCAGAGCAACGCGGAAACGCAGTTCTGTTGTAGAAGGCATTCACGCGTCCAGGACAAGTAATATTGACGTACAGAGATTGAGAGCGTTCTTTAACGTCACTGTACACCGGCGCCCCTCACTGTGTGAGGCATACCTGTGCGTCTCCTCTCTCTTGCGCCAAGCCGTAGGTGCGCTTCCCGTCTGCCAGCTCCATGCTGTGTCTCTCCGGGTGGATGTTGTCAAAGTTCTTGAACCGACTCCTGTCGTTGATGACATGGGACGACGCACCTGTGTCCACGATCAGTCCCTTCCTTTGGGCCTGCTGCAGCTGCGTTGGCCTGGTGACGTACGCTGTCTGCGCCCCGAAGATGAAGTTTTCTTGTCCCGCTACTCTCCGGGCATCGTCTCGATTCGTCTCACGTCGACCGTCGCCGCCATCTTGTCCGCTGCCGCCATCTTGTCCACAGCCGCCATCTTGTCCATAGCCGCCGTCTCGTCCATGGCCGTCATCTTATCTATGCGCGTATAGCGCGCTCGGGTCGCGTTTCTTCATGCGCGCTCTGTCTGTGTGCCCTGTGGATTTGCAGAAGCTACACCAGACAGTCTTTGTGCAGTTACCTTTCCGATGGCCTTTTTCTCCGCATCGCCAACATGCCAGCTCCGTCGTGGGCCTGGTCTTCTCCCTCTGCGTCGCTCGGGCCTTCAGCACCCTCTCTCCCGCCTCCGCGGCGGCTGGGTGGATATCTTCTGAGGCCTCGAAATTTCGTAACTTGGCCTTGAACTTTCCCAGCGTCATGTCCGCTGAACCGTGTGTTACCAGGAGTGTGAACGGTTTGTACAGCTCCGATAGTCCCCTCATCACCATCGCCATCATTAGCCCATCGCTTGGTGCTTCTCCTGCACTCTTCAATGCCGTCATGATCTGCTCAGCTCTGATGACGTATTCGGTCACAGTCTCGGTGTGCCCCTTCTTCAGTGCTGTTAGTGTTATGTAGAGGGCCACGACTCGGGGTCTTCCTTGCCCGATATAATGTTCTCTCAACACTCCCAGGCTTTCTCTGCCTTTGTCTTTAGTGTCACGGAATATCAGCCCCAAGCTTGTGTCGTCGAGCAGTGGTGCTAACTCACAGTATGCATCTGCATTACGCTTGTCGTCCAGGGATTGTGCTTCCGCCGTCAGGTCTCCCGTGGGGGCCGTCAAGATCGTCGTCTTCAGTCCCACACCGTGCATGCAGCATAACATGCGCTCTTCCCAGAGTGAGACGTGAGACGAATCGAGACGACGCCCGGAGAGTAGTGGGACAAGAAGACTTCATCTTCGGGGCGCGGACAGCGTACGTCACCAGGCCAACGCAGCTGCAGCAGGCCCAAAGGAAGGGACTGATCGTGGACACAGGTGCGTCGTCCCACGTCATCAACGACAGGAGTCGGTTCAAGAACTTTGACAACACTTTCCACCCGTAGAGACACAGCATGGAGCTGGCAGACGGGAAGCGCACCTACGGGTTGGCCAAATGAGGGCCATTTGCTCCTTCCCTTGGTCGCCATCCTCCTTTTTGATGGTAGGCGTAGCTTTAGCTCTGTTGGTATAGCCTTTAGCCACGCGGTGCTCCCGGCGCTAAACTAGCCTATACTTCAGCTAAAATTGCTACCCTTATTATTTCGCCCCTGCGTGATCTGGGCCCATAACCTGTTGACAGAATTGGCTATGGGGCGACAATAATATACTCATGAGGCATGGTTACTACCTTAAGCCCTTAATGGTTTATTATTTGCATTGGTTCATAGTACAGCAGCGCATGAGGTCTCCTCTCCGTGAGAGGTAGATGGGGAAGAGACAGAAGGGGGAGTCGGCATCAGCTTTTATACTCTACCTGGCGGTAACATTAAAAGCTCCGCCTATAGCGCCCTCCAGTGGAAACAGTTATGTACAGTCAGTGGAAACAGTTGTGTACAGTTAGACAGTTGATTGATTGATTGATTGAAAACTTTATTAACAGATTGCAGAATGGGTACAATACAGTACAGCTCAATACACACAATTGTTAAGGGGATGCAGACCAGAGAAAGACTTTCGTCTTGTTTCCACCAGGGTCCCCCATTTTCAATTCATCAGGACATATATGACATACATGACATACAGATAGTCAGTACTGCTACATCTATACATTTATGACATACCAGATTTGCAAATACAGTACTGTTTGTGATACAGAAGGAGTCAAGAAAAGGGAGTATATACATTTGACGTAGAAACTGTACATTGGAGGAGGTTGGGTGGGGGGGGTTGGGTACACTGGGATATTGACAACCATACTGGGTAATTTACATTGGAGGTGGTTGGGGGGGGGGGGGGGGGCACACTGTATAGACAAGCAAAACTGTACATTGAGGGGGGGGAGACTCTGTACAAACAAACAAAATTGTACATTGGACTATTGACAAAACCATACTAGGTAAATGACTGTACATTGGAGGGGGTTGGGTTAGGATATTTACAGGGGCCAGTGTTGAATTGCAGTCTCCCGTAGGTGTCTCTTGAGAGAGGTTTTGAAAGTGGGTAGTGATCCACATTCCTTTACAGCTTTGGGTAGGGCGTTCCACATTGATGTGGCATAATTGCGAAACGTGTTTAGTCCCTTATTTGAGCCGAATCTGGGTTTAACATGATTTGTGGAGCTCCCTCTGGTGTTGTGATCGTGGTATTCACTGACCTTTGGGAAGTATTTTGCCATGTACATGGGTACCTTGGTCGTGTAGTGTATCTTGTAGACCAGGCCCATTGCAAGTTGCTGTACTCTGTCATCTACTCTAAGCCATCCTAGGTTGTCAAAGTGGGCAGGGGTGAGGTGGGTTCTAGGAGTAAGGTCAAGCAGTAGTCTGACCAGTTTGTTTTGAGATGTTTGTAATTTTGTTTTTAGCGCCTTTGAGGTGCTTTGGTACCATGAGGTGCAAGCATAGTCGTAGTACCCCTGAATGAGTGCTCCTGCCAGAGTCTTCAGGGTATTCTTGTTTACCAGAGAGGAGATCCGGTACAAGAATCGAGTTCGTTGGTTGACTTTTTTTATTACATTGGATGCCATTTTGTCACAGGAGAGATTAGCCTCTAGGATGGAACCCAGGTAGGTAATTTCATCTTTCCTTGTGACAATATTGTCACCCACTGTAACTGAGAAGCCGTCGGTCTTGCTGAGTTTGTTATTTGAACCGAAGAGAATGGACTCTGTTTTGCCCATGTGTAATGATAGTTTGTTATCAGCGAGCCATATGCAGATTCTGCCTAGTTCCGAGCTGAGGGTTTTTTCAACCTGTAACTTGTTCTTGTCAGAGACCAGCAGGGCTGAGTCGTCCGCAAACAGGAACAAGTTGCAGTCACAAGCTGACGACATGTCATTTGCATAAATTAGGAACAGTAGCGGTCCTAGTATGCTTCCTTGTGGAACACCACAGCTCACTGTGAGAGGGGGGGATAGGGTACCGTTTACCTCCACCATCTGTTCCCTCCCCTCAAGGTAGGATTGCATCCAGCTCACTGATAGACTATCAAAACCAATTGCTTTTAGCTTGTCAATCAGAATGGAGTGATTGACCGTGTCAAAGGCCTTTTGTAGGTCCAGCATGACCATGCCGCAGTATTTGCCTGCGTCCACCTCTTGTTTGATGTGGTCATTCAAATAGAGAAGGCATGTGTCAGTGGAGTGGGATGTTCTGAAGCCAGATTGGAATTCGTAGATTAGATTTTTTTCCGCTAGGTACTTTTCGACCTGTTCGTAGACTATTTTTTCCATGACTTTCGAGATGGAGGTGAGAATAGAAACAGGGCGGTAGTTGCCTGGGTCTAATTTGCTGCCCTTTTTGTGCAGAGGGGTCACCCTAGCAATTTTGAAGTCCTTGGGGACGTGTCCCTGTTTTATGGAGAGGTTTATTATGTGTGTGATGATTGGGGTGATGGCGGCTGCTGAGTCTCTGAGGAATTTGGAGGGGATGTTGTCATGGCCAGTGGCCTTGTTAGGTTGGAGGGCGCTCAGTTTATTGAGTACCTCATCTGTTGTTACCATTTCCAGCTTGAAGTCGTCCTTGCGGACCCCTAGGTTTTTGTAGTAAGCTACTATGTGTTCTACCCCATAAAGCCCTGAGTGGGAGGGTAGTTTGTTTACCAGTGTTGTGGCTATGTTTGTGAAGAAAATGTTTAAGTAATTGGCTACATCCAGCTTGTCTGTGATGAGCGTGTTGTCCGTTTTTATGTTTATGTTTGAGAATCTGGTTTTAAGTTTTTTACTGCATCCTAGTTGATTATTGAGTAATTTCCAAAGTTCACGTGGTTTGTTTTTGTTTTCCTCAGTTTTGTCATTGATGAAATTCTTTTTTGCAGTTTTGATCATGGAGTTTACGTCGTTTCTTAGTCTGTTTCTTTCTAGTTTGAGTTCAGTCACGTGGGCTTGGAGTTCACTGCTCGTGCTTTTAGTAAGCTTTGACTGACTTTTACGAAACTCAGAGCATTTTTTGTCTCTGGTTTTCATAGCGGCCAGTATTTCGGAGTGCATCCACGGCTCAGCGCGATTTTTTACCCTGGTGGTTCTTAGGGGGGCCATGTCGTTTAGTATTGTTGAGAATTTGGTTTTGAAACCAAGCCATGTTTCTTCAACCAGTGTACCATTGAGTTCATCTGACCAGTCCAGGCTCTCCAGTTCAAGGTTAAAGGCCTCGCTAGAGTAGGTTTTAAGGTCTCTAGATGTGACTGTTTTGTGGCAGCCAGCCTTTTGTTTTAGTTTTTTGCGGGTACAGAATATCATATAATGATCACTTAACCCGCATGCTATAACCCCTTTCTTGGAGATCTTGGACTTGTCGGAGGTCAGAATGAGGTCAATGGTAGTCTGAGTTGATTCACATACACGTGTGGGTTGGGTGATTAGCTGGCTGAGGCCGTGCAGATCACAAAACCTACTGAATGACTTGAAGACGGGTGCATCTTTTCGTTGCATATCCGTGTTCCAGTCTCCAATAAGAATTTTGTCTACATCCTCAACTCCAGCTAAACACCCATCCAGTGTATCATAAAAATCACTATGATCTGGCGGCCTGTAGACTGTGCCAACCAGTAGGGATTTCGCCCTTTCGAATAGGATTTCCACCCATACAGTTTCAATTGATTTATGATTCAGGTCATTTCTGTTGATGAATTTGGTGTCCTTGTGTATGTACATACAGACACCACCTCCATGTTTGTTCCTATCATTCCTAATTATTGAGTAGTTCTCAATCTCTATCTCTGGATCTTTTACAGAATCGTCAAGCTTAGTTTCTGAGAAGCACAGTATGTTTGCCTTACCATTTATGAATAATTGTTTGATTTCATCCAATTTGTTTTTTAAGCTGTTAATGTTAATGTGAAAAATGTTCAGTCCATTGGCGTTGGTTATTTCATTTATGTTGGCAGGTTCGAAGTATTGTTCGTTTGTGATCTGTTCCTCTGTGTGGTGCTGGGGGGCTTTGTTGTTGAGGGTGGGAAGGGGGGAGGGGGGGTCGGGTCCCGCTCCGTGCTGGAACAACAAAGAAGGGGGGAGGGGGGAGGTCGGGGCCCGCGCCGTGTTGGAACAACAAAGGACTCGTTCCTGGATGTTTCCGTTGTTAGCTCTGCTAGCTAGCCGGCTATCGGGCGTCGAGATGTTTAAATCCCGCGTCGAGTTGGTCGTCATGGTTTCGACCCTCGGTTCACCTCCTCTCGTCTCTGCCTCACGTGTGCTCGTCTGCTGCGGCGTCATTGGGGAACAGTTGCCGTCCGCGCAGTGGATGTTGCCACGGGTCGAGTTGTTGATGTTGTTGTTGGTCGCGATGGAAACCACCTTTGCTTCTTGCGCTGCCAGACCAAGTCTTCTCGCCTGAGTTCTGGTCAAGACCGGGCCTGGGTTTAAATGAATGTCTCCCGAAAGTAGTAGAACCAGGATGATCATGGTCCTACGGTCCAATCTGCCATTCGGGGGTAAGTTCTTACGTGCCGGGCTCGCTGTTAGTAGCGTGTGTATAGCCGCCGTTCCGACGTGTAGATGTTTCTTTTCAGAGCCATTGAGAAGGTAGAAGTCACTGTGGGTCTCGTTAAATCCGTTTTCACTTCTCTCCACTTCTGTTAGATGTTGCTTCATTGATGAATTGAGGTATAAATCCGTAATCCATATTATGAGGAGGAGAAAATGTGCACAAAACCTTGTTGTTTTGGATCGATGGTGAGAGCTCTCTGTAATGCGACTGCTCATGACTGCGCCGGATTATAGACTTACTTGCAATCCTACAGATATAACCTCTAACTTTAACAAATAGTTTTCGATATCAATCTCTGGATCCTGTACAGATGAATCTAGTTTCGTTTCTGTGAAACACAATATGTTTGCCTTACCGGTCATAAACAATTGTCTGATTTCAGCCAGTTTAGGTCTCAGGCTGTTAAGTCACTTAAGTGCTAAAAGGTACTGAATGAAATGAAACCTTTTATAACCGTTATTAGCATACAAAAACGTAATTTGTATGGCATAGTTTCGTTTTAATGCTTAATTTGTTGTTTTCGTGTAGAAAATTAAGCCTTTTCGATAACTTGTATGTGCTTTAGACTTATGCGGAATCGTTATTTTATTTTGAAAAACCTGGACCGGAAGTTGTATTGTTGCTGCTGCTAGCGGAACACAGGTCTAATGTAAACACTACAAGACGCTGCTTCGTAGGTAAAACAGGTCAGAATCTATTAGAGAATGGCGAAAATACAGATACTTAGAGCACTTGTCAATCAGCGACTGACTGCGGCTGCAGAGGAGATATTCGGGGTTGTTGAAAGAACGATAGCTGAGTACGAAGAGGAAGTTTCTCGGTCGAAGCAGGAGATAGAACGACAACGCAAGCTATTGGACGCCGCTCTGAAGCCAGAGATAAAACTGCACACAGCAGGTTTGTGATTGTGTCTTATCCTTGTAGAAATCTAGGGTTTTATTAAATTGATTGAAGGGTCGTTTTAGTTTCAAAACTGTTTACTGTCCAACTCCACGTCCCTTAATAACGTAAGTTACCTCCCATCCCTTATTAGCTAACGTTATGTGCTCATGATGATGAACTGCTAGCCAGCTAACGTGCTACAAGAGGTCCTCTTGTTTCCTGGATGAATGTGGACCAACAAGGTAGATCTGCCAGATCGGACGGTCCGGAACAAATGTGCTTACAGTTATTTTACATTTTAAAGCAGGGGGTGGTTAGGGTCAGGTATATGCATATTAACAACTTTTAAGGATACAATTACGACGACTTGCGACTTTGCAGCTTGGCCAAAAAATGACGACCAAAAATAAAACGCCGATGACCCTGTCCGTCCAATCAACCTACCCGAAATGGTGAAGCGGGAACAATATACGTATAATAATAATATAGATTAAATGTCAGGGCCGTTTCTAGCTTTTTGGGGGTCCTATGCTAAATGTTGTTTGGGTGCCCTAATTTGTGAAACTATGGTGAGGGGTTCCAAACCCTTCAAGGTGGGTATGCATTTCACATTTAAATGCATCGATCTGGTGCACTTTAAGAGGAAAAGAGGCTAGATCCGTGGACAAACTTGTATATGTTTTTTTTCTCACAAATTCAAATCAAACATCTCAAGTTGACCCCAGCAATGACAGAAAATTATAATAAATGGGAAACACTGGGGCTCCCCTACATCAAGAAACTCCTGAAAACGTACATGATCTACCGAATCTGCATTATAACATCTCCCGATTTATGCACATAAATGTAAGGAAGCGTATTGCTGCCACACCAGAAACAGAAAAAAAGATCAGTATCACGTTACTGCATTTTCCTTAACTTTCTGACTTACAATATTGACATTTTAAATGGAACTATTTAAGATAGTCGGTGGTCGGTGATGATGAGCTCAAATAGGTTATTATAATAAACACTGAATGGAGCAATATAGCCTTGTTGTTAGCTAGACAGCAGGCTATACGGTCTTCTTCAGTTGAGTTACACTTTGAAACATGTTTCTATTAGCGAGTCTTGCTCTAGCGATGCATCATCACAACAACACGTGCAGCTCTACAACAACAATGGCTTATTTATCTATAAAGAAGACAATCCCATCGCTGACAACAAGTACTATAGTCACACACAGGCCTGCCGTGTTTTATGAATGAAGTAGATTTTCATTTAATCGCCTTGGTATATTTTGAAATTGTATGGAAGGCCTTGTTTAATACCATTATGTCTCTGACTTTTGCTATGGCCACAACTAAAGGCTGAACTGGAGACCGAAACGTATAAAAGGGCGCCCAAGACATCTGAGTTAATAAAAAACATGGTATTTTTTTATTCAGAAGAAATAAACAGACTAAAAAGTGACAAACAAAAAAGGCTTAGAGATCCCAGCCAAACAAAAGCTCCTGGGCCACACAATGCCCTTCCCCCTAATCTACCAAAAAGAGTAAACTAAACTGAAACAAAACTAAACCTGATAACTAGACTACTGGTGATCTCCAAACTAAAGTAACCAAACCTGATAACTAGACTACTGGTGATCTCCAAACTAAAGTAACCAAACCTGATAACTAGACTACCGGAGATCTCCAACCCAAACTAAAGTAACCAAACCTGATAAATAGACTACCGGAGATCTCCAAGGTCAATGGTCTCTAACACCCTCAAGACCCCTACGCTCTGCATCTTCTGGCCGCCTGAGACCTACTCCTATCCAATCTCCGGGAGGGTCATCAAAGAGAAGTCGCCTATTCTCGGTCCTTGCCCCACAATGGTGGAACGAACTTCCCACCACAGGACAGCCGAAACCCATCCAATCTTTCGCCGTCGACTAAAGACGCACTTCTTCAATCATTATCTGAAATGAAAAAAAAATTATAAAAAATTGAACCCTAACTAACCTTACTTTCATGCACTTTTCCTAATATACTAACCTACACTGCAGCACTCAACACTTTGATGAACATTGTTACTCAGCTGATAGAGTTGTACCCTTCCTGCTGTCTTGTTGTACAAAACTTGTAAGTCGCTTTGGATAAAAGCATCAGCTAAATGACTAAATGTAAATGTGTTCCTCAAGTATCCTTTACCCTTCATTGACTGATTCCAGTGCTTCACAAGTTAACGGTACACCCATACAGACGAGGGGGTGACATTGTGAAAATGTACTTTTGAGAAGAGAACTGTATTGTTCTCTCCAAGCCTCCAAGCCCTTTACTATTTGACATACAATGCCACTGACCCTTAGCTGCCAGAGATGTACCCCTCCTGTTGACATGTTGTTCACAATCTGTAAGTCGCTTTGGATAAAAGCTTCAGTTAAATTACTCAATTCTATTGGATTTATCACCTAGGAACTGTCACCAGTTGGTCTGAAAATAAAGATTTTGATATTTGCCATTTTCTATACAACATGGCTAAAATAGACGTGTGATTGGAACCTTTAAAGGGGTTCAACAAGTTAATATACTAATATAGGTCATTGAAGTCCCCTGATTTAGAGACGTTTTTTGCTGAAAGAAAACACTCAGGGCTAGATCCACAAAGAATGGATTGCACGGAGCAAGTTGCACCCTTACTTACAATTCATTATGAATCTGCACGGTGATTGATTGAATGAAAATTTTATTAACAGATTGCAGAATGGGTACAATACAGTACGGCTCAATACACACAATTGTTAAGGGGATGCAGACCAGAGAAGGACTTTCGTCTTGTTTACATCAGGGTCCCCCATTTTCAATTCATAATGAATTGTAAGTAAGGGTGCAACTTGCTCCGTGCAATCCACTCTTTGTGGATCTAGCCCTCAGATTATTACCTCTCTGTTTCAGTCATGTTCTCAATGGGCTGTTTCTGTGCCTGTAACGAGCAAGCTGCTTCTATTGTACAAATACAGTAATTATCATACATGTAGCAGTGGTGCGCAAGCCTGTACCATCAAACAAAAATCAGATCCAACTTTCAGATTAGATGTTGCAGATCAAATATCACTCAATCTTGTCGTTAGAAATGTTGTCAAACTTATTTTAGGTTCAACTTTAGGTAGAAAAGAGAATAATTACGCACGAGTCGCCATCTTGCACACGCACGTTTTATGAACAATTTCTTTACATGCACATTATTAATTACGACGATTGTGGCTTCAATTCTTTTTTTTATTGACTTTTTCTCCTTTTTCTATTTTTCTCCCATCCCAATTCCATTGTGCCAATTCTCCCCTCCCCTGTCTTGAACGTTGCTCGCATATTCCCCCCACTGGCCGGTTGTAGGGAGGATAGAAGCCTTGCATCACGTGTCCCCTCCGATACACGAGGAGGCAGCCTGTCGCATCTTTTCACCTGCCAGCGCGGACTCTCATTGGCGAGGTGTAACGTGTGGGAGGCTCACACTACCCCCGCCATTTCCTGTCTCTGCTGTGCAGGCGTCCCCAACCGACCTGTAGGAGTCGCTGTCCACAACGTCCAGATTACCAGTACACCCATCAATTTTTTAGTGTGACGGCTCGCCCAAGCCGGAGGCAACGCTGACAGCCGGAGTCGAACCCGGTGTCTCTTGCGTTGGTGACGCGCGCAATGTCCGCTGCGCCACCCAGCCGCCCCCCTTGTGCCTGCAATTCTGATACTCATTTCAAGAGGGAGGGTTCTTGTCACAGCTGAACTGCAGAAAAGGCACAACAGGTCCCCTTTAACACATTGGCGACCACGGTTTGCAGTGTAATATGGTTCTGGACGACCAGGGTTTGTCAACAAACCGATGTACTTTCTAACAGCTATATATATACTTTATAGTATTGCTATCTGTCCATTCTCATTGTCACTTGAGTGCATAAACCGTGCCTTCATAATGGCTTAAAGAAAATAAAAATCCATTGGTTGGTTGTCATTTTATACCGTCGTGAATATAAGCTTTATCGCAGTTTTCGTCTTGTCTTTTTTCTGGGAAGCTAGATATGAGGCTAAAGGCTAGTCACATTATATCAAACGCCATTTCAGTTGTATATATACGAATGAAATAAAACAAACTGCTTAGCATCCGGACTATTACAGCGCATCTATGGATGAAATGGGGGCGGCGGGGGACGCCGATTAATATTATTGATTAGCAATACAGTGTGCGTTCAAGTAGCCACATTCAACTGATCGATCGCTTGCGTGTTACAACAATGTCTAATCCGGCTGTAATTTGGGTGAATAGTATCCTACCGTCAGCCCATGTGATCGCCGGCAGCATTTCGTCATTATTCATCGGAATCTGGTAGATCAATATGTCCATTGGCTGATCATAAATCCCATTATTCCAGGCTGAAATCTGCGTTCGGTAACGTGATCAAAGATGGAGGATGTTCGGCTGGGATCCAGGCTCATATGAAACGCCCCTAGACAATAAAAAAAAAATCCCATTTGGCCTCAATGATACTGCAGTGGAGCGATGGCGCCCCTAAGAGGATCTGGCCGGTATTGCATGTTTCGGAAATCAAATATGCGGGTAGATCCTGCAAGTCGATCGGGGACGTTAATACCGTTATTAATATGGAATAAAACAATAACAACTTGCCACGAGTTAACTCGTGGCTCTGGTCCTCAACGGGTGGAATCGAAACACGAGTTAACTCGTGGTTGGGCGGCAAAGTGTTAAACTTGTTGTGAAACGGTCAAGGTCAACTTTATTTATAAAGCACATTTAAATCAACCGAAGTTGTACCAAAGTGCTGTACAATATAAAAACAGAAATACTAAAAGAAAATACAGTATACAGTACACGCAGTCATAAAAACTACAATCATATTTTAACAAATTTTTTAACAAAATAAACAATCACCACACGACCGGGGATGTTTGGCTTACCAAGCCTCAGAACGCCAATCTTCAGCTGTGTTTAAAAAATGTGTAGGGTCTTGGCAGACCTAATTTCCAGTGGAAGTCAAGACTGTTCCATATTGGGCGGCTGAGTGGCGCAGTGGGCAAGGCGCTCGCCACTAACGCAGGAGATGCTGGTATCGAGCCCAGCTCTCGGCGTTGCTACCGGCTTGGCCGGCCGTCATACTAACACAATTGGCAGTGTTAGAGGGTGGGAAAGCCGGTGGGACGTTGTGGACAGCGACTCCTACAGGTCGGTTGGGTGACGCCGGTGCGGCAGAAACATGAAGTATCGGGGCAGCGTGAGCCTCCCACGCGTTACTCCTCGCCACTGAGAGTTCGAGCTGCTGCGGTGAAAAGATGCGACAGGCTGCCTCCTCGTGTACCGGAGGGGACACGTGATGCAAGGCTTCTATCCTCACTACAGCCGACTATGCCTCCCCCTCACTACAGTGGGAGGCATAGTCTAGCAACGTTCAAGACGGTGGAGGGAGGAATTGGAAATACGAAATTGGGATGGGAGAAAAATGGGGATGAAAATGAAATGGGGATAAAAAGTTTAAAAAAAAGACTTCCATATTTTATAGGCCGTATGGTGAAGGCTGAGAAGTGGCTAGAAAACGATTCTCGTTCCCACCTCGGCGAATTACACAATTTTCACTCTGGGTGAAAGATGTATTGGTGTAGATTTAGGAACAAAAAGTTCTCCATTGACAAAATAGCCCATTTTGCGCAATCATCATTTTAAAGTCGGGACTAGATCTTTCCTCGTGAATGGATATGTTGTCACTGCAGAGTTTAATTTGACGCAATTGGTGCGAGTTCGGTCACATATCTTGCGCTCGACCAATAGCAGCTCTCTTTGTTGCGAGGTCCTCGCAACAAAGAGAGCTGCTATTGGTCGATCCGGTGTCAACAAAGAAATTACATCCACACTCTAACGTTACGGACTAAAATGGACAGAAAATACCTTCTAAAGTTCGCAAAATGGTTTCTAAACAATGTTATATGCATCTCACGTCCGTTCAGAAAGAACGTCTACAAGATTTTACACAGACACGGTGGGATAGATATAGAAACTGCGTCGAACGGTGGCTTAACCTACCAGGCCAGAATCATACCATTGTGGAGACATACAAACATTGTTTAGAGATCGATTTGTGTCATAAATGTCATGATATATATTTGTATATCTGTATGTCGTGTATGTCATAAATGTCATGATCAATTGAATATGGGGGACCCTGATTAGATTAGAATTAGATTGTACTTTATTGTCATATTTGTATACAACGAGATTTGGGACTCAAACCTAAGGTGCAGTAATAAAAGAGAAACATAAAATCTTATACAGAAACATTAAATGCTATACAATAAGACAATGTTAGTCATGTACAATATACAAAATAACAACAATATACAGAATAGCAATTCACAAATAACAATCACAGTGTCAGACGGTAGTGGGTGGGTATTGCACTGTGGATATTGCACATCAGGATGTTGCACAGTGTGGGAGGAGGGGGAAAGGTGAATTACCCTAGACCAGTCTACCTTTGATGGTCTTAGCAAATATGTGTGCCACCTGTATGGCCACTGGCCAGCCATCAGCTAAGAATGTGAATAGAATAGAGTATTGCGAGCATTATCATGGAAACCGGAACTCAATTGTAATGATTGCTGTAGTACCACGATTAGGACAATTGGCCCCATATTACAAGATATGTCATTTTGGACTGGACTGCTCTGCACAGTTTGGTGCATTTTTGTTCTTGGGAAGGCAGTTTTAGTCAGAAGAATAGAAAAAGAAGAAATGGGGTGAGGTCACACTAAGTAAATACACACAAAACTGCCAGTCCTATAGACCAGTCACCTAATGATCCATTATATTGGCTTGCATGATAATGGGAAGTATGATACAGTGTCTAACTGAAATTCTGATTTTAATTGACATACGGGAGCTATTTGGGCCCTGGGACAACAATGCAATTTTTCTTATCTTGTCCAGTCTTAGCCAGTGATATTTTGTTACACTTGCTCTACAGTAGTCGGCTTGCTTTTATCCAGCAGAATTTCTCTGTTCTTCCTTGCAGACTCCCAACATCTCTTTGTCTGTGAAGAGGAGGGTCCCCCTGAGCAGGAGGAGGAGAGGAGCCCCAGTCCGGCCCAAGGGGAGTCCCCACGGATCAAAGAGGAACGGGAGGAACTGTGGTCCAGTGATAAAGAAGACTTGCTTCAAAGTCTAGATGAGGCAGATACCGTCTGCGTGAGAAATGAGCATGGCCATGGAGACCAGATCCAGCCCTTACATATCTACCTGTCATCCAGTGTGGAAGATGGAGAGGATGATCTTGTAACCAACACCATAACCGGACAGGTGAAGTCAGAACCTGGTGGAGAGGAGGACTGTATCATGTTAGAGCCAGACACAGGCCGTCAGCCTCTCTCCACAGGCTGTTCTGCAGCTGAGGTCAAAGAGAGTGACAGTGACAGTGACTGCAGAGAGACTGAGGGAAGCCATGTCGGTTTCAACGCACTGAAACTGATGGCACAAAATGCTCATATTGATCCTCAGGAGATGACATTTAGGGAGTTGCCCAGGCGACAATTTTGTGCTCCTCCTCATGAAGGGTTTTCCCCCCACTGTAACGATGATTTAATGAAGAATGTGGAGATGCAGGGAGATGACACAGATCCTGATTGCGATGACTTTGGACCGGCTACTGCAGAGTCCATGGACAGTTTGGGCATTGATTTAGAGGCGGGCAAAGAATCCGATCTTAGTTTCTCTCCCTATCAAGACTTTTATGGCGACGGATCGCTTCAGTGCCACTCTTGCCTTAAAGTGTGTCATACAGAGCACGACTTGAAGAAACATTTAAGGGTTCACACCGGGGAGAAGCCATTCCGCTGTGTCGTCTGTGGGAAAGAGTTCAACCAGAAGGAGAACCTGCGAGCGCATTTCAAGACTCACACTGGAGAGCGGCCGTTCAAGTGTTGTGTCTGTCGCAAGCGTTTCTCCCTCAACGGCAACCTGAAGAGGCACATGATGATTCACACGGGAGAGAAGCCGTTCGGCTGTAGTGTGTGCGACAAGAGGTTCAATCAGAGAGGCACCTTGAAGCAGCACATGAACACTCACGTTAGAGAAAGCTTTCCACTGCAGGGTCTGTAACCAAGCGGGGCGTGTTTCACATACACATTAATATTCTGATGTTGATCCAAGACACTTGAATACAGGGCTGGGAGTTGTGCCGTCTTCTAAGGTATACCATCATGGATGCATTCAAAGCTATGTGTTTATTTTTAATTTTTTTTACAATATTGTCACCAACAATAGACATATTTGATTTAGTCTAATCTCAACTACCAAAAATTGCACATTGTAGCGTTATTATAAAGAATTTGTGATTGGAATTCTGTGAGAAAAGATCATTTTGAATAACATAGAACTAGGGCTGGGCGATATGGAAAAAAATCATATCGCGATAACTACCGTACTTTTCGGACTTATATGTGACTCGACGTGACCAAACCCGAAAATGTAAAAATCTAAATATTGCTTTTTTGACTGCATTGAAATGTTATTTATCTGTTCCCTTATTTGCTAAACTTAATACAACTTGTAAATGAGTTAATTCTTGTTATTTGTCCGACAGTATTGTGTCCCAATGCTAATGACATATGGTAATTAAACATTAAAACACCTGCGGCTTATAGTCCAGTGCGGCTTATATATGTACACATCATTCAATTTAGCTGCTGCGGCTTATAGTCAGGTGCGGCTTATAGTGCGAAAAGTACGGTATATGATAATTTTATTTTATTTCTCGATATCGATAATTATCGAATTGTTATAAGTATATACATTTTTTTTTTTTTTTTAACAACAGATGTATGTTTATTTTGCAGCAATTCTTTGTCATTGCCGCCATCTTTAGTGTTACATCCCCTCACACTCCAGTTCTCAGGCTGCAGCTGGTTTAAAAGCTAAAGTAAACCGGCTTCTCTGCTGGCTGTGGCTCCAGAGGAGTTGAACAGTTCTGGCTCTGCTAGTTTATTTTCGATCTTTTGGCGCTTTTTTGGTGGACAAACCACCGCACATGTGCACTGTGACTCGTGACTGGAGTCTAGTTCTGCTAGCACACATAGCCTACTGTGTACAGACGGTTTCAAAATGTATTTTAAATTAGAAAGCAAACAAAATAAATGGACAAGAGAAAAAGAAATCTGAATTTGGTCAGTATTGTCATTTGGACAAGCAAAGCAATTACTTTAAGTTGCAGGCATTTTTTTTTTTTTTTTCGATATTCGATATCGATTATTAAAATATATCGCGATATTTATCGTTATCGTTATATCGCCCAGCCCTACATAGAACTACATATCACCCAGCCCTACTTAAATATTCTGATTATGATTTGGCACATGTAAGCACCATATCCTGTTTACAATAGCTGGCATAATTTAAAGGGGAACTATCTTATAAATGGCCTTTTTGAGTGTTTAGCATTGTTTCCTAGCTATGTGAACTTATATTAATATGATCTATGTCTCAAAATTCTCATATTGGCGCATTCTTCCAATTCTCCTCTCACAATATTCACCCTCACTGAACTGAGTCATTTGAAAATGTGCCCTATATGTGATGTCATAAAGACACCGCTGCATGTTAATGTTCAGGCGGGGCCGACGCTGCACAGTGGTTTAGGAGCCCAGGCTCAAAACAGCTCGAGATCTTGAGGTAGAAAAATGCTGTTTTTGAGGACTTGATTAGAAATACAAAACAATGAATAAAAAAAAAATATATATTACAGAGGTGTTCCATAGACTCACAGGAATTGTGTAAAAGTGCCCAAATAGTGAAAGAAATAGTAAAATAGTTCCCCTTTAATATCCTAACTATTAGAAACCTCAATATATGATCACTGGGCTCATGCCGATATTAGCCAGGACCCTGAGGCATGTAAACACCCGTTATCCTGTGTATTGTTTGGCTTTTGTGGTTTGTGTGAGTTCACATGTCCATGGTTATACCTGCAATGTACAGTTTACTCATTAAATGGGTAAATTAGTAATTGGGATCTAATCAATCTAATTTCTAATTGACCATATTCACATGGTGGCCATTTTGCTCTTACTGTATGCCATGCTCACATTAGGTTCCTATCCTGAGGATGCCACTGTGTGAATATGGTCAATTGGTATGTGAAAATACATAAACATTTCATCACTTTTAAGACTTTTTAAGCGGGACATCTGGAATTTTGCTGTGCATGTAAACGCACTCACTCCGAAAAAGAACACTAAATAAGCCAATTGAGCATATTCATGCTGCAACCATTTTGCTCTTATGTCATGCTCGGGTTGGGATTTCTTTCCACAGTTGGAACAGGGTGGAAATAAATCCCAATCTGAGCATGACATAAGAGCAAAATGGCTGCCGTATGAATATGATCAATGAGGAGAATTCACAGGGGGAAATTTAAGTTCAAGCTTAGTGTTTATGTCAAAGAAAACCAGTGATGATGATGTATTAGAACCCAATGAGAAATTGTGTTACCGGAGACTCGGAGAGTAGTCTTTGTACTTGTTTTAAAACATTCCTACATATTGGAAAATGTAAATTAAAAGGTTGATATAGAAACAAATTTTTTTTAAAAGCAGTTATCTTGTCTATAATGAGATGTATGTTATGTCTACTCTGTACACATTCTATGCACATGATTTGAACATGATCTGTACATCTGCTCATTTAGCATATTACTGTTTGTAGTCTTATGCATTGTGCATAGACTGACACATGCAGCACATCGTTTAGGCATATCTTGAAAGTTCCCATCTATCTACAGTGCTCAAAGGGGAACTATGCCCAAATTCAGTATTCATACATGTTGTTCTTCTGGTGTAAGACGGTACAATAATATTAGTGAAAATTGGCAACTCTCCCAAATCCAGAAACTACAGTACTAAAACTCATACAAATGTGTGATGTCATCAAGTATAAAGTCTGAAGCTGCTCCAGACAACTTGGGAAAGCTGACACAGAGCACCCAGGGGAATATGTTAATTTTCTGTTTTAGAACTGAGAACATTACTATAGAGCAGTGGTTCCCAAAGTCGGGGTCGCGACCCAAAGGTGGGCCGCGAGCAGCCACGGATGGGCCGCGAGATGATTAAAAAAAAACAAAAAAAAACTTTTTTTTTATTTTTTTATTTTTATTTTTTTTGTCAGGCCACTGAACTTAGAAGCAGGCCAGGACAGTGTTTCTAGTTGTATTCTAAAATTATTTTCTATTGTATTCTAAAATGTGACTATATGGTTTTATATTAACTTAATAAATAAACAAAAACGAAAAATCTACTTATTTCAACGAACATTTCAAACTAAATAACAGATTATGCACATAAAACGCTGAAAACAACCGAAGCAACAATAGTATTTTAATGAGGCTATTATTATTATCATTATTATTTTGCAACAAGTTAGCCCTCTCATAAATAGCACATATAAATGAATAACTAACTTGAACTAACTTAATAGGATTGAAGTGATATTTGGCTTAAAAAATCGGTCGCCTGGCAAAAAAAAATTAAAAAAAAAGCCAGACGATTTGCATTGGGCCGCGGCTCTCTGACGCCTTATTTTCTGGGCCCCGGCCTGAAAAGTTTGGGAACCCCTGCTATAGAGAATAAAGCTCATTTGGATATAAAAAAGAAAACAAACAAACATTCTGTGGTTCCACAAAATCAGTCTCCCATTCATTGTCAATGGAGCAGCTCCAAACTTTATACTTGATGACATCACAAGTTTGATTATTATTTCTGGCTTTGGGAGAAAGTAGCTCTCAAATATGATCACAAATATTTATTGAACTGTCTTAGGTCATAACATATTCTATTTTTAAGTGGTCTGCTTTAAGAATGATTGGCACCCAAGGTAAATGTAAACAAAAAAATAGTATCGGCTTGATCTTGATCACTCAAAATGTGAGAGAAATCAAACCTTATTTGAGTAACTTAAGAATAGTAAATTCTTGGAAATCGTAATTTTACACAATCATTGGCACCCTGAGAAATTCTTGTGAACAAAATCTATTAGATCTCTATTCTGATGTACTTTTGGGAAATCTGAAGTGGTCATTCATGATATTGTTTAATCTTTCCTGCTAACATTGTAGCGTTATTATAAAGAATTTGTGATGGGAATTTCGTGAGAAATGTAATTTTGAATAAAGTAGAACTACGTATCACCCAGCCCTACTCAAATATTCAGATTATGATTTGGCACATGTAAGTGTCAAAGAAGAGACCAACATTTGAATGGGACTTAGGTGTACAGTGGACTAGGACTACAGAATACCGTAGTGAAGTCGAACATAGTATAGGATATGTAGTTGATGTGTAAAATATAAATCATCACCCTGATGTCACTAGAAGTGAAAATAGTACACATGGGTGAAATTTTAATGCCTTTTTTTTTACTTTTAATTGTTCGCCTTCTCATATTTTTAGTAGGACAAGATAAAGCTGATAAACAAATATTTTTTTTCACATTTACCTGGGGGTTAGGGCTGGGCAATATGGTAAAAATAAGATCATCACAATATATGACAGTATTTGTTTTTTTTCACTGCAAATTACAGCATTGTTTGACATCTTTTAGATTTTTTTCCACCAGGGCTCTGTACTAATCCTAGTTGACGTCTGTGATATAATTTACAGTGGAAGAGTCATCTGTGAACTACTGTAGGTGGCACCCACTCGAGTTATAGCAGAAGTCAGAGGTGTACTGTAGATGGTGAATAGGAAGAGCACTACTATGAGAAGTCGAATAACATGATTCTCACTGAGCTGCGCTGCCTCCAGGTGCATGGGCTCCGTGGAGCATGCAGATGATGGCATCCTCAACCCCGATGTTTGCCTGCATGGTATTTGCCTTGATGTGTTTGCAGGATCAGCCTTTCAAAAGTCTTCATGGTGTATGACATCAGAGCGACTGGCCTGTAATTGTTAGGGCTAACATTGTCCAGTGATACCTTATGGTTGGGTCGAATTTGTATGTCTTGCCATCGCTTGCTTGGGAGAATAGAAGATTGTTAGTTATTAAGTTATATAAGTTATTATTATTAGAAGGCAATACGCTGAGAAATAAACAAGTCTAGAAGCATCAACTTCAACCGTAGATAAACTGTAAACTTACCTTGTGAGGCAACTGGATCATGAGTAGCTATAAAATGGCTGAATACTGTTCTAAGGTACTGCAGGGAGACAGTACCTGTAACCAAATTCCATTAAAAGAAAGGAAAGAAAACGTTTCTCTGTTTGTGTTGAGAATCTAAGATAGACAAATAATTGCACTAGAGTTCACAGAAAGATCAGACGCAAGCAGCTGAGAAGAAAGATGGTACCTGTTCTAAGGTACTGCAGGGAGATGGTACCTATTCTAAGATACTGGAGTTTCAAGTTTCTTTATTAGTTGTCATACAAAAGTACAGAATACTTTTATATAAAATGCTTCTTTCGGTTTTGCTCCAGAGATTGTGCTAGATAAGATAATAGATAAGTATATAATAAGTATAAAATAGAAGTCAAGTACGTAGACAAAAGTGTTCAATATACAATGCAGAGTAGAAAAGTAACTGAGTTACAATATACAGTACAATGCAGAAATCGGATGAGGTACAATTTTGGTACAATTTACAGTAAGGTGTAATGAGGTATGAGTTGTAGTGCAAATTCTTTACTGTTACGAACTGGCTCAAGCTCGCAACAAGAATAGGGAGACAGGCACAATTTAAGAAATAACAAAGAATTTATTATAAGTCATTTAAAGGAGCAGCCAATATATATGAGTCAGCAGTGTGTGGATTAGTGTGTGCAGCATACAAGATACAAGAGTTTTATTTGTCACGGCATAGTGAAATGTGGGGGGTCTCGCCCGCAACGATGTGCATAATACAAGTAATAATATAAGTCCAACCAATAGAGCGACATAGTGCAATAAACAAGTAAACAAAGTAGGCATATCGGTATCTGTACATGAGCTATTTACAGAGCATGCCACAGGTCCTGTGGCAGTGCAGTACACTGTTAGCTACGGATGAGGCATTGGGTCTTTATGTACACTGCTATACAATGCTATATTATACGATCTCAAGCTATACTATTCTTAAAGTGATCTTTCCTTCTGTAAAGTGTCCATACATAGTGTGAGCGTGTGCAGCATGAGTGTGTGTGTGCTCATGTTAAAGTGGCTGCTAGTGTGTGAGCGTGTACAGTGTGTGTGTTGTGTGTGTGCACAGTGTGCTTGTGCGTGGAGAGTTCAGTGTTCAAGGCTCTGATGGCCTGTGGGAAGAAGCTGAGCCTAAGTCTCTCTGTCCTCGTTACTGGTGCTCGCAGGCGTTTGCCTGACTGCAGCAGCATGAACAGGCTGTTGTTGGGGTGGTGAGGGTCTTTCATTATCCTGCAGGCTCTGGATTTGCACCTCTTGTTGTATAGGTAGTGCAATACCTGTGGGCCGTGGTACGCTCGGCTGAGCGCACCACTCTCTGTAGGGCCTTCTTGTCCTGTGCTGTGCTGTTGCCATACCAGGCAGTGATGTTTCCACTTTCCAGTCAAGATGCTCTCTACAGCTCCGGAGTAGAAGGACTGGAGTATCTTCCCAGATACTCTGAACTTCCTTAACTGTTTCAGGTGGTAGAGGCGCTGCTTCGCCTTTTTTACGACTGAGTTGTCCATGTCAGGTCCTCTGAGATGTGGACCCCCAGGTACTTGAAGCTGCTCACCCTGTCCACGGTAGCCCCGTTTATCCTCAGTGGTGTGTGTGTCTCCTGCTGTCTCCTAAAATCCACAATCAGCTCCTTGGTTTTACCAATGTTCAGGAGCAGGCTGTTGTCCTGGCACCAGCGTTCCAGTACCTCAACCTCCTCCCGGTAGGCCTTCTCGTCGTTGTCCGAGATCAGCCCCACCACCACGTGTCGTCCGCAAACTTTACTATGGAGTTGGAGCTGAACTTGGCCACACAGTCATGTGTGTAAAGTGAGTACAGCAGGGGGCTCAGAACACAGCCCTGGGGGGACCCGATGCTCAGGGTGATGGTGTTGGCGGTCTGACCCCCCACGCTGACCGCCTGGGGTCTTTCACTCAGAAAGTCCAGTATCCAGGCGCTCAGAGCGGAGCTCAGACCCAGCTCGATCAGCTTGTCCACCAGTCTGGTGGGGACTATGGTGTTGAACGCTGAGCTGTAGTCAATGAACAACAGTCTCACATAGCCCCCCTTCTGGCGGTCAAGGCGAGAGAGGGTGCTGTGCAGTACTTGGGAGACCGCATCGTCAGTGGACCTGTTTGGCCTGTATGCAAATTGCATAGGGTGCATATCACTGGGGAGGGAGGCACAAATGTGATCCTTGACCAGCCTCTCGAAACATTTCATGGCCACAGAGGAGAGTGCCACCGGTCTGTAGTCATTGAGACATGTTGGGGAGGGTTTCTTCGGTACAGGGATGATGGTAGACATCTTGAAGCAGGCAGGGACCACTGACTCCGCCAGGGATTGATTAGATATGGCGGTGAACACAGGGGCTAGCTGGTTGGCACAGGACTTAAGTATGCGTCCTGTTATACCATCTGGGCCAGCAGCTTTTCTGGTGTTCACCTGCATAAATGCTCTTCTCACACTGTGTACCGACAACCTGAGAGCATCCCCGCCCCCCCGCGGTTGCCCCCCCCCCTCCACAACAGCCGGCGTGCCAGTGACGTCACTAGCCGTTGAGCTAGCGGCGCCACTGTCTACACCAAACCGAGCGTAGAAAGAGTTGAGTTTGTCCGCGAGAGAGGCGTCGTCGCTCCCCATTGAGGGGGCGCTGACTTTGTAGTCAGTTATTGTCCTCAGTCCCCGCCATAAGCCTCTTGTGTCGTTTTGTGCCATTTGTGTCTCCAGTTTATCAGCATATGTCCGTTTTGCAAGTTTTACAGCCTTGCGCAGAGTATAGACTGTAGCCTTGTACTCCTCCATGTTTCCTGACTCTCTGCCCAGGTTGTAGGCAGTGGTGCGGGATTTCAGAGCTGCTCTGATAGTACTATCCACCCACGGTTTCTGGTTAGGGAAGACCCGCACCTTTTTAGTAGGGACAATACTACCAGCCAGTGTTGTGATGAAGGAAACAACGCTGTCCGCGAACTCGCTGACGTCACTGGCGTAGGTGTAAAAGCAAAGAAAAGCAACCAAAACAAATGAACCAAAATTTAACAACCAAAGAACCTTTGAGAAGCTAGTGAAGGGCTACATCTGTTCCTCCCTCCCCATCAACCTGGACCCCCTGCAATTTGCATATCGCCCCAACAGGTCCACGGAGGACGCCATAGCCCATGTGCTGCACACAGCAGCATCACACCTGGACAAGAGGCAGGGGAACTATGTGAGAATGCTGTTCATCGACTACAGCTCAGCATTCAATACCATAGTCCCCTCCAAACTCATAGCCAAGCTCAGGGACCTGGGCTTGAACTATGACCTCTGCCAGTGGGTCTTGGACTTCCTGACAGGCAGACCCCAGGTGGTAAGAGCAGGCACGCTCAACATAGGGGCCCCCCAGGGCTGTGTTCTGAGCCCCCTCCTCTACTCCCTGTACACACATGACTGCGTGGCACAGTGGAACAACAACACAATCATCAAATTTGCTGATGACACAGTAGTGGTGGGCCTGATCTCTGCCAACGACGAGAGGGCCTACCTGGAAGAGGTAGAGAATCTGTCACAGTGGTGTCAGGAGAACTGCCTCTCCCTGAACGTCAGCAAAACAAAAGAGATGATTGTGGACTTCAGGAGGTCGGGGGTCAAGGAGTACAGCCCCCTCAGCATCGACGGGGCACCGGTTGAGAGAGTGAACAGTTTCAAGTACCTCGGAGCCCACATATCCGAGGACTTGACATGGACCACAAGTTCAAGTTTCAAGTTTCTTTAATAGTTGTCATACAGAAGTACAGAATACTTTCATACAAAATGCTTCTTACTGTTACGCTTCAGAGACTGTGCTAGACAAGATAGTATCAAATAACATAGTATAGCATGTAATTTAGAAGTAGAAAATGAGGTCAGTGTTCAGTATAGACATATGTACAATGTTCGATGCAGAATAGACGTAACTGAGTTACCATATAATATACAATACTATGCAGTGTACTAATGTACAGTACTATATAGTGCAAAGCAGAAATGGGATGAGGTACAATTTAGGTACAATTTACAGTAAGGTGTACGAGTTGTAGTGCAATCCTTCATCAATAAATATAAAGTGTGGGGAGTGGGTGCTACAGTGTGTTTGTTTAAAGTGAGTGTGTGCTATAAAGTGTGTGGAGTGGGTGCTACAGTGTGTTTGTTTAAAGTGAGTGTGTGCGTGTGGGTGTGTGTGCTATGTGCGTTTGATGGTTGTTGTTGTGTAGTGTTCATTGTTCGTTTAGCAGCCTGATGGCCTGGGGATAGAAGCTTCTTCTGAGTCTTTCTGTGCTCGCCTTGAGACTCCGGTATCGCTTGCCTGACCGCAGCAGTTCAAAGAGGCAGTTGTTCGGGTGACTGGAGTCCTTAATGATTCTCTTAGCCTTGAGATTGACAGTGTTGTGAAGAAGGCACGACAACGCCTCTACTTCCTCAGGCGCCTAAGGAAGTTCCAAGTCAGTCAGAAGATCCTTAGGAACTTCTACTCATGTACAATAGAGAGCATCCTGACTGGCAACATCACCTCCTGGTTTGGGAATAGCACTGCACAAGACCGTAGCAGACTACAAAGAGTGACACGTTCAGCCGAACGCACAATTGGAGGGGGGCTTCCCACCCTCCAGAACATTTACAACAAGCGGTGCAGGGGGAAGGCTAAGAGAATCATCAAGGACTCCAGCCACCCGAACAACTGCCTCTTTGAACTGCTGTGGTCAGGCAAGCGATACCGGAGTCTTAAGGCGAGCACAGAAAGACTCAGAAGAAGCTTCTATCCCCAGGCCATCAGGCTGCTAAACGAACAATAAACACTATGCAACAACCATCAAATGCACACAGCACACACACCCACACGCACACACTCACTTAAACAAACAACACACTGCAGCACCCACTCTCCACACTTTAGATCACACAAACACACTTTATATTTATTGATAAAGGATTTGCACTACAACTCGTACACCTACTGTAAATTGTACCTAAATTGCACCTCATCCCATTTCTGCCTTGCACTATATAGTATTGTATATTAGTACACTGCATAGTATATTGTATATTATATGGTAACTCAGTTACGTTTATTCTGCATCGAACATTGTACATATGTCTATACTGAACACTGTGACCTAATTTTTTTTTTTTACTTCTAATTTACATGCTATACTATGTTATTTTATTTCATACTTATCTTGTCTTGCACAGTCTCTGGAGCGTAACAGTAAGAAGCATTTTGTATAAAAGTATTCTGTACTTCTGTATGACAACTATTAAAGAAACTTGAACCAAATAACCAACAACAACCAGACAAACAAAGAACCAAAAACAAAGTGGAGAGTTTGCCAGAGAACCAGAGGCAGCCGCTCTCTGCCAGCTAGAGCAGAGGAATACAACACAGTGTGGGGGAGGGTCGTCAATAAATATAAAGTGTGTTAACACTTTGAGCGCCAGAGGTTAATTCCGTATTAGTCCCTTGAATGCCACCATCCACGCCAATGTTAACGTTAATATCGCCTAATCTATGTTTTAAATTATGGCTATGTGTCTAATCTGCCTGTCGCTTATCAAAGAATCATTTTCCAGTCAACATTGGCAAGGCAGATTGGTTTTTTATCGCTTCATTTCTATTTGATAGCATTTTGAAAATCACCCGTTTTCCAGGGAAAAACAACCCTGTAGCTAAGGGGCTACACAACCCTGACTGTATTTAGATGTTTAGATTAGACCACTACTAGAATATTAATTAGCCAGACAATATAGTTACACAAAATGGCGGACACTCCATTAACTGCGAGGGGACAGTGAAACCGAGTTAAACAATCACTTTAATATTAATAGAAAACATACATAGCATATGAACACAGATCTCCTGTTATTACTTTAATATCAATGCCACAATGTCCGAGGTAACGATAGTTCCTATACTACGGGTACCCGACCGTTGGAGCTCTGAATGGAGTGGATTGGGACGAAGCACGCAGAACAGGGAAAAGAAAGATGATGGATGGAGACGGTGGTCCTCTGGAGTTCCTACTTCCAGAGGGCTGCAGACATACTTAGGATAATCCGGTCGTCGCTGGGGAGGAAAGGGTCTCTTACGGACCCGTCCTTGTATTCCTAGCGCCCGATGGCAGAATTAATAGCTATTAGTCCAAACGCCCGATGGCATGGTTGATAGCTAGTTAGCCCTTGTTGCTAGGCTAACCCGCATGAAGTCTTCAATAAGTAGTTATATCCAGAACGTCGCTGGGTTCAACTATAAGTCTCTCCACGTTACTTCGCTTACACAAGTCACTATACTGTGCCAATAATGGCTCGACAATATTATGGTTGTATCTAATTAGCCGTGCGGCTCTCTATAACGATACGTTGCCTTGCCGTCCTGTTTACAACTGCGCCAAACGTTACTTCTCTCTCACTCTGTGTTACCTGTGGGCTGAGCCTGTTCACCCCCACAGATCAATGCGCTCTCTCTGGGCTTGCCTGGGCATGTTCTGAAACATGTCTACAGGGGGCGCGCGCTGGCGCCTATGGCGTTAAAGGATAACTCCACTATTTTGGGAAATTAGCTTATTTAACATCTTCCCTGGAGTTAGACAAGAAGATGCATACCTTTTTTGTCTCTGTGCGTGCATTTTAGCTTTGGGAATAGATGCTCCGTTAGCATAGCTTAGCTTCATCACTGGAAGTGAGGCAGGACAGTAGCCTTACAGTGCCTTACAGTGTATTGCAAGGTCTGACATTGACCAAACCTGATATGCATGACCTTGGTGGGCTCTAGGTCAACTCCTGAAAAGGGGGTCAATGTCAGACCTTGCAATCAAAAGTTAGGGGCGCACTGAAATTATGGCAAGGGTTATTAGCCCCCTAACTTTTGATTGCAAAGTCTGACATTGACCCCCTTTTCAGGAGTTGACCTAGAGCCCACCAAGGTCATGCATATCTGTAATGTTGAGCTATAGATTGTGGATGAATAAGCACAGAAAGCTACACCATCATGCTTTATTTGTTTTAAACGAGACAATTTAGAAATGGGCAATGGGGAAATACATTGCGTTGGATAGAGGGTGGAACACGAAAAACGGCAATGACGTAACCACTACACCTCCCTATTGTGCGTTCGGCTGAATGGGCCACTCTCTGTAGTCTGCCACGGTCTTGTGCGGTGCTATTCCCAAAACAGGAGGTGATATTGCCAGTCAGGATGCTCTCTATTGTGCATGACTAGAAGTTCTTAAGGATCTTCTGACTCACTTGGAACTTCCTTAGGCGCCTAAGGAAGTAGAGGCGTTGCCGTGCCTTCTTGATAACACTGTCAATGTGTGTGGTCCATGTCAAGTCCTCGGATATGTGGACTCCGAGGTACTTAAAACTGTTCACTCTCTCAACCGGTGCCCCGTCGATGCTGAGGGGGCTGTAGTCCCTGACCCCCGACCTCCTAAAGTCCACAATCATCTCTTTTGTTTTGCTGACGTTCAGGGAGAGGCAGTTCTCCTGACACCACCGCGACAGAGGGAGACGGTACCTGTTCTAAGGTAAAGCAGGGAGACGGTACCTGTTCTAAGGTAAAGCAGGGAGACGGCACCTGTTCTAAGATAAAGCAGGGAGGCGGTACCTGTTCTAAGGTAAAGCAGGGAGACGGTACCTGTTCTAAGGTAAAGCAGAGAGGCGGTACCTATTCCTGCAGAGAGACAGTACCTCTTCTAAGGTAAACCAGGGAGACAGTACCTGTTCTAAAGTACTGCAGTGAGTCACTTCTTTGCATTCACATAGTATTCTCATGATGGGTCACGCCTTTCCAACTAAAATAGTGCCATGCCATGAACACAGCTCATTGACTGGTTATCATTAATTTATAATCACCTGTCCTGTTGATTGCAGTCATCTGTTTGTCACATTCTGTTGTGGTAGTGATGAGGATGTAATGGAATAATAGCAGGGTTGACGGATAGAACTCCATTACTGCACACAGCACTATCTGCACATTTTTTGTACAACAGCATCTTTGTCAAATCAGCATCAAGTCGAACAATTCCAACCAGTTTGAACAGTTCTGAATAATAGTGAATGTCTTCCTTGAAACTATAGCAGAGCCTGTCTATGTTTGAAATTGATCAATGGTGGGGCAGGTAGGATCTCTGACCTCACCTGGACTTTCAAGAGCCTTGGGGGTCTAGAAAGGAAACTCTCAATCTCAAATACTTACTGGCTACAGAGCACAGTACACCACACAACACACTGCATCTCACGGGAAGCTGTGCTATTATCTATAACACTGAACCAAGCTTGCAAACAATCGTATTCTAGGAAGGTACAAACAAGTTCAAGTTTCTTTATTATTTGTGTATTGCAATGGCATGCAATAACACAATAACACTGCCTGATGCTTAGTTAGTCTACCACCAATTATACGGAGGGCACCCCTAAACCGTCCTGGCTAACAGGGAGCCTTGGGCAGCTCAACTTACACTAACCAAGGGAATCAAGGCTAAAATATATTACCTGGAATTAATTACACTATCTATTCATAGGTAGATTCATAGGCAGATGCATATGTAGATGCATAGGTCAATTCATAAACAGCCTAAACTAGGATATACATTTATGGAATCCAAGTTTTCAAGGCCACACAGATAATTTGCACTGAATTTGATGTTATTGACTTTTCTTAATGGATTTTATGCAATGATTGATCAAACATGTACACAGGTTGGCCATGGTGAATCTCCTCTGGCCAAAGTTTACAAAGCTTCAGACAGGGCTACTCTGCTACACTCACCCCCCTTTGACCTCCCCTTGCAGAGAAACCTGTCTGGGTCAAAGCACCACTGTAACCCGTTTGGATTAAAACCCGGGTACCCTGCATGGGAAATCAAACACCTACCTCAGACAAAGGGGATTTTATCTTGGCATAGGAACTGTGTACTTCTGCTACGTTCTAATATAACTCAAGGGTTGGAAATTCTGACTTCCTATCAAAGAAAATTGTATCTGAATCTGAATCTACTAGAAAAAACGAATAAAACTGCATCAACTCAGAGTTCCTCTCAATCCCCAGTTCAAGCCTCAGCGTCATTTGATGTAATTTCAACATGGCCACCCACATCGTATATGGTGAAAGAAAATATAAATATATATTGTATGAATTGAACATTTCCTTTTTTTATGGTTTCAGACCAATCAACATATATATGCAAAGTTTAGTTTTTCCGACTGTAGCTCGATTCTCTCCAACAAGTAAAGTCGGACATTTCCGAATGTACCATTATGTCGGAAATGCCGCGTTTCCCACTTCCGACCATAAATTAACTGACCACACAGCAGCAATTATCTGTGCATGCGTTCGAAAGAATGTCCCTCATGGAACGTGAGTGATAATGACTACATTTTGCCACATATAGCCTGCGAAAAAAAACTGTGGAAGACAAAACAGTCTGTAAAATGACTACAATGACTATATTGACTTCGTCAATGATAAAACTGAGGAAAACAAAAACAAACCCTGTGAGCTTTGGAAATTACTCAACAACCAACTTGGCTGCAGTAAAAAACTGAACCAGATTTACAAACATCAACATAAAGACAGAAAACACTCAAATCACAGACAAGCTGGATGTGGCCAATTACAAACATATTCTTTACAAACATAGCCACAACACTGGTTAATAAACTACCCTCCCACTCTGGGCATTTTGGGGTAGAACACATCCTAGCCTTCTACAAAAACCTAGGGGTTCGCAAAGACGACATCAAACTCGGAATGGTAACAACTGATGAGGTGTTCAAAAAAACTGAGCACCCTCCAGCTCCAACCTAACAAGGCCACTGGCCATGACAATATCCCCTCCAAATTCCTCAGAGACTCAGCAGCCACCATCATCACCCACATAATAAACCTCTCCAAAGATTTCAAAATTGCGAGTAACCCCCCTGCACAAAAAGGCAGCAAATTAGACCCAGGCAACTACCGCCCTGTTTCTACTCTTACCTTCATCTTGAGTTAAGTTAAGTTATGGGAAAAAAATTCTACAAACAGGTTGAAAAGTACCTTGCGGAAAAAAAGCGAATCTACGAATTCCAATCTGGCTTCAGAACATCCCATTCCACTGACACATGCCATCTCTATTTGAACGACCACATCAAACATGAGGTGGATGCGGGTGTAGCAGAGTGAAGTTGTTATGCTAGATTATGGACAGAAACTGTTATCTTTCATCTTAAATAAGTAGGCCAAGACGGAAACACTCTTATTTTGAAGGAACAAAGTGGACCGAGCTCACTCTAGTGTTTTGGAGGGGTGGCTTGGTTACTAGTTTATATTAATTTCCTCATATTGAGTTATTGATTCTCCAAACGAAATCCCTTTTGGTCTTTTATAATGGGTTTAGAGAGGATAGGGCATCTTTCCAGTTGAGTATTTGTTGTATTGTAAATACTTTCAACCAATGTACATAATGGTTTAGCCGGTTCGTCGGCAAGAGAACGCCGGCGGAAGTCATCGCTCTCTTTGAGTTCTAACGTGAAAGAGAACGAGGTATGCACGTTCGGTTACCTAATATCTGGTTTAATTGCTATGTATAACTTGTAAAATTGATTTATGTTTTGGTTTTGGTACTGAAATTGTCCTGTGTGTGATGACATTAATTCGCCCTGTGTAAAACAGCCATAGTACCGTTGTGTGCTAACTCGTATTCTGTTTGGCAATAACAGGTGGAATACACGGTGATGACGGTAGCTCACGCCATGTTTTGTGTGTGCTGTTTTGGTTTGATAACAGGTATGAACCGTTGGTTTTGTATTTCGGTTTAATTAATGCTTACACACTGTCTTTCATTTCATATTATTTCATATGTTTTTGCTGAAGTTGACTTGTACTGAGTTACATGTATTTGATAGTAGCTAACAATTGTTGTAACTGTGGATGGCGCACTGTTTTGAATGTGCGCGGCGCTCTTTGAGTTCTAACGTGAAAGAGAACGAGGTGGAATACACGGTGATGACGGTAGCTCACGCCATGTTTTGTGTGTGCTGTTTTGGTTTGATAACAGGAGATCACCAATAAAACCAACCATCAATTGAGTACCGTTGTCGGAGTCTACTTCTACCTCACACCAGACACAACGCAGATTGGATCACGCTACAAACTGGTGCCGAGACAACCCGAATCAACTGGTCAGCGGAAGCCGACCACCGGTGTTGCTGGAGAGACGTGGAGGCTTCATGTGCGGCCTAGACGCGTGGATGCTGCCGGCGCGGCCTGGTCACGGGGACGCTGCATTCGCCGTCTGTTCCTGAGGAGGCTGGAGAGCACTGAATCCTTTGAAAAAGATATGGTCTCTCATCAAGTTTATTGATTTTGAGTGTGTTACCTAAAACACGCTGTGAGTATAACGGTAAAAGTACCATTTTATACTGAAAATGACTTTGAACGTAGGAAACACTCCTACAGGGAACTTGACTGTGGGGAGAGGGAGAGGGGTTCTAAGTTACACACCGGTTATGCAGTCTACTCCGGCGAGTTCAGGTGGTTCAGGTTCCTCTAGTCCTGGAAGGGGGAGTGTAGAGGGTCACTCTGAGAGAAATGCCCAATCGTTACTTTTCACCCCGGTTGTTCCCTCACCTGGTGAAATGAACAACACTAGTGTTGAAACATCCCCCAGCCAAATGGCCAATTTGATTAAATCCATTGGGTCAGAAATAGGGGAAGCTATTAGAATGACGTTAATGCAGAACACAACCTTGGGGACTTCACCTGCATTAGCTTCACAAAATCCCCAACAGATGTTCCAACCTGACCAATGTGGGAATACTGTGATTGATGCATCCAAAATGAATCTTGTGTTACGTTCAGATGCAAATGCTCCACCCTATTTTAGAGGGGACAGCACAGATAAGTGCTCTGTTTTTGAGTGGGAGGAACTCATGAGGACGTATATCAGAAAGAAAAATAACTGTACGGGGGCTGAACAAGTTGAGGAGGTTATGAACAAGCTAATGGGGAGGGCCCGGGACGTTACCAAAGTATGGATGCGTAGCAACTCAACTGTCAGTGAGGTGGGTGTTATTTTTAGCATTCTGAGGCAACATTTTGGTGATATTATTCACTCAGATCTTCCATTAGCTGACTTTTATGCAGTCAAAGCATATGCAAGCGAGAATCCTCTTGACTATTGGATTAGGCTTAACAAAGCAGCAGAAGCCACAGAGCAGTGTCTTCTTAGTAAGGGGGAACCTCAGACTAGCCTGAGCCAGCATCTAGTTCTCATGTTCATCCGTAACTGCCCTGATAAGGAGTTGTCCTTAGTGTTCAAAAGTAAGCCATCTCGTGAGTGGACAGCATGTGAGGTGCAGGAACATTTGGATGAATATTTGAGAGAGCATAGAGCGAGTCGAGGTCGGTTGACACAACATGTGGTCGCCATTGAGTCATCACAGGAGAGGGTGGTTGTTAATCACGAACAAAGCGTGTCACCTATGGCTGTCAGTAGTCCAGAGTTAGAGCAGCTGTCGTCTGTATCTGAGAATAACACAATGGATAGAGTTTTGAGAGTGTTAGAAATGGCTTTAGGCAACAACACTCAGTCTGTACAAAATGGCCCTTATGTACAAAATGGCCCTTATGTACAAAATGGCCCCCATAAACAGTTCCCCAAACATTCTCAAGAATGTCAGGTTTGTGGCAGTTTGGAGCACAACACTAGGACGCACTGTAGGACGCACAGGCTGTGTTTCAAGTGTCTGGGTCCAGGGCATATTGGTATCTATTGTGGGCAGACCACTCCTAGACAGCCCCCTGGTCAGAGACAGGCTGGTCCTCCTCAGGAAAACTAGACGGCCCCCATTCAAAGGAGGACAATGTGGGCCCCTATGGTTTTTCCTCCAGTTGTAAGGATGATATTCAGACTGTATATACGTCCGTTTGTGAAGCAGCATCCAAAGACAAAACAGTAATTATGCAGAATGTGACCAGAACATCCCAAAGTGACAGTTTATTTTTCACCACTGTATTAACAGGAGACAAGGTTGAGTTACAGGGGATGTTAGATAGTGGATCCATGGCTACTTCTCTGCGCGCCGATGTGGTTCCTCAGCTGAGGGAGGCAGGAGTAGTAACGGGTGATTTGATATCGACTACCAATGTTGTTCTTGTGGGGTGTGGTGGGAAACAGACTAGTCCGGTGGGAACGTGTGAGCTGAAACTTAAGCTTTACGGTTTTGAATACATAGTACCAGTCCTGATAGTGGAGGGTCAGGTGGATGAGCTCATTATAGGCACCAATGTGATGAAGCCCTTAATCAGACAGTTCAAATCCACGGGGGCCTACTGGCGCATATTGGGAACAGCTGAGTCACCATGTCAGGACGAAAACAGTCAGTTTATCAGGTTCATGGCCAACCTTGAGAGATGGAGGGGGGAGGAAATTCCTGACAAAGTGGGAACAGTCAAGTTGAAACAGGCCGTGACACTTGAACCTATGAGTGAGCATCTAGTGTGGGGTCGTCTCCCACCCCGGACAAAACTTTCTATGGGAAGTACTGTTATTGTTGAGCCCAGCGCCTCTCGTTGTGTGCACCGTAACATACTAGTTGGCAGGGTAGTTACACCTCTCTGGGGGGATGGGTGGCTTCCTGTCAAGATTATAAATCCGACTACCAAAGCTATCACCTTGAGAAGGAATGCGAAAGTGGCTGACGTGTATCCATGCATTGCATTAGAAGATTTTGACAGTGATACGAACACGTCAGTCCACCAGAATGCCGGTAGAGTGAGTAGTGGCAGCTCTCACGGCAGTCTTACAGCTAGGAGTTGTGCTAGCAACAATGTAGCTAGGGGGAATGATAGACTGGCTAGTCTAGGGCTCCAGAACCTGTCAGTTGATGACTGTCAGGTCTCCCCAGTCTGGAAGGATAGACTGACTGACCTAATTGAGAACTATGAGGATGTGTTTTCTAGACATCGGTTGGATTGTGGTGAGGCTAGTGGCTTCTGTCATCGTATCCGACTGACTGACGATCGGCCCTTTCGGTTACCTTACCGGAGGCTCTCCCCCGCCCATTACCAAAAGTTGAGAGAGACTCTGAACGAGATGGAGGACAGGGAGATAATTAGGAAGTCGAGTAGCGAGTATGCATCCCCACTTGTTCTTTGTTGGAAAAAGAATGGTGACTTGAGACTGTGCACAGATTTCAGGTGGTTAAATGCTCGCACGGTAAAAGATGCACATCCATTACCTCATCAAGCAGATGTACTTGCAGCGTTGGGAGGCAATGCCTTTTTCAGTTCTATGGATTTGACATCCGTATATTACAATGTCCCACTGCATGAGGATGATAAGAAATACACTGCTTTCTCCTCTCCTCTCGGTTTACATGAATATAACCGTATGCCCCAGGGGCTTTGTAACAGTCCAGCTACGTTCATGAGGATGATGCTCACAATCTTTGGTGATCAGAACTCACTGAGTCTTCTCTGTTATTTAGATGACCTTCTGGTCTTTGGCAAGTCTGAAGAAGAGAGCTTGCAGAGGCTGGAGATGGCATTTCAGCGTTTACGAGAACACAACCTGAAGTTGTCTCCATCTAAGTGTCAGTTTCTGAGAAAGTCACTGAAGTTTTTGGGACATATTGTTTCTCGGGAAGGGATAGCCACAGACCCTGAAAAGGTGCAGGCTATAGTGGGTGTGACGGAGAGCGATATTATGGAGTCGGATGGTGTCACCCCGTCTGCCAATAAGATCCGGTCATTCTTAGGAATGGTAGTGTATTATCAACATTACATTGAGAACTGCTCTGTAGTTGCAAGACCACTGTTTCAGTTGACCACGGGTGTGAAAAAGCCACGGAGAGGCAAAGTTAAAGGGAAGAGAGCTGCCCCCCTTCGTAAGCTTAGTGCAGCAGACTGGACTGTGGAGTGTAGGGAGGCCTTTGAGGCGTTAAAAGCCGCATTGGTGGGACAAGCTCTGTTGGCTCACCCTGACTTTTCTCAGCCATTTTTACTGTCTGTAGATGCATCCACTAGTGGACTGGGAGCGGTGCTTTCACAAGTGCAGGAAGGGTGTGGCACAGCCAGGCCCATAGCTTTTGCTAGTAAATCTTTGAATCATGCTCAGTCTAAATATCCAGCTCATAGGCTTGAGTTTCTCGCCATGAAATGGGCTATACATGACAAGTTTAGCCATTGGCTGCGAGGACATAGATTTACAGTGTGGACAGATAATAATCCACTTAAGTACATCCTCACAAAGCCAAAACTTGATGCATGCGAGCAGAGATGGGTAGCTAAGCTGGCACCTTTTGATTTTGACATTCAGTACATTCCTGGGCCTAAGAATACAGTAGCTGATGCACTGAGCAGGGAGCCTTTTACTCGGCCTAGGGTGATGCACAGGCTGACAAGGACCTCGTATGATGTCTTGTTGAGGGAGGCTAAAGGCTTGGAGGTGGATGACGTGCAGAACATGTTCCGTCTTACCTGTGAGGAACCAGAGGTGAGGAGGAAGGGCCTAGGGTTGTCCACCCAGAGTTCCCTTAAGGCCAGTGGTGAGGTGGGTAGTGACAGTGGGAGCATATCTCGTGAAGAGGTATCTGCTGTACTCCACACACATCGCTGTTGGGAGGATGGCGCAGCTATGAGAGCAGTCTCTCATGTGCAGCAGTTAGAAAGGTTGGTGTCCATGGGACAGAGCCCATTGCCTGTCCTCACTCATGAGGAATTGTACGACAAGCAGTGCCAGGACCCTGTTACTGGTAGAGTCAAATTCTTTGTAGATAGAGGCCGCCGCCCATCTCGAAGAGAGAGAGTTCATGAGTCAAAAGAAACAAACCGCACACTGAGACAGTGGGGAAAACTCACAAACAAATTAGGAGTGTTGTACCGTGTTTCAAAACACGCTGTGAGTAAGAAGAAGGTCTTTCAATATGTGGTACCGAGCGCTCTGAGAGGACAAGTGCTGAAAGGGGTACATGATGAGGCTGGTCACCAGGGCCAGCAGCGCACATTGTGGCTCACTAGACAACGTTTCTATTGGGACTCCATGGAACAGGATGTCAAAGAATATGTGAGTCATTGTAAGAGATGTGTACTGAGCAAAGCACCTGAGCCTGAGGCTAGAGCTCCGCTGGTATCTATAGTCACCACTGCACCACTGGAGTTGGTGTGTATTGACTTTTGGTCGGCTGAGGATGCCAATAATAAGTCCATTGATGTGCTTGTTATAACTGACCATTTTATCAAACTAGCATGTGCTTACCCGTGTCCCAATCAATCTGCCAAGACAGTGGCCAGAGTGCTCTGGAATAATTTTTTTTCTGTCTATAGTTTTGCAGCCTGCATTCATAGCGACAGAGGGGCTAATTTTGAGAGTGCACTCATAGCAGAAATGCTTCAGATGGCAGGGGTTGAAAAATCTCATACCACGCCATACCATCCTATGGGAAATGGACAGGCAGAACGTCTAAACCGCACTTTGGGTAATATGATCCGGGCTTTGCCACCTCGTTCCAAGGTGAAATGGCCTCAGATGTTGAACACATTGACGTTTGCTTATAATTGCACGGTGCATGAGACCACAGGGCTCCCACCCTTCTTTTTGATGTTTGGCCGCACCCCAAGATTACCTGTCGATGTCATGTTTGAGAGTGTCCTTTTGGATGGAGATACGGTGGATGTGGATAAGTATGTCCAGTCACTGGGAAAGGATCTGAGGGAAGCAATGGCACTTGCTCAAAAGCATGCTGAGAAGCAACAGACCAGGCAAGCTGAGGTGTATAACAGACAGTTAAAGGGACATTCGGTAGAGAAGGGGGATCGGGTCTTACTGGCAAATAAGGGGGAGCGAGGCAAGAAAAAGCTAGCTGACCGCTGGGAGAGTGCCGTCTATACTGTAGTGTGTAAAAATAGTGTGCTGAACATATACAGTATCCGTCATCCTGTCACAGGGAGGATTAAGACTGTTCATAGGAATTTGATTATGCCCGTCAATTTCCTGCCTCTGCCGTCATGGGACGAGCCAGAGATTGAGGTGTCTATTCCTGGCACTGTTCCGAGTGAGGAAATGACAGATGATTCTGATCAGGATGAGCTGAGAACTGCCCGGTGGGTTGCTCATCTTCCTGAGTCCAGTGTGGAGGGGGTAGTAGATACCATGACAGGGACGGGTGTATCAGAGCCAGCAGAGGTGCAGGTGGGAAGTATGAGTAGTGATCAACATCATAGAATTGCACTTGAGACACATAATGGTGGGAAGCAGGAGTGTAAACTGAAGAAACCACGCCACTTTTGGATGGAGGGACCAGATGCAGATGTTGAATCAGAGGAGTCATACTCTGTAATTGTTTATCAGGATAGTGATCAGTCGTCAGACACGACAACTGTGGAATCATTCACTGGAGACATGATGGCTTCGGAGGAGGCCCCTTGTAGTTCATCCTTACTTGTACCAGTGAGTGAACCTGAATCGGCCATTGTCACTGTCATACCGAGTGTAGTTGGGGTACCTCAAGGGGTTTACACTAGGCTGGGGAGGCTCCTCAGGCCAGTTAACAGGCTCATTCAGACGATGGCTGTACAAAGAGTCAGGGCTCTGCTGTCATCTTAAAAGATGACAAAAATGTTTTTGTTTTCTTTTGAGTAATTTTTTTATTACTAATTTTTTTTCTTTTCTTTCTTTGATTTTGCTGTTTGATTTTCTTTGAGTCATACTGGTAGTTATGGTTGTCTATTGCATTAGACATGATTTGGTAATTTTGGTGTATTCCATGGTATAAATATGTACATGGCATGTTTTTTTTTCTATGGTTAGATGAGGGATTAGCTACCCTTTATTTTTCCTGATCCTTCATTGGATAGCTTTTAAGCTGGTCAACCTATTTTCTAGGTTTGGAATTAAGGGAATACACCGAGTTACATGTGACGCGTTGACTCATTGTGATTTTTTTTTAATTTTCTATTTCTTTGGTTTATACTTACGCTGTTGAGTTGATTGAGGGGAACAATGTCCATAATCTGGCATAAAACAGTAGGGGTGAATGTAGCAGAGTGAAGTTGTTATGCTAGATTATGGACAGAAACTGTTATCTTTCATCTTAAATAAGTAGGCCAAGACGGAAACACTCTTATTTTGAAGGAACAAAGTGGACCGAGCTCACTCTAGTGTTTTGGAGGGGTGGCTTGGTTACTAGTTTATATTAATTTCCTCATATTGAGTTATTGATTCTCCAAACGAAATCCCTTTTGGTCTTTTATAATGGGTTTAGAGAGGATAGGGCATCTTTCCAGTTGAGTATTTGTTGTATTGTAAATACTTTCAACCAATGTACATAATGGTTTAGCCGGTTCGTCGGCAAGAGAACGCCGGCGGAAGTCATCGCTCTCTTTGAGTTCTAACGTGAAAGAGAACGAGGTATGCACGTTCGGTTACCTAATATCTGGTTTAATTGCTATGTATAACTTGTAAAATTGATTTATGTTTTGGTTTTGGTACTGAAATTGTCCTGTGTGTGATGACATTAATTCGCCCTGTGTAAAACAGCCATAGTACCGTTGTGTGCTAACTCGTATTCTGTTTGGCAATAACAGGTGGAATACACGATGATGACGGTAGCTCACGCCATGTTTTGTGTGTGCTGTTTTGGTTTGATAACAGGTATGAACCGTTGGTTTTGTATTTCGGTTTAATTAATGCTTACACACTGTCTTTCATTTCATATTATTTCATATGTTTTTGCTGAAGTTGACTTGTACTGAGTTACATGTATTTGATAGTAGCTAACAATTGTTGTAACTGTGGATGGCGCACTGTTTTGAATGTGCGCGGCGCTCTTTGAGTTCTAACGTGAAAGAGAACGAGGTGGAATACACGGTGATGACGGTAGCTCACGCCATGTTTTGTGTGTGCTGTTTTGGTTTGATAACAGGAGATCACCAATAAAACCAACCATCAATTGAGTACCGTTGTCGGAGTCTACTTCTACCTCACACCAGACACAACGCAGATTGGATCACGCTACACGGGCAAATACTGCGGCATGGTCATGCTGGACCTCCAAAAGGCTTTCGACACTGTCAATCACTCCATTCTGATTGATAAGCTAAAAGCAATTGGTTTTGATAGTTCATCAGTGAGATGGATGCAATCCTACCTGGAGGGGAGAGAACAGATGGTGGAGGTGAACGGTACACTGTCCCCCCTCCTCCCAGTGAGCTGTGGTGTTCCACAAAGAAGCATACTAGGACCTTTACTGTTCCTAATTTATGCAAATGACATTTCATCAGCTTGTGACTGCAACTTGTTCCTGTCAGCGGATGACTCAGCCCTGCTGGTCTCTGACAGGACAAGTTGCAGGTTGAAAAAGCCCTCAGCTCTGAACTCGGCAGGATCTGCACCTGGCTCGCTGATAACAAACTATCATTACACCTGGGTAAAACAGAGTCCATTCTCTTTGGATCAAATAGCGAACTCAGCAAGGCCAACGGCTTCTCTGTTACAGTGGGTGACAATATTGTCACAAGGAAAAATTAAATCACCTACCTGGGTTCCATCCTAGAGGCAAATCTTTCCTGTGACAAAATGGCAATGTAATAAAAAAAGTCAACCAACGAACAAGATTCTTGTACCGGATCTCCTCTCTGGTAAACAAGAATACCTTGAAGGCTCTAACAGTAGCACTCATTTAAGGGTACTACGACTATTCTTGCACCTCATGGTACCAAAGCACCTCAAAGGCCCTAAAAACAAGACTACAAACATCACAAAACTGACTACTGCTTGGCCTTACTCCTAAAACCCACCTTATCACTACCCATTTTGACAACCTAGGATGGCTTAGAGTAGACGACAGAGTACAGCAACTTGCAATGGGCCTGGTCTACAAGATACACTACACTACACCACTAAGATACCCTAGGGCGGCACGGTGGTGTAGTGGTTAACACTGTCGCCTTACAGCAAGAAGGTTTGATTGATTGATTGATTGAAAACTTTATTAACAGATTGCAGAATGGGTACAATACAGTACAGCTCAATACACACAATTGTTAAGGGGATGCAGACCAGAGAAAGACTTTCGTCTTGTTTACATCAGGGTCCCCCATTTTCAATTCATCAGGACATATATGACATACATGACATACAGATAGACAGTACTGCTACATCTATACATTTATGACGTACCAGATTTGCAAATACAGTACTGTTTGTGATACAAAAAGAGTCCACCAATGTACAGTTTTGCTTGTACAGTTGTACAGTGTCCCCCACCCACCCCTCCTACCCAACCCCCCCCCCCCCACTCCTACCCAGCCTCCCCCCCCCCACCCAACCACCTCCAATGTACAGTCCCCCCCACCTACCCAACCTCCTCCAATCAACAGTTTCTACGTTAAATGTATATACTCTTTTTTCTGGACTCTTTTCGTATCACAAACAGTACTGTATTTGCAAATCTGGTATGTCATAAATGTATAGATGTAGCAGTACTGTCTATCTGTATGTCATATATGTTACGATGAATTGAAAATGGGGGACCCTGATGTAAACAAGACGAAAGTCTTTCTCTGGTCTGCATCCCCTTAACAATTGTGTATCAATACAAAAATGTATTGAGCTGTACTGTACTGTACCCATTCTGCAATCTGTTAATAAAGTTTTCATTCATTCATCCAGAAAAGAGAGTATATATATTTGACGTAAAAACTGTAGGCCTACATTGGAGGAGGTTGGGTAGGTGGGGTGGGGTTGGGGGGGCTGTACATTGGAGGTGTTTGGGTGGGTGGGTCCAGGGTTCGATTCCCACTTGGGGACCAGGTTTCCGCGATGCCAGTTACCCAGGTGGGGTATCTCCAGGGCCTTTCTGTGTGGAGTTTGCATGTTCTCCCCGTGCTCGCAAGGGTCCCCCCCCCCCCCCCCCCGATAAGAGAAACCCAATGGAAAAACATGCAAAAAACAACAGATCGCTAACGCTGTCGCGTCCGTGACGAAGACGGGCAGGAGCACTTGGATGGTCCTCGGGCGTGGCTCACGCCACAGCCCTCGTCTGCTCCCGGCTGCCCTTGGGGGGGAAGGACGACGGGATGGGTTAAGCGCAGAGGAGTATCGCATCGGCGATCCTACAAAGACGATGCATGCGTGTGTGTTCCGGTTTGTGTGTGTGTGCTAACCGCTAACATTGAGGATAATTGCATGCCAATTAAAGACCTCTGCGACAGGTCCTGCATTATATTATATATTACCCATGTACATGTCGAAATACTTCCCAAAGATCAGTGAATTCCATGACCACAACACCAGAGGGAGTTCCACAAATCATGTTCAACCCAGATTCGCCTCAAGGGACTAAACACATTTCACAATTATGCCACAATAATGTGGAACGCCCTACCCACAGCCGTAAAATAATGTGAATCCCTACCCTCCTACAATACCGCTCTCAAAGAGCACCTACGGGTGGCTGCAATTGGAAACTGGCCCCGGTAAATGTCCAAATCGCCACCCACCCAACCCCCTCCAATGTACAGTTTCTTCCCCTTCGGATGTATATATTTTTCTTATGATATTTTCTTTTCTTACACAGTACTGTATATTTGTATGTCTTGTATGTCATAAATGTCCAGATTAATTGAAAATGGAGGACCCTGATGTAAACAAGACAAAAGTATTTTTCTGGTCTACATCCTCGTAGCAGTTGTTTGTATTGAGCCGTACTGTATTGTACCTATTCTGCAATCTATTAATAAAGTTTTCAATCAATCAATCAATCAATCAATCAATCAATCAATCAATCAATCAATCACAGAGCCTTCTAAAAAATTACTACAGTGCCACCCACATTCTGCCAGCAGGGGACTTCCTACTCACAACAGAGGGTGACGTCGCTTACGTCAAACCTTTACGTCGTACTGCTTTTGAGGGGAAATAATTTATTTATAACTGACGCAAGGGCGCTAAATCTAAAATAAACCATGAATAAAATGTGAAAATATATATTTTGCTGAATCAGCTGCAAAATTTGACGTTTGTGGTTCGCGCACAAAAGGTTCGAATATAGTTCAATTTAGCCAGATGAGTTCGTTACGCAGTGCTAGCGAATAGCTAGCTGGCCGGTCATAATTAGCTTACCAGCTAACGCGGTAGCTTATTCGCGCTAGGTAGTAATCAGTGTTTTTCTACCGTACAAATATTTGCTTGTCGGAAATCCTTGCGTTTCAATACTTCGTACATTTGACAAATCCCTGCCGAAGCTAACACAGGGTAGACAGTGGACAAACTAGCCACTGTTGGATAACTTCGCTAACAAGTTAACTAGCTAGGTTGGAGACAGACGTCCGTGTAGAAACGAGCTAGCTACAGTTAGCAACAATAGCATCAATGACAGTCAGCCGAGTAGGCCGCTGTATCCACGACCTTTATTTGTCCGTATACTCTTATCTGGCTGTGTTTTTGTGGCAGGATTATGGCGCCTCGCTTACAGCTTGAGAAAGCGGCTTGGCGTTGGGTGGAACATATTAAACCGGAGGACATCAACCGGGAACATATTGAGCTAGCATACCGTGTAAACGTACTGGCTTGCAAGAGAGGAGCATGCAGGTAAGTTACAATGCGCATCAATCTTGAAAACACTACACTATTCTCAAATCGCCTAAATATGTGAAAGCAAAACGGTTGAAGGGACTGTTTTAAATGAATGCATGCTTCATGGGTGAATTAGTTGAGATCGAGCTTAAAACAAGATTCCAATGTACCGGTATGTGAAAAGGATGTTTGGATAATGACTGGACTTTGCTCTTGACAGGAGAAATTGTAAAGGGAATCCGAATTGCCTGGTGGGTATTGGTGAACAGGCGTGGCTGGGAGAGATAGATGAGAATGCTTTCCACAACATCGATGACCCAAATTCAGAGCGGAGAGAAAAGGTAATTATCTTAAATGTTCCAGAGAAGACGATTCAGACAGTTAGTGGGCTGCTAAATTATGAAGAATTCATGGACTGTGACTGAAAGTCCAGACTACATACTTAACGGTACACGGTAGAATGGTCAACAAACAATACATCAATCTAAAGCATACAATATTCTGAGTTAGAATACTGTAAATATGATCAATATTCAAACAACACCACACACTAGAAAGAAGATGAGTGAGCTGTGGTGTACCACAAGGAAGCATACTAGGACCGTTACTGTTCCTAATGTATGCAAATTACATGTCATCAGCTTGTGATTGCAACTTGTTCCTGTTCACGGATGACTCAAGGGCTCTGCATGCTACAGAAACTGCAAAGCAACTGCAACACAACATCGACAAAGCAACGGTGTTGCAGACACTCTGCCTTTATGCTTCTGCAACATCGATGTGCAGCCTATGCAACATTGTACCCCGGATGTAGCTAGGTTGTACCCCTAAGAACCACCAGGGTAAAAAATCGCGCGGAGCCGTGGATGCACACTGAAATACTGATCGCTATGAAAACCAGAGACAAAAAATGCTTGAGTTTCGTAAAAGTCAGTCAAAGCTTACCATAAGCACGAGCAGAGAAACAGACTTAAGAAATTACGTAAACTCCATGATCAAAACAGCAAAAAGAAATGTCATCAATGACAAAACCGAGGAAAACAAAAACAAACCATGTGAACTTTGGAAATTACTCAATAACCAACTAGGCTGCAGTAAACAACTTAAAACCAGATTCTCAAACATAAACATAAAGACGGACAACACGCTCATCACAGACAAGCTGGATGTAGCCAATTACTTAAATAGTTTCTTCACAAACATAAACATAGCCACAACACTGGTAAACAAACTACCCTCCCACTCAGGGCATTATGGGGTAGAACACATAGTAGCATACTACAAGAACCTAGGGGTCCACAAAGACGACTTCAAACTGGAAATGGTAACAACAGATGAGGTACTCAAAAAACTGAGCGCCCTCCAACCTAACAAGGCCACTGGCCATGACAACATCCCCTCCAAATTCCTCAGAGACTCAGCAGCCGCCATCACCCCAGTCATCACACACATAATAAACCTCTCCATAAAACAGGGACACGTCCCCAAGGACTTCAAAATTGCGAGAGTAACACCCCTGCACAAAAAAGGCAGTAAATTAGACCCAGGCAACTACCGCCCTGTTTCTATCCTTACCTCCATCTCGAAAGTCATGGAAAAAATTGTATACGAACAGGTCGAAAAATACCTTGCGGAAAAAAAATCTAATCTACGAATTCCAATCTGGCTTCAGAACATCCCACTCCACTGACACATGCCTTCTCTATTTAAACGACCACATCAAACAAGAGGTGGACGCGGGCAAATACTGCGGCATGGTCATGCTGGACCTACAAAAGGCCTTCGACACTGTCAATCACACCATTCTGATTGACAAGCTAAAAGCAATTGGTTTTGATAGTCTCAGTGAGCTGGATGCAATCCTACCTGGAGGGGAGAGAGCAGATGGTGGAGGTAAACGGTACCCTATCCCCCCCCCTCACAGTAAGCTGTGGTGTTCCACAAGGAAGCATACTAGGTTTACTGTCAGTCATACTGTTCCTAATATATGCAAATGACATGTCGTCAGCTTGTGACTGCAACTTGTTCCTGTTTGCGGACGACTCAGCCCTGCTGGTCTCTGACGAGAACAAGTTACAGGTTGAAAAAACCCTCAGCTCAGAACTAGGCAAAATCTGCATATGGCTCGCTGATAACAAACTATCATTACACATGGGCAAAACAGAGTCCATTCTCTTTGGTTCAAATAACAAACTCAGCAAGACCGACGGCTTCTCAGTTACAGTGGGTGACAATATTGTCACAAGGAAAGAAGATATTACCTACCTGGGTTCCATCCTAGAGGCAAATCTTTCCTGTGACAAAATGGCATCCAATGTAATAAAAAAAGTCAACCAACAAACTTGATTCTTGGCACCTCATGGTACCAAAGCACCTCAAAGGCGCTAAAAACAAAATTACAAACATCTCAAAACAAACTGGTCAGACTACTGCTTGACCTTACTCCTAGAACCCACCTCACCCCTGCCCACTTTGACAACCTAGGATGGCTTAGAGTAGACGACAGAGTACAGCAACTTGCAATGGGCCTGGTCTACAAGATACACTACACGACCAAGGTACCCATGTACATGTCAAAATACTTCCCAAAGGTCAGTGAATACCACGATCACAACACCAGAGGGAGCTCCACAAATCATGTTAAACCCAGATTCGGCTCAAACAAGGGACTAAACACGTTTCGCAATTATGCCACATCAATGTGGAACGCCCTACCCAAAGCTGTAAAGGAATGTGAATCACTACCCACTTTCAAAAACACTCAAAAAACACCTACGGGAGACTGCAATTCGAAACTAGCCCCTGTAAATGTCCTAACACAACCCCCTCCAATGTACAGTAAAAATTACCAAGTATGGTCTTGTCAATATTCCAATGTACAGTTTTGCTTGTACAGTTGTACATTATCTAAGTTAACACGAACCTAAACTAATCTAAAGTTAGTTTAGGTTCGTGTTAACGTTAGATAATGTACAAAATAAACGTATTTCCTTTCCGGTGCTTTTAGACGTCTGTCTTTTATTTTGAAATCCCCCGACCGGAAGTATTTGTGATGTATTCTGCTTGTGTAACTTTAGGTTAGTTTTAACGTTAGCTAGCAGCAGGGATGGACGCCTTTGTGCAAATGCAGGCAGCTACAGGCACTCGAGGTCGAGGAAGAGCTGCTGAATTTAATCGGCAGGAGGAGAGGGAGCTCGTCAAAGCTGGATATATCCCTGTGACTGTGGTTGTAGGCACGAAAATGCAGCTCGAACTACCTGTTATATTAAATTAATTGATTGCTGTTTAACAACTTGTCCGTGTCCAGTCCTTTCGAACTGCCCCACCGTTCATTGTAAACAATGATGCATGTAATTATATTAACGTTACTGTGTGTTGTTGTAGCTATGTTAATAAATTCTGAATGGCATTCAAGTCAAGTCAAGTCAAGTCAAGAGTTTTATTTGTCACGGCATACAAGTATACAATGAAATGCGGGTGGTCTTGCCCGCAACGATGTGCAATACAGTAGTACAACATATAATAGAATCCAATAAAACAACATTGTGCAATAAACAGGTAACATAGTGGGGCATCTCGGTATTTGTACATAGTTATTTACAGAGCATGGAGGACATGCTAGGTCCTTTGGTAGTGCAATACACTGTTACTGTTGCTATACTATTTTTAAAGTGACCTTTCCTTTGTGGCCATAAGTGTGGGCGTGTGCATCATGAGTGTGTGCTTGCTCATGTTAAAGTGGCTGCTAGTGTGCGAGCGTGTACAGCGTGCATGTCGTGTGTGTGCATTAACGTTAGTTGGGTATGATAGAGCATTGAATAGCATCAACGACGCTAGCTGGCTGGCTACAACAATGGAGGGTGGTATTCCTTGCTGCGGGACTAATATTATTCTATGACAGCCCCGCCACCATTCGCTAACCAACCAATCACTGCTACGCAACATCAACGCAAGGTTGTTCAGATTAGATTTTGGGGAGAGGTACGCAACATCCTCACAACACACACTACAACACCCTCTACAACATGTTGCGTTGAAGTCGTGCTGATGTTGCGTTGCAGTCTCTGTAGCATGCAGAGGCCTTTCAGCCCTGCTGGTCTCTGACAAGAACAAGTTACAGGTTGAAAAAAACCCTCAGCTCTGAACTCTGCAGAATCTGCACCTGGCTCGCTGATAACGAACTATCATTACACCTGGGTAAAACAGTCCATTCTCATCGGATCAAATAACAAACTCAGCAAGGCCAACAGCTTATCTGTTACAGTGGGTGACAATATTGTCACAAGGAAAGATGAAATTACATACCTGGGCTCCATCCTAGAAGCAAATCTTTCCTGTGACAATATGGCAACCAATGTAATAAAAAAAGTCAGCCAACGAACAAGATTCTTGTACCGGATCTCCTCTCTGGTAAATAAGAATACCCTAAAGACTCTAACAGGAGCACTCATTCAAGGGTACTACGACTATGCTTGCATCTCATGGTACCAAAGCACCTCAAAGGCACTAAAAACAAGACTACAAACATCACAAAACAAACTGGTCAGACTACTGCTTGACTTTACTCCTACCTCCCCACCTCACCCCTGCCCATTTTGACAACCTAGGATGGCTTAGAGTAGATGACAGAGTACAGCAACTTGCAATGGGCCTGGTCTACAAGATACACTACACCACTAAGATACCCATGTATATGTCGAAATACTTCCCAAAGGTTGGTGAATTCCACGACCACAACACCAGAGGGAGTTCCACAAATCATGTTCAACCCAGATTCGGCTCAAACAAGGGACTAAACACGTTTTGCAATTATGCCACAACAATGTGGAATGCCCTACCCACAGCCGTAAAATAATGTGAATCCCTACCCACCCACAGACGAAAGTCTTTCTCTGGTCTGCATCCCCTTAACAATTGTGTGTATTGAGCCGTACTGCAGTGTATTGTACCCATACTGCAATCTGTTAATAAAGTTTTTAATCAATCAAACCTCACTCATACCATAGTTACCCAAAGACTAAGTTACTATTGCCACTTTAATACTTGATATGTTATTATTACCACTTTGATACTTTACAAGTTGTTATTATTATTACCACTTTAATACTTTACGAGTTATTAATATTACCACATTCCCCATCTCTCTCTCTCTCGTCTTTCTATATATGTCTCTCTCTCTCAGAACACGTTTGTGGGCCTGACCAACCTGGGCGCCACATGTTACGCTAACACCTTCCTGCAGGTGTGGTTCCACAACCTGGAGCTGCGTCGGAGCCTCTACATGTGCCACAGTTCCCGCGCACAAGAACACAACATTGACTCAGGTGAGGTGAACACAGCTGAAGAGGCTGTGTGTCTGGGCTCTTATCTTTTGTAATGGTCACTGTTCTAAACCAGTAAACCCTGAGCCACGTCAAAGATCAGGCAAACCTTAACACTTTGATTACCACTGGTGAACATGGTAAAACGTGGTTAAATGCCAGCACCCACTTCAATGATAGCGTTGTGAACGCATAATCTCTGTTTTAAATTATGGCTATGTGTCTAATCTGCCCGTCGCTTATCAATGACTTGTTTGCAGTCAACATTGTCGAAACGGATAGTTTTTTAATCGGTTCATTTCCGTTTTATAGCATTTTGAAAAGCCCTCGTTTTTCAGGAAAATATATAGATTCCTTGATAAACGGCATTTACTGGAATATTCTGGTATACACACAAACGTTGTCATTTTTCGGCCTATTTATGAATGGTTTTCAAATAAACGCTAGATTATCGATAGTATATGTGTACTTATGCACGCTATAGAAGGCAGCGATCTGAAAAGTATATTCTCTCATTTCCTGATCAGCGAGCACACACACACACACATATGGCACACGTTGATATATCTATGAAAAAAGCTCTGATTACCCCAAGACTGGTAAAATAGATTCCTTACCTCAGATCAGATGTTATCCAAAAATATTATTCCAATTCCTGATCGCCATTCCAAATATCGATCACGTTTATTGATTCAGCGTTGGGTGCTGGAAATACATAATCCACGCTGTTCTGAGGGCCGGCGATCACTTCAGTTGGCTTGACGGAAAAGTAACATGAGGAAACTGGCCCCCCCCCTTCATCAGTCTAAACCAGCGGTTCCCAAACCTTTTTGGCCGTGCACCCAGTCACCTCCCGACCTAGCTGACGCAAAAATTGAAAAAATTGTTGCTGGTCTCCGTGCACAGATTTTATTTTTTATTTTATCTCTTCCCACGGCGACTATGGATAGGGAATTTCTTTATTTAATTAAAATGTTCACGACAACATGGATGCATGTACTCTGCCAGCATGTTTAATATCCATAATACTAAAGGCTTGACTAAGATTTTTTATGAAATTTCATTGTAAAAAAAAAAAAAAAATGTACCACCATCATGTCACGCACCACCTAGAGGGCGCACCACAGTTTGGGAACCACTGGTCTAAACTAATGTTACACAGGGAGAGACTATAGGGAGCGGTTTCTTCCCAATTGAGCTCAGAGAAGACTCTGCAACACTAGCGTGAGGCTCGATTGATGAAATATGAATTCAAATCGCCAATAAAAAAAATACGATAAACAAACGCTATATAGCGTTGCCGGCACTCAACTGGCGGCATGAACTAACGACAAAACGCGTCGCTGGCACTCAAAGTGTTAAAGGACATCCCATTATGGGAAATATGCTTACCGTCTTCTCCGTATTATAGTTATCAATTTCCTCTCTGTGCGTTCAGTAGAAAGCTATCTGTCTGCAAGCTTGCCTTAGTAGCTTAGCACAAATGAATAGAAGCGGATATGGACCACTAGCCTAGCTTAAAACTCCCGTAGAGTTGTTTTTGGCCAACAGCTAGGCTAGTGGTCTGTATCCTTGTCTGACTCCAGAGAAGACGTTAAGCCCATAATGTCGGCGTGTTCCTTTTTAAGCAGTGTGAAACGTTCCCACTGTAGAGAGAAATTAGTAATGCAAAATGTTTGTTACATGCACATATCATCAGAAAAGCTTCAACACAAGAAGAAGCACAGTTTACATGTTACTGTGTCGGTTTAGGAGAATCTATTTGTGGTGGATCCACCACAAATACAAATTATGTATGGGAAATGCCGTAATATTGCAACATTCTGAACCAACCTCTTGTTGTCTTTCAGACTATGAGCCTCAGTCCATCTGTGAGCATCTCCAGTATCTATTTGCACTGCTGCAGAACAGCAACAGAAGGTACATTGATCCGTCGGGGCTGGTCAAAGCACTGGGTCTGGACACGGGACAACAGCAGGTAAATTGCCAGCCAAATTCTCACTCAATAAGGCGTGATTTATAAATGGTGACGTGGCAGAGATGCTTCCTAGAAAAAAGGTTACTGTTCCCACACATCCCCTCCTGCTTAGATCTCAGTGTTTTACCCAACCTTTCATTTCCAGGATGCCCAGGAGTTCTCCAAACTCTTCCTTTCTCTGCTGGAGGACACTCTGTCCAAACAGAAGAACCCCAGCCTTCAGAACGTCATCCAGCAGCAGTTCTGTGGCCAGATTTCCTACGTCACTGTGTAAGGCTAGACTTCATACTAGGGATGGACCGATACCACTTTTTCACTGCCAATTCAGATTCCTAAACTTTTAAGTATTAGCCGATATCGAGTACTGATCCAATTCATTGCTTTTACTGAACCGATTAGACTTGGACCATAAGTTAGGGGTCATTGGATGAAAATAATTGAGATGTAATAATTGTTTTTCTGTTAGAGATCTAACATGCTAAAAATCACATTGATTTCTAGCACGTTAGCCATGTTTCTTGGAATCGAATTTCAGTATCAGGGAAATTACCCAGTAGACCAGTACCCTATTTTAGCATGGTATCGGTATTGGTGCATCCCTACTTTATACTTGATGGTGTAGTAATTTGTCACAAGTTAAGGAACAATGGCTTGTTTTAATTAAACTGTTTGTTTGTACTACCTTTTCCCATGAGCTGAAATGGTAGGAATCTGTGCACTGGGGCAGTCTAATAAAAATGGTTGTAGTTCAAGAATTGAACATATTCACATGGTGGTCATTTTGGTGGAATCCCAACCTGAGCATGACATAAGAACCAAATGTCCACTGTGTGAATTATGGACTGACCCTTCCTCCACACAGCTGAATGAACAGATTTGATGTGAATGGTTAGGTATGAAGCGGAAATAACAATCGGTTTGTTGGAGGAAAAAGTTAAAATAAGTTATTGTGCCGCACACTATGAAAGTGACTGCCCTAAAAATAAGTGCAGCACATTTTCCTCAGACAAACCACTTCTTTCAGTGGTTCGAATTCCCCTTGAGGAGGAGTACAAGGCTCAAGCTGCTTCAATCCCATCGTCAATTTCACCAAGCTTAAATGGGCACTTTACCCAAAATAATTCACACATTCATTTAGTTTGACTGTTAAATGAGTTTGAACATGGCCACCTGTGATGTGATTGGGGACACTGAATCCTTGAGTTGTGTTAATTACAGCTCCATGAAATTATGTAGATGAAAGAATGGCACTACCTTGTCTTATAGGTACTGCTACCTTATAATTTTATTGAGCTTTAATTAACCTCTTAAGCCTGATTGGCCTGATACCGAATCCGATACATTTTGATAAATAGATCAATACAGTCCGTATTAATTAATGTAGAGTTTCTTTTTCAAATGTAGCCAAGAGTAAAGACCCTAACCCTGTCAAAACAGCAGTCAAAGTGTATATTTTCAGCACTACGTTTGTATACCAATGATTTTAAGTGTTATTAGCAAAATATGAGTTTATAAAAATCTTGGTGCATTAAATTGGAAACCGGATGATTTAGAAGCGAGGAAATGATGCCATCATGAAATCGTTGTAGTCCTAAGAAAGAGGATGTTGAAATTTCATAAAACTACACTACCCAGCTCACACCAGCCGCTGTCAAAGCTGCTCAAAATATTCTATGCAAAAAATAGACGTTATTTTTGTGACTATATTTCACGGGTCGAACAAACCTCAACATACCGTAATTGCCATACAATACAATGTATATTGTTTCTTTACCTTTCTGTGAACGTAAATAAAAACGTGTCGCAATCTGGTGAAAAATGCTATGGACATTATACAAAAGTAGCTGTACTTACAGTAGATTTCATTCACGATCTTTGCTGCCCTGTATCGCTCATAGATGTATGACATGGCCATAATAAGGTCATTTATAGGCCTTTTATTCTATATTCATATTTCAATTAGCATGTGTCCGGATGGCAAAATTCAGTACTGTATCTACTATCTACAGAATCCCCTGTAAATCCCCTTTTTATTAATTTGCTTAGATCTTTAGGAAACTTGATCTCAAGAAGGGGCTAAATGAGCTTATTGGCAATTTTTCACATCTGGTCAATGTTAGCATGGTGTTATTCACCGTAAAATATGGAAAGAAAATTTAATAATTTTATAATTCTCCTTTTGGTTCATTACAATTTACTCAAGCATAATAACAGACACAATATTGCTGACATACATTCCCTGAGGTCCATAGATGTCCATAGATACCAAGAACATGCAAATGGGCCTTGTAGAAGTGGAGCAATCTTCCATTTACTTGGGTATGTACTTTTAGGCAACATTTCTGGAAATATGGCTAAGGCTTAACACAATGGGGACGAACAACGGATATATACGTGTTTCGATTCCACCCGTTGTGGACAGAAGCACGGATATAGCCGTGGCAAGTTGTTTTGGCTTTTATCCCATTTTAATAACCTATTCAAGGTCGCTGAGCTGCACTGCAGATGTACCCTACTCTTTGAATTCGAGAAAGTGCAATACCGGCCAGATCCTCTTAGGGGTGCTATCGCGATAATAGAGTGTTCCCTATGGCAGAAGTTGTCTTTTCTTTTTGGATCTCTAATGTAGTTTTCTACTCATCTGAAGCGATAGCTATTGTCTGTTCCACGGAATACCCTGAGCGTGAATTTCACTATGCAATAAGGGGATTTATCATCAGCCAATGGACATATCGATCTACCAGATGGCGATCGATAACGGGAAAATGCTCGGGGGGATCCAACCTCATGGTAAGATCTTTTTCACGTAAAGTACAACCCGATCGGGCATTGTTTTGATAGCCATCCAGGCGATCAGCCTATGTGGCTACTTAGACTGACACGGTTATTGGTAATCAATAATAAGAAACGACCCCCCCCCCCCCCCCCCCTTTCATGCATACATGCTTGAGGATCGTGCCGATCATATGCAGTTTGAGTTTTAACTGTAGCATCTGTATAACGGAAATGCCATTGGATATAATGTTAGTAGCTATTAGCCCTTTATCTAGCCTTCCAGGAAATATACTAGACCAAATGCCGTATAACGCTTATATTCACGGCGCTATAAAATGAGAACGTATTGATGCATTTTTTTTTTCTTTAAGCCATTTTGAAGGGACGGTTTATGGACTCAATTGACAATGAGAATGGACAGATAGCAATACTATAAAGTATAGATTTAGTTCTACAAACAGCCCCATGTCTGTTTACATTTGCTGGTCCTCTAGAGATTTATTAGACTCATCCCAGTGGCCCTGAATGTGTTAAGAGGTTAACACAACACAAGGATTCAATGTCCCCAATGATCTGGTAGCCATATTCAAACAAATTTACTCTCAATAACTGTCAAAACTAAATTAATGTGTGCAAAACTGTTTTGCATGTGTGATATTATGTGCGAAATAATTCAGCATTGTCTTTTGGTGAAGTGCTCCTTAAAGTGTGAGGACTGCAGGAGATTTCACACACACCTACTTAATTTCTAACATTGGTGTAGCTATTTTCCTTCTGATTACAAGTCCCAAGTTGATGGGGACATGGTGTTAATTATAAGTAACTTTTACATTGGGTGGCAAGATGCAATGATTTAAAGAAAAGAATAGTTGTGAAGTGAAGGTAAAGTCCTATTGTCACTGAGAAATGCCCATGTCTCTTTTTGGAAGGAGCATTTTTTATAAAGCCAAGCTGTCTGGATATGTAGCACTTTGATATCGGTTATGGTGCTAGTTAGAAGTGTGACGAGATTTAACAGCCCTTTTTTTTATCCACTTTCTCTTTTTCTCCCATCCCAATTCCATTGTGCCAATTCTTCCCTCCCCTGTCTTGAACGTTGCTCGCATATGCCCCCCACTGGCCGGTTGTAGGGAGGATAGAAGCCTTGCATCACGTGTCCCCTCCGATACACGAGGAGGCAGCCTGTCACATCTTTTCACCTGCCAGCACGGACTCTCATTGGCGAGGTGTAACGTGTGGGAGGCTCACACTACCCCCGCTATTTCCTGTCTGCTGTGCAGGCGTCCCCAACCGACCTGTAGGAGTTGCTGTCCACAACGTCCAGATTACCACCCATCGACTTCCATCTGCTAATTCTGCCAATTGAATTAGTATGACGGCTGGCCCAAGCCGGAGGCAACGCCGACAGCCGGAGTCGAACCCGGTGTCTCTTGTGTTGGCGCAATGTCCGCTGCGCCACCCAGCTGCCCTTTTAACAGCCCTTTTTATCATTTGAAAGACGGACAGAAACTTCCCCTGCTACAGTTAACTGGGCAGAGCTTGAAGCCTGGCATTTTTACTAGGCCAGACACTTGGTGGCACACTTCAGGCATAAAATATTTTGGATCATGATGAAATGCATACTGATTATCATTTTAGGACTTTGGGAAGGTCAGCAGATATTTATTCTAGTGTAATTTATGGGCTGCTCGATGATGGCAAAAGTCATAATCGCAATTATTTTGGTCTATTGAGATCAGGATTATTTAACTCATTGACTTTGGAAACATGATGCATTAATTTAACTTAGAAAAAACGAAAGTATTTTTAACAGTGGATTTCCACAGTAGTTTTAGCTCGATTATCTTGTTTTCTTTTTTTGATCCACTTTTTCTCCTGTTTTTCTGTGTTTTTCTCCCATCCCAATTTTAGTCGTGCCAATTCCCCCCTCCCCTTCCTGGTCATTGCTCGCATGTGCCCCCCACTGGTCGGTCTAGGGAGGGTTGATAGATACTATCGCATGTCCCCTCCGATACATGCGGAGTCAGCCAGCCACGAGGTGTAACGTGTGGGAGGCTCCTCGCTGTGCAGGCGCCCTGACCGACCTGTGGGAGTCACTGTTTACAACGACCAGATTACCACCCACCGGCTTCCCTCCCGCTGAAATGCCAATTGAGCCAGTATGACGGCCGGCCAAGCCGGAGGCAACGCTGACAGCCGGATTCGATACCAGTGTCTCCCGCGTTGGTGACGAGCGCTTAGTCCGCTGCGCCACCCAGCCGCCTCGATTATCTTGTTTTCATAATTGTTGGAAGCCAAAATTCTAATTGAAAATGCAATTTTAAATGAATCACCCAGCCCTAGTGTCAGTGCAGATTGATTGTCATTATCCTATTATGATGCCTGCAGGGAAGCACCAAAATCCTTTTCTCATTGCCAATACTGAATCTGAGTTCTATTGGCTAATCCCAAGTACAGAGTTCTGTTCTGTTACTTTTTCTGAAGAGTATAGACAATCAGTTGGATGTTGGTGGACAACATTTATTTAGATATGATACATTTTTTTCCATTATAGATATTGATCATGCCATGGATCATGTCAATTGCTTTGATTTACATGTTACATGTGGTGCTTGGTATTGGGCAAATTTTCTTAATAAGATAAGATATTCCTTTATTGATCCCCTTGGGGAAATTCAGGATGATTAATTAATACCAATAACCCTGTTTTAGTCTGGTAGCATTGCAGCATCCCATGTCAATATTGGTACTGGCACCTACCTAGATACCAGATATTGGATAACAATATTCATTGAGAAAATAAGGACACAGTGTCATAGATGTGAAGCATTCTTGTATAGATTGAACTGCATTTACAAAGTGCCATGCCTAAGAGTCGCCACTAGGGGCAGAGTGGCTAAGTGTGAGTGAATGAATGAAGGATTCATGAGTGAGTGAGTTGTGACATTGCCAGTTATAGAGATGCTCTGTTTTCTCATCTCAGGTGTAGCCAGTGTGGCCGATCATCTCCCCTGCTGTCCAGATTCTATGAGCTGGAGCTCAACATCCAGGGTCACAAGAACCTGACAGAGTGTGTCACAGAGTTCCTCAAGGTGATAGAACACTTGTTCCCCTACCTCTGAGGTAGTTTAGTCAACTTTAGTTGTACCTGCCCGTTTGACAATTTTATATATAGAAACAAACAAACATGAATGGACCTATCTCAAGTTCTCCTCTATTTTCTTGATCCTCCTAGATAGCCTCCTAGATAACTGTTCCTTCCCTTCAATCCAGGGACTGCAATCCATTGTTTACCCCTGTGGTCAAATGCCGTTTCCTTTATGCTTAGGTTAAACTAAATGCTACCCTCCAATATTATTTTATATTGCTCTGTGTTTGTGTACATGTGTGTGCATGTTAAACTGTTAAATCCTAGCCATATTTTCCGGTGGTGGACCGCAAATGACATCACGCCATAAATCCATCTCTACAGACTGCAACAGACTGCAACTGTAATGTTGTGTTTTTTTTCTCCACATGTAGCCAAGAGTAAAGACCCTAACCCTGTCAAAACTGCAGTCAAAGTGTATATTTTCAGCAATACGGTTGTTTACCTAATACCAATAGATTAACACTATGATCGCCGCGGACGAGTTTCACGTCATTCCGAGCCATGCTCATTCTGCCGAAGACGCTGTAACTCGTCTTTGATGTCAATATTTCAAAAATCTGTCATCGAAATCATATTTCCTTTCCGGAGCCCTGAGACACACTGCTGATCTCCTCTCAACTCTCTAGCTGTTCAAGAGCGCCATCTGGTGGCCGATCGGCAGATCGCCAACCGGATATTAACCTTTGAACCGGTAGTACTCATCCATATGTGGTCCGGCCACTCGCTGTAGCTCCCGCGACTCCATCTTGAAACACTGGATAATAGATTGCTCGCCCTAACTCAATAAACAACGTTATTTGGACGTACCGTACTTTTCGGACTATAAGCCGCGGTTTTTCCCCCATTTTTCGACCCTGCGGCTTATATAACGGTGCGGCTTATATGTGACTCGACGTGACCAAACCCGAAAATGTAAAAATCTAAATATTGCTTTTTTGACTGCATTGAAATGTTATTTATCTGTTCCCTTATTTGCTAAACTTAATACAACTTGTAAATGAGTTAATTCTTGTTATTTGTCCGACAGTATTGTGTCCCAATGCTAATTACATATGGTAATTAAACATTAAAACACCTGCGGCTTATAGTCCAGTGTGGCTTATATATGTACACATCATTCAATTTAGCTGCTGCGGCTTATAGTCAGGTGCGGCTTATAGTGCGAAAAGTACGGTATATACTATTATACAACCTGGAAATGGATCAGGCATTTCTACATCCCATAATAGAAAAAAATCTGTTCCACGCTCATCTGCCAGCGGCGCGAGGAAGCCACGGTAAGATTCAGCGTTATTTTCTAACGTATTCTATACTAACTGATCTGATGAACATATGACCCACTCTGGATGAATCATCTAACGCTGCCCACGGAATTATAAACGATCCCCCGCCCATCCGGTCAACATCAGATGATGCGTAGAAACTTCTAGAAGTACGTCCAGTTGAAACTTTTTATCTCGCACAGATTCCTACCAAACTGTATTTGATCATCAATATAATGCATTTAGGGCTATAAATCACGTTCTGAAGAAAGCTGCAGAAAACGATAAAAACATACTTATACTTTAGACCATATTTTAGTATGAATATGTGAATGAAAAAGTTTAACGTTGCTACACCCTGAACAATACATATAGGACATTGAATGGGCCATAATGATGGCAATTTAGCAATAGAATTTAAAAAGTTATAGCCCTGCAAAGAAGGGGAACTTCTCCATAGACAAATAGAGCTGGCGAGGGATGGTAAATTATGAATTTAACCCATGGCGGTTAAAGTGTTATTAGTGAAATATGAGTTTTGGAAATCAATTCGGAAACAGGCAAATATATACGCTCGGAAATGCGCGCCGCCATTTTCTTTGTACTCCTATGAGGAGAGGAGACCCAGAGCTTTCGATGGGCTTTGGAATTTCAAAAAACGACACTACCCAGCTCAAGCCAGCTCCTGTCAATCATCCGACTTGTGGATTTCCTTTTTAATTTATCTTATTTTTCGGGATTATCTCCCACAAACCTCAACGGTAATGGCATAAATTAAAACGCAGTTAGTTTCTCTACCTTTCTGTGAACGTCTACAAAAAAACGGCATTGCAATCTGATGTTAGATTACGGAGACATTTCCATTATAAACAAGTACCGGTAACTATTTACAGTAGATTTCATTCACGGTTTTTACTGCACGCCTGGTGATACTAAATCCAGATTGAACTCTGCCATTGGAAAGGGGAGATTTGGCCCGATCCATAGATGTGCGACTTGTGTGATAATAAGGTAATTTATAGGCCTGATATTCTATATTCTATAATAATATTTCAAATTGCATGTGTCCGGATGGCAGAATTCAGTACTGTATCTACAAAATCTGTTTAATCATCTTCCCTTTATTCATTTGCTTCATAAAATAAAAGTTATCACAGCGGAACGTTAAATCAAAATCATTAAATTAGAAGCTAGTGGATAGTCTATCAAATTGTACTGGCTGGTAAAACAGTTTATTTCTGGTTCGGGATATTGGACATTTAATTGAGTTTGTGATACACCATTTCAGTGGAGCACAGTTGTTATGTATATTGTTACTTATCTCTTAACGTATCTCCTTGTCACAATTACTGTGAGTGTAATTAGGATGGCGTTAGACATGGATGATTTTGTTGCGGAACCGACTTTAGAGAAGGTGAAGAAATTTTCCAAAAATGAGTTAATGCAAACAGTTGCTCATTATTCAATAAAGCTGGATGCAGGCCAAAAGAAAGAGGGTTTGCAAACTCGGTTGATTGAGGAGCTGGATAAAGCAGTGTTTTGGTGTGGCTACGGGTAGGGCTGGACGGTATGGTCTAAAATGTATATCACGGTATAATTTGAAGCATAGACGGTAACGAGGGCGGCGCAGTGGGCAAGGCGCTCGCCACTAACGCAGGAGATGCTGGGTTCGAGCCCAGCTCTCGGCGTTGCTACCGGCTTGGCTGGTCGTTCATACTAACACAATTGGCAGTGTTAGGGGTGGGAAAGCCGGTGGGTGGGGATTGGACGTTGTGGACAGCGACTCCTACAGGTCGGTTGGTGCGCCTGTACAGCAGAATCGGGAAGTATCGGGGGCAGCGTGAGCCTCCCACGCGTTACTCCTCGCCACTGAGAGATCGCGCTGTTCAGGTGAAAAGATGCGACAGCTGCCTCCTCGTGTACCGGAGGGGACACGTGATGCAAGGCTTGGTCCTCACTGCAGCCGACCAGTGGGAGGCATAGTCTAGCAACGTTCGAGACAGGGGAGGGGAGAATTGAAGGGAGAATTGGCGAGGCGAAATTGGGATGGGAGAAGAATAGAAAAATAAGGAGAAAAAGTGGATCAAAAAATTAAAAACATAGACTGTAACGGTATATATCACGGTATATTCATTTATCTTAAAATGTATATAAATGCTTCTGAAGGGGTAAAACACTGGCAGCTATTACTGTACTCTTGTATTACTAGGACTTATTTCACATAGTACAGAGGTATTTTAAGAACATTTATTGTGCAAAACTGCAATAGAAAAATGCAAAACCTTTTCTCAAGTTACTTCCATCTCTGAAAAACACTTTTTTCATGAAATACAATAAAATCAAGCGGCACAAAGTGAAAATAAAAACGACTGCAGGACAGGAGGTTTCTTTCCCTCAAACAACTCAAACACAATAAAACTCCAACATAACTTAACTTTAGTGTACATGTTTGACAACGTAGAGAGAGAGAGCGTGATGTAATAGGTTTGAGTTTGAGGTTTGAGCGTCCTAAGTTGGCGTAGTTGATGATGTCACACCAGGATGTCATTGTCGACACAGAGTTGGAAACGAGAGCAGCCAGATGGATAAAGCGATATAAAGAAACGAATAGCCAATAAATGTGAAGTTATCTTTGAACCTCTGTTGTCAAGCCTCGTCAATATAACCACCCCCCCCTTTCCTCACTAATGAAACGTTAGCCCGTTGCTGTCCTAAAGCAAGTCTCCTCTCAGCCTCCTTAGTCAAATTGAAATGCCCAAACTAGGATAATTGCATGCCAATTAAAGACCTCTGAGCAGGTCCTGCATTATTATTATTATTATTATTATTATTATTATTATTATTATTATTATTATTATTATTATTATTATTATTATTATTATTATTATATGGCAAGGTCCGTGAGCAAGTGGAGAAAAACTCAGTACAATTAAACACTATGCAACGTCCACTCCAAACGTTGAGTGAATCATCAAGTAACGTTAACGTCATTGCTACTACTGTGACTAGCTGCTCTAGTCTACCGGTCACAAGGTATGAAGGTATAGTCAAAATCCATACTGTAGCGCAAAATCATACCGTTTATACTGTATACCGTTTATACGGTCCACCCCTAGCTACGGGTAAATCTCCGGGTGAAGGAGAGGTAAATATCAAGGCGCGTGCAGAGCAACATACACTCGATATGGAGAGGTTTAGGTTAAGGTCACGGGAACGGGAAGAAATAGCGCTAGCTGAAGAACGCGCCATTGAACGCACACGTGAAATAGCGCTAAGTGCAATGCGTGAGTGAGAGGCTGCCAAGGCAGAGCGTGATGATATAGAAGCACTTGAAGTGGCACGTAAAGAACGCGCCACTGAACGCGCCCAGGCCCAGGAAACTATTGAAGTGGCACGTGAAGAACGCGACCAGGCAGCATATAACCGCGAGATAGCGCTGCGTTATTTGGGTAATGCTGGTGCTGTGCAGATACCAAGAGAGTCCGTTGGAAAAACCCTGACGAAGTTTGAAGACCAAAAACTCCACACACACAAACACACAGAAAAGGCCCCTCCATCATATAGCTCTCTCCACAAGTGCCTCTCTCTATCCTCCATTATGTGTGAGCAGCACAGCAGTCTGTCTGACGGCCGAATCTGCGGAATGCACTGGAGTAGATAGAGAAACTATAAGAAATATAGAAATAGATGCGTTTATTAGAGAAAACAAATTTCAATAATCTATGCCTTATTCTATGTGCACTGCCAGCCTGCCTTCATGCGACAGAGAGATACACTTTCAATTTTGACGGAGAGAAGATAATCTCCCGATTCAGATACAATTGAACACAAACTGTTCCAAAGATATTTAATGTTTCTCAGCATATTTTACACCGCCAACAAAGCACTCGGTCCATGTCCGTTGTCTCTTCTTGGGAATGGATTTGGTGCCTGCTGTAATTTCTACCCAAAAGCACTTAGCCACTCCCCTCCGACAAAACTCATTTTTCACACAGCGTGAGAAATAATACAGCCGGACTATCTAACAATAATTAACATATTTACAAGTCTGATTAAGTTTTGTAAATAAGGAGACGGATAGAGAAGATTTCAAAGCACTCAAAATGTACTATCTAAATTTCTAGCTATTTCAGAATTACGAGATATTTTGCCATTTTCTGAGGAATCGTGAGCTCCTTAACCATTTTGTTGCCGAAAACGTAGAACTACGTTTCTGTCGCCCGATCGTTGAGTGCCGGAAACGTAGATCTACGTTTTTCTCACAGTATTTCTTTTATTCGCTATTGCCATTCATAATTCAGCGGGGCACCTTGTGCATGCTGTACTGAATGTGTCTGAGCTGGCAGACTGTCTTATACCGCCCTCTTAACGCCTTCGGCCATTATTGCACCCCGTTAGAAACGGGTTAGTTTATTTTATCTACCGAGCTGCAGCGTGGGGGCGGGTCCTAAACACTCCGGCAAAACACACGCTTGTAGGGATGGTTTGGACTACTGACCCCGCCCGCCCGTTGAAGTGCAGCGGGATCGCTGTGGATAACTGGAATGGCGATCAGATATTTGGATTCTTTTTTTTGCATTACATCAGAGACCAGGTAAGGAAACTATATATGAAAGCTTGCATTGATCTGATATTTATTTCTACGGCGGCGTGCCGGTCTAAACCACATTGCATGCTTGAACGAGGAAGGATAATAATTATGATCTAACGTTGATTTCAGGAAGATCCGATAATCAGGCGAAAAATGACCGTGTTTATTGAATTACACAAAAACGCAGTTTTCGCGTCTTTTCCCTGGAATGACTCAGAAGCAACCAAACTATATTCATATTCAAAACGGTATAAAACGGAAATGTGCGGGTGAAAAAAGAATCATTTTTTGCACGTTGACCAGAAGCAACTCAGTGAGACTCTACGGCGTTATTAGACCCATAGCTATACTATAAAATATAGGTTTAGCTCTACAAACTACAACTACGTTTACATGGGGTTAATGGACGGCAAGGAAGGGGTCACTTCCCGGAAGGGGCGTGGCACTCAATGTGTTAACGAGGCAGATTAGACGGCGCAGAGTCACATATATATACCTTTTTGTTGGCAGTGTGCATTGCTTCTCTTTTGTCCCCCTTAACCTTTTGTCCCCCACCCTGCAGGAGGAGAAGTTGGACGGGGACAACCGCTACTTTTGTGAGAGCTGCCAGAGCAAACAGAACGCCATGCGGCGCATCAAGCTCCACAGCCTCCCGCGCACACTCAACCTGCAGCTCATGCGCTTTGTCTTTGACAGGTCAGCCGTGGCTACTTTGATCAGATGCACTAATGGCACTTTTTCCACTGCTGATACCAGTTCAGACAGAAGTATTGACTGTTAATCAAGGATCAGTCAGATTCATCACTTAACTATATAGTTGTGGAACAGATTATTGCAGAGCAGTTTACTGAACGTGGATGTGGTGAAGAGGTAATGTGATTGTGGTGGCAGTAGTGGAGAGGTAATGTGATTGTGGTGGCAGTAGTGGAGAGGTAATATGATTGTGGTGTCGGTAGTGGAGAGGTAATGTGATTGTGGTGTCAGTGGTGGAGAGGTAATGTAATTGTGGTGTCAGTAGTGGAGAGGTAATGTGATTGTGGTGGCAGTAGTGGAGAGGTAATGTGATTGTGGTGTCAGTAGTGGAGAGGTAATGTGATTGTGGTGGCAGAAGTGGAGAGGTAATGTGATTGTGGTGGCAGTAGTGGAGAGGTAATGTGATTGTTGTGGCAGTAGTGGAGAGGTAATGTGATTGTGGTGGCAGTAGTGGAGAGGTAATGTGATTGTGGTGGCAGTAGTGGAAGGTAATGTCATTGTAATTTTTTCCAGGCAAACGGGTCACAAGAAGAAGCTCAACACCTTTATCAGTTTCCCAGAGCAGCTGGACATGGGGCCTTTTCTTGAGGGAAAACAAGGTACAGGTAGCTCACAATCATACACTACAATATATTGGCATCATAGCTCAACCAAATATGGGTGTAAACAAGAAGAGACTAACAGTATAAATATTGAAATCGATCTGTAAAATTGATACTCAAGATTATTTTAAATAAATGTATAATAATCTATTTAATCACTATTTGTATATATATATATATATATATATATATTCAGTTATTGCTGAAAATCAGTCCCATCACATTTGGATAACTACTTTTATATAGTATTGAAATTAAATGTATTAGATTTGAGTTAGATTTTAGCATTGAATCATTATTACTAAATATACACACACTGCAAATTTAGCGCCAGTCACGATGATAGTCGGGTTAACTCGCCATCGCTTGAGCGCCAAGTCGGGTATTAATCGTTATTTCTTTTATTAGGAATATCCATTCATTTTCATCCATCCAGCCTGATGTTATCGTTGGGAATGGGTCGGAGCTTGCAAAAGGGCAATTATCGCTAATAAACGCTATTATCGCGTCTTTCTCTGGAATTACTCAGAACCACCCAAAGTTATACTCATATTCAAAAGGCTATAAAAACGGAAATGTACCGATGAAAAAAACAATCCGTTTTGTACATGTTGACTGGATGCAACTAACTGATAATCGACGGGTGTATTAGACCCATAGCTATAATTTAAGATATATTTTAAGGACTCGCAAATCTCGCAGTCCCCCCATTGACTTGCAGCGATGGCGTACTAGCGCCATCTCGTGGATTAAGCGATGGCGCAGAATGAGTTAAGGCTAAAATAAATCTTTAACTTGTTCCTTCACTGTCTATATCTCCCCTATATGATTATAGTGGATTTAATAGGTAAAATCAATGAGGGATCATCGTCTGCTTGAATTTTAACCATGTAGTAAAGAAACCAAGTTGTCATAAGGACAGAATAACCAGCATTTCATATTGTCCTATAGTCAGAAACCTTTACTTTTCTCATGGGTTGAACTTAAATAACGTTCTACATGATTGATTTTATTGTGGATTAGAGACATACATGGCATGACCCATCATTATATAATGGCAATAACAAAGAAGTTGGTTAACTAATATAGTTTTCTGTGTGCATGTTTGTGCTGCCAGCGACCACAGAGCAGAAGTGCATGTATGAACTGAGTGCCGTGCTGATTCATCGGGGCATCAGCGCATACTCTGGCCACTACATTGCCCATGTGAAGGACGCACGCACCAGTGACTGGTACAAATTCAACGACGAGGAGATTGAGAAGATGGAGGGCAAGAAGCTTCAGCTGGGTACAGAGGAAGACATTGGTGAGCAGGCTGAGACTGGGGACCTTGGGAGTTTCACCTGGATTGTTATTCAGTTTGGTTAAAGGGGCATTCCACCTAAATGTACTTTTAGGTTTCAGGTTAGAGCTCTCAATGTACCTATATTAATTATTGAAAATGATTAGAAAAAAAAAAATATATATATATATATATATATATAAAAAGTGTGATCAAATCTTTTTTATTTTCAATTTTCAAACATGAAACAACACAACTCACAACACAATAATAACAATAATACATAAAAAGACATCCAAAAACATCAACTAACACAACAATAAATTAGACAGATTATACATTTAACACCCCAAGCCCCCTCCCTCACCAACCATTGCAGCCACAATCCCCAACCCTCGAGAGCCCAGAGTCCGGCACCCCAGCGAGTCAGAGCATCATGCCTCTTTAACACTTTGAGTGCCAGGGACGCGTTGTCGTTAGTTCATGCCGCCAGTTGAGTGCCGGCAACGCTATACAGCATTTGTTTGTCGTATTTTTTTTTATTAGCGATTTGAATTAATATTTCATCAATCAAGCCTCACGCTAGTGTTGCAGACTCTCTCTGAGCTCAATTGGGGGGGGGGGGGGTCCAGTTACTCTCCGGCGAGGCATCTGAAGAGATCCAAGTTGATCGCCGATCCTCAGAACAACGTGGATTGTGTATTTCCAGCACCCAACGCTGAATCAATAAACGCGATCGATATTTTGAATGGCGATCACGAATTGGAATAATCTTTTTGGATAACATCTGATCTGAGGTAAGGAATCTATTTTACCAGTCTTAGGGTAATCAGAGCTTTTTTCACAGATATATCAACGTGTGCCCTGTGTGTGTGTGTGTGTGTATGTGTGCGCGCTGATCAGGAAATGAGAGAATCAATATTTCAGCCCGCTTCTATAGCGTGCATAAGTACACATATACTATCGATAATCTAGCGTTTATATGAAAACGATTCATAAATAGGCCGAAAAATTACAACGTTTTTGTGTATGCCAGAATATTCCAGTAAAGGGCGATTATCACGGAATCTATATATTTTCCTGAAAAACGAGGGCTTTTCAAAATGCTATAAAACGGAAATGAACCGATAAAAAAAATTAAAATAAAAATCCGTCTCGACAATGTTGACTGCAAACAAGTCATTGATAAACGACGGCAGATTAGACACATAGCCATAATCTAAGACAGAGATTATGCGTTCACAACGCTATCATTGAAGTGGGTGCCGGCATTCAACCACGTTTTACCATGTTCACCAGTGGTAATCAAAGTGTTAACACCCCGACCCGCCGAGGGCCGCAACCAAGGGCCCCCCCCACCCCAAGCCTGTGACCCTTCGGCACAATCAAAGGGGCCCAGAACACATACATAACCAGTTAAAATAAGTTGTCACAAAGTATAAGGAAAATAAAACATTTACTATAAAATGGGCTTCCTGAGCCCCCTCCATCTCCAGGCCCGGCAGCCGCGAATTCGAACCCCGGAGGACCCGGAGTCCGGCACCCCCGCGAGCCAAAGCATCACGCCTCTTTAATGCCTCGACCCGCAGAGTCCCCCAACCACGGCCCCCCCCCAGTCCGATCCCACGACCACCAGACCCACAGCTAAAGGGGGCCCAGAAAATATACATAATTCAAATTACAAGAAAAAACTAAAATAAAAAACAAGTGGACAATGGCACTCGCTCGCTCTCTCCCCCCCCCCCCCCCACTCACCCCAGGACCTCAACGTGAGTTAAGTACATAATAATAGATTATCTAGCAATTGAACGTTATATGCGCTCTTTAAGTTTTGCAACCGCTGCCAACCAGATAGCAATATTCGCTTTGTTAACCCCTAAAACTCATGCAGTGGATATCTCCATATATATCACATTGAGGTAGGTAAGAATCCATACCTTCGGGCATAGCTTGTCCGGGTGTATCCATCGTGAGGCAATCAATTTTTTGGCGGCTGTGAGGCCGGCTAGAATGAGTCTTTTCACATGTGTAGAGGTCGGTAATTGAGAAACCTCATTCAATAATAATACAGAAGGTAGGACGGGTATAGTCGGAGAGAAAATATCTGATAGCTGGGTGGTAATCTCTTCCCAAAAAAGCTCGAACAGGAGGACATTCCCAGTACATATGCATAAATGTTCTGATGGCACCGTTTGGACATAAGGTACGAGTCAAGTCTGAGACCCATTAGATTCAATTGTCTAGGGCAGTGGTTCCCAAAGTCGGGGTCGTGACCCAAAGGTGGGCCGCGAGCAGCCACGGGAGGGCCGCGAGATGATTTATAAAAAAAAAAAAAAATCATTTTTTTTTTTTTTCTTTTTGTCAGGCCACTGAACTTAGAAGCAGGCCAGGACAGTGTTTCTAGTTGTATTCTAAAATTATATTCTATTGTATTCTAAAATGTGATGGTTAATATATGGTTTTATATTAACTTAATAAATAAACAAAAACGAAAAATCTACTTATTTCAACGAACATTTCAAACTAAATAACAGATTATGCACATAAAACGCTGAAAACAACCGAAGCAACAATAGTATTTTAATGAGGCTATTATTATTATTATTATTATCATTATTATTTTGCAACAAGTTAGCCCTCTCATAAATAGCACATATAAATTAATAACTAACTTGAACTAACTTAATAGGATTGAAGTGATATTTGGCTTAAAAATTTCGGTCGCCTGGCAAAAAAATAAAAAATTTACGATGTGCATTGGGCCGCGGCTCTCTAACGCCTTATTTTCTGGGTCCCGGCCTGAAAAGTTTGGGAACCCCTGGTCTAGGGGTCAAATAAGTCCTATGTAGGGATGCCCCGATCACGTTTTTTGCCACCGATCACCGATCGTCTATGAGCCATATCGGCCGATACCGATCGTTTTTGGTTTTATAAAAAATATATATATTTAAATATATATATATATATTTTTATAAAATATATATATTATATAATTATACTTGTAGTTGTATTATCTGCGAGACATCGCCACCACGTAACAAGTCAAAATGCTCGCTATCTGCAAACGGCTCCACTGTCTGTGTGTATACTCTGCTTTGGTCAAATCACATTCAGCATGCCCTCAGCAGGGTATATCTGCGGCTCTGCAGATATACCCTACTCCCTAGCCACTTTCGTGACTGCGATGCAAGCCAGGAGCTCGAATACGCGTTGAATCAATGTTATAAGACATTGATATCGGGAGCTATCTGTAGCTACTGCTAGCCGGCTAGATAACGTTAAGATAACGCCTCAGTGAACTATTTAGTTTACTGGGACATTTCATTGTGAGCTAACGTGAGCTACCTAGCTAACGGAGGTATCATGCACTACTAGACTATTGCTGGAGCATTTGTTGATATCAGGAGCTATCAGTAGCTAGCCAGCTAGATACCGTTAGACAATGCCTCATGTATTAAACTAAAAGTGAATAGTTGACTGGGTCATTTAGTTTAAACAGTAACGATAGCTAGGTAGCTAACGTTAGCTCACAGAGGTCCCATGCACCAGAGTAGAGCAGACTGCCGGAGGCAATAGGAGCCTCTATTGACACGGGTGCGGGAGGAGGAGGAGGGGCCGTGCGCTGCAGCTCTGTGTCTGAGAGAGAAGTCGGCGAGTGAGAACTCCACTAAGAATTGGATCATGTTTTTCTATCGGTTTTCACGATCGGCGAAAATAAAGCATTTTCGGAATTCACCGATCTCATATTTATACTGAATATCGGCCGATACCGATCGCTGGCCAATCGATCGGGGCATCCCTAGTCCTATGAATAAAATTTTGATGAATCTGTTGGTGATCTGGATTGCGTGAAGACAGCCGGATATTTTCCCAGACTGCATCCCAATCAAAATCTACATCCAACTCCAGGAGATCCTTTCTCCAAATCGTATCCAGGGGGAGGTCCTTATACGAGGACGTAAGTAAATGGCGATAAAAGTCAGAAACGAAGCCTCTCGATGTCTCTTTGTCATAAAATAATTTGTGAAAGCGGTGACGCTCTAGTGGAACCTCCCATGGAACGCCATGAGCCCTCAGGGCTGCTCTTATTTGTAAATAAAAGAAAAAGGAGGTTCCGGGGAGATAATATCCATTGGATAGATCTTGGAAAGATCGGAGACCAGAGTTATCGAAGATGTCCCCCAGTGTATGGATGCCTTTCTTTTCCCATCTAGGGTACCTAATAGGTTGTTGTCCAATAAGGAGTAAATTGTTATTAAATAGAGGGGAATGTGTATGCCATTTATGGCGGTTAGTACATGCTTTCTGGGTATCACGCCAGGTCTGGATCACATGTGTGATAAGCGGGCCAAATCGTAATTTGCATTGCTTAATTGAAATGTTGGTATACACAATATCTTGCAGTCTATGTGGGGACACCATCTTCTCCTCCAACGGTCGCCAGGACACAGCTGCTTGAGCGTCAAACCAAGTGATCAGAGGTCTCAGAGAGAAAGCTTGAAAATAATATTTAAAGTCTGGAAATGCTAAGCCTCCATCGAGTTTACTTCTTTGGGCAGTTGATCTCTTCAAGCGCCGGCGTTTATTATTACAACCGAATTTATGAGGCAGAGTGCAACTTCTGCCAATAGCCAACAGGAGGAGGCAACGGGAGCATTGAGCTGAAATTAATTCTTGCTAAAATATTCATTTTAATCATTGACACACAGGCCTGTAATGAATTTTTTTATTTAGACCATCTGTTCAAGTCATTTGTAATCCAGTGTCACCCAAGCTGGAGTAGTTATACCGTATCGTCTGGCTAATAGTAGGGAATATTTCAATACCGAGACATTTAAAGTGCTCCACCATAAGTATGTTTGCAGGCAGGATGGTAGCCTTCGCAGGCTCATTAAGTGGAAGAAAAGCAGATTTTGGCCAGTTGATCTTAAAGCCGGATAAGCTGCCAAACTCATCCATCATATTGAGAAGATGAGGTAGAGAGACGGAGGGATTCTGCATAAACAGGAGTACATCATCTGCGTATAAGCTGATATGGTGCTGTGTGCCCTGAATTGAAACAGGAGATATAATTTGGGATTGTCTTATGTATTGAGCTAAAGGTTCGAGAGATAAGGCGAAAAGACCGGGACTAAGAGGGCAACCCTGTCTAGAAGAGCGCGAGACAGAGAAGAGTGGTGAGCAGAACTTTCCCGTTAAGATCATGGTCGAAGGCCCTGTGTAGAGAACTTTGATCATATGAATAAAATCCTCTCTCAACCCCATCCTTCTAAGAACTGCCCACAAGTAAGACCACTCCAATCTGTCAAATGCCTTCATTGCGTCCAAGGACATGACCGCTGTAGGGACTGCCACATCCTTGCTGGCATCAATCACATGCAGTAACCGTCTGATGTTATCAGTAACCAGGCGGCCTCTTATGAAGCCGGCTGATCAGGATGAACTAGAGATGTCATATGCTTTTGAAGTTGGGTGGCTAGAACCTTGGCATATAGCTTAAGATCGGCTCTGAGGTGACTTAGGGTGCTTTCTCACTCACCATTCAGGTCCGTTCCGGTCCGTACCGTCCTCATTCCGGGTTAGGGTGCGAACTCCCCCCCCCCCCCCCTCCCCCCTCTAGTTTGTGTACACACTTCAGTCTTGGTTCGCTCCGGGTTCTGTTTGCGTTTTGAGCGTGTACGCTTGCCGTAGGCGATGATGTCACGCTCAAATGTAAACACAGGAAGTGTTAACATGGCGGTGGAGACTGGATGCTGATATAAAATAAACAAATAACCAATAAATATGAAGTTATATTTGAACCTCTGTTGTCAAGCCTTGTCAATATAACCCACCCCCTTTTCTCACGAATGGATGGTGTTGTAGAGTCCGCTTTTGAGCGTTTCCCAGGGCTAACGCTAAGCTAACGGCTAACGCTAGTTAGATTAGCCTATTACTAGTAACATTGCTCGCATCAATTATATTGAATGTCATTGATCTACCGGTCGATCACGGCCGACTGGTTGGGCACCACTGGTCTATAGAAATAAATGCATTCGAACAAGAAAGTATAGTAGACATAGCAATGGCGAACGCTAAGCTAACGGCTAACGCTAGATAGCTTAGCCTGTTCAGCAGCTAACATTATCCCATCGCTCGTGGCAATTATATTGCATGTCATTGATCTACTGGTCGACCATGGGCACCACTGGTCTAATATAAATAAATGCATTCGAACAAGAAACCAATGTATAGACATAGCAATGGCAAACAAAATTGCCAGGCCTAATGCGAGCCAGCGAAGTGCTGTGCTTTGTAACGTGGCTTCATGTTTTCATCCACTGAGCTGTGAGGCTCCACATGCTTGTTTTTGTGGGTATTGTCCAGTTGTTGCTGTGTGGTTTTATCTGCCCAAAATTCAAGCAAGCATGAAAGCATTACAGTAACGACGTTGTGTGTGTCACGCCCCCCGCTCCCACTGGCCCGCACCCGAGACCACCTATTTCATCGGTCCAGGTTCAGCGCCCCCGGGGACGAATCAGCAATTCGGGGACGGGGGGGGGGAGTGTTCTCACTCAGACAGACACACCCTTTTCTGGTTTGACCCGGCGCTGATTCGACCCCGAATGGTGAGTGAGAAAGGCCCCTTAGGGGCCTGTAGCTGCCACACTCGGTGGGGTCCTTATCTTTCTTGAGTAAAACAGATATAAGTGCCATATTGACATCTCTGGAAAAATTGCCCTCTTTGATTGAATGTAAAATCATTGAGAGTAATAAGGGACCGAGTACATCCCAGAATGCGAGATAGAGTTCCGGTGGTATGCCGTGCCATCCGGGAGCCTTGCCCCGTTGCATATCTGCAATCGCCTCTCTAAGTTCAGCTAACGTGATAGGTGCAGCTAACAGTTTAGCACTATCTTCCGAGATCTGTGGTAAGTTGATTCGATCAAGGAAATCCTCTAGCTTGGTATGATGAAAGACCACCTCTGACTTGTACAGATTGGAATAAAAAGAGCGAAATGTATCATTAATCTTTTTGGGGTTGGTGGTTACCTCCCCCTGTTGGTTCTTAACACATTGGGCGTCATGCATTGTGCCCATCATTATGCCCTCTCTGCCACCGCTGTAAGCCTATGGAGATGTTTACCTTCTTTGCAGGGCTATAACTTTTTAAATATTATAGCTATATCTGCATTACTATGGCCCATTCAACATCGGGTATCTATCGTTCCGGATGTGGGAACGTTATATTTTTAAATATATAAAACATCGCTGTGCAAGCTAGTTATCCTAGCCAGCCTGTTGTTTCTAAGCGGTGTATTTCATGACAATGTGCTAAATATGACACTAAAATACTCTCTTCCGCCACAATATATTGAAACGACGTCCACTGTATACCCCACACTACTATAAACGTGGCCTCAGAATTCACGCCACACACATACTCGGCACGTAAATATATAAAACATCGCAGTGCAAGCTAATTAGCCTAGCAAGCCTTGTTGTTGAGTGAGTCCTACCTCTGGGTCTCCTTCCGGGTCTCCTTCGCTCTCGGCCATCTCCTTCACTGATTGGTTGTTAGTGCATGCTCATATCCAAGCTTGGAAAATCGATATATCGAAACTTTGCGACCACGTTTCATGTTTATTTCGAGGAAATAATTTATCGCGATAGTTATCGTTATCGTTTTATCGCCCAGCCCTATGATAGATTATCGATTGGTGTTTCTTTCCTATACACGCCATATTAAAAAATTCAAAAGTATATGATCGGTATACATTATGCTTCATCATGCGTGAAGGAAAGGGGGGGGGGGGTCGTTTATAATTCCTTGATCGTCAGTAACGGCTTTATTTAGTATGGGTTGATATATTGATCAGACTGATTGCAAACAAAGAAATGGACAATCAAGCTGAAAGTAACGTTAGTGTCCTCTTACCGTTCGCCCGATGACACTGGAGGAAAAAGATCCCAATTATTTGACGTCAATCTGCTAGATCAATTTCCGGTTTGTATGACACAATAAACGCAGAAATCATATTGATTATTGCGTTTCGAAAGCGATCCAAATGCACTCGAGTGTGTGTGTGTATTGATCCACGCCATAATATATCTCTGGCGGAGGAATTTCCTCAATGCACCGATCGCCACTTCCGGTTTGGCGTGAGTGTAACTCGCCCGACCATCCACCAGGCGGCGGTATTGAGGAGTTGCAATATCAGAACAGGGTCCGGCTGCGATCCGGAGGGAGGCTGGATGAATTATGAATGCCATGGCAAAAAAATTTTATATCCCAAACACGTGATACGCTGTTGTTGGTGTTCAACGCATGGTGGGCAATAACTATTTACGCCGTTCTTGGCGCACAGTGTTAATGGAAGGGATATCCGCAAATTGCTCACTGGCACATATCTTCATAGCTAGTAGGTGACTAGGCCTGGAGCCGTGAAAGTAGTAGTGCTGTCTTGTTCTGTGCATCTGAAATTCAGATTGTTGTCTTAAAATGGAGTTAATCTCCTTTTTCACTACCTTAATTTGAAGCTCCAGTCGACTAGAGTAGTTGTGCTGCAATGAAGAGATCAATGTGGCATGAAGCTTTTCCAGTTCCACCAGCTTAGAGAGACATCCCTTGCGAAGATTAGATGCAAAGAGATTAGTGTTATTTCTGATAAAACCCTTAACCGAATCCCATACAATTCTGGGATCCTGTACCGAGCCCGCATTAAACTGCAGGAATTCAGTGAGCTTTTCTTTAAATTGCAAGTTAAACTCCCCGTTTTTCAGCAGTGTAGAGTTAAAGCGCCACCTAGGGGCACAGGACGTTATTTTACTGAGTGAAACCTTAAGTAGGATACCTTTGTGGTCTGAAAGGGCTATGGGTAATAAGTCAACATCAAAGCTAAGAGCCGTGGGGAAGAAAAAACATAATCAATCCTGGAAAAAGTCTTGTCTCGATGAAGAAAGAAGAAGGAATAATCTCTTGCGGATGGGTTGAGCGATCGCCACATATCGATTACCCCTGTGTCCTTAGACCAGGCTTGTAGGGCCATGGTAGCTTGCTTCTGATCAGGGCTTTCAGCGTGACTGGACCCATCAATCAATGGATCCCAAACTGCATTAAAATCAGCTCCTACTATTAATGAGTAATCAGGTAGTTTCAGCATTGCTGCAGTGAGAACAGCATAAAAGTTAGTGTCATACACATTAGGAGCGTAAGCAGAAATCAGCGCAATATTTTGGTTTGAACATTCTATTTTCGCAATAGTAATTTGGCTTTCTGCATCGGACCACACATCTAACAGTTTAATATTCAATTTCCGCTTCGCTATTATGGCTACCCCACAGAATAACTTATGTTATGGTAAAATATATTTGCCAGTCTTGTGTTATCCGCCAATAAAAGGTGTGTTTCACTCAGTAATGCAAGGTCCACTTCCTTCCTTTTTAACCACGTTAGTACACTTGTGCGTTTATGCGGTATATTGAGACCCCCTGTATTCCAGATCAATATGTTCAAATTAGCCATAGTCTAAGAAGGCTGCAGTATGACTGAATGTAATTTGTTTGGAGTAGAGTACCATAGCAGTTATATAACCATTTGTTAAGGTCCTATTGAGATCAGAGCGTGAGCGTGAGAACAAACATAAAACAGTGCGATTAGAATGGAAAGAAAAACATAAAACCACACAATCCCCCATTCCCACCCTTCATCGATCAAACATCAGTTGGTCAACCCTGACCGAGCACAGCAACCACAGCAACAATATGTATCTTAACCATACTAATAACTTGTAAGGTATATTGTAACAAATCAGAAAAGTAGAACCCATTTCACTCAACTGAGAGGAGAAATCTATACAACGTTCAATGTGCAGTTTTTTTTTTTTGTATTTTATTTTTTTATTATTTTTTAAACAAACATATAAACAAACATGACAACACACGATAAGATATACAAGCATTAATTGTCAGGGCACATCCAATGAGATCACCTTTTGGTTAGTTGTTTTATATAAGATATACCCATAATACCTGTTATCTAAAAAAAAAAAACCTACACACATATGCTCAGCTCGAACCCCCCCCTCCCGGACCCCACCTTGAGAAGTACCTCCACTATCCCTCGCACCTAACCAGACACTACCATTATAAGCTAGCTTTTATTCTCTCCACCACTTCTAACCACATTGACATTTTGGATTCATTGAGACCCAGAATTCTTGCTGTAGATATTTCATGGTAAATTACATCGAGATATGTAAGAAACCAAACTTTACGGCACATTTTTTCCGGTTGAAACCAGCGTGATGCGATCAGCTTTTTGGCTACTGTGATACCCGATAAAACCAATCTCTTTAGCTGTGGATTCACTGCAAACTCAAAAACATCATTCAACAGCAATACCGAGGGGTGTACAGGTATATTCCAAGATACGAGTTTTGATATTTGTTGGGTCACATCTTTCCAGAATGCCTTAACTGGTGAGCAGTCCCAATACATGTGCATAAATGTCCCTTCGTCCCCATTTGTACATTGGGTGCATTTGGAATCTTGTTTGAGCCCCATTCGGCACAGTCTTATAGGAGTCAAGTATGTCCTGTGAATATAGTTAAGATTGATTTGTTGATGATCCGGGTTCCTTGATGTAAGTCGGACATTTGCCCAGGCTCCTTGCCAATCAAAGTCATTTTCCAGGTCTGGTATATCCCTCCTCCAGACAGAGTCAAGTTGGAGGGTTTCATACGAGGACGTTAGTAATGGATGATAAAATTCTGAAACAAAACCTCTCGATGTCTCTCTTGAGTAGAAGAATTTGTGGTATCTGTGGTGTTCAATTGGTCTGTCTAATGGAACACCGTGAGACTTCAAACACAGCTCTAACTGTTTGTGAAAAAGCCATGTGGACTTGGTGAGATTAAATTTTTTGCGTATTTCTTTATCACTACAAAAACCCTGTTTGTTAAAAACATCCCCTAATGAGTGTATGCCTTGCTCTTCCCATATAGGGAATCTTATAGGTCGTTTTCCAATTAAGAGAGCATTGTTATTGAATAAGGGAGTATGATTGTGCCATTCTTGTGGGTTAGGATTTTTTTTTTGTGATTCACGCCATATCCGGATCGCATGAGTAATTATGGGGCCAAATTTTCGTTCACAGTGCTTGATTGGTAGTTTAGTGTATGCTATGTCCTTCAGTCTATGTGGGGCTACTATGTTTTCTTCTATTTTTCTCCAAGATGCTAATGCTTGGGAGTCAAACCATGTTGTCAATAGACTTAATGAGTACGCCTTAAAATATAGGAAAAAATCTGGAAATGCCATGCCACCATCTGCTTTATTTCTCTGTGCGGTGGATCTTTTTATACGTGGTGGTTTGTTATTCCAAATAAATTTGTATGTGGAGGAGTGTAATCTTTTCCAGTAACCCTCTGGAGGGGGTAACGGTAGCATTGAACAGAAGAAGTTTTGCCCATCTATCAAGGTCGTCTTTGATTTTGTTTTGGATTTTTGTGTAGTTGTGCTTCACCGTTTGTCTTATGGTAGGGAATATTTCCACTCCCAAGCATCTGAAATGTTTTACCATCGGTATCTGTCCTGGGAGGGTTGTATCTTTTTTTGCAGGGGTGTTAAGTGGAAGGAAAGCCGACTTCGGCCAATTTATCTTAAATCCCGATAAATCACCAAAGTCCTCAATCAACTTGAGCAGATGAGGCAATGTGGTGTTGGGGTTTTTCATGAACAATATTACATCGTCCGCATATAAACAAATTTTTTGTTGTGTGCCCTTGATTACGATAGGTTCTATGGATTGGGATTGTCTTATATATTGTGCTAAAGGCTCTAATGATAGATTGAACAGTCCGGGACTAAGAGGACAACCCTGTCTGGCAGAGCGTGATACCGGAAATATTTCAGAGATGATTGTGCCTGTTGTAATCATGGCCGATGGGTCTTTGTATAATACTTTAATCATATCGATGAATCCTTTTCCTAACCCCATCCTTTCTAGCACTGCCCACAGATATGACCATTCCAGCCTGTCAAAGGCCTTCATAGCATCCAGGGACAGCATCGCCTTAGGTATGGTGTCCTCCTTGTCGGCATCAAGTACGTGCAGTATACGTCTTATGTTCTCAGTGATCAGGCGGCCTCCTATGAAGCCAGTTTGGTCCGGGTGAACTAAAGACGTCATATGCTTTTGTAATCTGATGGCTAATACCTTAGAGTACAGTTTGATATCTGTTCCGAGGAGGCTTACAGGTCTATAACTACCGCACTCGTTGGGGTCTTTGTCTTTTTTAAGGAGGACTGTTATGAGTGCAATATTGTCAATTTTATGGAAGTTCCCCTCCTTGACTGAGTATAAGATCATATTTAGTAATAAGGGGCCAATTATGTCCCAACAAGAAAGGTACATTTCTGATGGGAAACCGTCTCTTCCTGGAGCCTTACCACTTTTCATTGCGGTTATGGCCTTCTTGAGTTCCTCTAGTGTGATCGGTATTTCTAACTGTTTAGCGTCATCCTCTGAAAGTTTAGGGAGAATAATTTGATTAAGAAATGTGTCCATTTTGTTTTGATCGAAGGTCATTTCTGATTTATATAAGTCGGAGTAGAATACTTTGAATGTATCGTTTATTTTTACAGGATCTGTTACAAGTACTTGTTGTGCTCTAATGGTAGTTATATCTGCAAATGTTGCATTCATTCTTAATCGCATGGCTAATAGGTGGCTGGGTTTGGAACCATGGGAGTACTGCTGTTGTCTTGTGCTGCGTATTTGTATTTCCGATTGTTGTCTGTATATGGCATTGATCTCTATTTTTAGTACGTTAACTTGATTTTCTAGTCGAGTTGAGTTGTTGTATTTCAGAGAATTAAATAACGTTGAGTAAAGCGTTTCCAGCTCATCCAGTTTTGTGCTTTGATTCTTGCGCATTTTGGAGGAAAAGCTATCCGTGAAGTCTTTGATCATTCCCTTTACCGACATCCATATTATTCTGGGGTCTTGCACCGAGTTTGCATTCTCCCGTTGGAATACTATAAGAGCTTCTTTGAGTTGTGTAATGAATTCCTTGTTGTTAAGCAGCAACGAGTTAAATCGCCATCTTGGGGCTCGGGAGGATAGTATACCAAATGTACCTTTAAGGAGTAAATAACAGTGATCTGATAGTGCGTTGGGTATCATTTCCACTTCATAATTATCAAATAGTCTCTGTGATGCAAAGACATAATCTATTCTGGATAGTGTCTTATGTCTCGCAGATCGACAAGAGTACTTTCGGGTCGTGGGATTAAGTAACCGCCATAAGTCCTTTACACCTGTAATCTTTGACCAATCCTTTAATGCCTTCGATGAATTCTTTTGTTCGCTGGAAAAGGCGAGGTAAGATTTGTCTATCCTTGGGTTCCAGATGGCATTAAAATCCGCTCCTATTATAAATGAGTAATCGGGAATGTCTAACATTGCATTGGTTAGTGTAGTGAAGAAATCTTCTTCGTACAAATTTGGGGCGTATACCGCTATCGACGCTATTTTCCTGTTCTTATGTTCAATCTTAGCTATAGTTATCCGACCTTCTACATCAGACCATACTCCCTTTAGTACAATATTCAACTTACGTTTAACGACTATTGCTACACCCCGAGTTCTCGTACCAATAGAGGAGTGACTGATATTATGGTATATGTTGTCCGCTAATTTACCTATGTCTTTCCCTAGAATGTGTGTTTCGCTTAGCAGAGCAATGTCCACATGTTCTTTTTTCATCAGTGTGAGCACGCTTTTGCGTTTGAGTTGGTTATTTATTCCCCCGGTGTTCCATATCATTATATTCAAACTAGCCATAGTCTATACATGTTGCATTGTAATTTTTGGTAATGCTTCTAGAGTGCGAGGCAATAATAGATATACATCCCACTAGTGAGGTCCCGTTGAGAGCCGAGCTTAAAAACATACATATATACAAATAAAAATCCCCTACCCTTCCCTCCCACCGAGAGTCGTACAGGATTGTGTTCCATGAACACAACCTTTGCGTATGACTCTCTCCCTTGCACCACCGGATATCCCAGAATGATCCAATTATCCTTAACATTCCTATGTATACCATAGGATCTAACACTCTAAATTCTACCATAAGTAGAATGTCGACTGTGGCTTGGCCACTTACCCGTAAAAAATAAATAAATAAAAATTTAAATGAGATAAACTAAAAATAAAGACCAAAAATAAGCTTCAATTGTCATGCCCTAATCACTTACATTTTATATGAACTTGTAATTTATAGTAATTTATAGTAACCCATGAATAATATGAAGGTATTGAACTGAAGAGAGAGCCTCAATAAATCAGAGAGAGCGGATGAAAAAGAAGAAAAAAAACAAGTAAAGGGAAGAGAACATTAACTTAGATCTTAAAAGAGCATTGCTATGCTTAAACATCTAAAGTATTAATTGGAGAAGTAGTGAAATTATTTCCCATTAATAAAAAACAGTTTTTAAATACGTATATGCAGCATTTCCCCTGACCGGGGTGGGCGATGATCGTTGTGTAGAGTGATCTTTCAGCCGGCCGGCTATGATGGCTCTGTGGTTCTGCATCTAGATAGCTGTTGATTATTCCCCCGAGGGGCTTCTGGTAGAGTGAATGACCACGTATTGCTGATATTCCAGAATGCTCCATATATCAAAGAATGCTTCGATGTTCTAGATTATTCCAATATGTCATTTTTACATTGTCTGAATGTTCCAGTATGTTCTGGAGTGTTCCAATCTTAAATCCAATATGTCCGCAATAATATAAACACGTCGGGGAAAGCATTCAAAAACTCTGAGCACGTAGGTCTCTCTGTCCCAAATCCTCGGTTATTAAAGGTTGTACTATATGGTGACCTTGCATAACTGAGATTTAAAAGGCCATTTATACACTATTCTGCGTGTTGTTCAGACAGGAATTTGGCTGCATCTTCAGGCGAGTTGAGGAGAACCTTTGCTCCTTGTTTGTCGACGATGCGAAGTATTGCAGGGTATATTAGTAGGGGTCTGTATTTCCCCAGGTATAGTTGAGACATCACCGTCTTGAACTTGGCACGCAGTTCCACTACATCACGACAATAATCTTCAAAGCAGTGTATTGGTACCTCCATGTATTTCAGATTGCCTTTCATCCTGCGAGTTTCACGCATAATCATTTCTTTTATTCTGACTTGGCGCAGTATAACTAATATCACTCTGGGCTTAGCGTTATTGCCAATGGAGCGGGGACCCAATCTGAAGCACTGATCCACCTCCGGTATTTTAGGAAGGATTCCTGTTCCCAAGATTTTCTGTAATTCTGTGGCAAACTCTTCAGGGTTTTCACATCTCACTGATTCGTCCAGACCGACAATACGAATATTCAGCTTGCGTTTTTGATATTCCATCTCGAATATTTTGGCTTTCTGTTCTTTATTGATTCGCGTGAGCTCCAACGTTATTTCGCTGAGCTCCGTCTTGATTTCATTGTAGTTCCCCTTCATCTCAGCAGTTAGGTTAACTTTGTTAACCTCTACTTCATTGTAGATGCGAACGAAATTTAGTTGGTGTGCTTCCAAGCCAATTTCCAGTGCCACGGTGCGCTTAATATGTGCCTCGGCATCCACCCTTAGCGCTTCTATTTTGCCTTCGATAGATTCTTTGATAGCATCTACTTTTTCGGTTATTGTTTCGGTTATTGACTTCTCCATTTTTTTCATTTCATTTTTCATTTCCCGGATGATATATTCCGAGTCTGAGGAGGTGATTATAGGGGTTGAACTTGGGGTGGACATCCCGTCAATATCCTCTGCGATTTTGCGAACGTGTCCCGCGGCCATAGGGGGGTCTTCTGCGCTTGGTTTTGGAAGCGTTTTATGATCTTTCCTTGTTGGCATCTCGAATCTTTCAGTCAATATAGTTAGTTGATAATCTCAGTTGATATATGCGTCAAGTTTTAAACGCATTGGTGGTCTATAAATATGTTTTTAAAACGGAAAAAAAAATAACGGGTGAGCAGCTGTGTCACATGCGACTTACTCCATTCTATAGCTGACCGGAAGCCCTCAATGTGCAGTTTAAAGTGCCGACGGTAACAACAGGAGTATTAAAACACAATTCGTCTGAGATGAACTATAGCAGCCAATAAAAGGCAATTGCGTTAAAAAGCACCGGTCATCTGCATTATACTTGAAAAAAAGTCAGTGTGCAACGTAGCAAACGAGCCACAGTAAACACGTGGCGAGGTAATGTTAGCTAGGAGAGCTGGTCAGCCGGCATGTCTTGAGCATAGCTTAATTAGGCTAAGGCTTGTTAGCCCGATTCCCGTACATAGCTCCGCCAAGAGAGAGCCATCCCTCTCGACCGGCAGATACGTTAGCACATAGCTTGTTCGAGTGAAAGTTATGAAGTATAGTTCATCCAAATACAAACTCGAAAAAAGACAGTATGCATAACAGTCAATGTGAAGTCCAGTTGCGAAGTTCAATGCTCAGACAATTAAAAATACCAATGCGTCAAAAAGCACAAGTCGTCTGAATTATATCAAATAATCAATGTACATACCCATTTCTGGAAATATATAGCGTAGATAATACCATGAATGTTACCGTTCTGTTGGACCGAAAGGCAGTGTTAGGCGAGTGGAACGTTATAGTTAGTTGAAAGAGCCCGATAGTCGGCATAGCTTGCGCTAAGCTAACCAAGGCCCGAAGTCCTGTTACTCCCCGGTGCTCGCCGTCTGCCCCGCCGGGGGCGGCTCACCATCCTCGGGCGGGGTGGACGTCGCCATGTCTCGTCTGAGGAACCGCTCCGCTTCGGACGCCGATGTGAATAGGTGGTTGCAGGATACAACTCCGCGGCCCTCCTTGATTTTCAGAGTCGCAGGGTAAATTAGGAATGCTTCTATGCCCCTCTCACGAGCAATCCCCATGGCTTTCGAGAAGGCCCTTCGGCCCTGGTTGCTGAAGTCAGCGGCGAATCTGAGTGTATAGTTGCCCATTTTCAGAGGGTGTTTTCTGGCCTCTCGTAGAATAGCCTGTCGTGTAGGGAACCGCAGGCAGCAAAAGATGAAAGCGTGTGGATGTCCGGATTTCTCCGTGGGGCCATTTCAAAAAATTCTATGTGCCCGCTCAATCTCCGGTATTTTGATGGACGGAAACCAATGTGGAATCATCTTTTCTAGGTATAAGATCGTGCATCTTCTTCAATGTCCTCGGGCAAGCCATCAATTCTAATATTACACCTCCTGTTCCGGTCCTCCAGGTCCGTGATCTTATTTTCGTAATAAAGGAATTTATCCTCGACCTCCGACAATTCAGTGGAGTTGGTTTCAGTCACGATTGCCACCTCTGCCATCCTTTCTTCAACTTTGGTGATCCGCGTGGTCGTGCTAGCTAGCTGTTCCTGGAGCGAGTCCAGTCTGTTGGTTAGAAAGAGCATGCTAGCGTCGAGCTCAGCACGGAACAGAGTCCTGATAAAGTCACCATCCACCTCATTTAATGTCCCCTTCTTATTCGATAATTGATTTGCCATCTCTGTGAAGTAATATGTGAATGTATGTCGTGAAATTAACGTCGTAATTAATATATAAGTGGAGTGGTGGCTGAGCTCGAGAATTTTTAAGCACCTCAGGCAATGCCAATTTGATGATGATATCAGATTGCACTTAACCTATTTTGAGAGCTCATAAATGCTCATAACGGCCCATAATTAAAGTTTAAGAAAAATGCCTATTTTTGCAGAATTCCAAACTAAGTCAATTTAAGTGGAATCCCCATTTAATTAATCTTCATCATTGTGCAGTGTTGTTAGATGGTCTTTTGAATTACCTTCATTATTTCTTCCTTCCCCAGCTGAGACTGTGAAGTCCCAGACACGTAAGCCAAAGTGCAGTAAAGGCTCCCACTGCTCCAGGAATGCTTACATGCTGGTGTACAAGGTACAGGAGGAGGAGGTGGAGGAGGTGGAGGAGGAGAGCACTGAGGCTGTCAGGACCAACGTCGAGGTGCCAGGTGAGGACTCTGACTAGGAGTGGGTGGTATGGCCTAAAATGTATCTCTGTACATTTCGATTTTTGGACAGCTACAGTATATCACAGCATATTTATTTTTCTTACAATAATAATAAAAGGAAAATGCTTTAGGAGCAGTGCAAGACACGATTTTCTTTACTGGGCTCTACCATTAGTATTCCGTGATCTGTATATTAAGCAGTCTTAGATCGGCCAGATTGGAGTGTGCCCGACGAGAGTTGACAGCAACAGATTCCAAATGCAAATACCACATTTGGAAATTAACTCTAGACCTTTTATCTGTTCCTTGTAAATTAAATAATGAGGGAATAACACACACCTGGCCATGGAACAGCTGAGCAACCAATTGTCCAATTACTTATGGTCCCTTAAAAAGGGGGAGGCACATACAGAAATTGTTGTAATTCCTACACCATTCACCCGATTTGGATGTAAATGCTCTCAAATTAAAGCTGAAAGTCTTCACTTAAAGCACATATTGATTTTTTCATTTCAAATCCATTGTGGTGGTGTACAGAGCCAAAATTATGATGATGTCCAAATATGTATGGCCCTGACTATATCTGTGCATATCCCTTACCTACTATTACTAGTTACGCTGCTGGCCAGTACAACTTACTACCATAGTGTCTTTATACCTGTATACCTACATATTAATACTACAACTATGTACAGACATCACTATTACTCAGTAGTATTCATTTATATATTTTATATCCAGTTTAATCACCAGGGCCCAGGAGTTCAAAACGTTTAATCCCTATCTGATCCGATCAGATTTGTAAATCCCATTTTTTGTGATCCAGGATCAGACAACTCGGACAGATTTTGTCCCGGTATTTCAAAGCAATCCAGGATGGGATAACCCTGATCCAGATTGAGACTTTTCAAGATGACTAGATCCTGAATATCAGTGCTTTAATCCTACCGATCTCCATCTAGTGGATATGAAAAATAATACAAGGAAGACAAGAGACCACATTGCAGAGAAATCTATAATGTCTAATTATATTGTTAAATACACAAAGAACATAAAATCATAATGGAATTGTAATTAACAAAAATACTCCAACTAGGGTAACAACAAAAAAATTCATACGAAGGCAGCTGTATCATCCAGGCGTGCTTTGAGTAGCTGAATTCGAAGTGAGGTTTCAGTTTGCTGAAGCTGTATTTGTTATTTGGCCAGACGGATCTGCATCTCTGCCCTCTCCGTTTCACGGCTCAGCAGTGTCTCATAGGCATCATCCCTTTGCTCTGGTTGTCTGGTGCGCTTGCATCTTCTCTATCGAGGTGGCTCTTGCAGTGTGTCATCAGGCCTGGCTGAAGGTCCAGCTTCTGCATCCACATGGGTCAGGAGGACGTCATCTTGAATGGTGTGTGTCACATCGGGTGCATTGACTACCTGCAATGAAAGTTTATGTATATACTAGTTTATCCCCCTTAATAAGATGATCAAAAGGATGCAAGCTCCTGGAAAATAGTAGTACTATAAGAACAATGGTGCTATATAACAATTATAGCCATTGTAGTACTATGAAAATAGAAATTATACAAGATAATAATTGTAGTTATATAGGGACATGGATAAAATCACACATACCTGCGACTCACCATCTGGTACAACGTTTGGTATTCCATGTAAAGATTGTGACTGCTGACCACAAATGATATCAAGTACCACATCTGTATAGGTCTGTGGATGACACAGTCAACACAGCCACTCATCACCTGCTGCAACACCTGGAAACCCGCAACTCATACGCCCGCATTCTGGTTATGGACTTCAGTTCCGCATTCAACACAATTATCCCAGCCAAACTCAACAATAAACTACTGGACATGAACATCGACCCCTGCATCTGTCACTGGATCCATAGCTTCCTCTCCAACAGACAACAGAAGGTCAAAATAAATAACATCACATCCCACCCTCTATATCTCAGCACAGGAGCCCCCCAAGGCTGCATCCTTTCACCCTGGCTTTTCTCCCTATACACCAACCTGCTCATATCCCTCCACAACTCCGTAAAAATATACAAATATGCAGACGACACAACCCTTATAGGCCTCATCACAGACAATAACGAAACGGAATACCGTACACAAATCAACCACACAATCACCTGGTGCACAGACAATAACCTCATCAAAAACCCAAGAACTCATCGACTTCAGACGCCAGCCAAACCCCAAAACCCCCATATCCATCTCCGGCAAACCCATAATCACCACAGACTCCTTCAAATTTCTCGGCACCCACATAAGCAATAACCTCAAATGGAAAACCAACACAGACCACATACACAAAAAAGCCAATCAAAAACTCTTCTTCCTCCGCCAGCTCAAAGAATACAGAGTCAGAAAACATCTCCTGCTCTGCTTCTACCAGGCTATCATTCAAAGCATCCTCACCTTCTCCATAACTGTTTGGTACAGCAATTTGGACACTCACTCCAAAAACAAACTCCAAAGAATTATCAATAAATCCTCCAAAATAATCCGCACCCCCCTCCCTTCTCTCGAATCACTCCACCGCCAAAGTACAATTAGAAGAGCTAGAAAAATCATCTCTGACCCCACTCACCCAGCACACCACATCTTCCAGCTGCTGCCCTCCGGGAGGCGCTACAGATCCCTGACCACCAAAACATCCCGCTTTAAAAACAGCTTCTTCCCCACTGCCATACGGACACTGAACTCCCTGTAGTACCCGCAACCCCCCTTACCTCTGCTGACATGGACATAAACTCTGAACTGTAATTGTGTAATTGTGTTTTCTTCTAACTGCATGTAGTATGTACGTTGTAAGTGATGTTATATGTTCTATGTTTTATGTTGGAACAAATGCTGTAACATGCTGCACTGAAACCAAATTCCACCAGCCTGGCTGGGTGGTCATTAAAGAAATTGATTGATTGATTGATATTCTCCCCTTTTATATAGTTTGTTATTGTTACCCATCTGTGGGTGTTTAGCCTGGCTTTGTTCTTTGAAGCTTGCTGCTTCAAATTCTTCCACCTCAATCTCACTTGGTCTACCGTTCTCTTGTGTTCTGATCCTGTGGCATTCACATTGTTTGTAACTTCCATCCATATTCCGCTCTTTACTTTAGTCGCTCCACCCTCTCTGTTAAAGCTACCAACTATGGAGTCATTATTCCTAACACTGTAGCAGTGCATGGGTCTCAGCAGATGTAAAATTATGCCCCTTTTTGTCCATCTTTCCAACTCACTGGTTTGGTCAGGTGAGCAATAGTTTTCTATAGGTCTGGCCCTTACTTGCTATCAATTACCTAATTAACCACAGGCCCGAACAAATATGGACATATAGTCCATGGGCCAGAGGCCAAAATTTCACTTGTCGGTGCCACTCAGGGTGAATAAACTTACATATAATTTTTTCAAAGATCTATGTCTGTAGATGATATTTTTGTATGATAGCCCTTCCAGAGTGGTAGCTTTATCATAATTATCAAGTCATGAAGTATACCTACCCCCTCAGGAAATTGCATTTCAGATGCTGGTGCATATCCTGCTTTAGACTCAGGTAGAGGACATCTGTCAATGTTTCACAATATTGTGTTTGGTATCATTTTAAAGGGGACTGTGTCCTCTTTCATTCAAGCTAAGATGTGAATCTTTCTGACCAATATAGAGGTCACTGGAGCTCTTTGAACAGTCAACAACACTCATTTCTACACAATTTTCGCCTAAATGATATACTATCTTTTAGCCTTGTGTCATCTAGGAGCAACAGAGACACAAAATACAATATCTACAACACTCTCAGGACCATAAGGATTCAGGAAATGTATAATATGCCTATACTATTTCATTGTTACAGGTCATTGTTAGCCTTAACACTTTGAATGCCCAGCAGGGGGCGCACATTTAGTGCTTGAATGCCCACCATCCGCTTCAATGTTAAAGTTAATATCGCCTAATCTATGTTTTAAATTATGGCTATGTGTCTAATCTGCCCCGTCGCATTATCAATGACCCATTTCCAGTCAACATTGTCCAAGCGGATTGTTTTTTTATCGGTTAATTTCCGTTTTATAGCATTTTGAAAAGCCCTCGTTTTCACGGGAAAAAAGAAGAGATTCCATGATAATCGCTCTGTACTGTAATATTCTAGAACGTTGTCATTTTTCGGCCTATTTATGAATCGTTTTCAAATAAACGCTAGATTATCGATAGTATATGTGTACGTGTGCACGCTGAAAATCGATTCTCTCATTTCCTGATCGCTCTAACAGCCATATCACATTATAGGGGAAAAGCTTATATCTCCGTGAAAACGGGTCTGATTATCCTAAGACTGGTAAAATAGATTCCTTACCTGAGATCAGATGGTATCCAAATGGATTATTCCAATTCCTGATAGCCATTCCAAAAATCTATAATTTTTATTGATCCCACGCGTATACTGTAAAACACAGTAACCACGCTGTGCTGAGGGTCCAGCATGAAGCTGATCGGCCCCGGTTACATGCGTGAGAAGTTAAATGTGGAGTCCGGGTTTTTTTCTCTCATGCATTTTATAGGGGGTGCTTTTTTCACATCCGAGCGCCTGGGGTGGCTGATTTACCAACGGTAGACTCGGTTGATGAAATATGAATTCAGATCGCTAATAAAAAAATAAAAACGCGGTGATCCTCCTCTACCATGTCAGCATGACCAACCTCTATATACTGATGATCCTCCTCTACCATGTCAGCATGACCAACCTCTCCATATACTGATGATCCTCCTCTACCATGTCAGCATGACTAACCTCTCCATCCATACACTGATGATACTCCTCTACCACATAAGCATGACCAACCTCTCCATATACTGCTGATCCTCATCTACCATGCCAGTATGACCAACCTCTATATACTGATGATCCTCATCTACCATGTCAGCATGACCAACCTCTCCAGATACCTGGACCACGGCACTGGCACCTTGGCACTGCAAGCTAATACATGTGTCCGAACTGGCTGAGTCTCTGGACTCTGAGTACTGCAGCACTCTGCTGGGATACTATGACTTTTCTGGGGATGACTGTGCCAGCGCTTTCAAAGGAAAGAGACGGGTGAATCCGTTGAATAATCTGCAGAAGAACCCTAGATTCCAGAAGGCTTTTAGTCAGCTTGGCGCATTGTTGCTGGTAACAGATTAGCTCCAACAGGAGATGGAGTCCTTCACATGCATTATGGATGGCCATGGTTGGATGAAGTCAGTTGATGCTGTGTGAGCCAAGATGCTGCAGAAAATGATGGGTGCTGATAAAGTCTTGGATGCAAACTCCAAAGTAGACATTGAACGCCTGCCTCCCCCCAAGGTCTGTCTCATCCCACATGTACAGCGAGCCAACTTCATAGTCGCCTGCTACAAAAGAGCAGAACAGCCAATATTCAAGAGGCCCAAAGCCTATGATCAAAGTATGGACTGGGAAAAACAATGGATGAGGAGGTGTTAGAACCTGTCTGGACGGTTGGACCCATCCTCCGTCCTTCTCTTGTTGAGGTACTGGCCCAGAAAGTGGAGTCAGAAGAGCAAGAAGCTTTTGATAAGGAGGCAGATTACACAAAAAATAACATGGATGAGGAGGATGGAGAGTAAGAGTGTGATGAGGCGGAGGAAGAGATAGACTTTGACAATAGTTTTATTGATAATGATGATTAGTAGTTTATGCAAAACTATAATATTTAGGGCATAACAGCATGGAGACAATCTTTATTACAATATTATTTCCAATATTAACCTAAATCGATCTCGTCCAATGCACTACATTTCAGTAAAAAGGGAAAATAGAGATGTGATATACGTTTTCTTCAGCGTTTGTTGCTTTTTCTGTCCAAAAATTTTATCAAGATGTGTTTGAATCTTAAAAATAACAATTGTACTGAATTCCTTGGGTCAAACTTGTTTGGGAAAATGTTTGAATTTGTCTCCATGTGTTGTTCACTTCAAAAGTTATGCTGTTTTCTTTTTCAGGTTTTGGTTCAGGATAGGTGTAATAAAGGGTTAAAAATAAACCCCATGGGACATTATTCCAACCTGTTACCTGTCAGAATCTTAAAATAGACACTTCAAGGATTAATAAAAAAACAGGTGGTGAAAAAATATCCACCCTATGCAGGTGGACCTATGTTTCCATTCTAGACTATAGTGGCTGTTCTGTATACCGGTAGTTTAATAGGAGCCTAATACTGCTCTTCTAATTTAAGGCTCACAATGACCTGTAACAATGAAATAGTATAGGCATATTATACATTTCCTGAATCCTTATGGTCCTGAGAGTGTTGTAGATTTTGTATTTTGTGTCCCTGTTGCTCCTAGATGACACAAGGCTAAAAGATAGTATATCATTTAGGTGAAAATCGTGTAAAAATGTGTGTTGACTGTTCAAAGAGCTCCAGTCACCTCTATATTGGTCAGAAAGATTCACATCTTACAGTAGCTTGAATGAAAGATTACATAGTCCCCTTTTAAAATGATACCAAACACAATATTGTGAAACATTGACAGATGTCCTCTACGTGAGTCTAAAGCAGGATATGCACCAGCATCTGAAATGCAATTTCCTGAGGGGGTGGGTATACTTCATGACTTGATAATTATGATAAAGCTACCACTCTGGAAGGGCTATCATACAAAATATCATCTACAGACATAGATATTTGAAAAAATTATATGTAAGTTTATTCACCCTGAGTGGCACCGATATCTGGTCTGGCCCATGGACTAATACATTTGCAGGTGTGTATTTGCTATTACTAATTATTCAGAGACTGATCTAGGCCCACCTATGGATTTCCCTCTAAATGAGAGACTGGGTGGTGGTGCAATGCGAGATGCTATTGTCCACAATTACTTTTGAAAGGTGATGACATCTGATGGCCCTTGAAGATACTTTTTCTTTAAAGGAAAACTCCAACATTTTGGGAAATTAGCTTATTTAACATCTTCCCTGGAGTTAGACAAGAAGACTTATTTAACATCTTCCCTGGAGTTTGACAAGATACATACCTTTTTTGTCTATTTGCATGCATTAGGCTTAGGGAACGCCCGCACCGTTAGCGTAGCTTAGCTTCATCACTGGAAGTGGCTCAGACTTTTACCCTGAAGTTCCCTACAGTCCCATACAGTCACGAAATACACTCCAAATACAACTCTAAAACGTTCCTGTAAACATGTTGTGACCTGTGTATTTATCACATGGAGAAATAAAAAATTATTGAATTCGACATTTACGTTTTCTAAGCAAATATACTCAGATTTTTTTTTTGCCTAACCACTCCTCTCTGGGCGCAGTGATTTCACGCAACGCAGTGCTACTTTCTAACGCTAACGCCAGTGTTTGTTTACATTTTCATTTCATTCAAAGGATCCGAACCGATTGAAGTTTATGGATACCATGACTGTGGTAAGTTTTAAGGGGCTAGCGTTACACAATAAATGAGTTATAATAATACCACGAGTGTGGATTCACTCGCCCAAACCCTGTAGCCGTGCATCGCAGTCAGGAAAGGGGCTAACTAGGTCGATAGTCCAGCAACGTTATGTCCTATTCATCAATCTCACAATATTCGCTAACGTTAGACGGATGGAATACAGCCTTCCATCTAAAAACATAAATTAAAACGTACCACAGTCATGGTATCCATAAACTTCAATCGGTTCGGATCCTTTGAATGAAATGAAAATGTAAACAAACACTGGCGTTAGCGTTAGAAAGTAGCACTGCGTTGCGTGAAATCACTGTGCCCTGAGAGGAGTGGTTAGGCAAAAAATAGTTCCGAGTATATTTGCTTAGAAAACGTAATTGTCTAATTCAATTATTTTTTATTTCTCCACGTGGTAAATACACAGGTCACAACATGTTTACAGGAACGTTTTGGAGTTGTATTTGGAGTGTATTTCGTGACTGTAGGGGACTGTAGGGAACTTCAGGGTAAAAGTCTGACCCACTTACTTACTTCCAGTGATTAAGCTAAGCTAAGCTACGCTAACGGTGCAGGCGTTCCCTAAGCCTAATGCATGCAGATAGACGAAAAAGGTATGTATCTTCTTGTCTAACTCCAGGGAAGATGTTAAATAAGCTAATTTCCCAAAATGTTGGAGTTTTCCATTAATCTAAATTACATTTGTGATTGACAATTTTTGTTGTGATACTTTTATGAGCATAAACATTTGTCATCAACATTTGGTTGAAAAAAAAAAATAGGCCACCTCAAATGTGACCAAAGGAAATTGCCATGAAGGCTAAGAATTGTGTATTATTTCAGTTAACAAACTTTGCCATCTTATTTATATTGAAACATATTTTTAAATAAATTGTACAGTACATTTTGCTCTGGTAATCCACTGGAAATCCACCCCTCTGGTGGGATCAAGAAAATCAATTTTTTTCCATTTTAATCCAATCCTGTGTTGTCGGTTTGAACTACCCATTTTGAAGATTTGATCCAGATTAAAGGGGGGATGTTGCTTAGCGATATAAACAGTCATAGCATCAAATTGGTATTTAGATAAACCACAGAAAAAATTACGTTATAAAAATAAGCCGCTTCGAAGAAAAAATGATTTGTTATGTCCCTTCGTGTAGCATTTATCAACTTGTGCGCCACCATTTTGTTCACGATAAATGCTGACATCACAGATGGTTTCACCCGGAGCCTCCCACATACCTAGCTACTACTACTACCTGCAGCATGCTGTAGCAATATTATTAGGCTCCTCAAATATCGTTGTTCATAAAAAACATTTATGTAATATTTTACAGCATTGAGCAACCCCAACTGCATATGTATGCTCTGTCATCTTTGAGATGGCGAGACCTGCAGTTGGCACCTGAGATGGCGAGACCTGCAGTTGGCACCGTGAGGCCACGACATTTGAGCAAATTAATAATACTGCATGTTCTGAAGGTCCAGATTAATAATTAGAATTAGTTCAACAGAAAGGTATAGATTAGGCTATCACCTAAAGTCTGTTGGTTCCTATATGAGTTCAGCCTCAACCGAACTCAGTCTAAAGGTCTATTCTGTCTCTGTTATCCTCTGCCCGTCGGCAGATCGATGCAGGAGTATGGTACTCCTCTCCCTTGGCGACACCACAACACCGTTTCCAACTAATAACGGTTACCACCACAGCGCTGTAGCAAAACACCTCTCTCCTCACTTTTATTCTCCAACTAACGGTTATCTTTTTCTCCGTTCAATATGTGTTGAGTGGCTCGGCTGTATACAAAACTAACGGTATAACTTTGTCTCCGTTCCAATGGGTGAGTGCTGTAAGCAGCACGGGATACAAGGAGCATATACGGGCGAACAATAAAACACTATCAGGTCAACAGTAAATATATATCTTACAAATAAAACTATATATATATATATATATATATATATATATATATATATATATATATATATATATAGAAAATAATAAACGTGGACTTTAGGGTCACACATATTTTTCAGACATTGCCCTGTACCCGAGCTCTACCAGACAATGTATTCGCATATTGATAGCCTTCTGAAAGAAGACGTTTCTTCAATTAGCTTTACCAGTGATATTTGGAGCTCTGATGTCAGCCCCATGTCAATGCTGAGTTTGACAGCTCAGTGGATTGACGCAGACTTCCAATTCCGTAAAGCGGTCCTGCATTCCCAAGAGTTCTCCGGCTCCCATACTGCTGCAGCGCTGGCAACAGCGTTCGAGAATATGTTCCAGACGTGGCATATTCCGAAAGAAAAGATTCATGTCATACTCCGAGATAATGCCCGAAAACTTGGTCAAATGCATGAAAGACGCAGGATTACAAAGTTTGGGATGTATGGCCCACACACTTCAGCTGGCTGTCCACGATGGAGTGCCTTTTACGCACTGTTTAGCCTACCGTATATTTTATGCACTGTGTTTAGCCTATTAAATAGGCTAATAGTTTTTCAGCCTGTTATTCATTTTAACTTCTTTAATTCACATTTCTTTAGTTTGCAATAATGCAACTGCAAGCCAATGTTCCGAGACATATTTATATATTTGTAATTGTTAGGCTATTTGAATCCACCATTTAGGGCTAACGGTGTATTCAAATAGCCTAACAAATTAAATTAGCCTATATTTTACGCACTGTGTTTAGCCTATATTAAATAGGCTAATTGTTTTTCGTTTGAACTTTCAGCCTGTTAATAAATGTGTTGTTAATTCAGTATTTAACTTCTTGAATTCATATTTATTTAGGCTTTGCTAATTAAAAACAAATGTTATGGACATCTAATTTAATTCTCTGCTTATTTATTAATGCTTCATTAATGCTTCATGCTAACGTTGCAGCAAACAATCCATATGTGCATTTGTTTACATAATGATAACGTACATAAATAACATAATATTATTGAGGGAGGAAAAAAGGAAACTGATGCCTAATACTTCACCCTGTTAGTCAAGTTGAACTATCGCTCTGACTCAGACTGTGGGTGTGTGGGGGGGGGGGGGGGACGCTGATGGCATGCTGAATGTGATTTGACCAAAGCAGAGTATACACACAGACAGTGGAGCTGTTTGCAGATAGTGGAGCATTTTGACTTGTTGCGTGGTGGCGATGTCTCGCAGATAATACAACTACAAGTATAATTATATAATATATATTTTTTCGGTAGGTAACGTTACATTTGGTTGACAATTTACTGACTGACTTTCAAGACACTCCATGTTTACTATAGGTAGGTAACCAGCAGTGTGCCGGGAGCCAGCCCAAACCATCACCGTGACGTCACCATCTAGCTAAATCTAAAATGGCGGCGCTCATGGCAAAAACGGGGAAATTACATTTGAGTTTTCAGACAAATAAGCAGGATTTCACATTTGATTATAGGACCCTGTCTTACCCAAGGTACACAACAAACAAACTAGGCTCATATTGTTCAACGCTTCATCTCCCCTTTAAAGCTTGGATTTGATTTCCTGATCTGATAGGATATCAAAGTGATCCTGATCCTGTTTTTTGGTTTTGAACTACCCAAAACCAAAAAACAGGATTAGGATCACTTTGATTATTTTGATCCCACCAGGGGGTCGATTTTCAGTGGATTGCCAGAGCAAAATGTACTATACAATTTATTTTTAAATGTTAACTTTCAATATAAATAAGATGGCAAAGTTTGTTAACTGAAATAATAAAAAATGTCTAGCCTTCATGGCTAATCTTTAAAAAAAATTGTCACGTTTGTGGTGGCCTATTTTGTTTTCAACCAAATGTTGATGACATAAATGTTTGCTCATAAAAGTATCGCAACAAAGATTGTCAATCACAAATGTAATTTATATATAAGAAAAAATATCTTTCAAAAAAAAAGTCCATCTGTCATCACCTTCAGCAAACTGAAACCTCACTTAGAATGCAGCTCCTCAAAGAACACCTGGATGATCCAGCTGCCTTTGAATGAATTTATTTTGGACCTCACTTGTTACCCTAGTGAGTTTTTATTTATTTATTACAATTCCATTATGATTTTATGTCCTTTATGTATTTAAAAAATATAATTAGACAACATTATAGATGTCTCTGCAATGTGGTCTCTTGTCTTCCTTGTATTCTTTTTCATATCCACTAGAGATCGGTAGGATTAATGTACTTATATTCAGGATAATAATCTAGTAATCTTGAAGTCTGGATCAGGGTGATCCTATCCTATAAAACGTTTTTTTTTTTTTTTATCCACTTTTTCTCCCATTTTCTATTTTTCTCCCATCCCAATTTTCATATCGTCCAATTCAACCCTCCCCTGTCTTCGAACGTTGTTTCTTGCCTCCCACAAGCCGGCTGCAATGTGGACTAAGTCATACATAGCACGAGTCCCCTCCGATACTCAAGGTAACAGCCGTCGCATCTTTTCACCTGCGCGGCTCGATCCCTCAGCGTCGGGGGTCTGGGCTTTGGAGGGGCCCCGCCCCCGTCGCTTCTTGATTCTACTGCGCAGGCGCACCAACTGACCTGTAGGAGTCGCTGTCCACAACGCCCGATCCCCACCCTTCAGTTTCCCTCCCCGTAATACGCCAATGTGTATTACTGTGGACGACCAGCTAAACTGAAAGCAATGTGGAGAGCGGGGCTCGAACAGGAGGCATCCTGTTCGAGCCCAGTCTCCAGCATTCGTTGCGAGCACCTTGCCCACTATGCCACGTAGCCGCCACCTATCAAACTTATTTTTGTTGTACTGTACATTGTACTGTATAATTACAATACAATGTAATCTAAAAAACATGTGCTCCTAAATAATTTTTCCGGTTCGCACACATCTATTTTAGTCGTGAAACACTTGCACTGTTGAGTCGTGGCTTTAGGCAGAATGACTAATACACAACACTCTCGCACACACGCACGCACGCTACTTAAAATCATTGAACGTACAGAGGGAGAGAGAGAAAGGGTCTTGGTCTCAGCAGCCCCTCACTGTTTTTTTTTTTGATCCACTTTTTCTCCCATATTCTATATTTTTCTCCCATCCCAATTTCGTATCATCCAATTCAATCCTCCCCTGTCACAAACGCTGTTTCTTGCCTCCCACAAGCCGGCTGCAATGTGGACTAAGTCATACATAGCACAAGTCCCCTCCGGTACTTGAGGTAACAGCAGTTTCATCTTTTCACCTGCGCAGCTCGATCTCTCAGTGGCGAGGAGGCTCACGCTGCCCCCGACACTTCCTGATTCTACTGCACAGGCGCACCAACCGACCTGTAGGAGTCGCTGTCCACAACGCCCGATCCCCACCCTTCAGTTTCCCTCCCCGTAATACGGCCAATGTGTATTACTGTGGACGACCAGCTAAACTGAAAGCAAATGTGGAGCGCTGGGCTCGAACAGGCGAGCCCAGCGTCTCCAGATTCCGTGGCGAGCGCCTTGCCCACTACGCCACGTAGCCGCCCAGCAGCCCCTCACTGTTGTAGCTGGAGCGCATCATAACTATCTTCACTAACTATCTCCGAGTGCTCCGATATGAGCAGCTCCAGGTTCGTTTTGGGACCAACTTAGTTGACATTAGCAGCTAACATTAGTTTAGGTCATTGAACTGTCAACTTGTAGGATTAGGATATAATTTTTACTCACATGTGCTCCTGAATATTTTTTTTGGTTCGCACACATCTATTTTAGTTGCAAATGCAAGTCTTAAAACCCTGTTCGCTCACCTGTTTGTATAGGCACCATGTCCTTACATAGGTACTCCTTTATGGAATTTGTAATGTCCTTCCACCGCTTGTTTTTTTGTTTGTTGCTATTGTGTCTGCGCACATCTGACAACAACTGTCACTCGACATTGCTCGAGGTCCGACTTTTTAAACCCAAATTAAATCTTTCAAACAAATGCTTCTTTGTTTGCATTGTGTGTTCAATTTGTAAATGTAACAATGTATTTTTACATTCAAAGAGCCTAAAAGTAGCCTTCTACCGTTACATCTGGTAGTCAAATCTCTACCTTGGCACAGGTTTCTACCGGTATACCAGTCGAACCATTACAACGGCCACCCCTAGCTCTGGCAAAAATAGTCCCTTTTTTCTGAATTCACCCCATTTATTTCTATCCCCCCCCCCAGCCTTCCTGCAGAGGTTGGTTGACCGAGACAACCGTAAGTTTGAGGAGTGGTGCTGTGAGATGGCTGACATGAGGAAGCAGAGTGTGGACAAGGGCAAGGCCAAGCACGAGGAGGTGAAGGAGCTGTACGAGCTTTTACCTCCTGGAGAAGGTCGGTACATATACTCCCTAACTCCCCCCCAAACCAAAATAATATAGAAACAATATATAAAACTAGCACTAAACCCCCTGCTACAGTCATAATTTAGAATGTGTACACTGAATAGCTGAATAGACCTATCTCAAACCCTGCCCTCTTTTCTTGATCCTCCAATGACAACTGTTGTGATTGTGTTGAAACAGTCATGATTGGAGGATCAGAAAAGAGGGCGGGCTTTGAGATGGGTAAATTGACTGAAAATATTGTGCAGACCACTAGATCTAGTTTGCTTTCTCACCTAGTGTCCCACAGTCGGATATATCGCAATGCATCGATCCTAAGGTCGAGTTGCATCGAATCGTGGTCAAATGAATATTGAATCGTTGCCTGAAGAATTGTAATCGAATCGTTGTGGGGTCAAATATTTACATCCCTATTATTGACCTATAGTCCATTCATGCTGAGTGAATCAGTTCCCCCAGCCACATTTGTGTACAGTGTATTCAACATTTTTGGGGGAATTAACTGATCGAAAATGTATAGAATCAAATCGAATCGTGGTCAAATTAAGAGATTTCATGATGCATTGAATCGTTGCCTGAATAATCTAATCGAATTGTTGTGGGGTTGAATCGTTACACCCCTACTGGCAATGCTTATATTCAGCAGTCACACAGGTTATCTCCCTTCATATGTATCCCCATCCCCCCCCCCCCCCCCCCTCCCTCCCTCCACCCTAGGCCAGCCGTACGAGTTTGTTCCCTTGGAGTGGCTGAAAAAGTGGCTTGACGACTCCACCGCCACCAAAGAGATAGACAACTCCCTCTTCCTGTGCTCTCATGGCCTGCTGCACCCCGACAAGGTGGGCGAGGCCAAGAGGGTCTCCTTGCCAGCCGCCCAGCTCCTCTATGAACGCTACGGGGGAGGGCCCAGGCTAGATGGTAAGACACTACAGAGGATGTTTTTTTTTTATTCTGAAACCATGCAGAGGAATAAATAAGTAAACATAGGAGGTCCATGAGAATGTTTGATGTAACATTGATATTCCAGTATTGTGCTTCATACTATAGTGCTCTGTCTTTGAGTTTGCACATGGAAACACTATATCTCGTTTACAATGACATGAATAAGCTATGAGACATGTAAATATGATAGCTGGGAAATGCAGATATTCAAGATACAAGAGTTTTATTTGTCACGGCATACAGGTATACAGTGAAATGCGGGGGGTCTCGCCCGCAACGATGTGCATAATACAAGTAATAATAATAAGAGTCCAACCAATAGAGCGACATAGTGCAATAAACAAGTAAACAAATTAGGCATATCGGTATCTGTACATGAGCTATTTACAGAGTGTTACAAAGGGTCAGATTAAACCAAATATATATATTTATTGCTTGATACCCCTTGTATAGTATTTGTATATCGTTTGATATCCCTTGTATATTCTTTGCATATATACACGGAATATCCCTTTACCTAGGTACAAGCCAGACCATAATATTCGTTCTCCTATTGGACAGCGACCCCCTAGGCGCCAACGGCCATACCCCCAATGTCTAGTTCAAAGCCACCGCTAAGACATGTCTCAACATGCCCAGGTTTGCGCAGTAATACGAGACAGAACTGAGGTTGGCACTAGATTATTCACCTTACGTATAAATACGTTGCAGGTGGATACAGCAGTTAGTTAACCCAACAAGTTGAAGCCTTCACCACGAGTCAACGACCAAGTGAAGTGAGCAACCTTGCGTCTAAATAGAGCACTTATAATATGTGCGAATAGGATAGTAAAAGTGTCAGAGCTTAGTGAAATAACGTCAAGTTCGACCTAGTTAAATGTGAAGTACCGTGCACAGGAGAATCTACACCGGCGAATGTAGAGCCTTTTCCGGCTGGATTATATTGCTTTTGGTACTGTGGCTGCTGGAGCAGAGAACCGTCTACCCCACTGCTGTGGGATCTACCCGTGAGGAGCATCACTCGAGCCCGTCTCTAGGAAGAGGCTGGCTGGCTTTCATCTATGCTGTCGCGCATACTTGGATTATAGCTGCTGCTTTTGTCTACCGATCGAGGGGAGTATATGTACCACCTCCCGTAGCTGGAGCTTATTGATTCCTCGTTGATCCAGACTTTTGCATTCGAACATTCCTCTCCCCTGCTGGCTTACAACCGGAGGGAACCCCCTTAGTATCTCCAGCTGACCTACGAGTGTGCCTTATATAATTCTTATGCTACAGGTGGTATTAATTATCTCCATCGTAATATGCTCATGGACTTACGCTCTTGACCTATTCATGCACATTCTTCGCCATACAAGCGCGACCCTAATTCTCAATACTGTAATCTAATATTGCTGCTCTTCTAATAAATATTCCAAACAGGACTTTCTTTGTTAAGCCGTGTTATTGTGTGGGTGTTCATCATATATACCGTGTACTGTATGGCCAGTAATTAAAGTACATAACTCAGTAGTGGTTTAATGATACCATACTCTCAATACAGTCAGGGAATTGTACCCCTCAGTTACACAGAGCATAGTAGGACATGCTAGGTCCTGTGGCAGTGCAGTACACTGTTAGCTACGGATGAGGCATTGGGTCTTTATGTACACTGCTATACAATGCTATATTATTATACGATCTCAAGCTATACTTCACAGCAATGTCTCTAAACTCACTCAAGTCATTCAGTCCTGCACTCACGGTTAGACACCATGCCCCTAGTGGCGGCTTACAGGCATGGCACTTTGTCCAAGACCAGTTCAATCTATGAGATGATGAGTTGCATCTATGACACTGTCCTTGTTTCACCACAAATTGATCTCATTCAATAGTTTGATCGTCTGTGTCTGTCCAGGCTCATCCCTGTGCGGTGACTGTGTGGGCCAGCGCTGCAGGGTCCTGCGACTTAAGAACCAGCTCAATGAAGACTATAGGGAAGTCTCCAACCTGCTCAAAGGACCTGTCAGGTAAACATTCGTAGTAGTGGGAACATTGTGTTGTGTATCAAGTCAGTCAGTATATCTATTCACCTGTCAGGTTTACAAGTTTATGTGCCCATTACTCATCATAAATGCCATCATCATTAATGTAGATTGTCTGTAAACCACTTTGTACACGTAGTATGGTCCCTGCAAATGTACTTCTAAATCACCTGCATCTAGGTATTAACCTATTAAGCCCTAGCCATATTTTCAGAGAATTCACCTAAATGTACATACCCAAGTAAATGGAAGATTGCTCCACTTCTACAAGGCCCATTTGCATGTTCTTGGTATCTAGGGACATATATGGACCTCAGGGAATGTATTCCCAGTGTCAGAAATATTGTGTCTGTTACTATACTTGAGTAAATTGTAATGAACCAAAGGAGAATATAAATTATTATTATTATTATTCGTTGACTGTATAATCCGTCGGTGACTGATTATGGTGAATAACACCATGCTACCATTGACCAGTCACTTAATTCAGCACCTTCTTGAGATTAAGTGTACTAAATATCTAAGCAAATTAACAAAGGGCAGATTATTTACAGTTTTTTTTGTAGATACAGTACAGAATTTTGCCATCCAGACACATTCAATATGAATATAGAATATCAGGCCTATTAATTACCTTATTAGGGCCAAGTCATACATCTATTGATCGGCCCAAATCCCCTTAGTTAAATCTGGATTTAGTACCACCTGGTACAGGGCAGCACAGACGGTGAATGAAATCTACTGTAAGTAAGTACAGTTACTTTTGTGTAATGTCCATAGCGCCGCCATTTTTACCGGATTGAGACTGTCTTTTCCTAGACGTTAACAGAAAGGTAAAGAAACAATATACGTTGTATTTTATGGCAATAACGCTGAGGTTTGTTCGACCCGTGAGATATGCATGTCTTGCACATTATGAGAAGCGACAATAAAGCAGACTTTGACTTTTTATTTAGAAAAATACGACATTCATGTCAATATTTGCAAGAAGAAAAGCAGATGGGCTTAAAAGGTTAAAAGTCTGTATACCTTCTAAAAACCTGGTTAGAGATTTTACTATTTAAATATGGTTGACTGTCTCAATTCATTGGCCTGTATTTTTTGCATATTGCATCTGCCTATATATCCGTGTGTATTTGTGTGTGTCAGTGGTGAGGGTTACTGGGTGGGGAAGGCATCGCTGCGCGGCTGGAGGCAGCTGGCCCTGGATCAGTTGGAGGAAGATGAGCAGGAGACCAAGCACAACAACGGACAGACCAATGGACAGGGACCACACAGCACCAACAGCAAAGGTACTTACAGGCCTCGGAACAACAGTGATTTACATTTTGAGGAATTTAGTAAGCGAGTACTTGAATGCATCCAGAATTTGTGCACAAAAATGCCTTGTCTGAATGACGAGGTGATGGGAGCATGTCACCATACTGCAGCCTGAAATTAGTTTTTTCCTGTTCGGTCTTAGACAAAACAAAAGCAGTATGTTATTAATAATGGTTATTAATTCCTTTGCATAACATTCCACTTTTCCCTTAACCCATTTAGACTTAAAACGCCTGCTAGAAATGCATTATATAGCCTGCATATACAAACAAATGTGTTTCCCGGTTTCAATAGGTTAAAAAGCTCTTTGGTTGCTTCATGTTATTGTGCATCTGTACTGTGAAGCGCCATCCAATGAGTTCTGAACCATTTGGCTGAATATGAGCAGATAATATAGCCCAAAACACTAGATTATATGTTTTTTGGCAAACTCTAATCTGGTCTTCCTGTTTTTGAGGCTCACCAATGGTTTCCATCTTGTGGTGAACCCTCTGTATTCACTATGGTGAAGTCTTCTCTTGATACACCTATCTCCTGGAGAGTGCTTTTGATCTGGCCAACTGTTGTGAAGGTTTTTTTTTTCACCAAATCTTCTTTCCTGTGTTTTTTGGTGTTGCTGAGCTCACCAGTGCGTTTTTTTTCTTTTTAAGAATGTGCCAAACCTAATTTGGCCACACCTAATGTTTTTGCTATGTCTCTAATGGGTTTGTTCAAATTTTTCAGCCTAATGATGGCTTGCTTCACTGATAGTGACAGCTCTTTGAACCTCATATTGAGAGTTGACCGCAACAGATTACTAATGCAAATACCACTTTTTATCCCTTAAAAAGGGTGAAGCAGGGGCGCCCTCGTGGCGCATACCATAGTGCCTCGCGCACCTATGCGGCCGACCCGGGTTCGATCCCAGCACCGACGTTATTTGTCGCATGTCCTCCCCACCTCTCCTCCCGTTCGCCCTCTCCTCTGTCGGTCCTGCGTGACTAAGAAAAAGCTGTAAAAATGCTAAAGAATAATAATAAAAAAAAAAAAAAGGGTGAAGCACATATAGAAATAGTTTAAATCCATTTGATTGTTTCATTTCAAATCCATTGTGGCGGTTTACAGAGCCAAATGATTGTGATTGTGAAATTGTGTTGATGTCCAAATATTTATGTTACTTCTGTTGTGACAAATTGCCTCATTCTCTGGAATGGTTTGTGTGTAGAGTACAGCACAGAGAGCACCGACGGCAACGAGGAGATGAAGACCTTTAACGAGGATATCCTCTGTTCTCATGGTAAACACACACACTCACCTTTTAATCATTATACTATGAAATGGTCTTCCTGTGTAACATGTGTTCTTTGTGTGTTTGTTCTAAGGGGGCCTTAGCATCGTGGATTGTGACCGTAGGCTGGTGTCGTCAGAGGTCTGGTCCAAGCTGAGAGCTTATTTCCCCAAAGCCCCCGAGTTCACCCAGCAGGAAGAGTCCTGCCCACAGTGCCTGGTGAGTTAGGCCATGGTTACACTGGGGTAAAACAGCAACGTTGTATTTTCGAATGATTACGTTTGCATCTCCAAGTTAAAAAGAAACGCCGTTTTGGCAGGAAAATGCGTTTTCCTAGTGGCAATGCTGAAAGGGTGTTTTCGTTTTGAAACTCACCTAAACTCGCCGACAATGGTGCCATGTAATTTGCGCAAGCCGTTCTTCCCCAACGCACATGCGCAGTAGTAAACACCGACGCCAAATTCTCCCCTGGCTGGACCTATACAGGATATCAGCTGCGTCCTCCTCAGATTGCCTGTAGCTGCGGCTAAACTAAGATCATGTGTTGTCAAGTTATTGTTACCGGTATAAGGACGTTTTAGGGGTGCACGATATTGATTTTTTGATATCGATACCGATAACTTTCTGCTTCTCAAGGTCGATACCGATAACCGATATATATATATTTATTGTATTATAATAATTTATTTTTTATGTATATTCCTGTAGTATTGACCTAACCAGATTTATCATGACATGAGCGTTACTACTATGAACAAAACAAAGCCAAGAGAACAGTTTTGACTCGATCACAAAATTCACAATCCGTCAATGTCATTAACAATGTGTTTCCCTGAACAATGAGTGAACTAAAAACCAACAGGTATTGTGCTTTGTCAGTAGGGATGGGTACCAGTACCTGTGAATAGATACCGGTACCCAACGGTACCTTTTTTCTGTACTTTAGTCTAAAAAAATCGACCTACCTCAGTTGTGGGAAAAAAAATCCAAACTTCAAATAACCACATTTTCGACCGTTTTTGGCTTGCCATTGCCCCGACTGCTTTGTTGTTGAATCAAGTCAAATCCTAAGTAAGCATATATTGTGCGTGTGAACGTTGACATGAAAAGAAAAAAGTGTTATAAAAAATGTATTATCGGAGCTATCAATAATTTTATCAGGATGACGTCATAATAGCTGATATCAGCCCGATAATTATCGTGCATCCCTATAAGAAACCCAGTACTCCAAACTACAACAGTCTGCATTCCCTTAACAATTGTTTGTATTGAGCCGTATTGTATTGTACCCATTCTGCAATCTGTTAAGTAACGTTTACATTCATTCATTCTGCTAGCATTAACATTACTACGCTGCTAGCCACAATGCTATACTGTTATAATGGCATATCCCAATCACGTTAGCACGTAAGCTAACAAAATCTGCGATATTTTTGTGAGACTAAACTCCGCTCTTGGTGGTCAATTGTGTTGTTGTTAGTTTTGTTTCATCAACAAATCATCAACAAATGAGGCAGAACACACAGTGAATGTATCCGTTTTTGTTTATTGCACTTTATTTCTTGCTGAAAAATAAATGCTATGTTGCTAAATGGCTTATGCGATGTATAAAGATGGTGGCTTTCTGAGATTTTGAGCAGGATGTGGAGTGACTCGTTCAACCTTTCTGATTGGTTGAAAATGGCCTCCATGTTTGAACTACATCGCCACCTACTGCTTTGGCATTGTACTACATGTATATAGTAGACGAGACAAAATGACGTCTAACTTAACTCTAACTTGCCTGCCAATACGCAGCATTCTGAAAAGCGAAATGAAACTAAATGAAATGGCCCTAATGTAACCGCAGCCTTAGACACTGGTAAACCAACACTGGTAAACCAACACTGGTAAACCAACACTGGTAAACCAACATTAGTAAACCATCACTAGTAAACCAACACTAGTAAACCAACACTGGTAAACCAACACTAGTAAACCAACATTAGTAAACCAACACTTTTAAACCAACACTAGTAAACCAACACTAATAAACAACACTAATGAACACTATTTGCAAGCAGTGGCGTGAGACACTTTTGACATTGAATAAATCCTTTTGCAATTTGATCAATAATGTCTTGAAGATTGCTTTCTTAAAAACACTGAGCCCTACTGGTTCCATATGTAAGAGATTTGTGTTTTGTGTCCCATGTGGACCCCAGAGACTAGAGCAGGAGGAGAGGGACAATGAGGCGGTCAGTAAGATGATGGCCTCTGACCAGAAGAACCTGCTGATCAACCTCTTCCAGGAGAAGAACCGGCCCACTCTCACCAAGTGGCCTCAGGTATCCCCCTCCACTCCCAGCAAGCAACAGGCTGTCTGCTATCTGTAGCTGGTTTGAGCACTTCAGCTTTATTGTCCCACTAGGGGAAATTAGGTTTGCTGCTACGATAAGCTGATCTATCGATTCTAAAAACAAAACATAAACAATACAAATCGGACAATACAAGATCTTGTTAAAAAGAACTTCCCACCAGTTCTATTGTAATGTGCCAGAAGCAATAGATAATGGCTAAGTAAAGTGCAAAGGTAATAGATAATGGCTAAGTAAAATGCAGAAGCAATAGATAATGGCTAAGTAAAGTGCAGAAACAACAGATCATAGCTTAAGTTGAGTGAATCTCCATATGAGGAGTTGATGGAGTTCAGCAGACCAATAACTACTGGAACAAAGGATGCCTTAAGTCTCTTAGTCATTCCCTCAGGTGCCTGAAATGTCTCAAGTCTTAGTCATTCCCTCAGGACCCTGAAACGTCTTAAGTCTCAGTCATTCCCTCAGGCTCCTGAAATGTCTTAAGTCTCTTAGTCATTCCCTCAGGACCCTGAAATGTCTTAAGTCTCTTAGTCATTCCCTCAGGCTCCTGAAATGTCTTAAGTCTTAGTCATTCCCTCAGGCTCCTGAAATGTCTTTAAAGTATCTTAGTCATTCCCTCAGGCTCCTGAAATGTATTAAGTCTCTTAGTCATTCCCTCAGGCGCCTGAAATGTCTTAAGTCTCTTAGTCCTTCCCTCAGGTGCCTGAAACGTCTTAAGTCTCTTAGTCCTTCCCTCAGGCTCCTGAAACGTCAGCCTGATGGCAACAACTCAAACCCTCTCTGCAGGAGGAGATCACAACAATCCAAAATAACATTGGCCTTCCTGAGAACATGTTGATGGTAGATGAGTAAGCCGAGTCTGACTCACTTGGTAAATTTTACTTGGTAAAATGTCTAAGTCATGGTATTTCTGACCAGCATTAACTGTTTAGAGCTAGTTAAGAAAAGTTTTGGAATTGTTATTTATTATTATTACTTATTTGACCATCTTTTTTTTTTTATCCACTTTATTATTTGACCAACTTTGTGTGTTCCTATTATGTTCTTGAAGAGTTAGTCTTGAAGAGGGGAAATCAAAATAGCCTTTTTGAACAGTTATGATACAAGTACTGAACTGTAGCACTTGTATCATTGGCTCAAATAATAAATGTCAAATAGGAAAAACAGTCTTCATCCAATTAATTGCAATGTGAAGGAAAACGGTATTGGGTTTAATAATACTGCAATCACGGGCTGCAGCGGTCTAAGCACTCGCCTACCACCGCAGAGACCCAGCTTGATCAGTCGCCCCTACGAACACAACTGGCAGAGTCGGTGGGGTATGAGTACGAGTCCTGTTCGTTGCAATAGCAACTCCTACCGGTCAGCCTGTTCAGCAGGGAAGGGATCTGGGGGAGATGGCATGCTGTAGTCTACACCCTCCCCAGGCCGACAGTAGGGTAGCGCAACAACCAGGGGGGAATTGGCATAACGGCTAAACTGAGGGATGGGAGAGAAAAATGTAGAATGGTAAAGAAAACAAAACGGATGTTGCCTTTTTTTTATACTTTCTCTTTTTCCCCCTTTCTTTTTCTGTTTTTCTCCCATCCCAATGTTTAGTCGTTATGCCAATTCCCAATCCCCTACCTGGTCATTGCGTGCTCTGCCCCCTGACCGTCGGTCTGGGAGGGCGGAGACTATGACATGCTTCCTCCGACACATGTGTAGCCAATCCCCACTTCTTTTCACCTGGCAGCGTGGACTCTCACTGGGGGAGTGTAACGTGTGGAGGACACTACCTCCCCCAGGATCCAACCTCGCTGTGCAGGTGCCCCGACCGATCTGTAGGAGTCGCTGTTTTACAACGACCAGGACCCACCCTCGCCGGGTTTTCCCACCCTCTAACACTGCCAATTGTGTTTGTATGGACGGTCGGCCAACCCGGAAGCACCACAGCTGGATTCGATCCCACTGTCTCTGTGGTGGTGGGCAGACACTTAGACCGCTGTGCCACCTGGCCGCCCAGATGTTGCCTTTTAACACTGAGTGCCGACGATGTATTATGTCGTCTTATCATGCCCCCCGTTGAGTGCTGACGACGCGAATTGTAGTTTTTTTTTTATTAGCGTTCTGAATTCATATTTCATCAACGAGTCTCCCGTTGGTACAGCAGCCCCTCCAGGAGCTCAGATGCGAAAATACCGCCCCCTATCGTCTATCCCTGTGTAACTACAGGCCATTCGATTATACTGGTGGATCTGTGTGGGGGGAGCCTCCTCGCTCCATTATGCTGGCGAGGGATCTGATGAACATGGAAGTGATAGCGAGTTGGAAAGCAGCCTGGAATATATATTTACAGCAGCCAATAATCAATCAATAAACGCGATCGATATTTGGAATGGCGATCAGGAATTGGAATAATCTTTTTGGAGAACATCTGATCTAAGGTAAGGAGTCTATGTTACCAGTTTTAGGATAATCGGAGCTGTATTCACTGAGATAACAGCGTGTCCCGTATGTGTGTGTGACGTGTGTGATATTGAGGAAATGAGGTAATCGCTTTCTCAGCTCGCTTCTATAGCGTGCATAAGTACACATATACTATCGATAATCTAGCGTTTATTTGAAAACGATTAATAAATAGGCCGACAAATGACAATGTGTCTAGTGTATTCGAGAATATTCCAATAAATGCCGTTTATGAGGGAATCTTTCTATTTTCCGGAAATTTTCGAGAAAACGATAGCTTTTCAAAATGCTATAGAAAGGATATGAACCGATTTTTAAAAAAAAGAAAAGAAAAAAAAAAAAAATCCGTTTCGACAATGTTGACTGCAAACAAGTCATTGATAAGCGACGGGCAGATTAGACACATAGCCATAATTTAAAACATAGATTATGCGTTTTTTTTTATTATTAATTTTTTGGCGTTTTATCGCTTTATTTCTACTGGGCAGTCCAGTAGGGAGAGACAGATGAGGAATGGGAGACAGAGTGGGGGGAAGACATTCGGCAAATAACGACGGGTTCGGGAGTCTAACCCGGGTCGGCCGTGTCGCGGCTGAGCGCGCTATGTGGTTCGCCACTGGGGCGCCCCAGATTATGCGTTTTTAACGCTAACATTGAAGTGGGTGGCGGCATTCAAGGGGGTAAAAAGGAAAACACGGCCGGCATTGAAAGTGTTAAGTGATTGAATATCAGGGAATTATAATAACGGGAGTGTTTGTCTACTTTTTCCTTAGTATTTATTGCATCAGATAGTGGTCACCTGCACACTCACAGCTACATACCAGCATGCCAGTAACATACCATATACACTTGAGGTTATGGAAATAATGTTAGTCATCGATCATGGAAAGATCTGGGAAATTTGCATGAGTCTTGAAGGAAAACTCCAACATTTTGGGAAATTAGCTTATTTAACATCTTCCCTGGAGTTAGACAAGAAGATACATACCTTTTTTGTCTATCTGCATGCATTAGGCTTAGGGAATGCCCGCACCGTTAGCGTAGCTTAGCTTCATCACTGGAAGTGGGTCAGACTTTTACCCTGAAGTTCCCTACAGTCCCCTACAGTCACGAAATACACTCCAAATACAACTCCAAAATGTTCATGTAAACATGTTGTGACCTGTGTATTTACCACGTGGAGAAATAAAAAATAATTGAATTCGACATTTACGTTTTCTAAGCAAATATACCGGTACTCTGAACAATTTTTTGCCTAACCACTCCTCTCTGGGCGCAGTGATTTCACGCAACGCAGTGCTACTTTTAGGGCTGTACCGAATGCTTCGAAGCTTCGATAATAATGTTGACATTCGAATTCTAAATCAACATTCGAATTTTTAATTTTTAATTCTTTTTTTTTTTATCCTTTTTTTTGTCTATTCAATCCGTTTAAACCAATGGGGGTTTTCTTCACAGTTGCAGTTAAAGATTAGGCTACACTAATATTATAATATTATACTATAAGACGTCACCATCACTTTCATACCAACCGTGCCCTTATTGGATTATTTATGTTGACGAAATTGATGAGTTATATTCATTAAAGAAAGTTGATTTAATAAAATAAAAATACTAATTTAATCAGATTAATCACTTTATTCAAATTGAGGATTTCTTTTTTTTCTTTTTTTTAAGTACTTTTCTTTTTTATATACATTCGAAGCTTCGTTCGAATACTTTAATCGAAGCTTCGAATGTTAAAAAATGACATTCGGTACAGCCCTAGCTACTTTCTAACGCTAACGCCAGTGTTTGTTTTCATTTTAATTTCATTCAAAGGATCCGAACCGATTGAAGTTTATGGATACCATGACTGTGGTAAGTTTTAAGGGGCTAGCGTTACACAATAAATGAGTTATAATAATACCACAAGTGTGGATTCACTCGCCCAAACCCTGTAGCCGTGCATCGCAGTCAGGAAAGGGGCTAAATAGGTCGATAGTCCAGCAACATTGTGACTGTCCTATTCATCAATCTCACAATATTCGCTAACATTAGACAGATGGAATACAGCCTAACATCTAAAAACATAAATTAAAACTTACCACAGTCATGGTATCCATAAACTTCAATCAGTTCGGATCCTTTGAATGAAATGAAAATGTAAACAAACACTGCGTTAGAAAGTAGCACTGCATTGCGTGAAATCACTGCGCCCCGAGAGGAGTGGTTAGGCAAAAAAATATTCAGAGTATATTTGCTTAGAAAACGTAAATGTCGAATTACATTTTTTATTTCTCCACGTGGTAAATACACAGGTCACAACATGTTTACAGGAACGTTTGAGTGTATTTCGTGACTGTAAGGGCACTGTAGGGAACTTCAGGGTAAAAGTCTGACCCACTTCCAGTGATGAAGCTAAGCTACGCTAACGGTGCGGGCGTTCCCTAAGCCTAATGCATGCAGATGGACAAAAAAAGGTATGTATCTTCTTGTCTAACTCCAGGGAAGATGTTAAATAAGCTAATTTCCCAAAATGTTGGAGTTTTCCTTAAGTGTGGGAAACTTATACATTAATAAAGCTGTCTAAACTGTAGCAAGGAAACCTTCTGCTTTTGTTATTCCAGGGTTCAGATGTGCTTTACATAGTCCCTCTGTTTTTTGTGGACGAGTGGAGAAAATTTATAAGGTATGTTTGTCTGATTTCAACCTCTTGAAAAAGGGTGTCTGTGAAGTCGGTATTGTTTACCTGTCTGGGGTCATGGACAATAATACAGTTTAGGACTTTAGGTAATAGTATAGTATATTCAAGTAGTATGATAATAAAGTATAGGGAATAGTATATTAAAGTACTGTAGGGATGCACCAGTACCACTTATTCACTGTTGATATTGTTGAACTACTACGCTCTTTGCTACACAACATCAACTGATCCCAACCATTACTTATTATATATTAACAATATAGATTCAGACCATTATGTTGTTGATTAAAGAAAGACAGAAACTCAAAGTCATCATCTTTGATTTATGCCATGTTACACATGGCTTTTGGTATTAGATTTGACAATACTTCTGTCTGTATTGGTGCATCCCCTCCCTACTAGTGTATTATGATCAATATATCACACGTGTGACCGATTTTTCTACGGTAGCAATTATGTCTACAATTTTAGCAATACTGAGAATCACAATATATTTTAATTTCATCAGGCCCTTGTTCACATGCTATCTCTCTCTCCATCCTCTGTTTTCCCAGGAGGCCTACCAAAACCTCTCCGGTGTCGAACGTGGGCAACAGCTTGCTCCTCTGTCCTCACGGAGGCTTTATGTTTACTCATGATTCCCTGGTCCATGGAGATGCACAACAGTGAGTATTCCTGTCTGTCATCACCCTGTAGCCACCGTCATTCTTGTAGTGTTGCGCAGCTCTCCAATGCTTTTAATATGATTCCGTGCAGTCGTTGATAATATCTTATATTATAATCCTGGAAGGCTGTTGAATTTACTTCTGTAGACACATGTAAGACTTTAAGCATCAACATACCTGTAAAATATTGTGAATAGAGATCTAGTGATAAATAAAGCTCCTTGTGTGAAAATGCCGCCGTTGCCAAACACCGCTTTGCTGTATAACAGCGCGTTGGAAACCTATCTAGGTTGTACACCAGAAAAGCTGATGGATGCTCGTAACTCTCCCAGGCGGAGTTGTTTAGAACGCATGCATCATTGTCCCATAGTAAAACTGTGGAATGATGGAACCCGACTGCTCCTTTTAATGCATAATTTAGTTAAAAGAAAATAAGAGTCTAGCAACAAATTGTAATGATGTGTAACAAAGATGTGTAACAAGACGTTGCTGTGTTCTCATGTTATGTGCTGTTCTCCCTGCACAGTATAGCTCTGCTCTGGCCCAACGAATGGGAGGTCATCAGCAGACTCTTCATCGTGGACCAGCAAATCTCCATCCACTGCTCCATCGAGACCACACCCACTGGCGCCAGCCTACAGTACAGCACACAACCTGGTAAGAACTTCAGAAGGCTCACCTGTGAGTTGTCACATTGATGGAGCTCAGAAGGGCCTGCCCCCTCTGGTTCATTAGGCGTGTTCGAGATTGATTTCGGCTCGCCTCGAAAGTAGACGAGAGTAGACGAGTGCAGCCGGGGGAGGAGTCAGAACGTCGGACACTTCAGATTTGACGACAGCCTGCTCCCCTAGTCTCGCATGGCAGATATCGCGTTCACGTTCGCACACACACATACACACCTGTCCAGCTCATTATAATGCGAGGGCCGTGTGCACAATTAGATTAGATTCAAATGTATTGTCATCACACAGCACACTAGACTATTAATATACCATATTTATACCATCTTGTTGCGCGCTCCTGCCCACCGCAGCGCGCGCATGCACACACAACACACACACACACTGCTGAATAATTCTGTTTTGCATCAATATATTATATATACTGTATATTGAGGCAAAACAGAATTATATATACAGTATATATTGAGGCAAAACAGAATTATTCAGCTGTGTGTGTGTATACAGTATCAGCTGCTGCATCGTTAATGAACTATAGATTTATATGGAATTCGTTAATCTATTCTAGTCGGTTAACTGTGAGCCAGACGGCTTAGAGAAGTACTGTACATCAGGGCTGTACGCTAAGCTTTTTCACTAGGGGCACAGGTGCCCCTAAATGAGAAATTTAGGGGCACAGAATATTTTTTAGGGGCAATTTTTTAAATAACAATTTTACCATTATATTGGAGCTGGGCGATATAACGATAACGATAAATATTGCGATATATTTTAATAATCGATATCGAATATCGGAAGGAAAAAAATATCGAAAAATATATTTTTTTTTTTTTTTTTTTTTTGTGACCTGCAACAGGGCAGTTTTAAAACCAGAGACATTGGACAGACTTGTCTTTCTTGCCTGCAACTTAAAGTAATGGCTTTGCTTGTCCAAATGACAATACTGACCAAATTGAGATTTATTTTTCTCTTGTCCATTTATTTTGTTTGCTTTCTAACTTAAAATACAGTTTGAAACCGTCTGTACACAGTAGGCTATGTGTGCTAGCAGAGCTAGACTCCAGTCACGGGTCATGGTGCACAAGTGCGGTGGTTTGTCCACCAAAAAAGCGCCAAAAGATCGAAAAGAAAATAGCAGAGCCAGAACTGTTCAACTCCCCTGGAGCCACAGCCAGCAGAGAAGCCGGTCGAGAAATATGATAACATTATCATATCGTTATCGCGATATGATTTTTTGCCATATCGCCCAGCCCTACATTATAGTGCAAAAAAATATGATGTCCCTGCCTCATTACTGTGATCCTTTTATTTAACATTTAAGTGCTTTTGTTTTCAGGTTTGTATCTTTTATAATGAACCAACTGAGTGTGTAAATCACTAATAGAACAAAAACAACAAACTGTGTGTGTGTGTGCGCGCTTGTAGTGCTCCTTGAATGAGATCATCACAACACACGCACACCATTGCATTAATCAGGAGGACAAGAAACTCTGCATATCTTTGTTTCACAATGAAAAGTGTTTTATAAATAAAATGAATTATTATTATTGTAAATAACCCCATGAAAGGTTTATAATTTTTATGGGTAATTACCTGCTTATTTGTGATGTTACTGGTTTGGGTGTGCCCAAAGTGATCAATGTGTTGGGCCGTTTATAGAGATCTATGCCAATTAATGTTTACCGGTATGTATATCCGGGACTTTTTTTTATAAGAATTGAGAGGCCTACGGTATTTGTATATGTGACCTTTATTTTGAAAACTGTGTTGCGACGCAACCTTGTTTAAGTTTGCGCTTTTGACAGTGAAATGTTCAGTTCAACTTAGCTCAAAGGAAAGACTCTAATCAAAAAGGTTTAATTGACCCGTATGAGGTTCTTACGGTAGGACTTTGATTGTTTATAGAAGAGGAATGTAATACTATGCAAAACGAGAAATACACTGATTTTACCAGCAGTAAGTTGCAAGCCACTTTCATACGGGGAACCGTGACAATTATTAGTATTATCTTATTTGCATATTGTCTCATTATTAGATAGATAGATAGGTTGATACTTTATTGATCCCCGGAGGGAAATTTAAGTATTTAAGTATTGAAAAACGTCCTAATAGTGGGCTACTCACCTCACCTAATGCATGGCTGACATTTGTTAGAAGTGTCCGTGTCCCCGTCAATCATCACTGCCAGATCCGACTTAATTTAATCGGCTATGGTCTCTTATCATCTCTCCACATTGAACGTGGTTGTCATAAGATGGACTGATATCCGCTCCGTTCTTCTTGCAGAGCAAAATTAGCGGCTTAAACTTATTGAAAGGAAGTTCTTCTTTGGCGATGCAATAGCAGGGTTCCCACGGTACCTGGAAAACATTGAAAACATGGGATTAATTTTTTCATTTTCCAGGTATGGAAAGGCATGGAAACTGAGCAAAAGTGACCAATTACATGGAAATAGAAACAGTTGTCCTGGAAAATTGTATTGGATGATGTGTAATCAAATTTAACTATTGAGCACAGAATTCACATTTTATAAAAACCCTTTACATGTGAACAGCTTTGACTGTAGATAGAAATGGATGATCCCATGTTGTAGAGCATGATCTTGGCATCCTATATGGTATATTGGATGTTGGAATTTGATGCAGGCAACTTGGTGAGCCAAGGGAGCCTTGGCATCTACAGTGAAACTTGAGTGAAACTTCTTATGCAAGTTTATCCTCAAATGTAAGTAGCTGTGTTTTAACTGTGTGGTAAACCTGGGTTTATCAACGTTAGTTAGTAAGCAGTGCAATCTTGCTAACTAGCTAGCCAACGTTAGCTCTCATAACGAGCCAGTTAGCCAGCGCCAGGTACAGTAGCTAGCCAACGTTAGCTCTCATAACGAGCCAGTTAGCCAGCGCCAGGTACAGTAGCTAGCCAACGTTAGCTCTCATAACGAGCCAGTTAGCCAGCGCCAGGTACAATAGCTACCAACGTTAGCTCTCATAACGAGCCAGTTAGCCTGCGCCAGGTACAGTAGCTAGCCAACGTTAGCTCTCATAACTAGCCAGTTAGCCAGCGCCAGGTACAGTAGCTAGCCAACGTTAGCTCTCATAACGAGCCAGTTAGCCAGCGCCAGGTACAGTAGCTAGCCAACGTTAGCTCTCATAATGAGCCAGTTAGCCAGCGCCAGGTACAGTAGCTACCAACGTTAGCTCTCATAACGAGCCAGGAAGAGAAGAGGCCGCGAAGATGGAAGAGGAGGATGACAGAGGAAAAGGGAGAACAGTGGAGAGGAGTTGAGAAGAGTAGGAAGAGAAGACAGGAGCGGACACGAGGGGAGGTGTGGAGAGAACAGGACAGGATGAGATAGGAGAGGAGTGGAAGAGAACATATATCAATTCCAGTGCTCATGTGTTCCAGTTCAATAAATTGTTGTTCATCTACAGCTTGTTGCATTATTTCATGCATTGATATTATCAATAAGACATAATCTCTAAGCATTTACAATGTAGACTTGACTGGCACATCTTTTAAATCAAGTAAGTAGTCAGGTGTCCTAGGGGGTTGTGTGTGTGAGGGGAGGGGGGCGCGGATGGGGGCGGAAAACTTCAGGGGCCTATAGATCATCACTTAATATGGTACCTGGAAAATCAGGAGGTAGTATGGAAAAAAATTTCAAGGCAAGCGTGGGAACCCTGAATAGGCCACATTCAGTTTCGTTTCGATTGTTCGCTACAAATGATGGGATTTGGTGTTGGATGTATGGACTCTACGCAGACGTGGACATGGTATTTAATCGCACAATAGACTACAACTACCAAGTAGAATAGCGTGGCCCAGATTCACTTCACACGCAAATATTTATTTCACACACAGGCTATCGCACAGGGGCTACGCAGTAAATTCATTCATAGCCGACAGATTTTTTCATAGCACCGCAACATTATGTTGCACTGTACAGCCCTGGTTGTAGGCTAATGTTTTACTATTTTTTTATCCAATTTGTATGGATTAATTTAGGAGTGAAATGCGAATGAAGGGTTGAAATCACTACTCAAGGTTGCCCCCAAATATTATTTTCCACTCGCACGGGCCATATATAGGGGCAATTTGCGATAACCTCGTCGCACTGTACAGCCCTATACATAGAGTGGTAATGCTCAGATTGCTCATTGAGTCATAACTATAAATTCAAAACGTAATTGTCGTATTTATTATCATTATAATTATTTAATTCCGATGATAGAAACAGTCCGTCTGTAGAATCGATTTGAAGAAGCTCTTGGTACCTAAACTCCTGTATCCTATAATAATAATAATAATAAATCTATCTGATAGACTGGTCCCGTACTGTATTGTACCCATTCTGCAATCTGTTAATAAAGTTTTCAATCAATCAAACGTCTCATAACTTCCTCTTGTGGGCGGTGACAACTTTTCTGAGCCAATGGGCGCTTTGCGCAAAGATAGCAAGTCGTTTCCCATCATGCATTTGCGTCGAGCAGTCGGGTGAGAGGTACTGTGGCACCTCGCTCGGAAGGCTGTGCGTGGCTCTCTCCCGTGAGATTTCCGCGGCTCGCCTAGTCAGATTTCCAGAGCAAGTCGGACAACATTCTAACAGTCATGCAACGCACTTGGCAAGGCCGTAGTAAAAACTGCACAGACCTGCGTCCGCCTCGCCAATCTCGAACACGCCTATTAATACAGCTCAGAAGGGCCCGCCCCCTCTGGTTCATTGATAGAGCTCCGAAGGGCCCGCCCCCTCTGGTTCATTGATAGAGCCCAGAAGGGCCCGCCCCCTCTGGTTCATTGATAGAGCCCAGAAGGGCCCACCCCCTCTGGTTCCACAAGTCTTTATGGCTGTAGCCTCTGGCTAAAATTAAATTTGTTAGGGTTTTAAATCAACATTTTTTATCACAATGTCATGGTTTCAACAAATGCTAAAATAAATCTACACAATCAATCAATCAATCAAATTTATTTATAAAGCACATTTCACATGACGTGTGTCAACCAAAGTGCTGTACAGAGGGTAAATACACAAGATACATATAGACAACAATCACACTCCGTTTTACACACACACACAGCTGCTCTTTCTTTGTAACATTAACTTAATTTTCGCCAGAGGCTACAGTCATAGATACATTATTTCTACAATCCAAGAGGAGGTAGACACCACAGATGTCTACATGCCCTTTTCACAGCAGCCATTTTGACATGTCATTGCAGGGTAAACACAGGTATAATTAATTACATTAAAGAGCCCATATTTAGCCCATTTCCAAGTTGAATATTATCATGTTCATTTGCATGTTTTTATGGTGCAAGCATAATATGTCTCCTTTAATTATGATCTCATTCCATTTCGGTGTGCCAGGGTCTGGTCTATTGTCTATTGGAAATGGCTGTGACATGCCTAAATGTAACGAGGCCATGATTAATATTATTAATTACACTTGTGTGTACCCTGCAATGATGTGTCAAAATGGCCTCTGTGAAAAGGGCTAATTGTTAGGTCTTTATATGATGGTAATATAGTGTTGGGTTGTCTGCTCAGCTTCATTGTGTGTGTGTGTGTGTGTGTGTGTCTGTCTGTCAGAGCTGTGTCGAGAGTGCAGAGAGGTTTTCATCTTCCAGCAGCAGAGGGACCTGAGAGAGTACGCTCAGGCCACCATCTACATCCGCAAGATCATCGAAGACAAGAGGGTGAGAGGAATCTGTCAGGACTCCACAGTAGGACCATCATCACATTCTCTCTCTTACTGCAAACAGACGAGGCAAGATCTCAAACTCCAATCACAACTGTTGTCTGAGGAAAGCAACAGTTGTGATTCGAGGATGAAGAAAAGAGTGTAGGGTGATCAATGGTTCTGTTTCTATGTGTATTGTGTAGATGATAAAGGAGGTGAACGCGCCAGAGCTGAACGCCAGCGGCTCAGAGGTGGAGGAGGAGAAGGACGAGGCCCCTAAGATGGATGGAGAAAGAGACCCTGATTTTAGCCAGGTAGGAGAACCTCCATTATAGCAGGGACTCAATGCATTACCTTAGGAATAGGGCTGGCATCCAAAACAATCACCTTCACCTTAAGTGTTTTTATGTCAATTTTTAAATATTGAAAAGCTTTAAAATGTTGGACTTTCAAAGTTATATCTACAGTTTTTTTTTTTTTTTTATTATTATTAACACTAACACTGTGGCTGTTAACACTTTGATTGCCTAAGGCTAAATTCATGATATACCATAGGTTGCCAGCTCTATTTGTCTATGTAGAAGTTCCCCTTCTTTGCAGGGCTATAACTTTTTAAATTCGATTGCTAAATTGCCATTATTAGGGCCCATTCAATGTCCTATATGTATTGTTCAGGGTGTATGAACGTTAAACTTTTTCATTCACATATTCATACTAAAATATGATCAAATACAGTTTGATAGCAATCGGCGCGATATAAAAAAATCCAACTGGACGGACTTCTGGAAGTTACTACATGTAATCTGATGTTGACCGGATGGCCGAGGGGGCGTTTATAATTCCGTGGGCAGCGTTATACCATTCATCTAATGTGGGTCAAATGTTCATCATAGCAGTTAGTATCGTACACATTGAAAAATAACGCTGAATCTTACCGTATCTTCCTCGCGCCGTTGGGCGATGAGCGTGGAACAGACATTTTCCTATTATGGGATATAGAAATATCCGGTCCATTTCCAGGTTGTATAATAATATATACGTCCAAATCATGTTGTTTTTTCGAGTTATTTGCAGCGATCGATGTTCACTGTGTGAAGACTGAGTCTCTCTAACACTAGCGAGTGCCCGGACCCCATATGGAGTGAGTCCTACCGGGTTAAAGGTAACATCCGTTTTTTCGATCTGCCGATCGGCCACCAGATGGCGGTCTTGAACCGCTAGAGGATTGAGAGGAGATCACACTTGTGTCTCAGGGCCCCGGAAAGGAAATATGATTCCGATCACAGATTTTTGAAATATTGATATCAAAGACGAGTTACGGCGTCTTCGGCAACTTGAGCATGGCGGGGAAGGACGCCTAAAAGCGTCTTCCGGCAGTTAAAGTGTTAACACATTCTGGGCCATTGGGATGCGTCTAATAAATCTCTAGAGGACCGGCAAATGTAAACAGACGTGGGGCTGTTTTGTAGAGCTAAATCTATACTTTATAGTATTGCTATCTGTCCATTCTCATTGTCAATTGGGACCATAAACCGTCCCTTCAAAATGGATTAAAGAAAAAAACAATTCATCAATACGTTCTCATTTTATAGCGCCGTGAATATAAGCGTTATATGGCATTTGGTCTAGTATATTTCCTGGAAGGCGAGATAAAGGGCTAATAGTTACTAACGTTATATCCAATGGCATTTCCGTTATACAGATGCTACAGTTAAAACTCAAACTGCATATGATCGGCACGATCCTCAAGCATGTATGCATGAAACCAAACCCTGGGTAGACAAATCAGTCCGTGAGGCTCTGAAAGTGCGCACATCAGCATACAACACCGGGCTGGTGACAGGCAACATGGAAGAACACAAGATGGCAAGATACAACGTCAGGAGAGCAGTAATAGAGGCAAAACGGCGTTACAGGGATAAAGTTGAACTTCAGTTTGAACAGGCTGACTCTAGAGGCATGTGGCAGGGCCTCAGAACAATGACAGACTACAAAGGAACCCCCCTCAAACTGAACAGTGACATCTCCTTAGCAAATGATCTCAACTCCTTCTATGCGAGGTTTGAGGCTGTGAATAACAACACCAGCCTACAAACCACGGCAATGGGGGGGGGGGGGTCTGCTGATGGAGACTCAGTGTTCAGGGTAACAGAGCATGAGGTGAGACGGATCTTTAAAAAAGTGGATATCAGGAAGGCAGCAGGACCGGACGGCATCCCCGGCCGCGTCCTAAAAGTCTGTGCCGACCAACTGGCCCCGGTATTCACTGACATCTTCAACCTGTCCTTGGAACAGGCCGTCATCCCCACCTGTCTGAAGAAGTCCACCATCATCCCTGTACCCAAAAAATCTACGCCCGCTTGCCTCAACGACTACCGCCCTGTAGCCCTCACCTCCATAGCCATGAAGTGCTTTGAGAAGCTAGTGAAGGGCTACATCTGTTCCTCCCTCCCCATCAACCTGGACCCTCTGCAATTTGCATATCGCCCCAACAGGTCCACGGAGGACGCCATAGCCCATGTGCTGCACACAGCAGCATCACATCTGGACAAGAGGAAGGGGAACTATGTGAGAATGCTGTTCATCGACTACAGCTCAGCATTCAATACCATAGTCCCCTCCAAACTCATAGCCAAGCTCAGGGACCTGGGCTTGAACTATGACCTGTGCCAGTGGGTCCTGGACTTCCTGACGGGCAGACCCCAGGTGGTAAGAGCCGGCAACTGCACCTCCTCATCCATCACGCTCAACATAGGGGCCCCCCAGGGCTGTGTTCTGAGCCCCCTCCTCTACTCCCTGTACACACATGACTGCGTAGCACAGCGGAACAACAACACCATCATCAAATTTGCTGATGACACAGTAGTGGTGGGCCTGATCTCTGCCAACGACGAAAGGGCCTACCTGGAAGAGGTAGAGAACCTGTCACAGTGGTGTCAGGAGAACTGCCTCTCCCTGAACGTCAGCAAAACAAAAGAGATGATTGTGGACTTCAGGAGGTCGGGGGTCAAGGACTACAGCCCCCTCAGCATCGACGGGGCACCAGTTGAGAGAGTGAACAGTTTCAAGTACCTCGGAGCCCACATATCCGAGGACTTGACATGGACCACACACATTGACAGTGTTGTGAAGAAGGCACGACAACGCCTCTACTTCCTCAGGCGCCTAAGGAAGTTCCAAGTCAGTCAGAAGATCCTTAGGAACTTCTACTCATGTACAATAGAGAGCATCCTGACCGGCAACATCACCTCCTGGTTTGGGAATAGCACTGCACAAGACCGTAGCAGACTACAAAGAGTGACACGTTCAGCCGAACGCACAATTAGAGGGGGGCTTCCCACCCTCCAGAACATTTACAACAAGCGGTGCAAGGGGAAGGCTAAGAGAATTATTAAGGACTCGAGCCACCCGAACAACTGCCTCTTTGAACTACTGCCGTCAGGCAAGCGATACCGGAGTCTTATGGCGAGCACAGAAAGACTCAGAAGGAGCTTCTATCCCCAGGCCATCAGGCTGCTAAACGAACAATAATCGCTAAACGAACAATAATCACTATGCAACAACCATCAAATGCACACAGCACACACACCCACACGCACACACACACTCACTCAAACAAACAACACACTGCAGCACCCACTCTCCACACTTTAGATCACACAAACACACTTACACTTTATATTTATTGATAAAGGATTTGCACTACAACTCGTACACCTACTGTGAATTGTACCTAAACTGCACCTTGTCCATTTATGCCTTGCACTATATAGTATTGTATATTAGTACACTGCACAGTATTGTATATTGTATGGTAACTACGTCTACGAACATTGTACATATGTCTAAACTGAACACTGTGACCTCTTTTTTTTTTCTTCTAATTTTTACTATGTTTTTATTTCATACTTATCTTGTCATGCACAGTCTCTGGAGCGCAACAGTAAGAAGCATTTTGTACAAAAGTATTCTGTACTTCTGTATGACAACTATTAAAGAAACTTGAAACTTGAAACTTGAAAGGGGGACGGGGGACGTTGTTATTATTGATTACCAATAACCGTGTTCGTCTTAAGTAGCCACATAGGCCGATCGTATCGTATCATAACAAGGCTCGATCGGGCTGTAATTTACGTGAAAAAGATCTTACCATGAGCCGGTTGGATCCCCCCGAGCATTTCCCCGTTATCGATCGCCATCTGGTAGATCGATATGTCCATTGGCTGATGATAAATCCCCTTATTGCATAGTGAAATCCGCAATCCAAAACGTAATCGAAGCTACATGCTGCACATCCAGAATCCAGCTAACTGAAAACTCTATTGAAAGTCAAAAAAAATAATGCTCCGTTCAGCCACAGGGCACACTGCATTATCGCGATAGCGCCCCTAAGAGGATCTGGCCGGTATTGCACTCTCAAATTCAAAGAGTAGGGTACATCTGCAGTGCCGCTCGGCAACCTTGAATAGGTTATTAAAATGGAATAAAGCCAAAACAACCTTCCCATGGACATGTCCGTGCTTCTGTCCACAACGGGTGGAATCGAAACACGTATATATCCGTGCTCGGGCGCCATTGTGTTAAGTCTGTCAATTCTACAAGCCACTTTGGCTGGTATTCAACCTGTGTTCAGTCAATCTTTTTCTATTTTTAACATTTGTATTGAAATTCTGAAGCTACAAGTCACTGTAGCCAGTTCACAAAAATGTCAGCTCATGGCCTGACTGACTGACTGACAGCAGTCATTTTATTTTGGTGTAATGGGAAATTACTTTGTTTATGTTAACAAGCGCATGCTTTGGGTGTAAATATTTCTACAGTATTAACTTGCAATTCTATTGCCATTGCTTCCTGGTCACATGACTTCCTCTCCTCCAGTCAGAAGATGGGGCAAAGCGACTAAAGCTGAGTGATGAGGCTGTGGCAGGCCCCGCCCCCATGGCCAATGTGATGAAACCAGGTGGCACCAGGAGGAGCACGCGGCACAGGAAGCTCAGAGGAGAGAAAGCACTCATCGTCTCAGCCAATCAGACACTGAAGGAGCTCAAAATACAGGTGAGGGAAACACCGACCACATGGCTGCTGACATAAAAAGAATATTCAATTAACTTTCTCAAATATTTCAGAAATCATTTTGTGAGATATTACTTTAATATATGAGTCATTCTGACAACTTTGTGTATAGCCTGCAATTGACATATCTCAAGCCGCACCCTCTTTTCTTGATCCTCCAATCACAACTGTTCCTTCCCTCTGACAAACTTGAGGATCAAGAAAAGAGCGGGTTTGAGATAGGTCAATTGTGTATCGCAATGTAAAAGAAAACGTGGTACAATGACACAGAAGAAGTTGGTCAACTCTATCCTCTGATCCTCGGTAATGAGCGATGTTGTCCTGATACTCTGTAGAAAATAGGTAATGGTGTAGTAGACTATGTACTGTGATCACAGGCTTCACCTCTCGTGTTCTTAACCCCACGGTAGATCATGCATGCCTTCTCCGTGGCTCCGTTTGATCAGAACCTCTCTATTGATGGACGGTGTCTAACAGATGACTCGGCCACACTCGGCAGCCTGGGGGTCATCCCTGAAAGCATCATCTGCCTCAAGGTACACTCAAGCCTAGATTCCATCTTTATGAAACATCTTTAAATGTATACACACTAAGGCGGCTAGGTGGCGCAGCGGACATTGCGCTCGTCACCAACGCAAGAGACACCTGGTTCGAATCCGGCTGTCGGCGTTGCCTCCGGCTTGGACCGGCCGTCATACTAACTCAATTCTGCAGAGTTAGCGGGTGGGAAGTCGAAGGGTGGTAGTCTGGTCGTTGTGAACAGTGACTCCTACAGGTCGGTTGGGGCACCTGCACAGCAAAAGTCAGGAAAATGGCGGGGCAGTGTGAGCCTCCTACACGTTACTCCTCGCCAAATGAGAGTCCGCGCAGGCAGGTGAAAAGATGTGACAGGCTGCCTCGGAGGGGACATGTGATGCAAGGCTTCTATCCTCCCTACAACCGGCCAGTGGGGGGCATATGCGAGCAACAATTAGGACAGGGGAGGGAGAATTGGCACAAGAGGTAAATTGGGATGGGGAGATAAATCATGAAAAAGTAGATAAAATGTTTTTATCTCTTTTCTTAATTATTAATGTCGACTCCATCAGATTGACCTCATGACCAAGAACAGACATGCTAATGAAACTAGCAACTTTGCTTTGATGCTAAATTCTCTTTATTCTATTCATGCAGGCAGATGAACCCATAGCAGATTATGCAGCAATGGATGATGTCTATCAGGGTAAGAGCTACTTTACTTTAGTTGAAAGGGACATGTTTTTCCATCTTTACTCCCTGGTGCCAGCTTTATTTTTTATTACCATTTTCACGATGTTTGCAGACCCATCGTATATTCTATATTATAGCTATGGAGTCAATAATAGGCTAATTTGACAGGCACTATTTATAATCCAACAGGGAAAAAAACATTTATTTCTACATGCCTTCGTTTGTGCACTATCCCATGCTAAAAATCGTCCTGTTTAAAAATAATCCAGTCTCGTTTTCTGGAACGCGATATATGACGTGTGTTGTGCAGCATGCGCATTTTCGTGCGGGTTGCTCGCCTGAAACCTATATTTCCAGGTCAAAGGATATACCACAACCGCCTGGATGACGACCAACCACCTCAAACTGAACCTAAGCAAAACAGAATTGCTCCACCTGCCGGCCAAATCCTCCCCCCTGACCGACCTCTCCATCACAGTCGAGAATGCAGCTGTGACCGCGTCCCCAACCGCCAAGAACCTTGGTGTTGTCCTCGACGACCAGTTGAACTTCTCTGCTCACATCGCAGCGACAACCAGAACCTGCAGATAGCTCCTGAGCAACGTCAGAAGGATACGCCCCTTCCTGACAAAAGAAGCCACCCAACTCCTCGTCCAATCAACAGTCATCTCCCGCCTCGACTACTGCAACGCACTGCTAGCTGGCCTCCCGGCCACTGCCACCAAGCCTCTTCAACTCATTCAAAACGCAGCGGCCCGCCTGATCTCAAACCTACCGAAGTCAGCCCATGTCACCCCACTTCTTAGGGACCTGCACTGGCTCCCCATTGCTGCACGTATCCGCTTCAAGGCCCTCGACCTAGCATACCGTGCGGCAAAGGGAACCGCTCCCGCCTACCTCCGGTCAATGGTCTCTAACTACACACCCTCAAGACCCCTACGCTCTGCATCTTCTGGCCGCCTCAGACCTACTCCTATCCAAGCTCCCGGAGGGTCATCAAAGAGAAGCCGCCTATTCTCAGTCCTTGCCCCACAATGGTGGAATGAACTACCCATCCCAGTTAGGACAGCCGAATCCCGTCCAATCTTTCGCCGTCGACTAAAGACTCACTTCTTCAACCATTATCTGAAATGATTAAAAAGAAAAAAAAATCTAACCCTGACTAACCTTACTGTCATGCACTTGTCCTAATAAACTAACCTACACTGTAACACGCAACACTTTGATGAACATTGTTACTCAGCTGATAGAGTTGTACCCTTCTTGCTGTCTTGTCGTACAGAACTTGTAAGTCGCTTTGGATAAAAGCGTCAGCTAAATGACTAAATGTAAAATGTAAATGTATATATAGAATGTTTCTATTTTCTATTCATAAAGCCACCGGGGGGGGGGGGGGGGGGGGGTCGTTTTTCGACGCTGGGATCATTACAAAGGCATGTCGTATGATGGCGGTCGGTAAAATAAACGTTACCTTTGTCAGCAGGTCCACCAAAACCCTGTCCACTCTTGCTTCAAGTGTCTTGGGTCAGAATAGGATCAATAAATATAACATTAGTTGGCCCGTTAGCAGCGCTAGGGTAACGTTACATCCAGGTAACGTTACATCCAACATAGTCTGGTGAAAACACACCTTATCATCCATAAGTGTGATCGTTTTGTCCTCTTCATACTAATCTCCAATAGTTTGCGGTCGCCATTGCCTGTAAAATTTTCAAGTCTCTGGAGTGCATTTCCCGGCGCAGACTATACCACGGAGTGTTGAACAGAATACGTTACCTCCTCGGCCGGTTTGACTATAGTATTTTTATGATTTACCAGAAGTCCTGAGTCCAATGTAGTCTGGTGAAAACGCACGTTATCATCCATAAGTGTGATCGTTTTGTCCTCTTCATAATAATCTCAAATTTCGTGATCGCCATTGGTACTTCTCTACTCACTGCTGCTCCCTCTCGAGTGCTCTCAACTCCGCTCTCCCACACTAAACTAGCCCAGTTCAAAAGATAGGCGATACTGCCACCTATCGGGATTTGATCGTCATTTCAATTCTAATTTACTCAGAGGTACCAGGAACACACACCAAGGTCCGCTTGACTGTTTAGAATACTAATAAATTCTTTTAAATAAAAACGGTTGGCTTTGAAAAACGAAAATCTCGTTTTGGCAGCCAATGACAAGCCACAAACTTGGCTCCGTTCAGTCAACTCAACATTTTTATAAAACATTTTTAAAGATATTTAAGCAGAAAATGTTAGCACTAGGTTTCTTAACATGTGGACGATCCCTTTAAAGCGATAATGTAATTGTGGCACCAGCTGGCCGTGAGCGGTACTGTCATGAGCGTCTGTGCAATGTTGCATCTGTGTACTTTCTCTTTCTTGCATGGTAGATTTTCTGCAGAGCTAGTTCTTGGTTTCTTGTTTATTTATTTTTACCCCACGTTCTGTGCATACGATAATTTCTAAGCAAAGTGGGATTTATCAACATGAACGTGTGCTTGAGATTGTGCGTATATATATATATATATATACGCACAGCTCAGACCGTGCGTACTGCGTACCTGTCACCAAGTGGTAGAATAGGAAAACTGCAAGACGGAAATGAGCTTTCATGCATTAGTTTCAACACCGAAGTCTTCGGCATGACCTGTAATTAATTAGTTAATTGTAAAATAGCGACATTAGTGTAATTGTCAAACCCTATAAATAGCATTTGGAATAGGTCTTACCGAACGAATGCAACATGGTTTATAGCGTTATAGGAATACTTCTCACGGGGTGCACACTTTTCAGAGATAGGGCAGTCTATTTGCGGAGAGAACATAATATTAAGTAGAGTCCGCTACCCGAGACAAATTCTCTTTGATTTGTACCGCAATTCGGGACCCAAATTGGAGTGTGGAACAAAACGCAGTGTTGGAGGAACACGACTCATTCCGGCCTAATTGTATTTAATTCAATTGTAATGTTATTACTGGGGTATCTGTAATTAAAATATCACTTAAATGCAGATCGGGGTTATCCACTGAAGCCATAATGACTCTGACAAACCAACGACCCAACAGGAGCGTAATTATAACAGGCTCACGCGCGCACAATAGGCATTGTAGTTGCAGCAATTCAGCAGTTGGCCTGCTGAAATTGCAGCAATAAAGTCAAGAGGATCATACAGCAGTATTAACACTTTCCGTGCCAGTCCTATATACCCTGTTGCGTGCCACCGCTCTATTCAATGACGGAGCACTCACATTTGTGAATGCATAAACGATATCTTAAATTATGGCTGTCTAATATGACCGTCGCTTATCAATGACTTGTTTTCAGTCAACATTGTCGAAACAGATTGTTTTTTAATCTGTTCATTTCCGTTTTATACCATTTTGAAAAATGCTCGTTTTTTGAAACTTTCAGAAAAAAAAAAGATTCTGCAGGAATCGCGCTTTACTGTAATACACAAAACACGTTGTAATTTTTCGGCCTATTTATGAATAGTTTTCAAATAAACGCTAGATTATCGATAGTATATGTGTACTTATGCACGCTATAGAAGCGGGCTGAAAAATCCATTATCTTATTTCCTGATCAGCTACACACACTCACAGCCACATACACGTATAGGGGACACGTTGATATATAGGTGAAAACAGCTCTGATTATCCCAATACTGGTAAAATAGATTCCTTACCTCAGATCAGATGTTCTCCAAAAAGATTAAGATTATTCCAATTCCTGATCGCCATTCCAAATATCAATCGCGTTTATTGATCCAACGCTGGGTGGTCGAAAGACATATTCCACGCTGTTCTGATGGTGGGCAATGACTGGGATCGTCTCCGGTTACTTGCCTGACAAGTAAAATGTGGAATCCGGACTATTTTTTTTCCCCCATGTGTTTCATTCAATCCAATCCAATGGGGTGCAGTACCATCCGGAGAGACGATAGGGGGCGGTATTTTCCCTGTTCGAGCTCAGACAGATCCCCACTGGTAACGTGAGGCTATATTGATGAAATATGAATGGAAATCGCTAATAAAAAAAAATAACTATTGTTGGCACTCAACGGTTGGCATGAACTAACGAGTTTCCCGTCGTTGGCACTGAAAGTGTTAAGTAAGTCTACCCTTGCAAGGTCTTAATCTAACTTGAAAAAACCTCAACGAAAAAAGGCATTTATTTTGCAGTATATGTATATGGCAAGCGCAAAATAGTGGTTACGAGTTTGTATTCTCCATTGGGTTGCACAGATATAGCAGTGTGCTTCAGCGACTCGTTCATTTCAGTCATTAGTGCTTAACTCATTCAGCGCCGCCGCCATACCTGAGTAAAGTCGGGTTATCTCGCCAACCGTTGAGCGCCATTTTGATCCTTTGATATTTTCCTTTGATCCCCGTTCTATACGGTCAGCCGGAGCCCTCTAGGTGTCTCTGATTCATCTGCCTACGTTGGAATTGCAATGACGATCGAATCTAACCAGGTGGCAGTATCGCCTACCTTTTTAACTGGGAACTGGGGATATCACTTGTCTTGTGATCCATTCCGGCTGTTTCCGCCTAGGAGTGGATCACAACATGGCAATCGGTGGAAGATTTGGTGCCTCAGAGCTATTATTTCCCGTATGGTAGCCAATGCCATGCCCAATATACACGAGTAATTGCGATCGCCATGGGATCGACTGGGATTTATAAATTTTGAAGTACTTTCTGACTGAGGTAAGGTCTATCTTAGGTAACCTGCTGGTATTTTTTTTTTACGTAAAACATGCTTCTGTACCGATCAGTGTTGTAGTTTACCGGACGTAAAACTTGCTTTTGGTAACGATCACAGTTTTGAGTTACCCCCCCCCCCCCCCCTTGATGATTTTGTGAAGACGCATATGTACATGGTATACCTTTGATTTGGGGCTTCAGGCGATCAACCAGAACGATTTGGGCTTATTGCATATAATGTGTCATCTCGTGATCTATGGAAAAAGACTGGATTCTTTTGGAAATGGGGCGATGTTTAGCGTGTAACAAATGTGTAGGACTAACTATGAACAATGCCTGTAAAATTAGCCATACTATTGTCGCCATAGCTATAATACAGAACTAACTATGGGTCTGCAAACATCGCAAAAATGGTCAATAACGCTGGCGCCAAACAGTGCAGATGGCGAAAGCTGGTGGCCGTCAAAGAGTTAATGTCGGGTCAGCTTGTCATTTATTTCTGTCAATGTGCTGGTTCTGTAGGACTGGGTCAGTCAACATCCTTGGCTCCCGGCACACCGAAGATAGTCTGCACGCTCCCTCCTCCTCAGCGGAGTTGTCTGTGAAATTGACAACTTCATTGGATTCATTTATTCTCTAAAAATATCTATAATCATACGATTAAATATTGTTTAAAATGAAAAGCTAAATACTATTATTCTGTCTCATGTTTCCAAATAAGATTGTTCACAACGGAAAATGCTGTATACGTAAAATTAGTTGGTTAGACTTCCGTGATCAATCTCGCTCTTTCAGTGAAGTTTCTCATAGTTCCCTTAGCTCATTTGTCCACATTCCATGGGGGTGTTTCATTACCATATATGGTTAATTAGGGGCGGTTCTGTATGCAAATACTTAAAATCGCATGAGTGCGGCGTGTAGAACAAGTGGTATTTATCAACACGGAGTACTTGCAGGTGTGCGTAGGACCTGTGTACGTTTGATAAATCCAGATTTTTCTGTGCGTAGAGACATTCTAAAAGTGCTTAGGAACGAAAATAGAACACTTTCTACGCATTATTGATAAATGAGGACCCAGAACTTCATTAAGTCATAGAAAAATTACACATTGTCGCTTCAAGCTGTCTGACATTTTAGCTTGAAAAAAGCAATTGCATTAACGGTGATATGATTTTCTCATATTTGGTTATGTACTTGTTCTTTCTCAGTTGGAATGCCTGAAGAAGGATTTAAAGGTGAGGATGCTTTCTGTCATTTGTTTTTGTTAGTTGACATGTGGCTGCATTACCAATATTGCTGCTTTGTGTAGGGTTTTCAAGTAGCACATTATAACTATTGGGAGCTTCTAAAAATGTTACTTCTGGTGGATATCACACATATCACCTGCTTTTATAATTTTTCTTATACTGGCTTGTTCATCTGCCAGAAATGAGTTTCCTAAAAATCCAACATATCTTCCAAATGAAAAAATTAAGCAGCATATTAGGCTTACTGTTCATTATCACGGTCGTGTTCATGGTTGTTTTTCATAGTATTTTTATGATGTGTCTTGCCAACCAATATTTGTAGAATGCCATCACTCATTTGCCATTGTCATTTAATGACCATTAAAGATGTCTGCAATAGAATACTATGAATTGCTATAATCCTTGGTGCATCAATGAGGAAATCCTACCTATATCATTTTCTTTTTAATGTGTTTTGAATCATGATGTTGTTGGGTGGCTTTACTTGTTCCAGAGCAAACGATGAAGGAGGTTTTTCTGACTGTCAACATTGTGTGCGTTAATTTCCAGATAACTCACTAATATCCTGCTGAAGGTCTTAGATGAGATATGGTCTTATACCAATTGACCTACCTCAAACCCTGCCCTCTTTCCATGAGGGAAGCAACGGTTGTGATTGGAGGATCAAGAAAGGAGGGTGGGGCTTGGGATAGGTCAATCATTGTATAGAAGATGACTTATAGAGATCATGCTTAGAAGATGCATCTACATATCCCAATCGCAAATGTGGAAATGGAATATTTTAAGTTACCATGGAAACGGAACTTGCCACAAAATCCAATCGTAAACGAGATCATGTCCCATCAATTTCCCAGCTGATCCATTTACTGTAGACCAGATATCATATTGACTGTAGGCCAGATATCATAGGTTTCTTCAGCTGTGATAATGAGCTGAGCCTGGCTATTTTAAATTCAATGATGTTTACGCCCACCCTGTGAATCATATGGCAATAGTTATGTATTGATGGAATTATCTGTGCATTCCTCTGCAGGCACTGGCCTCCTCGGGCACTGAGGAACACTCTGCTCTGGCTACGCTTGAAGTGGACGAATGTCGGGACAGGAATCAAAAAGCTTGAATTTGTCAAGTGTCCATACAAAAATAAAGTGCTTTAATTTGTTTGTTCTTTTTCAAGTTTTAGTAGGTTTATTCCTTTCTTTTATAAAACTGTGACTATGTTGCAAATCTTTTTGTTTCCCCTGTACATTGACAAAAAAACAACAGATTGATATTTAATGACGCTTACGCATTCTTAAGGACTTGTGGTAGTGCCCTTTACCCTGGTTCAATAGAAAAGGGTTGTGAAAGTGACTTCTACCCTGGAGCTTGGCTTCAGTATGCTTCTCCAGTCACTTAGTGGAATAGGCTTGTTCTTGGACACCTGTTTAATTCCTTTTGTATTAAATAAATATATATAGAGAGAAATTTCTTCTTGAAATGTTTCTTTTAGAATCTTTATTCATGAGCAACTGTTGAGTATTAAAAATTCAACTGTGGGGCGTCTTGGTAGTGTCAAGGAATAAGCACTCGCCTACCTTCACAGAAACCCGGGTTCAATTCCCGGCAGCAGTACCTCCAGCTTGGGCAGTCGTCCCTACGAACACAATAAGAGTTTGCGGGTGGGATACGAGTCCTGTTCGCTACAACAGCGACGCCTACTGGTCAGCCTGTTCAGCTGGGAGGGGATCTGGGGGAGATGGCATGAACATCCGCACGAGTTACGCTCTTCCAGTGAAACTCCAATCGGTCAGGAGAAAAGCAGCAGCTGGTGACTCGAGGAGGCGTCATGTGGTCGTCTGCACCCTCCGACAGCATTGCAGCGACCAGGAGGGAACCACTACATTGGGGATATGCTAGAAAAAGAAAATGCTTTTCAAGATTAAATACATTACTTACCTCAATAAAATCTATAGTAATATACCCCATGTGGCGTTTAGATGTGGCGTTTAGAAAAAGATAGGGCTATTTCCTTCCAAGAGATCAACCATACAAACAGTTAGGTCTGAAGTGACCTGAAAGGACAACGGCAAATGGTATGTACTGTTCTTTTCACTTTTTTTCATATGGGCAATAAAGATAGTTTTATTCAAACTGGTCTATAATTGTATCATATTACAGTACTAGTACACAGTCGATGAGTGGAGTAGTGTGAATGAGAATCATCTGGTAGACCTCAATACAAACAAAAAAATGCTTGTATTAAGAGGTTCTTCAGTGGGAAGCTCAATAGATCATCTGACAACCTACTGTTTTACAGCTAGTAGTGTTTCAAAACAGGTCGAATGAAACCAAAGCACTACAATATCTATCCAAACAATCATTTTGTCTGAAGTTTCTTGATTAAGATCATCCTAAAGAGGATCTTTGGTCAATCTATTGATTTGCCGTGCAGTTCCTTATCCTCCCAGCAGGTGATGCTCTTCCAAATGGCTTTAGCTGTAATTAGGGATGGGGATTTAAAAAAAATTATCCTACACATTTTTACTCCAATCAAATTTATTTGTAAGGCCCGACAACACACGTTAATGTCCCCATGGGCCGTACACTTCTTCTTTAAACAAGTCAAGAAGAAACATCACAATAAGTCAAGAACAAAACTAGAACACCATAAGGTCCAAAAAAATTAAATAAATGCAACACTCCCACCCCACGCGAAGGTAAGGAAAAAACTCACAAACCTAGCAATAGGAGGGGGTTAGAGAGTTCCCATGTTTGTAGTGGGCGGAGATGGAGCAATAGAGTAATAGATAGAACTACTGCAAGCTATGGATACAGGATGAGATACAAGACAATAGCTCAGGGCCGTATGCCCCGTGGGGGCAGGAGAAGTCACTCAGGGTTCAGCACTGCAGGCCAGACAGAAGACGGTATACTATGAAGCTGTTCCATAGGACCGGTTGAGACAGAGACGGAGGTTAAAAGGTTCTCCTATGTCTGCAGAAAAGGGAGCAAATAGACATCCTAACTAAACTAGACAGATTAATCTAAGGGTCAGTCCCCGACCAGGTGAGATCAGGGTAGGTTGAAGGAGAGAGAGAAAAGATGGGTCTTAAGCAGGGATTTAAAAGCTTTGACCGAGCAGGCGCCCCTGACGACGGCAGGTAATTTGTTCCACAGGTAGGGAGCGCGGTAGACAAAGGCTCTGTGGTTGGCGGATTTCTTTTTAACCCTAGGAATCAATAGAAGCCCCGCATTTTGTGAGCGCAGAGCACGAGCGGGGGAGTATCGAGAGATGAGATCGGATAGATGGAGCGGTGCAAGCCCATTTAAAATTTTGTAGGTGAGGAGTAGCACTTTAAAGTCAGATCGGGCTTGAATAGGAAGCCAGTGTAGGGTGGACAAAACTGGTGTGATGTGATCAAATGTTCTAGTTTTAGTTAGTATCCGTGCAGCCGCATTTTGCACGAGTTGAAGATTTTTTATGCTTGAATTAGGTAGGCCTGAAGAAAGTGCATTACAGTAGTCTAGACGTGATGAGACAAAAGCATGAATTAGGGTTTCAGCATCAGCCAGAGTTAAAATGGGGCGAATTTTTGCGATATTACGAAAATGGAAGAAGGCAATTTGTGAATTTTTTTATATTATGTGCATTAAATGAGGGATGAATAAAAAATGACTGAGGTTTTTTATGGTGGAGCTCTGGGATACATGACAAGTATCAAAGTTGAGGGAGATGTGCTGAAACAGGCCTCTGTGGTTTGGGGGGCCAACAATTAACATCTCAGTTTTATCTGCATTAACACTTTGGATGCCAACGACGCTATAAATCGTTAGTTCATGCCGCCAGTTGAGTGCCGCCAACGACAAATAGTGTTTGTCGTGTTTTTTTTTATTGGCGATTTGAATTCATATTTCATCAATCGAGCCTCACGCTAGTGTTGCAGTCTCTCTGAGCTCAATTGGGAAGATACCGCCCCCTATCGTCTCTCCCTGTGTAACTGCACCCCATTCGTTTAGAGTCTTTAGACTGATGAAGGGGGGGGGGGGGGGGGGCAGTTTCCTCATTTTACTTTTCCGTCAAGCCAACTAAAAGTAAGTAATTTGTGACTTTGGTAACCGCCGTTTCGGTGGAGTGTAAGGCTCTAAAGCCAGATTGAAAAGATTCATTAAGATTATTGTTTGATAGATGGTCAGTAAATTGCGTTGCGACAATCCGTTCTAATAATTTGGATAGGAACGGAAGATTGGAGATGGGTCTGTAATTTTTTAAGATTAGAGGGTCGAGGTTCGGTTTTTTAAGTAGTGGTTTAATGACGGCTGATTTAAAGGCCAGGGGCACCACGCCAGTAGACAAGGAGGTGTTGAAGATATTGAGTAGGGCAGGGCCTAGAGTTGGGAAGAGTTTTTTGATGAGAGTTGCTGGAAGAGGGTCAAACAGACAGGTTGAGGGTTTAGCCGCGCCAACCAATTTAGAGAGGGCACTAAGTGAGACGTTTTAAAGGCAGCATAGCGTATGTGTTGTGAAGGATCAGATTAAACCGAATATATATATTTATTTATGGATATATTTAATAGTATTTGTATATCGTTTGATATCCCTTGTATATTCCTTGTACATATACACTGAATATCCCTTTGGTCTACTAACAGCCCATAATAGTTTCATTCTCTCATTGGACAAGAACTTGGCGCCAGCAGCCAAGCCCCTTGGTTCAAGTTCAATCGTGCCGACGAACATGTCGTTACTAGCCCCGGTTCCGCGTAGGAATACGTCTGCCGAAATACGAATGGTACTATTTGTTCACAGCGCATATATATATGGCGCAAGAAAAGTAGAACTTCCTTTAGCCCTTAGTTCTTTACCCTCCAACCTAGTGGCAAGACGTTAAGCCTCACCCACGATACACGTGTGGTGCAGTATGGTCAACTTGGCCTCAGAATGGCATTGAGACATCGTGTGGATTAATAGTTGAATTGTCATAGTTTGGCACTATACCGTCGAGTGGGACGTATTTCTATTAAGTTAATAATAGTCTATTATGTATGGTGCATCGTTCGGTTAGAGTTATAAAGTGAGCAGTACCCCCATCGTTTTCCTCGCGTTATCTAGAGTCTTAACCAGGCTGGGCAGACCACGTGTGGTGCTTTCATCCGAGGAGTTCTGGGCAAGGACGAGTGGACCTGCACATTGGATTACCTTACCCGGACGACGGCGAGCCCTACACGGCTTGGATTATCTACTTGCTTTGGGTGCTTTGATTATGCCATGGATAACAGCCAACACTGGTAAGTGTTGGAACTACCCCCGAGAGGAGTCCAGGTGAGACGGCGCTCTAACCCGAGTGAGGTCGCCTCACGTCTCTTCGTTGTGGACCGGCAGCTACCGTCTACAAGAGGGCCCAACTGTATTCACCTGTGGACCAAGGTTCTGTGGGCACCGTGTTCAGCACTCTGAATTCTCCCAAGAAATCGTTGGCCAGATGGGATATCGCCAGCGGCTCTCCTAACCCCCCCCCCCCCCCCCTACTGACTTACAACCAGCGGGACCCCCTTTAGTGTATCCAGCTATAATCATTAAGTACCATCGCTATAGTTCCCTAAAGAACCAGGTTGTATACTTGCTTCCTGCGTAACCAGAGATTGGACATTCAATGTTGATTTGCCTACGAATACTCATTTGCCTTACAAGTGCATTCAAATCATAAATGTCATTACGTGAACGTTGTATATACCCTTTGCTATATATTAAAGATTCGACGGATACATTTGTGTGGACTTGGTTTCATCAGGTGGGAAAGTGTTCATCATATCTATATCATGTACTGTGTGGCCAGTAGTTAAAGTACATAAAGCGGTAGTGGTTTAATGATACCATACTTATCAATACAGTCAGGGAATTGTACCCCTCAGTTACAATTGGTCCTTCGAGCCGGAGGGTAACTAGTGTAATATTAATATAGTGTTATTAATATTGAAATGGCCTATGATGAACACTCCACGAAACGGTCCTCCTAACGTAGAACGCCCGCGGCGCAGACGACAGACACCTCAGTACTTAGAGGATTACGCTGTCAGTCAACTACCTAGCCTTCTACAAACGGTAAACGCGGTAAAAGTAGAAAGTAAAATTATGTCTGACCTTAACGACCAGGTTACCCCGACCACAGAGGCCCTAGTGGGTTCTAATGTAACTGACCAAGCTCACGGTGGGGACCAGGAGGGAGCTGACATGCCTTTACCCCCCGCCAATACCGGAGAAGTAGTCCCCGACCAGCCCCGGGAGGAAGACAACCCTACAGAGAGAGAACTCTGCACGGAAGAAGAGGAGGAGAGCGCCGAGGAAATAGAGCTCCAGGACTCCCCAACGAGTACCGCCAGGAGCGGCTCACCTCTACAACCGTCTTCCCCCAGCGAAGCGGAGAGGATGCTATCACAGGCGTTCCTCGTCAGCCTGACAGCCTCTACCGAACGCGATCGACTCCAGGGTGAACGCGATCGACTTCAGGGTGAACGCGATCGACTCCAGACACCGCAACGGAGCGAAGAAGAGCGCATATGCCTGGAGATGAGACGCCTTCAGACGGAAGAGAATATGGCAAGAGACCGAGCAGACACCCAGCGTGCCGCTGCCGGTGCCCAAAGAGAAGCAGAGCGCGACCTCGCTCTCATCCAGCGCGAAACCGAGCGCGACAGACTACAAGCCGAGCGCGACAAGCTACAAGCGCAACTAATGGAGCAGCTGATCCTCAAGGCAATACCCTCTCCCTCCGCCAGGGGTTCAAGGAACTCGTCGAGACAACAGTCAAGGGCAGCGTCTCCTAACCGAGCAAGCGACCCTGAACTTGACCAACAGACCAAGCCTATACCCCCCGCAGACCCCCTTCCCCGACCGGTCCAAGCGAGACCCAGCTACAAGGAAGGAGCAGCATACACTGCGGAGAAGCTAAATAAACGACTACAGGATCTAGAGGACCTGATGGGAGAGGAGGAGAACCAAGCCCGACGACAGCACAGTACTCCACCGGACCAGGAGGTCCAGTACAGCCCAGGCTATACCCCTGCGGCGCTGCGCTACAGACCCCCGACTCTATTCACGGGTGAGCACGACGCACGACCAGCCCCGAGGAATAGCACCTGGACCAGCGGGCCATGGTACCCTGCCGGTACCAGCCCACAGAGAGGCGCAAGAGGAGACTCGCCTAGGAGGCCTCTCCCCCAACGCTCGCCGATGTATCAGCCATCCACGGCGTCATACATTGCCACACCGACCATCCCAGACTTCACCCATGAGAATCGGGCACAGTACACGGAGCTCCGAATGTGCTTAGAGACAATGATGGTGGATGTCGTTGATGAACGTCACAAGTATGCAATATTACTGAAGCACCTGAAAGTACCCCGAGCGCACAATATAGCGCTAGCCTATGCCACCTCTACGACCCCATACACCGCGGCTCTAGCAGCGCTGGACCAGAGATATGGACGTATATGGGATTACGTAATCCAAGAGATAAGGCATATTGACCGCCTACCCCCAGCAACAGACAATCGCTCATTAGACGACCTGTCTATAAAAGTGCAGTCCCTGGTAGGGATGCTGGGAGCGCAACGAGAAAAGGGTATGCACGAGCTATACGCCAACTCTAACGTCGAGAGGATTTTAGAGAAGCTGCCACCCGCCAGACAAGAGCGCTTTAGGCGGCAGAGAGACCACCGTGATCCTAATGGTCCCGAACCATCCCTCCTCGATCTAGCTGACTTCCTGGCGAGAGAAGTCAGCAGCTTACGACTGGATACGTTCGTGCGGAGCACACCAAGCTCCAGAGAGGGACCCAGGAGAATAAACGATGGAAGAAGATCGGTGACTGTCATGCACCAATCAGAATCAGTACCGAGCAGTAAGAACCACAGTACCCCCTCGAGAAAAGAAGTGGAAGATGGTGTGCCCGTACTGCGAGAAGGAACACTGGCTGTCACAATGTGACCTGTTCACAAAGATGAATGCAGAAGAAGTGAGTCAATGGATAAAGTCCAACAGGCGCTGTTACCGATGTGCGCGCAGTCACATGGCAGCCGAGTGCCGCCTAAAGAAGAGGTGCAGTCGGTGTGACGGAGCCCACCTAGATGTCCTACACGACAGTAACAGAAGAAAGCCTGCACCTGCACCATCGAGCAGCACCAAGGCAAGTGTCATGTACATTGACCCCGCCAGCAGCAGCGGCGCCCAAGTGCTCTTAAAGGTAGTCCGTGTAACATTGAGCTACCAAGATAAAGTCATGGACACTTACGCCGTCCTTGATGACGGGTCAGAGAAGACCCTTCTGCTCGCGTCCGCTGCGGCCCAGCTGGGACTGCGGGGGAGCGAGAACCAGATGACGATTCGGACAATAAGAAGAGATTTAAAGACGATAAAAGGCGAGAATGTCTCCTTCACTATCGCAGCAAGCGGGCAGCCAGAGCGACGGTATAGGATTACAAATGCTTTCACCAGCCAAGAAATAGGACTATCACAGTACACCTACCCCATCGCCAAGCTGATGGATAAATATGTGCACCTGCGTCAACTACCTATCCCGCTCATAGACGGCGCCACCCCGACCCTGCTGATAGGCTCCGACCATGCAGACCTCATAGTCCCGATAGACCGGGTCCATACAGGACCCAGAGGCTGTCCTGCAGCAGTCGAGACCCGCCTAGGATGGACACTACAAGGCCCCCTCGCTAAATCTCTCAACCGAACAGCAGCCACTAGCTGCCTCCACTCCAGAGTGACAGAGGAAGACACCACTCTCCTGCAGCATGTCGAGAGGCTATGGACACTAGAGACAATGCCCTTTAAGAACGAAAAGAAAGACATTCGTTCTAAAGAAGACATTTACGCCATAAACCTCCTCGAGCAAGGGACAAAGAGAGTCACAGTCGGCGGAGTGATGAGATACGCAACTCCACTCCTGAGGCGAGAGGGAATGCCCACCTTTCACGCCACGAAAGAAGCTATGGAGCGGTATCTATTGAACACAGAGCGGCGCCTAGCCAAAGACCCCGCTCAAGAGAGTGTGTACCGCGCTGAGATTGAGAAGCTAATCACAGCGAGACACGTAATGAAGATTGACATTAAAGAGGCCGATCAGACGACCGAATCATGGTACGTGCCGCACCACAAGGTCCACCACAACGGCAAGGATCGCATTGTGTTTAACTGCAGCTACCAGATCGGATCCCAGAATCTGAATAAAGAGCTCTTGCCCGGCCCCACACTCGGCCCCTCTCTACTAGGCGTGCTACTACGCTTCCGCCAGGACAAGGTGGCTATCAGCGGGGATATCAAAGGGATGTTCCTGCAGGTGAGACTAGCGGAGGAGGATAAGCCCCTACTGCGGTTCCTATGGAGAGAGAGGATCGGAGATGAGCACCCAGCCATCTACCAATGGGAAGTCCTCCCCTTCGGAACCACATGCAGCCCGTGCTGTGCTACATTTGCACTGCAGAAACACGTCGCAGAGGACCCAGCAGCAGATGAAGAGGTCCGACACAGTGTGAAGAACAGTTTCTACGTGGACAACTGTTTACAAAGCGTTTCGACCCAAGAAGAAGCCGAGGCTCTCCTACTCAAGCTACGCGCCTCCCTGATCAAAGGCGGCTTTGATCTCAGGCAGTGGGCCAGCAGCGACCCGCACGTATTGCGCAGCCTCTCCCCCGCGGACAAGGCTGCCAGCAGCGAGACCTGGATGGCGACAATCCCAGGAGAAGCCCAAGAAATGACACTAGGACTAGTCTGGCGCTTCAAAACAGACTCGCTCCACTATAGACACAAACCCCTGACCACGGAGCAGGGAAGGTCGACGGCGATACCGACCACCAGACGGAGTGTGTACAGAACACTCGCCAGACAATATGACCCGTTGGGATGTATTCTACCTTACACCACCAGGGCAAAGATGATTGTACGAGCACTATGGGACAAGGACCAGGGCTGGGACGACCCAATACCCGCACCCCTTGCCTCCACATGGAGAGAGTGGGAGACGGAGCTCCGCTCACTCCCAGGCGTCAATATACGCCGCAGCTACTTCCCACCCACAGTGAGGCCAGAGACATGCAAGATGGATCTACACGTCTTCAGTGACGCCTCCGAAGTAGCCTATGGATCGGTGGCCTACTTGCGTGCCCAAGAGAAGGGAGGAGAGATACACACCGCTTTCATCCTGGCTCGCTCAAGAATAGCCCCACGAAAGCAACAATCTATCCCGCGTCTAGAGCTCTGCGCAGCCCTAGCAGGAGCGCATCTAGCCACGTTAATCCAACGTGAACTCACCATTCCGGTGCACAGAACAATCTTGTGGTCAGATTCCACGACAGTACTCACATGGATCAAGTCTGATTCATGCAGATACAAAGTCGTGGGAGTCAGAGTCACCGAGATTCAAGAGTTAACAGAAGCAGCGAGCTGGCGGTATGTGGACACCAAACACAACCCAGCTGACGTCATCACCCGGGGAATGTCCCTAGATGACCTCACCCGTCACAACATCTACAGTGACGGACCAGAGTTCCTCAAGCTCCCGGAAGGAGAGTGGCCTACGCCCACCCCACGGGAGGCGAGTAAAGAGGAGGCTGAGAACAAGAAACCTATGTTCTGTGGACTGAGCACAGTCGCCTCCACAGACCCCAACATAGATGACTGCCTCACCCTACAGAGTGCGCAACTAAAGACATTTCTGTGGCACCACCCAGAGATTCAGCCCACTGCCGACATTTCAGCAGCTGACTACGAAGAAGCAGAACTTCTTCTACTACAACGAGCCCAGAGAGACTCGTTCCCCGATGAGCTAGACTGTCTACAGGGAGGAAAGCCCGTCCCATCAGACAGCAGATTGCTCCACCTGGCACCCGAGAGCGACGCCCATAATCTCATCAGAGTGGGTGGTCGTCTGCGGAGAGCCCCCGATCTACCGGATGACGTTAAGTACCCGATAGTCTTGAACAGCCGACACAAGGTCACAGAGCTGATCATAAAGAAATACGACGAGGATGTACACCACGCAGGAGCAGAGAGAGTCTTCGCGGAGATCAGACGTCGCTATTGGATACTTCAAGGGAGAGAAGCAGTGCGACGCTTCCAGCGAACCTGTCTAGACTGCCGAAAGTGGCGCGCGCAGCCCAGCATACCCCGGATGGCTGACCTACCTCCCTGTCGCCTCCGACTCGGCGACAAGCCATTCCACTCCACAGGCATGGACTGTTTTGGCCCGTTGTATATAAAGAAAGGAAGAGGAACCGAGAAGCGGTGGGGTATTGTATTCAAATGCATGACCACCAGAGCGATACATATCGAACTCCTTCCAACCATGAGCACAGACTCATTCCTTATGGCCTTCCGAAGATTCACATCACGGAAAGGAAAACCGTCTACATTGTTGTCTGATCACGGGACAAACTTCAAAGGCGGAGAAAGAGAGCTGAGAGAGAGCTTCCAAGCTATGGGCCCAGAACTTAAGACCCACCTCGCTCCATCCCAGATTGACTTCCAGTTTAATCCCCCGAACGCACCCCACTTCGGTGGAACCTGGGAACGAGAAGTACGTTCTATAAAGACAGCCCTGTACGCCGTGCTTGGGGCCCAGACTGTAGCGGAAGAAGTCCTAATGACAGTCCTCACGGAGATCGAGGGAGTATTGAACTCCAAGCCCCTCGGTTACGTCTCAAGTGATGTAGCAGATGTCGACCCAGTCACCCCCAACACACTCTTGATGGGGCGGCTGGACCCCGCGCTACCCCAGACAATGTACAGGCCTGAAGAAGCGAACGGCCGAAGAATGTGGAGGTACAGTCAAGTACTAGCTGACAAGTTTTGGAACAGCTTTCTACTCCACTACCTGCCGTCTCTACAGACCCGCCAGAAGTGGGTAAAAGAGAGAGACAATTTGACAGAAGGAACAGTCGTCATGATTATCGACCAGTCACTACCCAGAGCTATGTGGCCGGCTGGCCGCGTAAGCAAAGTGATCACCGGTGCCGATGGCAAGGTCCGAGCAGCTGAGGTGCTCGTCCAAGGGCGAACTTACACACGACCCGTGGCGAGGCTAATAGAACTGCCCAGACTCCCAGACACTATCGATGACGACCATGACCCCATGACTTTGTGAGTTGACTGACCCTTACAGCGGACCTTGAGTGGTAGACAGTGCGGTCAATCTGTCTCTGCTTAGCTAATTAGGTGGGACTAATTAGGGGGCGGCTGTTGTGAAGGATCAGATTAAACCGAATATATATATTTATTTATGGATATATTTAATAGTATTTGTATATCGTTTGATATCCCTTGTATATTCCTTGTACATATACACTGAATATCCCTTTGGTCTACTAACAGCCCATAATAGTTTCATTCTCTCATTGGACAAGAACTTGGCGCCAGCAGCCAAGCCCCTTGGTTCAAGTTCAATCGTGCCGACGAACATGTCGTTACTAGCCCCGGTTCCGCGTAGGAATACGTCTGCCGAAATACGAATGGTACTATTTGTTCACAGCGCATATATATATGGCGCAAGTAAAGTAGAACTTCCTTTAGCCCTTAGTTCTTTACCCTCCAACCTAGTGGCAAGACGTTAAGCCTCACCCACGATACACGTGTGGTGCAGTATGGTCAACTTGGCCTCAGAATGGTATTGAGACATTGTGTGGATTAATAGTTGAATTGTCATAGTTTGGCACTATACCGTCGAGTGGGACGTATTTCTATTAAGTTAATAATAGTCTATTATGTATGGTGCATCGTTCGGTTAGAGTTATAAAGTGAGCAGTACCCCCATCGTTTTCCTCGCGTTATCTAGAGTCTTAACCAGGCTGGGCAGACCACGTGTGGTGCTTTCATCCGAGGAGTTCTGGGCAAGGACGAGTGGACCTGCACATTGGATTACCTTACCCGGACGACGGCGAGCCCTACACGGCTTGGATTATCTACTTGCTTTGGGTGCTTTGATTATGCCATGGATAACAGCCAACACTGGTAAGTGTTGGAACTACCCCCGAGAGGAGTCCAGGTGAGACGGTGCTCTAACCCGAGTGAGGTCGCCTCACGTCTCTTCGTTGTGGACCGGCAGCTACCGTCTACAAGAGGGCCCAACTGTATTCATCTGTGGACCAAGGTTCTGTGGGCACCGTGTTCAGCACTCTGAATTCTCCCAAGAAATCGTTGGCCAGATGGGATATCGCCAGCGGCTCTCCTAACCCCCCCCCCCCCTACTGACTTACAACCAGCGGGACCCCCTTTAGTGTATCCAGCTATAATCATTAAGTACCATCGCTATAGTTCCCTAAAGAACCAGGTTGTATACTTGCTTCCTGCGTAACCAGAGATTGGACATTCAATGTTGATTTGCCTACGAATACTCATTTGCCTTACAAGTGCATTCAAATCATAAATGTCATTACGTGAACGTTGTATATACCCTTTGCTATATATTAAAGATTCGACGGATACATTTGTGTGGACTTGGTTTCATCAGGTGGGAAAGTGTTCATCATATCTATATCATGTACTGTGTGGCCAGTAGTTAAAGTACATAAAGCGGTAGTGGTTTAATGATACCATACTTATCAATACAGTCAGGGAATTGTACCCCTCAGTTACAGTATGGCTGGATTCAACGTCAGGGGGAAAGCCCATCAGAGATTGGGATGGACTCCGATTGTTGAGTAAGCCAACAATTTCATCTCTTATGAGATCAATTTTCTTGGTAAAGAATTTAATGAATTCGTTAGCCGAGAACGCATGGTTTAGGGCACTTGGTTGTTTCGGAGTACGTTTTGCAACTGTGTCAAACAGAAACTTTGAGTTGTTTTTGTTTTTGTTAATGAGCCTGGAAAAATATGAGGTTTTGGCAAGTGAGAGTGCCTTTTTGTAGTTACGTAAACTATCATTCCAGGCAAGGCGGAATACTTCGAGTTTGGTCGAACGCCATTTATGTTCAAGTTTGCGACATGCCTTTTTAAAGGAGCGAGTTTCCTCCGTAAACCAGGGAGTTTGTTTTTGCGGAGCACGTTTAATTTTAGGCTTAAGGGGAGCGACAATGTCAAGCGTGCTACGAAGGGCGGCGTTAAGTTTGTCTGTAAAGAGATCAAGGGGGCCAGAGTAAGAGAGGAAGGGAAAGAGGGTGTCTGGTAGGCAGTTAACTAGAAGTGGGACAGTTGAGGCGTTAATACGACGGCTCATGAGTCATGTAGGATTCTACACTGTCTGGGCGAGAAACCGTCAAATCAATTTGAAATTTGATGAGGTAGTGGTCTGAGAGAGCAGGAACATAGGGAGAAACGGTCAAATCTGACACAGTGAGACCGCGGGCTAGGACTAAGTCAAGGGTGTTCCCACCACTGTGAGTGGGTTGGTCAACGATTTGAATGAGACCAACAGAGCCAATGATGTCGGTAAAAGCCTTATTTAGGGTGTTGAAGTCAGAGGCTTTGTGTAGGATTGTTAGTAACTGTCTAACTGCATATATAACTGTTTCCACTAGAGGTCGCTCTAGGCGGAGCCACTCAGGAACACCACCAGGTGGCGAGTATAAATATAGATGTCTCCTCCCACTCTCTCTTTCCCCCCAGCCTCTCAGTGAGAGGAGAACTATAGAACTGCTGCTCTGCCATGTGAATAAATAAACCACGCCAGTTAAAGGCTAAAGATAGAAACCATGCCTCTTGACCACATTATTGTCGCCCTATAGCCGGATTCTGTCAACATAGGGGATCTAGAGTTTTGTTGGAATGAATGTTAAAATCACCAACAATTAAAATGTTATCCGAGCGTGTAACAAGCTCAGAGATGAAAGTGGAAAACTCATCTAGGAAGAGGGTGTAAGGGCCTGGGGGGGCGGTAAAGGACAGCCATTACAAAGGATGCAGTGGAGGTAGGAATCAGACCACCACACTTTCTGTTACAGTTTGCGTGGGATGTAAAGTTGTGCTTAGAGTCGTAAATTAGAGCAACTCCGCCTCCTTTCTTGGAGGTGCGTGCGATATGGGAGCTACTAAAATTAGGGGGTGAAGCCTCGTTTACAGGGCAGAAAGTCATTAGGTTTAAGCCATGTCTCAGTGAGGCCCAATAAATCGAGACTATTATATGGTCTGTTATCAGTGTACTCATATACCGGTTTATAGCCCACCCGACCACCCATTGGCCTAGCTTTTATGTGTCATCATCCTTTATTACATCGTATTTGATAGGATACATTAACTATTACAGGGTACTACATGGTACCACAGAGTACTACTTAGTACTGCATGGCATTACAGGGTACTACATGGCTTACACAGCTCTACATGGCACTACATGGAACTACAAGGCACCACAGGGTACTACATGGCACTACAGGGTACTACAGGATACTACGGGGTACTACATGGCACTATGGGGTACTATAGGGTACTACATGGCACTACGGGGTACTACATGGCACTACAGGGTACTACATGTCTGCTCCTTTGCAGCACCACAAACATGGGAACTCTCTAACTCTTCCCCTCCCCCCCCCCCCCCCCCTCCCTCCCCCTTCTCTCTGAGTACCCGTCTCCTGGCGCTGACCAAGGTGATGGATGCCTCGGGGTCTTGGCCAAGCTTGTAGTGACTGCTCTACATGCACCTCCGAGGCATTGGATCAGTTATTCACCGCCGTCTGTCCGTGGTCCTGTCAACTGATTAACAGACTGTTAACAGATTAACAGTCAACGCGGTTTCATTGCTGGGTTAAGTACTTCTATTCTATTCACATAATACGCTTACTTCATATATCTACTCCATTCACATATATGCCTACCACTTGTATCTATTGCTATGTCCGCCTACTACAATCTCATGAGCTGTCTAACGCCTGTCCCGTCTCCCTGTCTTCCTATGACTTGCTGTCCTGGAGTGTTGACCGGAGTGTTGGACGTCCCGTGACGAAGGCCGGGAGATTGCGACCCCCTCTGCGTGCCCCCCTGTCTTCGGAGGTCTCGTAGTGGTGACCGGAGTGCCGGATGTCCCGCGATGATGTCGGGGAGTTCGCGACCCTCTCTGCGCCACCCCCCTTCCCCCTGTCTCCGGCTGTCCCTGAGCAACGACCGGAGTGTTGAATGTCCCGTGACTAAGACGGGGAGGACGTGACCCTCTTGCGCCGCCCCTGTGCTTCAAATAGATCCGCTATCAACTCTATCTTTAATCTTTCAAAATGTTCAATTGCTATCGCTATTAGCTCTATCTTTAATTTTTCAAAATGTACAGTTGCTATTGCATGCACTCATCTGTGTTTCACCACACACATGAGTGCATGCTTACCAACTGTCCGTCTGCAACACTACTATCACCGACATCTAAGAAGGGAGATCCCCCCTTGAACGGCCCTTCTAAGGTTTCTCTCCTCCACATTGCCTGTGGAGCTTTTTTTCCCTATTGTTAGGTTTTAGTGAGTTTTTCCTTACCTTCGCGTGGGGTATGTCTGGGAGTGCTTGCATTCTTTCATTTATTTGCATTCATCTAAAAAATGTTTGGACCCTATGGTGTTCTTGTTCTGTTCTTGACTTATTGTTATGTTGTCTTCTTGACTTGTTTAAAGAAGACCTGTACGGCCCATGGGGACATTAACGTGTGTTGTCGGGCCCTATAAATAAATTTGATTTGATTTGATTTATTAATTTGCCATACTTAAAATTCCAATTGTCGCGTGTTTACTGTCTTTCCCCAAAATGCATATAATCATAAATTTTTTAGATTATAATTTGATTAGAATTATAACATTAATCATCAACCTAGCCTGATTCTGGATTCAACCCCCTACTGCCCCCGAATCACCTGAATTAAATAACAGAATTATGACATTTGAAAAAAGGCTGAAGTGGGCGATTCAAGGCTAAATTAGCATTGCTGACAAAGAATTAATCTAATTGTCCTTATTCGAGCATGCCCCAGTGATAAATCTTTAAAGGGGAACTATCTTATAAATGGCCTTTTTCAGTGTTTAGCATTGTTTCCTAGCTATGTGGACTTATATTAATAGGATCTATGTCTCTAATTCTCATTCTCACAATATTCACCCTCACTGAACTGAGTCATCTGAAAATTTGCATATCTGTGATGTCAGAGATTTCTCAGCTGCATAATAATGTGGCAGTTGGTGTGGCAGTTGGCACCAGGCCACACAGTGGTTGGAGCCCAGCCTCAAAACAGCTTAACACTATGATCGCCGTGGACGAGTTTACACGTCATTCCTAGCCATGCTCATTCTGCCGAAGACGCCGTAACTTGTCTTTGATGTCAATATTTCAAAAATCTGTCATCGAAATCATATTTCCTTTCCGGAGCCCTGAGACACACTGCAAAGCTCCACTCAACTCTCTAGCGGTTCAAGAGCGCCATCTGGTGGCCGATCGGCAGATCGCCAACCGGAAATTAACCTTTGAACCGGTAGTGCTCATCCATATGTGGTCCGGGCACTCGCTATCGTTAGAGACTCCGTATTGACACAGTGTAACTGAGGGGTACAATTCCCTGACTGTATTGATAAGTATGGTATCATTAAACCACTACCGCTTGATGTACTTTAACTTCTGGCCATACAGTACACGATATCTAAGTATGATGAACACTTTCCCACATATGAAATCAGGTCCACACAAATATAACAGTCGAAGGTTTAATATAGCAAAAGGTATATACAACATTCACTTAATTACATTTATGATTTGAATGCACTTGTAAGGCAAATGAGTATTCGTAGGCAAATCAACACTGAATGTCCAATCTCTGGTTACGCAGGAAGCAAGTATACAACCTGGTTCTTTAGGGAACTATAGCGATGGTACTTAAGGATTATAGCGGGATACTAAAGGGGTCCTGCTGGTTGTAAGTCAGTAGGGGGGGGGGGGGTTTAGAGAGCCGTCAGCTGCATCCCATCTGGCCAACGATTCCTGGGGAGAATTCAGGTACAGAACACAGTGCCCGCAGGATCTTGATCCACAGATGAATACACTTGGGCCCTCTTGTAGACGGTAGCTGTAGGCTGTAGGTCCACAACGAAGGAGAAGCGAGGCGGCCTCGGTCTGGGTTGAGCGCCGTCTCACCTGGGCTCCTCTCGGGGGTAATTCCAACACTCACCGGCGTTGGCTGTTATCCGCTCCACAAATCAAAGCACCCAAAGCAAATAGATATTCCATGCCGTATAGGCTCAGCAGTCGTCCGGGTAGGTAATCCAATGTGCAGGTCCACTCGTCCTCGCCCAGAACTCCTCGGATGAAAGCACCACGCGTGGTCTGCCCAGCCTGGTTAAGACTCTAGATAACGCGAGGAAACGATGGGGGTGCTGCTCACTTTAGAACTCTAACCGAACGATGCACCATACATAATAGACTATTATTAACTTAATAGAAATACGTCCCACTCGACGGTACAGTGCCAAACTATGACAATTCAGCTATGAATTTACACGAGGTCTCAATGCCTATTCTGGGGCCAAATAGGCCATACTGCACCACACGTGGGTCGTGGGTGAGGCTTCACGTCTGTTACTAGGTTGGAGGGTAAAGGACTAATGGACTAAAAGAAAGTTCTACTTTACTTGCGCCATATTTATATGCACGGTGAACAAATAGTACCATTCGTATTTCGGTAGCCGTATTCCTACGCGGAACCGGGGCTAGTTGGGACATGTTCGTCGGCACTATTGAACTTGACTCAAGGGGCTTGTCTGCTGGCGCCAGGTTCTTGTCCAATGAGAGAATGAACTATTATGGGCTGTAGTAGACTAAAGGGATATTCAGTGTATATGTACAAAGAATATACAAGGGATATCAAACGATATACAAATACTATTAAATATATATCCATAAATAAATATATATATTCGGTTTAATCTGATCCTTCACAACAGCCGCCCCCTAATTAGTCCCACCTAATTAGCTAAGCAGAGACAGATTAACCGCACTGTCTACCACTCAAGGTCCGCTGTAAGGGTCAGTCAACTCACAAAGTCGTGGGGTCATGGTCGTCATCGATAGTGTCTGGGAGTCTTGGCAGTTCTATTAGCCTCGCCACGGGTCGTGTGTAAGTCCGCCCTTGGACAAGCACTTCGGCTGCTCGGACCTTGCCATCGGCACCGGTGATCACTTTGCTTACGCGGCCAGCCGGCCACATAGCTCTGGGTAGTGACTGGTCGATAATCATGACGACTGTTCCTTCTGTCAAATTGTCTCTCTCTTTTACCCACTTCTGGCGGGTCTGTAGAGACGGTAGATAGTGGAGTAGGAAGCTATTCCAAAACTTGTCAGCCAGTACTTGACTGTACCTCCACATTCTTCGGCCGTTCGCTTCTTCAGGCCTGTACATTGTCTGGGGTAGCGCGGGGTCCAGCCGCCCCATCAAGAGTGTGTTGGGGGTGACTGGGTCGACATCTGCTACATCACTTGAGACGTAACCGAGGGGCTTGGAGTTCAATACTCCCTCGATCTCCGTGAGGACTGTCATTAGGACTTCTTCCGCCACAGTCTGGGCCCCAAGCACGGCGTACAGGGCTGTCTTTATGGAACGTACTTCTCGTTCCCAGGTTCCACCGAAGTGGGGTGCGTTCGGGGGATTAAACTGGAAGTCAATCTGGGATGGAGCGAGGTGGGTCTTAAGTCCTGGGCCCATAGCTTGGAAGCTCTCTCTCAGCTCTCTTTCTCCGCCTTTGAAGTTTGTCCCGTGATCAGACAACAATGTAGACGGTTTTCCTTTCCGCAATGTGAATCTTCGGAAGGCCATAAGGAATGAGTCTGTGCTCATGGTTGGAAGGAGTTCGATATGTATCGCTCTGGTGGTCATGCATTTGAATACAATACCCCACCGCTTCTCGGTTCCTCTTCCTTTCTTTATATACAACGGGCCAAAACAGTCCATGCCTGTGGAGTGAAAAGGCTTGTCGCCGAGTCGGAGGCGACAGGGAGGTAGGTCAGCCATCCGGGGTATGCTGGGCTGCGCGCGCCACTTTCGGCAGTCTAGACAGGTTCGCTGGACTGCTTCTCTCCCTTGAAGTATCCAATAGCGACGTCTGATCTCCGCGAAGACTCTCTCTGCTCCTGCGTGGTGCACATCCTCGTCGTATTTCTTTATGATCAGCTCTGTGACCTTGTGTCGGCTGTTCAAGACTATCGGGTACTTAACGTCATCCGGTAGGTCGGGGGCTCTCCGCAGACGACCACCCACTCTGATGAGATTATGGGCGTCACTCTCGGGTGCCAGGTGGAGCAGTCTGCTGTCTGATGGGACGGGCTTTCCTCCCTGTAGACAGTCTAGCTCATCGGGGAACGAGTCTCTCTGGGCTCGTTGTACTAGAAGAAGTTCTGCTTCTTCGTAGTCAGCTGCTGAAATGTCAGTGGTGGGCTGAATCTCTGGGTGGTGCCACAGGAATGTCTTTAGCTGCGCACTCTGTAGGGTGAGGCAATCATCTATGTTGGGGTCTGTGGAGGCAACTGTGCTCAATCCACAGAACATAGGTCTCTTGTTTTCAGCCTCCTCTTTACTCGCCTCCCGTGGGGTGGGCGTAGGCCACTCTTCTTCCGGGAGCTTGAGGAACTCTGGTCCGTCACTGTAGATGTTGTGACGGGTGAGGTCATCTAGGGACATTCCCCGGGTGATGACGTCAGCTGGGTTGTGTTTGGTGTCCACATACCGCCAGCTTGCTGCTTCTGTTAACTCTTGAATCTCTGTGACTCTGACTCCCACGAAGACCTTGTATCTGCATGAATCAGACTTGATCCATGTGAGTACTGTCGTAGAGTCTGACCACAAGATTGTTCTTTGCACCGGGATGGTGAGTTCACGTTGGATTAACGTGGCTAGATGCGCTCCTGCTAGGGCTGCGCAGAGCTCTAGACGCGGGATAGATTGTTGCTTTCGTGGGGCTATTCTTGAGCGAGCCAGGACGAAAGCGGCGTGCATCTCTCCTCCCCTCTCCTGGGCACGCAAGTAGGCCACAGATCCATAGGCTACTTCGGAGGCGTCGCTGAAGACGTGTAGATCCATCTTGCATGTCTCTGGCCTCACTGTGGGTGGGAAGTAGCTGCGGCGTATGTTGACGCCTGGGAGTGAGCGGAGTTCCGTCTCCCACTCTCTCCATGTGGAGGCAAGGTGTGCGGGTATTGGGTCGTCCCAGCCCTGGTCCTTGTCCCATAGTGCTCGTACAATCATCTTTGCCCTGGTGGTGTAAGGTAGAATACATCCCAACGGGTCATATTGTCTGGCGAGTGTTCTGTACACACTCCGTCTGGTGGTCGGTATCGCCGTCGACCTTCCCTGCTCCGTGGTCAGGGGTTTGTGTTTATAGTGGAGCGAGTCTGTTTTGAAGCGCCAGACTAGTCCTAGTGTCATTTCTTGGGCTTCTCCTGGGATGGTCGCCATCCAGGTCTCGCTACTGGCTGCCTTGTCCGCGGGGGAGAGGCTGCGCAATACTTGCGGGTCGCTGCTGGCCCACTGCCTGAGATCAAAGCCGCCTTTGATCAGGGAGGCGCGTAGCTTGAGTAGGAGAGCCTCGGCTTCTTCTTGGGTCGAAACGCTTTGTAAACGTAGAAACTGTTCTTCACACTGTGTCGGACCTCTTCATCTGCTGCTGGGTCCTCTGCGACGTGTTTCTGCAGTGCAAATGTAGCACAGCACGGGCTGCATGTGGTTCCGAAGGGGAGGACTTCCCATTGGTAGATGGCTGGGTGCTCATCTCCGATCCTCTCTCTCCATAGGAACCGCAGTAGGGGCTTATCCTCCTCCACTAGTCTCACCTGCAGGAACATCCCTTTGATATCCCCGCTGATAGCCACCTTGTCCTGGCGGAAGCGTAGTAGCACGCCTAGTAGGGAGGGGCCGAGTGTGGGGCCGGGCAAGAGCTCTTTATTCAGATTCTGGGATCCGATCTGGTAGCTGCAGTTAAACACAATGCGATCCTTGCCGTTGTGGTGGACCTTGTGGTGCGGCACGTACCATGATTCGGTCGTCTGATCGGCCTCTTTAATGTCAATCTTCATTACGTGTCTCGCTGTGATTAGCTTCTCAATCTCAGCGTGGTACACACTCTCTTGAGCGGGGTCTTTGGCTAGGCGCCGCTCTGTGTTCAATAGATACCGCTCTGTAGCTTCTTTCGTGGCGTGAAAGGTGGGCATTCCCTCTCGCCTCAGGAGTGGAGTTGCGTATCTCATCACTCCGCCGACTGTGACTCTCTTTGTCCCTTGCTCGAGGAGGTTTATGGCGTAAATGTCTTCTTTAGAACGAATGTCTTTCTTTTCGTTCTTAAAGGGCATTGTCTCTAGTGTCCATAGCCTCTCGACATGCTGCAGGAGAGTGGTGTCTTCTTCTGTCACTCTGGAGTGGAGGCAGCTAGTGGCTGCTGTTCGGTTGAGAGATTTAGCGAGGGGGCCTTGTAGTGTCCATCCTAGGCAGGTCTCGACTGCTGCAGGACAGCCTCTGGGTCCTGTATGGACCCGGTCTATCGGGACTATGAGGTCTGCATGGTCGGAGCCTATCAGCAGGGTCGGGGTGGCGCCGTCTATGAACGGGATAGGTAGTTGACGCAGGTGCACATATTTATCCATCAGTTTGGCGATGGGGTAGGTGTACTGTGATAGTCCTATTTCTTGGCTGGTGAAAGCATTTGTAATCCTATACCGTCTCTCTGGCTGCCCGCTTGCTGCGATAGTGAAGGAGACATTCTCGCCTTTTATCGTCTTTAAATCTCTTCTTATTGTCCGAATCGTCATCTGGTTCTCGCTCCCCCGCAGTCCCAGCTGGGCCGCAGCGGATGCGAGGAGAAGGGTCTTCTCTGACCCGTCATCAAGGACGGCGTAAGTGTCCATGACTTTATCTTGGTGGCTCAATGTTACACGGACTACCTTTAAGAGCACCTGGGCGCCGCTGCTGCTGGCGGGGTCAATGTACATGACACTTGCCTTTGTGCTGCTCGATGGTGCAGGTGCAGGCTTTCTTCTGTTACTGTCGTGTAGGACATCTAGGTGGGCTCCGTCACACCGACTGCACCTCTTCTTTAGGCGGCACTCGGCTGCCATGTGACTGCGCGCACATCGGTAACAGCGCCTGTTGGACTTTATCCATTGACTCACTTCTTCTGCATTCATCTTCTTGAACAGGTCACATTGTGACAGCCAGTGTTCCTTCTCGCAGTACGGGCACACCATCTTCCACTTCTCTTTTCTCGAGGGGGTACTGTGGTTCTTACTGCTCGGTACTGATTCTGATTGGTGCATGACAGTCACTGATCTTCTTCCATCGTTTACTCTCCTAGGTCCCTCTCTGGAGCTTGGTGTGCTCCGCACGAATGTATCCAAGCGTAGGCTGCTGACTTCTCTCGTCAGGAAGTCGGCTAAATCGAGGAGGGATGGTTCGGGACCGTTAGGATCACGGTGGTCTCTTTGCCGCCTAAAGCGCTCTTGTCTGGCGGGCGGCAGCTTCTCTAAAATCCTCTCGACGTTAGAGTTGGCGTATAGCTCGTGCATACCCTTTTCTCGTTGCGCTCCCAGCATCCCTACCAGGGACTGCACTTTTATAGACAGGTCGTCCAGTGAGCGATTGTCTGTTGCTGGGGGTAGGCGGTCAATATGCCTTATCTCTTGGATTACGTAATCCCATATACGTCCATATCTCTGGTCCAGCGCTGCTAGAGCCGCGGTGTATGGGGTCGTAGAGGTGGCATAGGCTAGCGCTATATTGTGCGCTCGGGGTACTTTCAGGTGCTTCAGTAATATTGCATACTTGTGGCGTTCGTCAACGACATCCACCATCATTGTCTCTAAGCACATCCGGAGCTCCGTGTACTGTGCTCGATTCTCATGGGTGAAGTCTGGAAACGTCGGTGTGCCAATGTATGACGCCGTGGATGGCTGGCACATCGGTGAGCGTTGGGAGAGAGGCCTCCTAGGCGAGTCTCCTCTTGCGCCTCTCTGTGGGCTGGTACCGGCAGGGTACCATGGCCCGCTGGTCCAGGTGCTGTTCCTCGGGGCTGGTCGTGCGTCATGCTCACCCGTGAATAGAGTCGGGGGTCTGTAGCGCAGCGCCGCGGGGGTATTGCCTGGGCTGTACTGGACCTCCTGGTCCGGTGGAGTACTGTGCTGTCGTCGGGCTTGGTTCTCCTCCTCTCCCTCTTCTTCTTCTGTCAGGTCCTCTAGATCCTGTAGTCGTTTATTTAGCCTCTCCGCAGTGTATGCTGCTCCTTCCTTGTAGCTGGGTCTCGCTTGGACCGGTCGGGGAAGGGGGTCTGCGGGGGGTATAGGCTCTCTCTGGTGGTCAAGTTCAGGGTCGCTTGGTCGGTTAGGGGATGCTGCCCTTGACTGTTGTCTCGACGAGGCCCTTGAACCCCTGGCGGAGGGAGAGGGTGTTGCCTTGGTGATCAGCTGCTCCATTAGCTGCGCTTGTAGTCTGTCGCGCTCGCCCTGTAGTCTGTCGCGCTCGGCTTCGCGCTGGATGAGAGCGATGTCGCGCTCTGCTTCTCTTTGGGCACCGTCAGCGGCTCGCTGGGTGTCGGACCGGTCTCTTGCCATATTCTCTTCCGTCTGAAGGCGTCTCATCTCCAGGCGTATGTGCTCTTCTTCGCTCCGTTGCTGTGTTTGGAGTCGATCGCGTTTACCCTGAAGTCGATCGCGTTCACCCTGGAGTCGATCGCGTTCGGTAGAGGCTGTCAGGCTGACGAGGAACGCCTGTGACAGCATCCTCTCCGCCTCGCTGGGGGAAGACGCTTGTAGAGGTGAGCCGCTCCTGGCTGTACTCGTTGGGAGTCCTGGAGCTCTATCTCCTCGGCGCTCTCCTCATCTTGTTCCGTGCAGGGTTCCACCTCTGGAGGGTTGTCTTCCTCCCGGAGCTGGTCGGGGACTACTTCTTCGGTATTGGCGGGGGGTAAAGGCATGTCTGTTCCCTCCTGGTCCCCACCGTGAGCTTGGTCAGTTACATTAGAACCCACTAGGGCCTCTGTGGTCGGGGTAACCTGGTCGTTAAGGTCAGACATAATTTTACTTTCTACTTTTACCGCGTTTACCGTCTGTAGAAGGCTAGGTAGTTGACTGACAGCGTAATCCTCTAAGTACTGAGGTGTCTGTCGTCTGCGCCGCGGGCGTTCTACGTTAGGAGGACCGTTTCGTGGAGTGTTCATCATAGGCCATTTCAATATTAACACTATATTAATATTACACTAGTTACCCTCCGGCTCGAAGGACCAATTGTAACTGAGGGGTACAATTCCCTGACTGTATTGATAAGTATGGTATCATTAAACCACTACCGCTTGATGTACTTTAACTTCTGGCCATACAGTACACGATATCTAAGTATGATGAACACTTTCCCACATATGAAATCAGGTCCACACAAATATAACAGTCGAAGGTTTAATATAGCAAAAGGTATATACAACATTCACTTAATTACATTTATGATTTGAATGCACTTGTAAGGCAAATGAGTATTCGTAGGCAAATCAACACTGAATGTCCAATCTCTGGTTACGCAGGAAGCAAGTATACAACCTGGTTCTTTAGGGAACTATAGCGATGGTACTTAAGGATTATAGCGGGATACTAAAGGGGTCCTGCTGGTTGTAAGTCAGTAGGGGGGGGGGGGTTTAGAGAGCCGTCAGCTGCATCCCATCTGGCCAACGATTCCTGGGGAGAATTCAGGTACAGAACACAGTGCCCGCAGGATCTTGATCCACAGATTAATACACTTGGGCCCTCTTGTAGACGGTAGCTGTAGGCTGTAGGTCCACAACGAAGGAGAAGCGAGGCGGCCTCGGTCTGGGTTGAGCGCCGTCTCACCTGGGCTCCTCTCTGGGGTAATTTCAACACTCACCGGCGTTGGCTGTTATCCGCTCCACAAATCAAAGCACCCAAAGCAAATAGATATTCCATGCCGTATAGGCTCAGCAGTCGTCCGGGTAGGTAATCCAATGTGCAGGTCCACTCGTCCTCGCCCAGAACTCCTCGGATGAAAGCACCACGCGTGGTCTGCCCAGCCTGGTTAAGACTCTAGATAACGCGAGGAAACGATGGGGGTGCTGCTCACTTTAGAACTCTAACCGAACGATGCACCATACATAATAGACTATTATTAACTTAATAGAAATACGTCCCACTCGACGGTACAGTGCCAAACTATGACAATTCAGCTATGAATTTACACGAGGTCTCAATGCCTATTCTGGGGCCAAATAGGCCATACTGCACCACACGTGGGTCGTGGGTGAGGCTTCACGTCTGTTACTAGGTTGGAGGGTAAAGGACTAATGGACTAAAAGAAAGTTCTACTTTACTTGCGCCATATTTATATGCACGGTGAACAAATAGTACCATTCGTATTTCGGTAGCCGTATTCCTACGCGGAACCGGGGCTAGTTGGGACATGTTCGTCGGCACTATTGAACTTGACTCAAGGGGCTTGTCTGCTGGCGCCAGGTTCTTGTCCAATGAGAGAATGAACTATTATGGGCTGTAGTAGACTAAAGGGATATTCAGTGTATATGTACAAAGAATATACAAGGGATATCAAACGATATACAAATACTATTAAATATATATCCATAAATAAATATATATATTCGGTTTAATCTGATCCTTCACAACACACAGTGAACATCGATCGGTGCAAATAACTCGAAAAAACAACATGATTTGGACGTATATACTATTATACAACCTGGAAATGGATCGGGCATTTCTCCATCCCATAATAGAAAAAATTCTGTTCCACGGCGCGAGGAAGCCACGGTAAGATTCAGCGTTATATTCTAACGTGTTCCATATAAACTGCTATGATGAATTATGACCCACTCTGGATGAATCATCTAACGCTGCCCACGGAATTATAAACGATCCCCCGCCCATCCGGTCATCATCAGATGATGCGTAGAAACTTCTAGAACCACGTCCAGTTGAAATTTTTTATCTCGCACAGATTCCTACCAAACTGTATTTGATCATCAATATAATGCATTTAGGGCTATAAATCACGTTCTGAAGAAAGCTGCAGAAAACGATAAAAACATACTTATACTTTAGACCATATTTTAGTATGAATATGTGAATGAAAAAGTTTAACGTTGCTACACCCTGAACAATACATATAGGACATTGAATGGGCCATAATAATGGCAATTTAGCAATAGAATTAAAAAAGTTATAGCCCTGCAAAGAAGGGGAACTTCTCCATAGACAAATAGAGCTGGCGAGGGATGGTAAATTATGAATTTAACCCATGGTGATTAAAGTGTTAAGATCTTGAGGTAGAAAATGCTGTTTTTGAGTACTTGATGAGAAATACAAAACAATGATTTTTTTTTCTTTTTTTTTTATATAAACCTTACAGAGGTGTTCCATCGACTCACAGGAATTGTGTAGAAGTGCCCAAATAGTAAAAGAAATAGTAAAATAGTTCCCCTTTAATATATTTGTTATCCTTGGCTAACCCCAAACCTTACTACAATTTAGTTTGCACAGGCCTAATAACAAAACGGGTTACTTTTGTTAATTGTTTGTAAGAATATATTTCATGTCACACAGTAGCCTGTACAAATGCAGAACATGGTAAAGGGGAATATGTAAATTAGAAAGGGGATGTCTTGTGAGTTGTGAAGTAGGCCACCCCTCCATGTGGCAGACAGTGTGCCTACGAACGCAGATGATGCCAAATCAACACGATTCTCAACGGACCTTAAGTAACACTGGATGCGTCTCAATATCTTCTTCATACAAGTTAACGTTATCCAATCTGACCGTTGATAACCGGGAACGCAAGAATCTTCGACGGAGTAAATATATTTTTGCAGCTTTATTTTGGGTTATGGGCAGCAGTAAGCTTTGAAGCATTTTCTAAACCTTTCGGACGTTGCAACTGGCTACGGTGAAAAGTGAGTTAATTAAAGTTAGCTATTTTGCTAATTGTTTTGCTAGTTTTTTAGCTACTTAAATGAATGAAACATCACTAGTCCCGGATGAGCATAGGCTACTGGTAAGAATCGATCATCAGACACCTCAAGCAACCTAGGCTCTAGTTCTAGTCTAGGGCTCTTGTCATTCACTTTAAAGGGGAATGGCACCCATTTTCAGTTATTCTCCAATCAATATTTGTTCATGCACCACTCTCCCTGACCCCTGAAACTAAACTTCTTCGAATTTGTAATTCGACATTGAATATGGTAAAAATATGGGGCTGCGTGCACTGAATTTGCGGGCCCATAAATTATTTGTATGACCTAGGCTAGACCCACATGACATTTTAAATCAGACACACTATGGCTCCTTAAAGCGTGTCTCATTCATTGTCCAAGGAACAGACCCAGATTAAACATCCAGGCGACATCACAAGTTTAAGGGTTATCTTGTGCATGTTCACTAAACTGGCCTGGGGGCGACATCCCCCTTTCAGCTTCTGGCTACTAGATGCCTGATTGCGAGAACATTGTTGTCAATGAGGACATGGATTACATTACACAAATGGCAGAAAAGGGAGAAGTGAATGATATCTGACATCTCGATGGTTGTCAGCAGGTGGTCTACAAATCAATATATCCACATGGGGGGTTATTGTGCCAGTCAGCCACACAGTGGGGAACATAAAAAAAATTACTGCATTTCCATAAATCTATCAGTGGAATTTCTATATTGCATAATAATGATTTCTTAAATTTATATAGCGCCTTTCAGGAAACCCAAGGCGCTTATAGATTACTTTATATGTCCACCAGACATTCAGAAAGCAAAATTAAGAACTTAAATGACAAGCGTTGGAACAGGTGGTTACTGATACAGAAGTAGCCGCCCTACAGTCAGAATAACGTTACATGGTCACATCCGTACAGGCTTTACCTCCAGACCGCTAGAACACAGTGGGACTGTGGGACACATTAACAGATACGACTCAGTGACTCGCAGTTCTGTTTATCATATTATATGCTAGGCAGTGCAAACTGTTTCCGCTAAACATACTTGAGTGCGCAGGGGAAATAACCTTTGCTTGTCTTAACAATGAAACTCACCCAGCCAGTGCTACTGGTCTAGTGACTGTGATACTGGTAGGAGAGAGGGAGAGACATGGCTGTGCCTGTGACGCAAATGCGCGTCATGATTGAAAAAAGAAAATGTCTACCTGGGCCGGTCTTTAATTACCTGGACGGCCGGCCAACTAGAGGAGCAATATGGGAAACGCTGGAATGGAATGTTGTGGCCCGGCCTGTGGTATGACTTTGTTTTTCCCATAACGTGAATGGAATACAGTTATGATAATGGCGGGAGTATTCCCCCCATGCTTATTTCAATTTGACTTTTGGGGGGGGGGGGGGGGGGGGGGGGGTAGTATCATCTTTTACTCGTACGTGCAGCACGCTTTCCAAACCCGAATAAACAGTGGATCTTGACATTATCAGCAAAGTCTTTGTTCAAGATTCTTGAACCAAGACTTTGCTGATGCTCATTTTAAATTTGACCTAACTACGGTGTAGATCGTATTGTCATCTATATGACCTGTATAGTAAGGTCATATATACTACCTGTTGATAGTGGGGTCATCTATATTTACGTTACTACTTGTAGATAGTAGAAGGGTCATTCAGTGGTTCTCAACCTTTTTACACCAAGTACCACCTCAGAACGTAGCTGACTCTCCAAGTACTGTCTATCCGTATGTCATGTATGTCATATGTTAAATGATGAATTGAAAATGGGGGACCGTGATGTAAACAAGACGAAAGTCTTTCTCTGGTCTGCATCCCCTTAACAATTGTATGTATTGAGCTGTACTGTACTGTACCCATTCTGCAATCTGTTAATAAACTTTTCAATCAATCAATCAAAACCATATGACTGAAGTTAAAATCAGTGATGCAGTGGTGGTACCACGCCGTCCTAGCAGTTCGCTGAGCAGAAGTGCGCGCACGGATGTGCACGCGCGCGCACACAAAAATGCGTTCACAACTTTCACTCTACTGTCAAGTACCCGGCACTTATCACCTAGTCTTTGCATAGCATAACAAAGAAAGAAGTGCAAGACCAAAATACAAGCCCTGTGGGGGGTTTGCTTGAGCTGGTCTGTGCACACGCAAGGGAACATGTATGCGTGTGCACGCGCGCGTGCATGTGGCGTCCAGGGAATTCTGTTATTACGACTGCACCCCTGGTTAAAATACAGTATATTCAGCTATGCACAGTTCACACAGGAGGCAAATGTATTCCTAATAACATTATTTATTGTTAACTTTTGTCAGACACAGCTACAATGTACAAAGGGGTAGCACTAGAACTAGCAAACTCTTCCCCACAATTTTCATACAATGCAAGGGGAATTGAGAAGATAATAACTAACATTCTCACAGTGACATAGCAAGTGAGAAAATTAAGAACTGTATTTCAGCAAATGTACTTAATTCAAACACACACTCTCTCACTCTCTCTCTCACACACACACACGCACACACACACACAGCAAGCAATTGTACTTCATTCTCTTACACACACACATACATACATACATACATGCATACATACATATACATACATACACACACAGCATGTTGTTGTCCATTGACAACTCGCATAAGCAGGGCCGGACTGGGGAAATAATTCAGGCTGGGAAATATAGTGTGAAATATAGCCCCAGTCAGGCCACTTTTTAAGCGGGGGGTCTGGGGGTCCCCTACCAGGATTTTTTGTTTTGTTACAAAGACTTAATTTCCTGCATTCTGGTGCAGGAATTTAGAAAATGTTACCCTTTAAATGCCAGTGTTTGTGATGGGCATCACAAATTATTGTAAAAAAAAAGAAGAAAACATAAAAAGGTAAATATCTTCAATATATCAAATGCAAAGTGGATTTCTCTGGGGGGGATTATTACAGCCTAGCATAATGTCAATGATTAGCAACAACACTGATTTAGATGTTTTTTTTGTTTTTTTGTAGTGTCAGATTGAAAAAAATACTCACTCTTACCATTAGGGAACTAAATTGTCCTCCATAAAAATATTATATGCAGAATTTTTTTTCCACTTTTTCTTTCATAAATCTTTTATTAAACTTCAGCCCATGATCATAACCACCACATATTCAATACATTTTCGAACTGTAACCCTTTAAATGCCAGGAATTAAATATTTTCAATATATCAAATGCAAAGTCGGTTTTTCTGGGGGGGGGGGGGGGGTTATTACAGGCTAGCATGTGTCAATGATTAGCAACAACACTGATTTTGATGGATTTTTTTGTAATGTCAGATTTAACAACAACTCTTTTCAGAAAAGTGGGAGTATTACATTTTTTATAGGCAAAATCTGCATATGGCTCGCTGATAACAAACTATCATTACACATGGGCAAAACAGAGTCCATTCTCTTCGGTTCAAATAACAAACTCAGCAAGACCGACGGCTTCTCAGTTACAGTGGGTGACAATATTGTCACAAGGAAAGAAGATATTACCTACCTGGGTTCCATCCTAGAGGCAAATCTTTCCTGTGACAAAATGGCATCCAATGTAATAAAAAAAGTCAACCAACGAACTCGATTCTTGTACCGGATCTCCTCACTGGTAAACAAGAATACCCTGAAGACTCTAGCAGGAGCACTCATTCAAGGGTACTACGACTATGCTTGCACCTCATGGTACCAAAGCACCTCAAAGGCGCTAAAAACAAAATTACAAACATCTCAAAACAAACTGGTCAGACTACTGCTTGACCTTACTCCTAGAACCCACCTCACCCCTGCCCACTTTGACAACCTAGGATGGCTTAGAGTAGACGACAGAGTACAGCAACTTGCAATGGGCCTGGTCTACAAGATACACTACACGACCAAGGTACCCATGTACATGACAAAATACTTCCCAAAGGTCAGTGAATACCACGATCACAACACCAGAGGGAGCTCCACAAATCATGTTAAACCCAGATTCGGCTCAAACAAGGGACTAAACACGTTTCGCAATTATGCCACATCAATGTGGAACGCCCTACCCAAAGCTGTAAAGGAATGTGAATCACTACCCACTTTCAAAAACACTCTCAAAAAACACCTAAGGGAGACTGCAACCCGAAACTGGCCCCTGTAAATGTCCGAACACAACCCCCTCCAATGTACAGTAAATTACTAAGTATGGTCTTGTCAATAATCCAATGTACAGTGTTGTTTGTACAGTTGTACAGTGTCCCCCACCCACCCCTCCTACCCAACCCCCCCCCCCCCCCCTACCCAACCCCCCCCCCCCCCCCCACTCCTAACCAACCCCCCCCCCCACTCCTAACCAACCCCCCCCCCCCCCCCCACCCACCCAACCACCTTCAATGTACAGTCCCCCCCCACCCCCACCTACCCAATCCAATGTACAGTTTCCACGCCTAATGTATATACTCTTTTCTTTCTGGACTCTTTTTGTATCACAAACAGTACTGTAATTGCAAATCTGGTATGTCATAAATGTATAGATGGAGCAGTACTGTCTATCTGTATGTCATGTATGTCATATATGTTACGATGAATTGAAAATGGGGGACCCTGATGTAAACAAGACGAAAGTCTTTCTCTGGTCTGCATCCCCGTAACAATTGTATGTATTGAGCTGTACTGTACTGTACCCATTCTGCAATCTGTTAATAAAGTTTTCATTCATTCATTCATTCATTATCTGACATTACAAAAAAACTAAAATCGAAAAATGGTTATGATCAGGGCTGAAGTTGAATAAAAGATTTATGTCTGTTTAGACTGCATTACTCTCTGTCACAGTGATCTCCTGGTTGTTCCCCACTTAGGTTATCTAACTATCGCTTTGCCGCAACTAGAAACACTGGCCTGGCGGGCTGGCGGCCCTGGCCTGCTTCAGTGACCTAACTGCGGTACTTTTTTCCCCCCAAGTACCACCAGCAGGGGGCCCAAGTACCACCAGTGGTATGCGACCCACAGGTTGAGAACCACTGATCTATACTACTACTTGGAGATAGTATTGTCATATAGACTACTACCTGTTGATAGTAGGGTCATCTATATCAGGGGTTCCCAAAGTGGGGGTCGGGGTCGCGAGCCGCCGCGGGTGGGGGGGGGGGGGGGGGGGGTGGGGGGGGGGGGCTTGCCAGATAATTAAAAAATAAATAATATGCAGTCAGGCCACTGAACTTAGATGCAGGCCAGGCCAGTGTTTCTAGTTGCAGCAGCGCAATAGTTAGATAACCTAGGTGGGGAACAACCAGGAGATCACTGCAACTCTCACAAGTTGGAGAACTATCTCTTTCTCTCTCTCTCTTGCTCTCACATTGGTGGAGGCGGGACCCTTACAAAAAACTGTTGTTGCTAATCATTGACACATGCTAGCCTGTAATAATCCCCCCCAGAAAAATCTACTTTGCATTTGATATATTGCAAATATATGCCATCACACACACTGGCATTTAAAGGGTTAGAATTATAAAATTAATATGATCACGGCTGAATTTGAATAAAAGATTGTATTTTTTTCAATCTGACATTACAAAAAAACAGAAAATCCATCAAAATCAGTGTTGTTGCTAATCATACATATTATGCTAGCCTGTTTTTTTAACAATAATTTGTGATGCCATCACAAACACTGGCATTTAAAGGGTACGAAAAAATTCCTGCACCAGAATGCAGGAAATGAAGTCTTTGTAACAAAAAATGTCCTGGTGGGGGACCCCCAGACCCCCCTGCTTAAAAAGTGGTCTGACTGGGGCTATATTTTGCACTATATTTCCTGGCCTGTATGATTTCCCCAGTCCGGCCCTGGTTAAAAGCCTCCAATGCTTATTAGGGTGTGTGCGTTTGAACGTTTGCATGTTTAAACCATACATTTCCATTTATAAAAAGAAAAAGAAAAACAAAATTATAATATACTTTTTTTTTTATACCTCCTATAATAGTGGGGGTCGCGGCTCTCTGACACGGTTATTTGGGGGTCGCGGCCTGAAAAGTTTGGGAACCCCTGATCTATATTACTATCTGGTATATATCTCGATATATCTCACCAAAATATTGGCCGATAATATACAATTTAGTATACCCAATGGCAATGCCCAATATAGCTAGGTCAGCATTGTGGAAGAAACATCCAAATCAAGTTGATGATTTGGTTGGTTCGGTTGCATTTTCCACCCTGCCAATCTGACCCTTATTTATATATTTTTCTTTTAGCCGTTTGTTTGTTGCCGGGTTGTTCAGAACAGTCACAAGATGCCTTCACGTGAAGAAGTCACCCAGCGTTCATCCCAGTGACATCAGTCCTAAACCTTGAGTAGATTCACTGTGAAATTACATTAGAGCGTGCAGCTGTATCTGTTCTCCTCAGCATGCAAACCAAATGCGAAGTGTGCTGGTCACTGCATATGACCTGTTGTTTATTCCCCTACTCTCTCCAGACACACAGTAATTGATTTGGAGCTGATATACAGTAGGCTATAGGCCAGGGTATAGATGCTGCAGACTGAGTGCGAACTTGATCAGCTTTAACCTGAAACGTCACAGGGATTTTGTCAATATAATCACAATATCTGCTTAGGTACAGTATGTAAAATCACATGTTAAATAATGAAACTGATATAGATCATATTGGACTGGCAGTGTGATACCGAAGTTGTTTTAAATTGGCATTCACAAATATCATTACACATTTTGGGAGGAATTTGACTTAAAGGGGAACTATCTTATAAATGGCCTTTTCCTGTGGTTTGCATTATTTTCTAGCAATGTGGGGTTGTACCAACACTGACTAGATGTGAAATCTCTAGCTACTCCCGTTTCTACAGTTCAGCTCAGACAAGAACCTCCCCCACTGAACCAAGCCATTAGGTGCTGCTGATCTGCATATCTCAGCCCCCTCTGTGGTTGTAGCCACCGCCCACAATCAACAATTCGCTCAACAACGGAGCGAGTGGAAATAATGCGAAAGCGGTTTCCCTGTCACTGACACTTCCTAACGAGCGAGAGAGAGGGAGAGAGAGGCTCTCATACGGTGCGACTCGTCTCGGAGCATTTACACACACTCCCGACTGTGTGTGTGTGGGGGCGATATAACGATAACGATAATTATCGCGATATATTTTAATAATCGATATCGGGAAAAAAAATATATTGAATTTTGTTTTTGTTTTTTTGTGACCTGCAACAGGGCAGTTTTAAAACAGACAGTGGACAGACTTGTCTTTCTTGCCTGCAACTTAAAGTAATGGCTTTGCTTGTCCAAATGACAATACTGACCAAATTGAGATTTATTTTTCTCTTGTCCATTTATTTTGTTTGCTTTCTAATTTAAAATACAGTTTGAAACCGTCTGTACACAGTAGGCTATGTGTGTTAGCAGAGCTAGACTCCAGTCACGAGTCACGGTGCACATGTGCGGTGGTTTGTCCACCAAAAAAGAGCCAAAAGATGGAAAAGAAACTAGCAGAGCCAGAACTGTTCAACTCCCCTGGAGCCACAGCCAGCAGAGAAGCCGGTTTACTTTAGCTTTCAAACCAGCTGCAGCCTGACAACTGGAGTGTGAGGGGATGTAACACTAAACACACACACACACGCTCTCTCTCTCTCCCTCTCTATCTGTATCTCCCTCTATCTCTCTATCTCGCTCTCTTGTATCAGCACTCGCGTCACGTCAACCTGTTGCAAAATATCATAGCGCACTAGGGCTGTCTTAAATACTTCGAAGCTTCGTTTGATGGGCATGGGATTCGAATATGAAAATATAATCGATTATGAAAAAAAAATATATATATATGAATTATTATAATTTTTTTTGCAAAATCAACTCTGTCTCTCTTTGTTAACTACAACAAGCAATGCTGTTTGTTATTTTAAGATGAGGTCTGACTCGGCACTGACAGATTTTTCTTTTTTTATCAAATATTTTTATTTTCTTTTTATTATTATTTTTTCCAACATGAAACAAAACATATCACAATACAATAATAATAATAATAATAATAATGCATAAAAAGACTTCCCAAGACAATAACTTAACACCACATGACAAGACAATAACTGATACAGACTGTACAGTGATCATCCTACATGGACACTCCCTCGTTCTATCTCCCCCCCCGCTCACCCAAGGACCTCAGCATGAGTCACACTCACAATACATTATTCAGTAAAAAACTAAAATCAAAACAAAAACAAAAATTTTCAAACTTATATGCGTTCTTTTAACTTTGCCACTGCAGCCAACCAAATTGCGATATTAGATTACTTAACCCCTATAACACGTGCCGTGGATATCTCCAAATAGATCACATCAAGGTAGGTGAGAAACCATACCTTCGGGCAGAGTTTGTCTGGGTGAAACCAACGTGAGGCAATACATTTTTTTGCGGCTGTGAGGCCGGCCAAAATGAGTCTTTTCACCTGTATAGAGGTCGGTAATTGAGAGAGATCATTCAATAATAATACAGAAGGAGATACAGGTATGGTTAAAGAGAAAATGTCTGAGAGCTGATATGTAACATTTTCCCAAAAAATCACAACAGGAGGGCATTCCCAGTACATATGCATAAATGTACCTGTGGCGGCGTTTGCACACAAGGTACATAAAGAGTCAGGTCTGAGTGAGACCCATTGAATTCAATCGTCTAGGGGTTAAATAAGTCCTGTGAATAAAATTTAGATGAATCTGTTGGTGATCTGGGTTGTGTGAGGATAACCGAACATTTTCCCAGACTGCATCCCAATCAAAATCTACATCCAACTCCGGGACATCCTTTCTCCAAATCGTATCCAGGGGGAGGTCTTTATACGAGGACATGAGTAAATGGCGATAAAAGTCAGAAACGAAGCCTCGATGTCTCTGTCATAAAATAATTTGTGAAAGCGGTGATGCACTAGTGGAGCGTCCCACGGCACGCCATGAGCCTTCAGAGCTGCTCTTATTTGTAAATAAAAGAAAAAGGAGGTTCCGGGGAGATCATATCCGTTGGATATATCCTGGAAAGAGCGGAGACCAGAGTTATCGAAGATGACAGATTTGTGTTCATTGTGCTGCTTTTATAAAGCCTCAAATGACAGCTTACAATATTTCATGAAAGCAAAGTGTTTAGTTTGTCTAAGATTTAAAAAGGTTTAAACTTTACAGCACTGACAAAGTTGAACAAAGTGCTGTACAAGTCCCACAACATAAAAAAAAAAAAAAATATTAATACCTTTCTTTTTTTCAAAGCTTCGAATTAAAATCGAATCTCGGCCCCGAAGCTTCGAATTCCAAAAAAAAATCGAAGGTCACCCCTATAGCGCACACTCCCATGTGTATTCCGATCCGTGCAATAATATTCACGGGGGTAGATATTGTCATTTGAAACAAGTTACCAATGCATTGTCCCGTGGGATTATGCCCCCCGCAGCGAAATTAATTAGTCCCTCTATCTCTCTCTCTCTCTCCCCCCAAAGTTATCTGCCAGTGCAGACTGTGGGTGACTGTCACTCAAAGCGCATTGCGAGTATGGGCGGAGCCCAGCCAAAAACAGCTTGGAATCTGGAAGTGCAGAAAATGCTGCTCTAGAGTACTTGATTAGAAATGCAAAACAATGAATTCTTTTTTAAAATAAACGTACAGATATGTTCCATACAGGGGGGGCGAAACTAGAGCCCACCAAGCGCCATTGGCGGTCAGTTTTTACGTTTGGCGACTACCACTGAGAGGTCTGTCCGCCATGTGGCGGGCAATCAAATAGTCATGTGAAAACCGAAAATCATGATCCAATTCTTAGCGGAGTTCTCACTCGCTGTCTCAGCACAGACACGCAGCGCATTGCTGCTCCTACCCCTCCTGCACCTGTTTCTGTATGCTGCATGTAAACAGGCTATTGCCTCGGACAGTCACCGTGACGTTAGTCTAGTCAGTAGGACCTTCGTGAGATAACGTTAGCTACCGTTACAAAATGACCCAGTCAACTATTCACTTAGTTTAATACATGAGGCATTGTGTAACGTTATCCAGCCGGCTAGCTACTGATAGCTCCCGACATCAACAAATGCTCCAGCAATAGTCCAGTGCATAATACCTCCGTTGGCTAGGTAGCTCATGTTAGCCCACGTTAGCTCACTAGTCACTACGAAATGTCCCAGTAAACTAAATAGTGAACTGAGGCGTTGTCCCAACGCCATCCAGCAGTAGCTACAGATAGCTCCTGACATCAATGTCATACAACAGGGCTATTCAACTGGCCCGCGGGATGATTCTGACCGGCCCGCCAAAGATGACATGATAATAAAAAAAAAAAAAAAAAAAAAATTTATTTTCTTTAAATTTTTTTTATTACATTTTTTTTACTTTTTTCTTTTCATGTCAACGTTAACACGCACAATTGAGCCAAAAGTCACTCAATTAATGACAGATTTCATTGATAAATTGAGGGAAAACTTTGCAAGTCGATTTGATGAATTTGACATGTCCAGAGAATTGATGCATTTTGTGAGCAACCCATTTGCCAATGTAGCTGCTATTTCCACAAAAGGACAAGAGTTCCTTGCATCACTTCACATTGATGAAGGTCTCCTGCAACTTGAAATAATTGACATGCAAGCATCATCTGCTCTGAAGCAGGCACTTGAGAATGAATCCACCACAACATTTTGGATAAAGTGTATTCATGTCAAGACATTCCCCAAAATAAAAACGCTGGCAATATCTGTGCTAACAATGTTTGGCTCAACATACACCTGTGAATCCAGTTTCTCTCACATGAATGCCATTAAAACTAGCAACCATGCCTCCTTGAAAAATTTGCATTTGCATCACTGTTTGCGGGTAGCCCTCACTTCCTATGAACCCTCTTTCTCTGCCATTGCCCAGTCAAAGAAGTGCAATCGCTCTCATTAGATGTGTGTATGTAGGCTAGGCCTGTCTGCCCCCCACCCCCCTGATGTTTGAGAGTTAAGAGTCGACAATAAGTGCTAATAAGATGCTGTGATTTGCTGTTGTTGCACAGACATGAAGCACTTTTTCATAAGCTCAGCTGCACTATAAATGTGTTTTTTTGTTCAAGTGTTGATGTTAGAATGTTCAGATGCACATCATGCACTTGTTTGTTTTTTTATTTTATTTTTATATTGAAATGTTGAAGAGGAGATGTTGCAGTTGTTGCACAGTCATAAATGAAGCACTTTTTGCAGGAGATGTTGCAGATGTGGCACATAAATGAAGCACTTTTTTTGAAAAGTATACTACTTTTGCAATGTAGTTAAAGGGGAACTATCTTATAAATGGCCTTTTTCAGTGTTTAGCATTGTTTCCTAGCTATGTGGACTTATATTAATATGATCTATGTCTCTAATTCTCATATTGGCGCATTCTTCCAATTCTCCTCTCACAATATTCACCCTCACTGAACTGAGTCATCTGAAAATGTGCTGATTTGTGATGTCAGAGAGACACCGCTGCATGATAATCAGCTGAGTTTCCACACAGTTCCCACTGTGGTTGGAGCTCAGGCTCAAAACGGCTTAAGATCTTGAGGTAGAAAAATGCTGTTTTTGAGTACTTGATTAGAAATACAAAACAATGAATTAAAAAAAAAAAAATTACAGAGGTGTTCCATAAACCCACAGGAATTGTGTAAAAGTGACCAAATAGTGAAAGAAATAGTAAAATAGTTCCCCTTTAAATAAAAGTTGTGAAAATGTGGTTGCGTGTTGTGTCAAGTGTACATATATTCATAGCACGGGGAGGCGCCGTGGCAGTCCGGCCCCTGGCCCCTTGGGTTTCTGACAATGTGGCCCCCTGAACAATTTAGTTGAATAGCCCTGTCATACAACATGCGTATTCGAGCCCCTGGCTTACATCGCATGAGGGCTGCTGAATAGGGTCCAGCTGCAACACAGGAGAATCCTTGCATGCTGAATGTAGAGTTTAGGGCCCAGCTGCAGCACCGGATGATCCTTGCATAGCTGGAGGCCACTCGAGTATACACACAGACAGTGGAGCTGTTTGCAGACAGCGAGGTGGCGATGTCTCGCAGATAACACAATCACAAGTATGATTATATAATATATATATTTTATAAAAAAAAAAAAAAATGGCGGGTAAGAAATATGCTTGGCGGGTAGATTTTTCTCATCTACCCGCCACTGGCCGGTGAGTCAAAAAGTAAATTTCGTGCCCTGGTTCCATAGACTCACAGGAATTGTGTAAAATTGCCGCACCTGAATATAAGCCGCACCAGCTAGATATAGAACGAAAAATAAATGTGTACATACATATACAAGCCGCACCTGACTATAAGCCGCAGGTGTCCACTACACACCTGCGAGAGCGCCCCTGGTGGCCGTTCGCTGTAAAAACCCATAGATTACCCGCATCGTTGTATAAGCTGCAGGGTTCAAAACATGGGTAAAAATGTGTGGCTTATAGTCCGGCAATTATGGTAGTGAAAGAAATAGTAAGATAGTTCCCCTTTTAATATTTGCGAAATTATGTTCAATTCAATATGCAGTCTATAGAGTCTAGACATGCTACCACACTGAAAAGGGATAAATAAGGGCCTACCTATTAATTCTATGTTGACATTGTGTGTTTTCTTTTTTCTGGACCTGTGATTATGAATTCCATTATTTTGTTAGGAGGGGTGTATTTATGTGATGTTAGACCTTCTCGGCATCCAACTTCAGCTTCAGATGTCATTCTGAAAGTGAAAGCTGGTTCAACATCTCTCCTCTTTCAGAACTCATAATATACCTCCTCTTCTCAGAATCCTTGCTCCCTCTTTCTTACCACACAGTGGGAAACTCTCCAGACGTTTCCATCTCTTATCTCTCTTTTATGTGTCTTTTCCTCTGCAGCTGCCCAGATGTCCGGTGAGCACGGGCCCATCAGGCAGATCTCTTCCATGTTTTCTTCGTTACAGGGGAAGCTTTCCAGAGACCGTAAGTCATTTCACATTCCAGGGTATTTCTCAGACATTGAAGAGCAAGCTTCCTGGCCTGGAGGATCACTGGCCAGTGCTGGGTTACATGAAACATTGTAGGTGTCAAGTGTCTCACTGGAGTGTTCTGTAGTTACCTTAAGGAAATGGGAAAAACTCACATTAACACCTCAAGCTACTGTGAATTATGAATTTACTTAAAGGGATAGTACAGATTTTTTCAATTCATAACCGTTAGCTTTTATATTGAAGAATGCTGGTTAAAATAACGTCATGCTCAATTGTTTTTTCCAAACCTTTTTATATTTTTTGGCTGCTTTGGCTGACTAGCTATGGATGGCAGACGATTCATAAAGATACGTTTCATCAGAAACACACTTAGATAATCACCACTCCAAGCCCATGTCACAACATTATTGTCTTGCTTTGTAAGCTAGTGTGTGTACTGTGTAGAGTAGATGCTAAATAATGTAACGTTACAGCCATACAATTTGCAACCTTGGCTAATGCACTTTACAACCAGGCAGTGAACTTGGCTTCTCTGGTCACATGAGAGTAAGGACTGTGGAACATAGGAGGCCAGTAAGCTGTGGCCCGACCAGAATTCAGGGCTGGGGGAAAAAAAGATTGTAGCCTATTATATACAAAACAGCATTTTCGTTGCTTGCCTGCAATTTAAGTCAGTGGTGTTTTCTTCCTCCCAAACATGACATGGTATAAAACCAGTATAACGTTTTGATTAAATTATTTGATTTAGAAAACCCTTTAATCACATGGAAATACCCCACCCTGCCCAATTTCCAATTCAGGGCTGATCAAATGACTATAGTGTGTTTTCCCACCAACCCTTAACGCTTTCAGGTGTACGTTTTCTTTGCCATTTCTTCTCAGAATCCAATTTTATAATCCAACCAATCTATTGCCTTTAACACAATGGCCGCCAAAAACGAGTTAACTCGTTATATCCCGCCAATCGAATTCTGCCAACGAGTAAACTCGTTATTGGATTGTTGTTTCTTTTATTTGCTATTTCCATTCATAATTCATCCTGCTATGCTGTAGGACTATGTGGCACTCTGTCTGAGACCGCAACGGTCCGATACCGCCGCCTAACGCCTTGCGGCCGCTGTTGCACTCCATTTGAAACGATGTGGTTTGTTTTCTCGGCCTAGCTGCGACGTGGGGGCAGGTTCTAAACACTCTAGCAAAACAAGCGCTTATAGGGATGGCATCGACAAGGGTCCCCGCCCGCCCATTCATGTGCAATGTTGGATAACGTTGGACACAGGATCGCTGTGTATATTTGGAATGGCGATCAGATAATTGGATTATTCTTTTTGCAGTACATCAGAGACAAGGTAAGGACTATTATGTTATCAATCTTGCGTTGATCTGATATTTTTTCCCCCGCGATCGCAGCGTGTGTCTGTAATGTATGCCGTTGGTGGTGCTCGAAGCATAGAAAAAGCATAGAAAAACGATGATGAAACATAATACTGATAATCTAGCGTTGATTTCAGATCGATTCAATAATCAGGTGAGAAATGGCACGATTTATAATGTAATGCAGTAAAGCGCTGTTTGCCGGAGTTTCCTGGGATTACACAGGATCACTCTAAAACTATACTCATATTCACCACGGTATAAAACGGAAATGTATGGATGAAATCTGTTTTTTGCATGTTGACCGGAAGAAACTCACTGACAATCGACGTTGTTATTAGATCCATAGCTATAATATTTAATATAGTTTTAGCACTACAAACACCGGCATCTACCCCCATTGCATTACAGCGCTGGCACAAACGGCCATACGCCCACAGCGACCTCGGGGTTAAAATGGCACTACACAGAAAGACAAAATCAAAAACAAGTTCTCACACATGT